>NC_137459.1:88167202-88882202 GCF_964235325.1 Thermobia domestica
AAAGAAAAAGAAAGAGCGAGAAAAAGGAAGTGTGTTGGTTAGTGTTCCTCGGTTGTGTAATGCGTTAGTATTAAAAAAAAAAAAAAAGAAACTGTAGGGAAAAATATCAACACAATACCTTGAGAAGGTTTATGGCGCCAAATGCGGGACGGATACTTTCTTCTTCACCTATCGAGATGAAAGCTATTCCGTTCTGTATTCAAAGCTTCTCAACGTATTCTGAGTTCGATTCTTGCAATGGATTTTCGCGAGATTCATTTCAAGAATCATCAGTCGCAAGGCTGGTGTAGGAACTCCAAGTATTCAAATTCTGCTTGTGTGATTAATGAACAAGTCAGTCAAAACAAACATCATTGAAATTTTGAAATTTATTTTGAAATTTTCATTCTGTGAGTCCTTATACTCACGCGTTGTTAGTTCTTTGATTGTGGGTAAATTCTTGATCTTTCCCCGACTGGCTTCTCAGCGTTAGTCGTAAATTAAATATTATGTTAGGTGCTAAAGAGATTCCTTACACGAACTATGCGAACTAAAGCCTTAATATGTTTCGTTTCTCAGTAAAAGTTCATAATGAGATTCATTATTGTGATTTTGAAGTTTCAAATTATTTTAAAAATCTTCTTGGAGGCCAATTTAATTTTATTGTTTATGAATGGACGTGCTTTTTGTTAATTATGAGAGAATTAAGTACACCAAGATTGAAAGTTTAAAAGGGCAATAAATTCAGTTAGTAATTTGTTTTAAGTAGAGACCATTCTTAATAAGCTGTTGTAATATTAAGCCTAACTCGTTATTTTATTATTTTAAGTCGTGTTTGAATAAAGACAACACTAATGTGGGACACCCCTGAAGTATAGTACCCTGTATTTTAAGACCGCAAAGTCCCTTGTATTTTGATTGAATGATAAGAGCGTAAAGTATTAGGATATGCGTTATTGCTTTTTGAAGTCCATGGCATCAAAGTTTTGTAATTTGAATAAAGCTCTTGTAAATTTTAATTGCCAGTGTAAGGCTGTTTTATTAAGGAAGAAATACGTGAACTTAATGTAGTAGAAAGATTAATCCTAACAATTCCGTTTGTGTTTAGCTATTGTTATTAATTAAGGAGACGTTTAAATAATTTATTAGTAGACATTATTAATCAATGAATCTTTTCTTATTCATTATGTTAGAAGTTGAATTATCGATAAATTTATCACTTTCCGGTCACGATAAATTCGACCGTAGTCATTGTGTTAATAATTTCATTTGTTCAGGACGTAAAACCGTGCTCTGTAGTATTGTTATTAATTTTGCTATTCCTTGCCGAGCGCTAATGCCTCGAGTTGTGTAATTATCTTGTAAATTTTAGCGAGCTATCTAATTTTGGAACGTATCGTTGGGAGACACCCTGTCGGAAAATATTGAGACAGTGAACATACCTCTCCCTTGTTCCAGCAGTAATTCATGGAGTCTAGATTAGGTTAGGATGTGTCAATTCCCTTTCCTAAAAAGAGTACCAATTCCATCAAACGTGATAATTAACTATAATTATCAGCCCCAAAGCGTACATTGGTCGTTCAGAGAATTGTCACCTGTTTCTATCGCTTGTATTAGCTGAGAATCGTGCAATCTCTGATGTTTATACTCCGTTGAATCGATCTTATTGTACCAATTCCATCAAACGTGATAATTAACTACAATTATCAGCCCCAAAGCGTAAATTGGTCGTTTCAGAGAATTGCCGCTTGTTTCTATCGCTTGTATTAGCTGAGAATCGCGCAATCTCTAATGTTGATCCTCTGTTATATCGACCTTATTGTATAATGGTGCGTCCGCGTAATTGTAAGGAAGTTAAGCCGGATCTTTGAGAAGGCTTACCCCCTTAAAGGTACGGGACCCTCCTATTACATCCCAGGTCGCTATGGACCCCCTAGGTCCCGCAGCTGTTTATTATCGTTCAGTTTACTAACGAACGACCAGAGAATGTTTGGTTCTTTCGGAAGGAAGCCCAGTGTTTCGTTCGAAAGACACCCTATGGTGTTAAAGTTTTAACTATGTGCTTTTCGAGATGGTAATGATATGTATGGAAGCTAATGTTGTATTTAAATGGTCATAAATATTCTTGCTCGCGAGTGCCTAATCTAATCAAAGGTGCGTTTGTGTAGACCTAATCCTTTTGAGCACTCTTGCTCCCTAATGAGTCCAAGCACGAGTCCTTAAGAAAATCTAAGGTTGTCCGAAGAGATAATTAAATTCGCTTGTCCAATGTATCAAGTATTGTTATGTTTTCTAGCTTCCGCGTAAATTAGTGATGTTATAATATCATGAGTAAAAGAAATGCTTTTGCAAGTCCAGGAATCGAGTTATTTTCTAGAATAAAATTCTTATCGGGCCTAAATGTCAAATACAGCCGCCCTGTTTAGTAAATAAGTGCATTATTGATCACTTTGTAATTGCATATAAACTCTTTCTTGTCTCCTATTTGAAATGATAAATCGTTCTTTTGTGCGTATAGATATTCGAAAAGGTCTCTAAAATGTAAATACGCGGTTAAAATTCCTCAAAGTTAAAGTTATGAATAAATGCGCAGTAAATGTAAGTCCCAGGGTCATATGAGTTAATATTAGATGATAGGCTAAAAGTAATCCTTATTATACCTCTCTTGCCTCCTGCCGTCCGAGTGCCAACTTAATTTGTACCTAAGAGTCGACATCATGTCTCCTGTAAGGAATTCTCGTTGAATTGTATTAATTGTTCTTAAATGTATTTAAGTAATTATAGTCTATTCCCGTTTGATTGTATTTCTATAAGGTTGCGGCACATTCTATTTTTATCATTTGGATATATTGATTATTGTATTTACCAGGAATAGACATTTTAAGCTGTAATTCTAATAATATTCTAACGTGAATATACATTATAATAAATATGATAATGGTATTTGATATATTATGCGTTATAATGCATATGATAATTGTATTCTGATATCTTCTATATGTTATAATTAATATGAATTTTGGTGAATATCCAGGTTCAAAAATTAAGATCTACCAATTGAATGATATTAATATTTTACTGTAAAAGGTAGTTGTTATCATAGTAAGGCAACAAGATAATTGCCTGAAGTTATAATTTAAATTCATTGTTAATTTCTAAACGTCAGTACTTCAGTTATATTGGTTCCTTTGTTAATAAAATGACGTAAAAGCGAAGTACCTCTGTGCAAAGAGTACAATTAAATATATGTTGATTTAAAATTCTATATTGTAACTCTACCTCTCTTATCGATTAACTATTTGTAGCAGTTCATTTTATAAATTGAGACGATTTATTTGATTGATTTTTATTAAGCGTCTGTTCAACTGCGTTGATTAATTATTTGTGGTAGTTCATTCTATAAATTGAGATGATTTATTTGATTGATTTTTATTAAGCGTCTGTTCAACTGCGTTGATTAATTATTTGTGGTAGTTCATTCTATAAATTGAGATGATTTATTTGATTGATTTTTGTTAAGCGTCTGTTCAACTGCGTGACAATAGTCACTAAACAATAATATTGAACCACGCGTTAATTGGCATATTGTTAAATGAAAATGTTGAAAGTCTAGACAATAATTGATCTTGTATATTGGTCGTTTGCGCCATATTGTAATTTAGGTATTTTTTAGACGTAACTATAAAATTGCCATTTAGTTTATGAACACCCGGTATTGAGTCGTGTTCCATATAAATGCTATTTAAAAAGGGTTCATTTTGAAACATTCATACGCTGTCCCGTACTGAATTCTAATTGTTTAAGGGATGAATGTTATAAAGTGTTTAAAAAAAATATATATATATATATATGTTCTAGTTATCCCTTTCGCGCTAAAAGAAATCAGCCTTCATTTCATTCGAAAGATTGTATGAAAACATAGAAATTCTTCTTTTGGCCGTTCTCTGTTTAAAAGAAAAACCAGACCCTTACCAGACAGGGCTGTAGTATAAAATCTTTTTCTTCACACCACCCTGACCTCAGCGTGGAGTGTAGTAGCAAAAAAAAAAAAGAACTCTACCGGTGGACTGCAATTACGTAGAACCTATACAGAGAGCAGGAATTAAAACAGATGTTAAGTGAGGTTCACTTCATTAAAAAAAAAAACTTCCTACACATAAAAACAAACTGGCTCCCTTTCTTATCGTGTAACTAATGGTTTGTTTTGACAATTTTGGAGTAAGTGATAAAGTGTAAATTTTTAATTAATGTATCAGAAAACAAAACGTAGAAAAAAAAGAAAATTTGCATATAGTAATAATAATAATAATAATAATAATAATAAAAATGAATTAAATACCTCATTAACTAATGTAGTTATACTCTGTATACGGTAGTCTTGCGATTCTATGTAATGTTTATAATCTCTAGAATTTTTAGGTAGTTGATTCTTGTACTTTTAATAATATAGAAGTCATTCAAATCTTTTGTTAAATTTAGTAATTCTATATATATACCTAGTGGAAATTTCGTTTAGGACATGTGCAGTCCTTGAATGTGTAGAGAGATTAAGACTCCAACTACCGTAAATGATTGCAAATTAGTAAAAAAAAAAAAAATGCGTGTAAATATTTGCTATCTATATATACTTCCTTTGTAGTTATAATTGATTTGTAAAGCATAATTGCATGTTACTTGAGTTTAATATCTAACTATATTATTTTAGTATGGGTCATCCATATCCTTTACATATAGGTATATCCTTTGTATATATAGGAACTCGTATTATAATAATAATAACTATAAAAACTGAGTAAAAAAAAAAAATTATTTTAAATGTGTACTGTACATAATTGAAGTCATTTGTGTTATCCCTCGCTATAGTGTTTTAATAGGTATAGTGTATTTATACGAAATCAGGTTGTATTGGCCTTGTTAGTCTTTGTATATTTTTATAGACAAAGCTTAGTTTTGTAAATATGTAGGAACAAATCGTATCAACTAGGAACTCTGTATTATACGTATATAACCATTGGTAGAGCCATGTAGTAATTTCTTAAATTTGTGAGTCACTCACAATCGAGATTTTATATCTAAATAATTGGTAGTCTAATGATAACTTTGTTTATTAACGTAGTTTAATAATGATTTTGGGTTCTCATATTTAATTCTAGTTATAGAGGTATATATATAAACATTTCTTTAACTTTTTAATTGTTTGGGTATGACCTAGGTATTAGACCTTTAGATAATCGTATATCTTCTTATATAAAAAAAAATATATATATATATACTTAAGCTATTTTGGGATTCTAGTGAATACTTCGGTACTACTGATATAATTACTTTTGTGTCATATTATTTTATTATGGTGTTACCTAATGCTATATAATTATTTCAATGGGTTTTTACTTTATGGATTTAAGTACTTCGATTATTTAGCTATAATTGTGTATAAAATAATATTCGCTGGTATAAGCAACAAAAATGTTTTACCTTTATGAACTTTACTTAAAGAATTAGTAAGTGTTGCCAACTAGGACTAAGAAATTTTAATTGAATATATCTATGTATGAGTATTAAGCAGTGTTGCCAATCCTAAAGATTAAAAAGTGTTGCCAACTCTAAAGTTTAAAAACAATATTGCCACTTAATATTTTTTTTTTCAAAAAAATTTAAGCCCAAGTAGTCAAAAAAAAAATATTCCTCAGTTCCCTCGTCTATTTTTTTTATTTTACGCGGGAGGACTGTAGCGGCCGACCTGAGGCGCCTTCGGGCCGACCTAATTTTTTTGCTTTTCTTACTGTTATTAAATTCATAATTACTATTTAAAAACCTTTTAATTGCTTTATTGCCATGTAATTATTGCAGGTATTAGTCAATGTTAAATTTCTCTCTTTATATTTTGTTCTTTCTGTGGAATAACTAAGCCAGACGAATACTTAAAGTTAGCTGTTTTCTCGTAAGAGGAAACTCATATCTTTTTCTCCCCTCTTTGCATCTTGAGAAACAGATCTGAATTGGTAACCTATAACCTTCGATTCGCTGCACGTGCAAGGGAATATCTAACCCTTGTGTCTTATCTGAGAGTCTGATGTTATTTTCTGAATACTCTCATTGTCCTCTGTTTAAGCCCAGATGTTCTCAAAAACATGGTAGACGTATAATTAACATTTTGGCGCCGAAGTTGACACTTCGAAAATACTAAATATGTCTATTTTGACACCGTATAAAATAAGTGTCTTGGGAACACTTGTATTTTTGGTATCATTGTGAAACGATTAAGAAACCTGTAAAATCTGGATAAAGCTTGATTTTCTTTGTAATATCAAATTAACCTTTGACTTTTAATTTGGATATTATGTACCAGATGACGCTAAAGCCTTATACTGTTTGTAATAACGCGCATGCGTGACTATTCTAGTTAACACCCTAAATAGTCGTTTAGATTATCAATACCCAATCTAAACGTAAAGACTAATTTCATTGCACACGAGTATCCGCCCTTTTTGGGAAGATACCACCCTACTATACTCCCACGTACGTAACGTGTGAATAAACTCCCTGAATACAAAATAGCTGTACAAGCTGTTCTCAGGGGGAAATCATTGTGTGTCTACGAGGCACGAGCTTCGTGCTCGTCGCCGGGGGCTCCGGCCCACTCTTCGGGCTCAGGCTTCTGTCCTTCGCCCGCCGGACTTGCGTTTCTTCTCTGACTTTGTTAGAGTCATAGAGAGAAGAACTTAGTGCATTACCAGAGTGTGTTATTACACTGTGTTAGTGGAGAACTCCGTCATCTCCGTTCTCCTACCAAGGACCATCTCTGTTTTCATTTCGTGTGTGCAATACAGCAAGAACTTTGTTACTGTGCTGAACGTTGTTTCTAGTAAGTTTACTACTACTACTTGCAGGCAGTCGTAATTCAATCTCTTCATTGAACTGCCCTTGTTTCTCTTTTATCATTGGTCATATTCTGACCCCTCTCAAGTTTCACGCATACGCCACTAGACTTGTGCGTCATCTAAAATTATCTCTGATGTATAACAACTTATTGCTTAACAACTCTTCTGCGCTGTACAAAAGCAACTTACAATAAAACTCATACTATTCTAACTCGGCGTTCCAGTTATTTAAAACGCCTATCTAAAGTTTTCAAAGTACGACCTCACCTACTCATATTCTCTCAGAAAGTACCTCCGAAGAAGCCGTTCGTCGAAGTCATTATTATCACATCTCTTTCGTTCTCTGGTTCCTACGTGAACCACTACACCAGTCACGCCTGTTGAGGACCGAACTCTTTATCTTCTGTAGTTGAGTGAACCATCACCCTTCCGTGTGTGTTCTGCGACTCCAGTACTATTCCTGCATTCGCCGTGAGAATTCCGATTGGAGAAAGAACTTCACTCTCCGTAGGAAGTGGAAGCATCTTGTTGGTTTTACCGCTCGAACCAATACAGACATCTTCTGGGAATTCTTGGTTGCAACGAACATCTTGTTACCACGCTAAGCTCAACTGGACTTATATAGGACTCGACGATATCTCCAGAGGCCACTTGGAACTCTTTCATCTGTGTAGGTGTTGAATTGCGAGGTGAGTGATTTAAATTGTTTTAGTGATTTTAATTGTGCATCTTGATTCCTCGCATCGACTCAGAATCACGTCTACTTCTTTGCACCCAATATCCGATTTCAGTGTTTGTGTAAAGTGATTCTACAACTAAGGTTGTTAGCGATAACTATCTCTTCCATTTTATTGTTTTATCGATTAAATTGTTATTAGGCTGAATTATTTAAGTATAGCCAAGCCTGACCTTGTCTTGTGAAGTTTTATGTATTTGAGGTCCATTAAGTGTGTTAATAATCCTGTCTCCATTGCATTAGCTTTATTTTTAAATTCATTGTTGTATAATACGTGCCTAATTATTAAGTTGTCGTCCCGCTACAAATATTTATTTCTTTGCACGAGTCCTAGTTGTCTATTATTTTGGAGTGCTAATTAATCTCGTTGTTGTGTGGGCTTCACGTTAACTAGTGACCCCCCTTTGGAGCCGCCACTGCCCTAAAGTGCTGGCAATTACCTGCGGGACATTCATGGATCAAGGCTCCCTTATAATCTCGTAAACTCGTGCTTGAACTTTGTAATTAATTATTGTCATACATAGGCACTCATCCTGTTCTCTCTCTCTCTATCAACTCACCTTGCCGACAGCCTGGTTAGTCGGACATTGTTTGAACAGGACGGACCTCCTCCCTACCGTACTAATAAATTGCCGAGCCCCATAGACTGCTCAGCTCCATTACATTTTAATGTCAGGCAACCCTCTAAGTCAGATATTCTTGAGACCTTTCGTGGTCCTTTATTAACTATTCTGTTAGCTTGATTTCGGCTACCTTTGGTAGAGATATTGTCGCTAATAATCTCTTTTTATGTTCGTGACCTGTGGTGGGACTCCCTCACCAGTGGCCGCAAAAGTTCTGATCGCCTCCTGCCACCGGCCCCGACAGTATACATATATACTTCGTGGCGACCGTATAATCACAACCAGAAGTTCCCTAGGGGCTATACATTGAATTTCTATTGGTAACTCCAAGAAACTTTTGACGGCAATCAGACATTACAATTAACATTAAAGATGTGATTCTTAGCTTATAGCTTCCTAGTTACTAGGTTTGTGAATTTACAACACAATGTAGATAACATTTGAAATTAGTTTTAAGTACGTTTTCTTTATAGCCTAACGTATTATTGAAATAGAAAGTCTTACTGTTGACTGACTTACACACTACAGAACAATATAAACTACCTGAATAGGCACGTTTGCAACGTAACTACTAATTTTCATTAGTAACACTTTATAGTAAAAGTTCTTTCCAATTGTAACTAAATTTGGAGTTGCAATAATTTACAATTAAAACAGAATTTAATCATTGCAAAAGTAATAAAACTATATTTATGATAAAAAAAAGTCCTTAAATATATATATTATATTTTATACAGGGTGTTTCAACATAACACCGACAACGTTTGGGAGGTGACTCCTGATATCAAGGTAACACGAAAAGTATAGACCAACCTGGGTGCACAAATGCTTCCTTTCAGAGTTATAGGCTGCTGAAAACATGAAAATAAATAAATAAATAAATAAGATTAAAGGTCCATAGCTCCAAAACTATGGGACCTACCGTAGTCGGGTGAAGACTTCACTTAGGAACGAATATGTGCGCTACCCAAAACACTAGTTTCAGAATCAGGTACTCACGCAACCATTTTTATAGAGGCAGTTTGGCTACGAGTATATAATCTGAAGTATTCACCAACTACCTCTATAAAAATTGTTGCGGAAGTACCGCAGGATTCTGAAACATGAATATTTGGATAGGGCACACACACTAGTTCCTAAGTGAAGTCTTGACTCGACTACGATAGGTCTCATAGTTTTGGAGCTATGGACCTTTATTCATTTTTTCATGTTTTTGGCAACCAGTAACTCCGAAAGAAAGCACTTGTGCACCCAGGTTGGTCTATATTTTTCGTCTTATCTTGGTGTCAGGAATCACCTCCCAAACGTTGTCAGTGTTGTTTTGAAACACCCTGTATATAGAAATATATCACCATTTGCTTATTCTCAGAAAAAAAATAATAAATAGAACAAAATATATATCTGGATCTCAGCTATGTTAAGCTGTTGTTTAGTAGGCACGCATCAATACATAAGGCGTAAACGATATATACAGTATATATCAAAAAGATTAAGTAACTCCATTCAGATCTTATATACTACTGTAAGGAACAAAAGACGCCCGTATTGTGATGTTATAATTATAAACTTAAACTGGGAGTTCATTTGAATTTATACCCAACATTGATGTTTTATCTTCAAAACAAATATATGAATCGTTGAGTTCGAAAACCGGTCATCTCCATCGAAGCTAATTTGAGCGGAGTGACAAACAAAACTAAATTAATTAATATGTATCTGACATATAGGGTTATTTTCATTATTAGAAGCTAGAAAAATGTCAGTTCTACTGTCCGAGAATAAAAACAGCAGAGAATATGTGAGATGCATATTGAATAATTTAGTTTTATTTGTCGCTCTTCTCAAATTAGCTTCGATGGAGATGACCGGTTTTCGAACTCAACGATTCATATAATTGATGAATAACAAAATAGGACACAATTAGTGTATTGTTGTCATATAAAATAATATCGATCAGATAATAGTTTTGTTTAGATGTTCAAACCCTTCTTATTCGTGATACAACATGAATTTGCTTATAAATTTAGTAAAGACACTAAAATTACGTATAGGAAAAAAATATATTAAATAAATAATTTAGAAACAAATCTCCTGATTTGCATCTCTATCTAATGTTAAATTATTTCTTAATAAAACTAAAATAAAACTAACTAAATAATAAAGTTACGTAAACTGTACAAATATAACACAAAATTTTGGGCAGATTTAGCAGAATAACTAATTCCAAAATAATTTAATAAGAATGTAAGAAAAATTAAATAAGAAAGTGAAACCCAGTGTAAACTGACAGGGAAAGTTCTAAGAACAAATATAATAAACAACTTTGAGAATTACGGTACTCATGCAATAATATCAACAATATTTATAATTACGTTTAGAAAAATATCGATAGAAGAATAAAGTATTTACCAAGAGATAAATTGAAGTAAAATCTAAAGAAAAGTTTTAAGTGGTTAGTTTGCTTTACAATACTGAAACTTAATTAATACGAATAGATAGGTACTTTCATTAATTTTTCGGCGCACATATACTGATCACTACTTTGTATTAAATTCATATCACTTAGATCCTTCTCTATCCCTTTATCTACCGATCCTGATGTCTATAACATAAAGACGAATTTAAAGTTTCCTTCTTTCTTTGTTTTTAATAACGTTGTGTTCAAGTGATAAAAACTATCCTTTTCGAAATGATCCATGTCGTTAGAAATTTCTTTTATCCTTACAGAGGAAAGGTTGCGACGCAAGTAGACAGAAAGACTAGCAACCACATTAAAAATACTAATATATTTTTTGTTAATATCACATGTATACAAGCCATTCACATAGAGCAACCAAAAACAATTTTTAACCTTCACCAACAAAGCATTTTCTAATAACAATAGAAAAAGAAGCAGTCTTTGTTGTACAAAAGCTCTTAACACAATTATCTAAAATCCTTACTATGATTTGCATTACTAAAGAATAAATCTATTGCGAAATAAAAGCGACAGTTACAAGCACTACATCATGCTGCTTATTAAGCAATGCTAACGAAAAGGGAGGTATAGTTTATCTCTTTAAAAAAAAAGTATGAACATTTGCACATACTTGATATGTTTGGTAGGGAATTTTTTCGTAATGTGGATCCTCTTGCACAAGGTGGATGGTCTAAGAGAAAAAGAAAGGGAAAAATGAAATGAAGATCAAAATGAAAAACCAGTAAGCAACGCTATCTTTCTGTCTTACAAATAAATAAGACTGTTTACTAAATAAGATACTATTTAGCTTCATGCAACATAATACTTTCTAAACTGAACTATTTGTTTATTTCCTATGGGTGTTTCAGGAGAAATAGGAAATATTTTATCAATTGCTAGTATCCATTATTCTGAGTAAAAAATGTTCATATAAGCATGTATCCAGTTATCAATAAGTTTAGGATTACAGGGATTCAAATTTGACATGGATAAAAACTATTTTGAGTATCTGAATTTGTGCTTATTATCTATTTAAATGACGAAACACGCAAATCAGTAATCCACTATTTAAGGCAATTGCAATTTAGATATCGCATTATGTAATGGTTCACCATCTTGCAGGAGGAAAATAGTAATCCTTCCAACCAAGAAAACTTCCTTCAAAAATTATGGAAGTTTACTTTGTAGCTTTTTTTTTTTTTTTTTTTTTTTTTTTTTTTTTTTTTTTTTTTTTTTTTTTTAAATAAACGAACTCTGTAAGGCGATTCAGTACCAAGCACACGAAATAAAATGGTTGTCGATCTTACTGCTATACACTTAATCAAGGAAGCGACTATAAATACTTCCTTTTACACTTTTATAACTGTTTCCGACAGAGAATCAACACATATTACTTATTTATTTATCGTGTTCTAGACAGAACCTGAAGGCCATTTAAAATATAAAAACGAAAGAAGAAAAGGAATTTTCGGAAGAATGTCGACCATAACTCACATATTAACGGTGTCCAAAACACCCTGGAGAAACTTCAGTTACGAAAGTTGGTAATGATAGGTCTGCAAATTGCTAGAGAGAACGTTAACACTTTATATGCGCGAAGTTTATTATTATTATTATTATTATTATTATTATTATTATTATTATTATTATTATTATTATTATTATTATTATTATTATTATTATTATTAAATCAGTTTATTATTTCCAGCTTAATTATTTTCACCTCATGGTATTGTGCCATTCAAACAAAGGATTAACGTAAATACAGTGTTTCATAGTAACTTTCTACACGCCGACCCGAATTCCTGCATTTTGATGTCTGTCGAGAAATTGACACATGTCACTGGAACTTTTATACGCATAATAATCGATACTAGTACGTACCAAATATTTAATATTTCTCCTGTAAAACATGGTACATATATCTTTATATATTTTTTCATATTATTCATAAACAATAATCTAATGGGAAAAAATAATGCATGTCTGTTCTAAACAATTGACTATGCCAGTTAGTACAACCATTAGCAAAGCACGACCGTAACCCTTGTTTTCTGTAGGAAGCTAAAATTAACAACACATATGCGTACATATAAATATATAAAATTTATGTGAGCTAACAGCCATGCAAAGCTCAAGCTTATCATCTAAGGTAAGTGTAAATCCAACACGAATATAATATCTGTATATCTTAGTGATTTTTTAAAGAAATATTGTTTCCCTTCAACTTCGGGGTAATATATGATTTGTTTACGTCGTTTACGTCGAAAAGAACTCCGCTTTTCTTTCTTTAATTTTTTTTTCTAGTACATAATATTGTGAAAGGAGGAACTAAGTTACAGATGAATACGTAACACGCACAGGAATGTTAGTCTATAAAACCACGCACGCTAGCACCAAACCTTTTTTATTTGGGAGGGCGGATCTATAAAGAATAATCCCCACCATTCTGACTACTATTTCTAATACACAATCGTTACATACTAACATTTATATTCTTCTGAATTTTTATTCTATAAAAACTCAACAAAAACAACGAAACTTAAAAACAAATATTTGATGTTTTTCCCAATAAATCTACGAATATTAATTTAATAACATCTACTCAATGCATTACAACTGCTCTTTGTATCTATGCATTATATATAATCAAGCTACCATATACAACTGTAGCTACCGTAGTGGTTCCTATTTTACAGCAATATATTAAAAAAAATAAAAATAATAATAATTTGATAATTTTCCCATGCGTTGTGCAAGACAGAACTTGACTTCGACACGTCAGTTTAACATATATAACTTGCATCAATCTACAAGTTATATCACGTTAATCTTCTCCATACAAAAAGATACTCAAACTAAATATAACATTCTTGTTCATAAATATATTTTGTTACCAACTCAATACTATTGCTAAAGGTAACAAATACTGAAGCATATGTTGGGGAGGCGAAGGGAAATAAAAATGAAGGTACTTTTCTTGTCAATTAACATCAATTTCTAATGTAGAAATGTATAACATGAGGATACCTTCTTTATATTCGAATATATTTAAAATATACTACTGCGCTTTAGAGTTTAAAAGTATTTCGTGCCACAAAGAAACATTACACACACACACACACACACATATATATATATATATATATATATATATATATATATATATATATATATATATATATATTTAAAAAAACTTTTGCTTGCTGCTTAATATAAGCTTTTTACTCTTATTTACCAAGTAATATTTTAATTCATATTTACATAAAGATAATCTAAAATCGACAAAATTGAACCGAGAAAACATTTACACAAAACTTTAACACAAAAATGATAATATATGAGAATCTGTTCGTAACAGGTTGGTATCCAGAAAATAATAATAATAATAATAATAATAATAATAATAATAATAATAATAATAATAATAATAATAATAATAATAATAATAATAATAATAATAATAGGAAGAAGAAGAACTATAATTAAAAAGGCCATTTTGAGTTGTCACTTTATCCAGAGTTAACTTACACAAATGGAGAGTGCAGCTGGTTCTGAGGCCTATTCCACCATTGAACTTTGCAACTTTTCATTTTTCACTTTGCAAAATTAATTAATTAATTATAAAAAAAAAAAAAAAAGAAAAAAAAGCAGTTCTTCAAGTGGTCAAAGAAAAACGTAATATATTGTTTGATCCATTTAAAGACAACAAGTTGAGCGAAACTATACTATATCTGGAAACAATGTTTACAATAGAGTTAACACCACCATGTACTGTTCTACAAATAGTTACTTTTGACACACCGTGCATTTGTCCTAATCCGTGCATTTGAGCACAATTTTCTAGCCAATGAAGACAAAGAAGTATTTGTCTTGCTGTAAGGGCTTTACTACGTTTTGTTATTTTTTCCAATGCCGGTCCAATACGAATTCTTCTTGCTCACTTGTCAAACGAAAGTATTCTTTAAACTGAAATAAATTCATGCCATGGAAGCTGATTCTGTTTTTATACACTTTCTTAGGAATCTCATCCTCACTTGATTCATCATTTGATGAATATAATAACCTTCGAAACATTTCCAAACGACAATGGCTCTTCGTCAATCATTCAGGCAAAAGTCAAATTTCTCTTTGCAAAATACGACACAACTTTGTAAACTCTTGCTTTGCAGTTTTCAGTTTTAAAATTATGGTGGAACAAAGGTAAGATATTTCTGCAAAGTCTTTGCAAGTTTTCGCTTTGCACGTTGTACTTTTCACTTTATAGAAATATTTTTTTTTTTTGTGTGTGTGTGTGTGTGACACATAAACATTGCTGCAAACTGCAAAGCGCAAAGTGAAAAGTTGAAAGTTCAATGGTGGGATAGGCCCCTAGCCCCAGTACTTCTCTCTTCCCTGAACTTTGAATGTATATTATTTTCATATTAATGTTACACTTTGTTTATTATTTTATACAAAAAAATTATGTTACTAGTAACTACGATACTTGTAAGCTTCTATCCTAGTTAATACCTGAAACTCCTTTAACACGAGGAATATGACTAGATATCTCAAGAGAAATAATGATGAATGAGACGGTATTTGGAAACACATGAACCTATTTATCTATCTACCTAATATATATAAATGTAAATCCACTGACTGATTCACTGACTCACTGAAACTATAGATGTAGAACCTTCAAATTTTGTGAAAATGTTTCCCGTGCACTCTGAACTGTAGATAAGGCTAGGTTTTGTGAAATACGTATCCTAAAGGAGAATAGTACGGGAAGAGGGATGAGTTTTTGTTTGTTTGTTCTCCAGATCTCCGAAACTGTTAGATAAATATTCTCGTTACACCCTAGAATGTAAATAAAACGAGTTTTGGGAATGTTGTTTTAAGAGTGAGATGGGGTCGTGATTTTTTTTTTTTTTTTTTTTTCATTTGCAAGATTTTCGAAACTATATGGCGTAGAACCATGAAATTTCGTATAAATGTTCTCCTACACCCAAAACTATAAATACGACCAAGTTTTGGAGTAATCTTGTATAAATGTTCTCTTTGCACCCTAAGCTGCAAATAAGACTGTATTTTTCGAAAAGCGGCTCTTAAGGGGGTAACAGGCTTGAATGATAATTTTTCCTTCACTAGATCTCTGAAACTATTAAGTGTAGAACCTTAAAATTTTGTGTAAATGTTTTCCTTGCAGCCTAAGCTGTAAAACAGATGAAGTTTTGAGAATTGCGTATACTAAGAGAAAAAGGAGGAGGTTTCATTTTTTTCCGTTAACCAGAACTCCAAAAACTATTAAGTGCAAACTATTGAAATTTTGTATAAAGTTTCTTCTTGCATTCTAGGCTGCAGATAAGACAGTGTATTGCGAGTGTATTGCGTAAGGGGAAAGGGGTGGGGGCTTGAATGATTTTCTTGCTATCCTATTTGTAGATGTGCCAAATTGTTAGGTGTAGAATCTTGAAAATTTGTGTTAATGTTTTCCTTGCTCCTAGAATCTAAATTGATTTTAGATATTAATACTTGCAAAAATTCTCTACATATGTAATGCGCGTTCTCATTTGGAATATAGTACGGTGATTTGAAACAATGAAGCCAGATACTTTATAAATACTACTGAGTCTATTCAGAGTAGCTTCCAAGCCTGGTTACGATGGAGGTTCAAAGATTTTAAAGATAGTTCGTCTAGTATATACAAAGAATTACATCTCTTGTCTGTAGCCGATAGGTGATATCTTTTTGATCTTATTATTATTATTATTATTATTTCATAATATTCCTCATGGAGGTCTCTTTATTGATTTTGTTTTCACAAGAATTCCGTAACAGTAGAAATTTTGCTCTTTTTGTCTCTGAAGCTTTTACTGCAAAATCATCTGTTTATAAAACTGTTGATATTGCAAATAGATTTTATTCTATTCTAGATATTTTCCAAACGAAATTTGTTAAAGTTCGTTCAGTGTTATCTACTTAATTTAGAGTCGTACCATTTAAGTTTCTCTTTTCTTTTTCTGTATGGGTTATTAGTTCTGGGTTTAACTATCTCTTACTTCTTTTTTCGTCCCGTCTTTTCTTTTCCTTTTAAGATTTGGTACTTTTTAATTGCAAGATCAGATAATACACGCTCTTCTTTTATCCTAGTTAATATGAGTTTTGTTTAATTATATGAATTACTTTTCTTGTAATGCCCCTGTTTTAGGATATGCCATATTTCATCCTTGTAGAAAATCATTTATTAAGTTTGTTGTAGTTGAAATTTTATGATTTTGACTACATCTGCAGATTATGTATTGCATATATACTTTTTCTATTACCATGTACATTCTATAACATTATATTGTATGAATTTGATTGCATGTACTGAATATGTGTTACATGTATCATATATCTACTACCCAGGCGCAACTGTGACTGTAAAATGCTGTTTGCTGCCTAATAAATAAATACATAAATTATCATTATTATCTCTAGAATAACCTACACTTCCGTATTCTTTAGAACAATTTTCATTGCCTTTTTCTATTTGCACATATACAAAAGATAAGAAGCAAATTTAAAATACTTACAACCATGCCGTGGTCTATTTGCTCTCGAAGCAGACGTTCTTCTGATAATGAGTAGCGTGCATCATGCGTGACTGCATCGACAGGCCCTTTTTCTATTTGGTGTTTGATAGCTTTGAATAATAAAAATAGAGACGATCCTGCATACTCTTTCAAATAGTTATACATACATAAGGCCATCCAGTTAGTAAGCATCTTTTCAACTACTGATTCAGTACGACGCAACATAAGCTGCGGATGCTTAGTTCCAACAGATTTATCTATCAATCTTAACAACAAACTCTTCAAAATATCTGTAGCATATTCCATCTTGCCCATCAGAACTACCATGATGAGAGATGCAACATTGACTCTGAAAAAAAATGAAAATTACATATTATCTATGCTCACTTATTGCTAAAGTTTTGCAGAAAGTCTACTACATTTTCATCTCAAATAACTAGACATTTCAATGTCATTTCGAATTCGAAGTGTTTAATTACTAATCACAATATTAATTTTGAAGAAAACAAACAGTAAAGGATAAATACTAATGACTGGTAAGCTACTATGCACAGTAAATGCGGAAAAAAAAAAAGTGAAATTTGCGCAATTTTACTTTTCATCAAAATAAAAAGCAAAATTAAAGTTTGTAGACCATAGTGATTTAAAACTTACTATGAGATTCAGGAAAATATGTTGGGTAAGATTCATCCTTAGTTATATATTTTGATTGTCCCAGGATTTGGTATAATTTCCCACATTGTAACTCAAGAAAGAGGCAAAAAGGAAACTTTTGGTGTATTAGAAATAATTTACGCAATACTAGCAAACAGATACCTGGGATCCATTGCATGAGCCCATCATATATTTCCTGTTGGAATGGACGTAGACACACGAGCATACGCTACTGCAGCAACTATAATTATTGCTGTACCCACGGGAATTACGGATTTTTGATGAATTGCTACACTGTATAGAGTACGAATAATATATTCCCCATTAATTATGTGGACCTTTGGATTTTTTTTTTTTTTTTTTTTTTTTTTTTTTTTTTTTTAATGCACAGTAGGAGGACTTATAGGAAAGTACCATATTCAGAATCCTGTATCACTCTGTATCACAGTATCTTCTAACTTACACGATACCGTGCTTTTCCAATTTTAATCTTTCCTTTTTCCAAAGAACAACGTGCGTTCAAAAGATGATACACTATGAAAGGAAAATAATGCAATTTTAAATGTAATGGTGATTTGCGATAGATTTCAAGCTATATTATCTGTAACCGTTGCATGTCTTTGTTATTACAAAGAATTTATTCAAAAATTGAAGAAATTGCAGCAAAATGAAAACAGCTGTATTTTAGGCACTTCACAAATTCTATATCCTCTCTTGTTCTGTATAATTTTATTATGGTACAAATAGGAAGTAATGTTCACTGTTAGTTCTATTTTGAAGCATACAGAAGTGAATTTCCCTCACCTGAAACCATAAAACGGAAATATTCTTTAGCAGGATTATCAGCAATTGTTGCAACTTAAGGCTGATAAATTGAAAGATGCCACATAATCGGCTGAAAAATATATTGGGGACAATGAAATGTGCCTCTACAATGAACTAAAACAAGACGATGCAGCATCTGGTGGGACAAGAGATACTACAGAGAATGAGATGAGAATGAAACATACTTATCTTAAGAGTATGAAAAACATTGTACTTTCATTTTGGCGGTGGTGATTTTAGCATCCCTTTCAGCAGCGTGGTTATATGAAACATGGACCTACAGGTTAAAGTGGTATCCGAACTAATATACATGAGTTCCTACGGGAATCGAACCCAGATTCCGCGCCAAAGTAATCTCATTTTGTATTAATCGACGACGTACACTACAACTTGAAGATTTTTTTTTAAAAATCTCTACCAATGAATAGAAAATTTAGTGTATAAAGGAGAAAACTACAAACTTTGTTCTGCTGAACTGCAAAAACGTTGTTTCTTGTAAATAGAATGAAATAATCTGCAATATTTAGATAATATGGTAAAAACCTTTTGAATTTAAGTTCAAGGAACCATTTTAAATATTTTTTGAAGTTTGCCAACATTCTGCAGAATTGAAGCTGAAAGGTCTTTAAATTTTAAATAATGAAAATGCATTTAATATTTTCTAATATTATGAATCGATTATGAATTGGCGAAAACAAGGTATATTCAAAAGGTTGTATTTGACTTTATTGCTTAAAATTTTCAGAAGTACAGCAACAAAACTCTGTAGAACTTCATTCTGTTAAAATAAATAAATAAATATATAATCAAAATAAACATATGTAACCTCCAATGTATGCGATACCTTTGTTCAAGCGTACTCTATTGAATTCTTCAGAACTCTTCGATAAATATTAAGGCTTTATTGTCCCCGTTTTTACAAAGCAATACATAGCATGCCAAGAGATGAACTTACACATATACTTATCAAATTAAAATGTCAATTATATAAAAATAAATTGTCGAAGGTTTTTAACACAGTAGTGAACACTTATCTTCGTCACGCTATACGTTGACGATAATAGCAAATAAAAGCATTGAAATAAAAGCAAATTGTATTAGAAAAAGCATTTTTTTCTTTTGATTTTAAACATTAACAATACTTAAGAAAGACTACGAAGATTGTGACTTCAATTTAAACAAAATTACTTACTTGTCCCTAATATTAAACGATTTTTGTGCTTCTAATGTTTCTATAAATGTAAGAATGAAGTATCTATTATTAATAAGTTGTTCGAATTGAAGCATTGCTGCATCGTAGTTCGTTCTGGGTCCATTTATTCGTATCTACAAAAAGAAAAGAAAATATTATACGTACTTTCTGGGTTATTACATGATCAATATTAAACAAGTCTTCATATACTACTTCTGCATGATATAACATTACCAATATTAATAATATCAAATACATTTTAGTATTTCTTTCTTATATATATATATATATGATGTTTTTCTTACAATATTTTCAGAACTGTTTTATTGTTATAACGATCTGAACAATAAATCAAGATCAGGTTCACATTTGAATGATTAGAAATTAATATATTTCGATGACAGACAAATAGGACATTACTTTTCTGCTTCTCAGATCGTTAATTTATTTGCATTACTATTATTATTATTATTATTATTATTATTATTATTATTATTATTATTATTATTATTATTATTATTATTATTATTATTATTATTATTATTGTTATTTAAAAGGATCTATATATGTTCTAATGGAGTCTTTAACTAGGTATTTGAATGGGACATAATCTATTTAGATTAGCCATACTAGTGATTTCTTACATTTGTATATACGTAAAGGAACGCAATAGTTGTTCTAATTCTTTCAAATTATTGTGTGTTTCATGGTTAAGCTGTTTATTACTGATACAAAATTAAATTTGCATTGAGTTTTGATTCAAATGAGAACATTTGGTAGCAGTGAGCTTAACGTATTTGTTTGTAAATCTCTGTAAATACCGATTGAATTTTTGTTATACAGGTCTAATACTTTAATTAAATAACTTATTATTGAACTACGGTAGAATAGCAACCTTCAACCTTTTTTTTAGTGCTATTTATAAATGCTGTAGCTATCGATTCTAGGAATTCTACATGGTGTTTATATTCAATCTAAGCATAATTGTGCCCATTAGAATTATTATTGCCAACCACGTATTATTTAACTTTTATAAATTGGTTCTTAAATGTGGCGGGTCTCCACTAGTGGAAGGGCCGTGTCGAGTGACGACCTCCTTTCTATAAAGGAACGTTACAAAGAATTTCCAGCACACATCTAATCAGCATAGCTAAAGTGCTGGCAGAAATAACAGAAGTCGCCACCAGAGGCGCTATAATCAAAAATTTGACAATCAAAACTTTTTGTCAAAGAATCAATATAGAATGAATTTACATATAATCAAAAACTGTTACTGCCTTGTCCTTTTTTTCTTCAAGTAACTAACAGAGTGACATGTTACACACTCGTCCTAGCCAGGAAAAATAAAAATACTTTGATCAACTATGCTTCAAAGAAGCAAGTTGGAGTGGATTATTGAAATATCTGCGAGCATTGAGAAATGTTTTACATGGTACTACAAAGTGAAATTTCTTCAATAATAACCCATTTTTAAAAGAAAAGAAAAAAAGAAACAAACAAATATTTTATAACAAATAAATTTATATAATTCCGATTTAAAAGATGAATCATAGAGGACATTACAAGATATACGAAAAACACATAAACTTCAAATGATTTCTGTTATGTCCGTATTTCCTTTTATTAGTATTCTTTAATTTTGTAATTTGAACATTGTGCAAGACTTCTAATATGCATAGAGCAAACAAATAAATGAAATGAGTAGCTCTTAGTTATTGCTGATGCAATTGCTTACAAAATAATAAATAAATAAATAATGAATGACAAACTCATACTACCCATACTTCATTGCAACTATGTACCACATCTTGAAAGAAGAGCGCAAATAATAATAAAAGTATCATTGTCTATACAACCAAATCAATTTAAAATCAATCTGTTCATATTTTCTCTCATAATCATAAGATTCTGATTTCTTTTACTATTTTTTTTAAACCTACTGTATGGGATTATATTGCACAAGGTTACTGACCTAACAGAACATTTTTGACAATAATGTTAATGGTTTGGAATTCCGCGAAAAAAATAAGCACTATTTACGCATATTGAGTTGAACTTTACACAATAATTACATGATTAAGAAATGATTTACTGTTTTGTCTTCAAAACAAACTAAATTTGTAGCTTCAATGAAATCTCATTTATTAATTAAGAGGGAAGAGACCTCGTTAAAACTAAAAATAACAGGGAAATTGATGGATGCTGCACACAGTTATCTAATGATTAAAAAATAAAATAAAATAAAACTTTTGCTAATTAAACTTACCTTCGGGTCGTTGAGAATCGGATGGTCACTTACACCAGGGAAGAATACTTTCATAATGTAATTCTTGTGGTCCAGAGTAGGAATTCCTGACGATTCCAAATCAGCTGTTAGATCTGTCATGTCCGTCTGAAGCTCAGCAAATGCTACAAGACACAAAATCGAAAACCGGTTATGTACATACATTTAAGATCAAGTATATATATAATACATGTTTCTTACATGCTTTAAACCATTATGCAGACATATCCCACCTGAAAGATGCATTCTCGTAAAACAAAAAAGTGCAATAATACCCAAACAAACACTATTTCACCTTAAGACAGCACATTTTATTTTTTAATCCTAATAACAGCGTCTGCATTGCTTAGACTATATTGCACGTTTAAGTTCTCAATAAAACATATTACGTAGTGGATCCCAATTTTGTATACAAATTTGAATTTTGCACAACACAAAAAAGCCAATGACTCTGTTCATGAAATTGTACTATTAGCTAAAAGCCAGCCGACTTATAGTTCACTTTACACACGTTAAAAGAAAAAGTTAGCACTAGCTCTTCTTTTTGTGAACTGCGCGTTTGAGTTCAAAAAAAGAAACATTCCAGCCCGATCAGTGAGCTTATTGGTACATAAAATCGCTACATATAACTATGATTTTCTTTTTTTGAATTTTTGGCCATCGAAATATTTTCTTTAAAAATCTCTTTCTTTGTTTTCATGCACCAGCATATCTGAAATCATTCTTTTGAGTACACGCATTCCATCCTAAAAGAAAGAAATTGTATTAGTAAACAACATGCTTCACACAGGCTGTAAAAAATATGCCACAAAGTTAGTAGGTTAAGCACAAACAGAGTGCAGTATGCATTGTTACAAGCAACTACAAACGAAGCAGCAGTACCATGCAGCTGCAAACCACCATTGCGTCGTGGGTCCCAGGTACACATCTGAGCGAAAGCTGAAAGAAATGGAAAACAAAGATCCCTTTATTACTAAGTTTGATTTCCTTCTAACTTAATGCCATAAGAAAAAATATACAGTGTAATCGTTAAAAAGTGAATATGGCAGTGCATATTAATGGATATTTACAGGAAGAAAATTGTAAAAATAATAATAATAATAATAAAAATCAAGGTTTGTGAAAGATAAATTAAAAAAAAAGTTTTGAAAAATTATAATCATAGCAAAAACAGATCTGAGGCTATATCGTGCTTCAAGATTTTGTCATTTGCGTACTATGAACTACAAGTGCAAGGTGACTACAAAGTTGCAATAATAATATTTAAAACAATCATCATAAGTTTATTACAATATAAAACAAAATTCTTACCTTGCTTGCATTCTGATCTGACGTTGCTCTCAAGCGTATCCATCTGTATCTGAATTCGTTTGTATTCCCTCTCTGCTTGCGTAGATTTTCGACGATACACAATAAGTACAATCAAAAACAGAAACACGAGGAAGAATGTTCCAGCAGCAATGCCTGCTATTGCTTCGGGTGGGAATGTGTAAGGCTTGATCACTTCGTATCTCAGGTAACCAATGGGAAATCTCAAACTTAAGCCAACGCGAACTACTACCAGTGGAAGATTTTTCTCTGTTTTAATTCCAATTTCATCTGTTCCTGCAGGTTGAACTTCTGGTGGAGTACATACCAGCTGAGATAATGCTAGGGAAGTTACATTGCATGGTTTTGTGCCTATCGTCACATTCACGTCAGACTCATCACTTGCTAAATTCAAATTTTCTCCCTATGAAAAAGAAAGAAAAAAGTTCATTTAATATATGAGAACTAAAAGCAAATATCGTCTTATAAATATAAACTTTTTCATTTATCACGAATTCTCATATAAAGTTCTCACAACACTTTTTTATAATATGTCGTTATGTAGTACCGTTGATGGGGTCTTAGTATTAAAATGGGAATCGAATTATTACTTGAGTTATTTACCAGAGGCACTGTATCCTCAGCAGAGCCTTAGCTCTAACTACGAATACCGGGTCTGAGAACTGTGGCTATTAAGATATGAGGAAACTGTAATAATTTTTAATAAGTTTTCTTTCTAGACAGTTATGTAATTAAATCCAAACAATTCAGTTTTGCAACGTAGATATTATCGAAATAAGTAATAACCATCTCAAGATCTACGCATCCACGTCTAAATATAGTAGTAGGAATTTGATTTTAGTTGTAAACACTATAGTAGGATTAACTTCTTGCACTGTTATTCTAATTGCAGCCTACCAAATATATTAAAAGTGATGTCGGGATAAAATATTATACGATGAATTAAATCGTGGCTACGGCGTGAGCTAGTTATTAGCGTTCGTATCTCACAATCGGAAGGTATCGGCTTCTTCCAATTCCTTTTTCATTGTTATTATACTTGTTTGTTAATTATTCCAGTGTACTGGCGGTTTTGGGAAATCGTCACATCGAAAAAAAAAAAAAATCGCTGCAAGTTAAGGAAAGAAAGTTTATCTAAAGTTTAATTATTGTATACAATTTTCTGTAGTTGCACGATTAATTTTTTACTAATGTGACATTTCACAAGTACCGAAACTGTTCCAGTGTAAATTGGTCTTATTCGGGCGTAATGGCGTTGTTGGTAAGGTAGTGATAGGGTAGTCTACCAATCACCTGGGAAGCCCGGCATCAATTCCCAGTAGAGATGGGGCGACAAAGACGACCGAAACGTGGTTCAGACATCAGCTTCAATATTTGCTGAAGCTAAGAAAGTGTGAAGTCTTATTCCTATTCAGCCTTTAGGCCCTATATGACCTGTTCTAAATAGGAGAAAACAAGAAGCAAAAACAAAAACAAATAGGAATAGGGTCGCCCTTTATCTTTTTTCTAATTGGTCTCATGGATTGAATATGAAAGCATGCTAAATAAATAAATAAACATCTTTCGTATCAAGTTAACAAATAATCAACTTTTATGCAATTTTATGTTTATAATTCATCTATGAATTACATATCACTAACATAATATTATCTATTCTCTCTTTGAATTTGGATTTCATTTTATTCATCTTCCGCACATTTTTAGGTTCTCTTACTTTTTCGTCGTACGCAGTCCAAACGCATAATTTTTGATTTAGTGCTTTACACATTTTTCTTTCTGAATAATAATATTTATATTCAGGACTAATTTATTCTGTTAATTTTACACGACATTTTTGACGTCCTGATGCTTTCTCCACTGCACTTACTGTGAACTTCATTTTATTCAAAATAATCAGTCCTTTCAATTAAAAATATTCTTACTGATTTTTATACACTTCATATTATTTATACTCATTAGCATTGTGCTATATGGCACTTTTTTAAACGATTTACTGCTGATTTCAAATGTGGTCACTTTTATAGAAAATAAACCTCATCACAAAATTAGACCTTACGATAATTTTTCTATTACATTACAAGTAATCAGGACTTGAATTAACATGGGACATGAACATAGTTTTCTTCTCTCATGAAAATGTATTAACAGCTTGTATGATGGCTCCCTTATTAGAGATTGTTTCCTCACCTTGTTAACAGTGTTTTAGGTGTCTGTTTTTCACAACATTCTAAATAAGATCCAGTCTCAGAGTAGTATTTTCTTTTCGGTCTACGAATCTACGAAATAAATAAATAAATAAATACTTGGATGAATAGGCACTGTGAAAATCATATAAGATGATATTAAGTGCATCCATTAGCATATACGATACTTTCTTTTCTCCACTTTGAACTCAGCGAGAATCAATTACAAAAACTTACCTCAATCACTAAAGTATCTCCTTTATAAAGTTTTATCAAATTAGGGAACTGGAAAAATTTCGGATCCTCTACGTAGACAAGATGAGATTGAAGATTGTTAAAGTGTTTTCGTAAATCCTTAACAGTTTCTACGTTGTCCATTATGAATCCAATTTGAAATACAGGGTCTCTGTATTTCTGAAGAGAACGAGATGATTTAACAGGTGACCGTTCAACACGAGTTCCCATCACATATTCATGATTCACTGGTGGAGAAGGACATTCCATTTGTGCTGAATTCAGAACTGTGCAAACCTGGAAAACAGGAGACATAAACATCTACTTTAAAAGAACTAAGCTACTACTGAAATAGTACTTGTCAGCTATTAATGTGAAATGCAATTGAATTAAAGAAAAAAGTACACAAGGATACAAAAATTGCATTTTACGTAATGTCTTTAGCATTTTCTTACAAATGATTTCTAAAATAATGTTTGAGATAGAGAGTATTAGGTTGGAGAAGTTGAAATGTCTCACTGACATGTATCATTCTCAAACGGGGAAAAAGAAAATTAAAACAACAACAAGTGGTTAGTTAAAGTAGCCTCTAGCTGAAGCCACAAACTTTTGCCATAATTTAGCCAATGATTGGATTCAATAATAATAATAATAATAATAATAATAATAATAATAATAATAATAATAATAATAATAATAATAATAATAATAATAATAATAGTAATAATAAACTGGAGTCTTCGATGCCAAGAACATCAACAGCACATTGCAGCGTGTAGTCATCAGGAAGTTTTTTTCTAACCAGAAGCGATACAGATGCCGGAGGAGACTGTATTCGGTGGGAGAGACGGTAGAAGAATACGGTGGGTGAGAGGAAATGAAAAAAAAAAATCTTTCAGTTTAACGTCCCACGATTATGCCCTTTAAGCAAAGGGAGACAATGATTAACGCCAGTGAATGATGGTGGAATGATCAAGTAGAAGGAAACGAAAGTATTCCGAGAAAACCCACAGACACGATGTGATCCGCCACAAACTTACTTAGTCGGGGGTCGAACCACGATCCCCACGCACTAGAAATAACCGCTCTACTACTGAGCCGGGGTGATGAAGGGTTTTATACCAGTCTGCACCGTCGTTTGAGTGACACGTAGGTATGCAAATTGATACTACGTCTGAATCATGGAGTTTAGCACTTTAGCTGTCCGCAGTAATGTCTTTACAGGAGTATATTCTCGACGGCCTGTTTCCACGGTGTTCCTGGGGAGATCATTTTTCAATGTGTCATCGGCACGAAATTACATAAACAATCTACGCATGGTGTGATCATTCACCATTCCTGGTCCAAATGCATTCCTGATATTTTATGTAAGTAGATGCGCACAATGTGTCGTCATTTGAACTTGTACAGGAAAAGTATATTCAATTGTGTGTTCTTCATGCTTCCCTTTCACTTGACCCTATTAAACAACGCACTGCTTCTGACTGACTGAGCACACTTCGCCAGTTTTCTGAATATACGTAGTTTGTGACATCGTACAAGAAATTTCGGTTCATTCATTGGTTGCGTTACAGAGAGTGATTTCCCACCAGATGTAAAATCGGACATTTCAACCACAAATAACAAACTAAGAAGTTACTCTCACATAAATCGATACTGATTGCACGACGTTGACATAATAATTTGTCATTTTTCTATGTAGTACAGTATATAATAGAAATAATTTCCAAACTATGCAATCACAGAAAAAAGAAAAGTATAGGCCATTTCACATCACATACAAATTCGAAATAGGAAAGCAAAATATGGATATTTTGAAGTAAATAAACGAATAAAATTAACATCGGAAGCAATAATTAGTAGCTCGAGTACTAAAAATTCTAGTAGACTTCAGGAACAGCGACGAAATTTTATTTATATACTTAATTAATGTAATTTAACTTTCATATTCACAGAAAGTTCTATAACTCCATTTCTTTTCTACGTATGAATGACAACACACAATCAGTTGTCTCGAAGCATACCTCTTCTTCTTTCCTATCTTATTATTATTATTATTATTATTATTGAAGCACGCTACTTACTGTTATTATTGTTAACGGGTCCGCGGTGGCTCAGTGGTAGAGCATTCACCTCTGGTCCATGGGGCTCCTGGTTCGATCCCGGCTCGCGCCAAGTGAACATTGTGGTGGACAAACACAGTGTGCGTGGTTTTCTTAGGGTTCTCCCGTTTCCTCCCACTTTATTCATTCCATCATTCCACTCATTTCTCATCATCACCGTCTCCTTTATCCTAGCCGACATAACGTGGGACGTAAAAGTTAAAGATTTCATTTTTATCTTATTATAGTGTTAACATATGCACATTATTTAAATACTTGTCAAATCTAGCCATAACTGAATTGCTACAAAATGAACTCCAGCACATCAAAAGCAAGTTCATTAACCTTTCACAGACTTTAAACTGCAACAATTTTCCTTTCTCTTTGGCTACAGCATTATTCCGATTAAATAGTATTAGCTCCAGAGAGCTTGTAAAGGAAGAAAATCAATATACAAAGTAGTATGAACCATTAGTAGTTCATGTTGTCACAGTAACATTATGAACAGAATACCTGCACCAAATAGATATATGAAGTTTTGAAAACTACAAGGACATTCAACACTGGTTTAGAATAAAAAAATAAATAAAATGTTGACGTTGCGAACTTTTACTGGAAACATAAATTATACATTCCTTTACTCGTAACTTATAGTATATATGTATGTATTTATGTAAGCATCTCAAATATAAATATATAACATTGAAAGCAAAAAACAAAACTAAATTCTAGCTAGATAAAGTGAAAAAACAATTTTATTTTGTGATTAAAAGGCAATTGTATCCCCATATCCTTTTCTGCTAGAAAATGTATCTATATCTATTTTAACCATTTCTAAATGATTAAAAAATATGGAAAACAGGTGAAATATAATATGTTCATGGTGCATTTCATTGTAGAAGAGAGCAAGAATATATTTAATTATTTAATTATTTATTATGTTGAGGAATTTCACCTACAACCTACTTACTCTGAGCCAATTTTGAACTCCAACCAAGAGCAGAAATTCTTAAGAATCAAAAGAAAAGTCAGTCATGTTTTATGAACAAGAACTTTATATTCGAAGATATCCTGAAACATTTGTTTCAGTTGATTGTGAATATGCTTTTTAATCATGAGACCGACCTTACGCAATAGGCTTCATGAAGAAGCTCTAATAAAAGCCCACATCATATTTCATAAAGAATGGATAATTTATATATATATATATATATATATATATATATATATATATATATATATATATATATCGTAAAACATTTATTTTTAAGTAGGTAAATTCAGTCCAATGGCACTGACTGATTTTAATCCCAGACAATAGATACCGTTAGAAAGCCTCAAAGAAAGTACAAGACGTATTCAATTAAAAGCCTGAGTTATTTTTAACGAAATTTATCGTGGAACATATTTCCCAGGGAGAGTAAATTCACCTACTTACTCGAAAGAGATTTTAACCCAAGCAATGGAGATAATTGGGAAACCTCAAAGAAAATACAAAATACACCTGTTTTTTTTTTTTTTATCGAAATATCTTTTTGTCTCTTCTTGTGCAAACCTCTTTAAAATAGGGTTGGTTATACATCTTTTTTCTTGGCAGATTTAAATTCCAAGCAATGAACCTATTTCCTAAGTCCCAAATAAAGTACATATCAGAATCCATTAACATAAGATTCATTATGAAAATTATCATGAAACAGACACACACAGTCGACAAAAATGCATGTTCAATCGATTTGTAGAAAAAAAAAATGATAGAAATACAGAATTCAAAGGAGCTGACAGTTTTCAAGACATTCTATTCCTGACTTCAAGAGCACCATAAAACGTTTCTATCGTATCAAGATTCGTTCCGTGAACAGTGATCATTCTTCCTCCCGAAGCAAAACTTTTCAGAGGCTTAATATCTCGAATTGTAGGATCAAGGGTGTAGTTGAAAGGGTTATCTTCTAGCGTTCTGTTAGCTCCGTCAATTGTAAGTGTCAACCTTTCGATCTGACGAGGAATCTTAGAGGCTGCAGTAATACATGTTATTCGGCTGCTAGATGCCTGTGTTGTGTTCACTCGACATTCTAGTTCATCAAGAAAGGCAGATATAGTGCTGCCGATGTTAAGGTACTGTCCTGTAATTGCAAGCTGCGTTCCTCCACTTTGTGGGCCAATAGGTGGAAAGACACCTCTCAACTGAATGTCCTGAAAATAAATTAATATAACAATGATTATTTTGAAAACATACACAGAGTGTCCTATATTTAATCCATAAATTGCTCATAACTGGATGGAAATAGTACACAATTAAGTTTCAGAAAGTAGTTAATTCCTATTCAGGAATAACACGCACTCCAATTTTCATCGTGTATATTTTTCAAATTATACAAATAAATGAATAAATAAATTGATTGTTTTATTTCCATTCTGTGTACAAATATGTTTAGTTACTAGTGGTACCCTGTGATTCGACCTTTTTATTTATTTATTTATTTTAAGTCAAAGGGTTTCATCACCTTGCCCTTATTATACTTCTGCCCCAGCTAATAGGAGGAAATAAAATAAAATTATGTTTCATAAAACCGGAAAATTTTTACGAATTTTGTCGTAGAATATTATTTTCTTAAAATTACAGGTGTGGGGGCAGTAACTCATTCTTAACTGATATCAACTTCAAGCAGTACGAAACTTCAGCGCTGGGACGGGATTTATATCTTTTACTTCCCTACTTATTCAGCAATTTCAACCTTGAAAATTAAAAAGGAACGGAAGATCCTTAAAAGAAATATGCAGTATTTTGTATCAAAATAAAATATATTTTACATAAGCTACACTGGAAAGTTGTCTTGTTATCATATTATGCATACAGTGCTAGCTTACAATATGACAGTGTTAAATTTTACTCCCCCCCCCCCCTTTTAACATTTTACTCTTGACGGATTACAACCTCAAACAACAGACTTATTTCCTAAGGTAGGATGAGAGTTCATGTCAAATTTCATTAGAATCAAGAAGAAATTTTACGAAATTTACCTTGGTGCTGATAGACAGACAGACAAACAGAGGAATGAACAAGTTCTGGTGGAGCTGAACGGTAAAACCTTATTGCAGTCAATAATACTAAATTCTTCATCAAAAAATGTGTTGGTTTGATATGCTATTCGTCTACAAAATTTACGCATTTAAGACCTGTGACAAACATTTTCATACTTCATACAGTTTCTTTTATAAAGAAAAATAATTTAAAATGTATTAACACGCATCCACTCGTAAGATCTAGGTACGAAAGTAATGGAAATTTATATTTTGTCCAGCCCAGATTTAAATATGTAAAATGGCAAAGTGCATTTTTCGTGTATACATTTTAGATTAGGATCACACTTTCTGGAAATGTAAAGACAAGATTAAGAAGACACTGTGTGGGTACTTCCTTTTTCAAAATAATCGCAAAACTGAAGGTAAAATTGAAATTTCCACAGCGTATCCTATAAGTTACAAAACTGAGATAGATTAGTAAGATTGACATGTCATTTATAACTGAGAAGATGAATTACAATATTTCGTAGTACAGTTAGAAGTTCTAGAGGATGCTGTTCTTCACATTCTATTATTTTTTCCACGTATGTAAAGCATGTAGAAAAAGTAAAATGGTGCGAAGTTCACTTAGAATGAACCTTAAGGTAAATATTACTTTCTAAGCAACAAAAGTAACTGCTCTGGAATAAAAATAAAATTGTTCTGTTCTTACCTTGTAACTGAACCGAACTGCAGATTCTGTGAAACCAGCATCATTGCCAACTATAACTGGAGCCACTATTTCCCCATCTGATGGACCAGTGCGGCATACTATCCTGACAGATACTTGGTAGCTCACTAACTCACAAGGTGTATCTCCAATTTTGATTTTGCCTCGAACATCGTCTTCCTTTAATCCCAAATTGCTACCTTCAATTGTAACTAGCGTTCCTCCTTCAATAGGTCCACTCAACGGTTTTATCTGAAATGATTGGCAATATAAATACATGATGCTTTGAGCTTGCTATTATTGAATCACAGATTTATACATATAGCGAAAAATATCTATAGTTAAGTTAAATAAAAATAAAAATAAAAATAAATGTTTTCACTGAATCAGATGATAACCAGTTGTTAAAAATCTATGAAATTTGTGAATTTTTCAGTTCAAAATCTATTTATAATGATGTAAATTGGAGACTCAGTTGTTTCACATTGCACTGTTGCAACCGAAATATATATATATAATATATTACTACATTGCATTATGTAGTAATCAACCTAACGTCTACATTTCCTCATTGGCTATTTAAGTAAACCCTATCTGAACAAAAAAGAAGCAGGTGGTAATGTTTTAAGAACGTTTTACAAGATGTTGATCTTGCAACGAACATACAGTTGTTACCATTACATAAAAAGAAAGAAAAAGAAAAGAAAGGAAAACAAGACACCAGGCTATGATGGTTCCTTGGCTGGGAGAAAAGTATGATAAAAATAAGAAAACCAAGTTTAGCGTTGCACTATTCACATTTTATACAACTATTCGAAAAAGAAGACGATTGTATGAAAGGAATGAAAAGCCAGAATAACATACTGCATCAGTAACACAGAACTCGTCTCTAGTGTGCAGCATTAATTCAACACTTTGTGGTGGACTATATTAATTCAACACTGTGTTCGTAGCTTTTCTCTGCTTTTTCCCGTTACATCCCAAATTCTCATTCCATCAAAGCTTTCATTCTTTTACCCTACAGAGGATAGTTATGGAACGATGTGTTGTTTTCTTCTTCTCATTTGTAGGTCCTGATATGTAAAGATGACTGACGGCTCAAGGTATACCCTACAAGAACGGATCTTAGTAAGTACGTAGGCCCTCTGCTGATTGCACACAGCAAATCAACCAAAGATATTCAAATGGATTTCAGAGGACGATTTAATAAAGATGTTCCATCGAAACGGAAAAATTATACAATGGAAGAAAAATCTGTTTGAAATTGGTTCTCAAAGGCACGCCACAATTAGGACAATTATCGATGCAACAAACAAAATCTGCTGAGTCGTTGAAATTTTTGCCAAAGAAGTCCACATAAATTAGGAGTACTGTACGTGTCACAAACGTATGTGAAGTAAGATATGAGCTTTAGGCAATATAAATTGTCATTTTGATATTAATTGACTGATGATAACATGGAAGACACCATGAAGCTTGTTGATGTTGATTCATTGCGTTTCCAAATATGTCTGCGGGTCGAAAAGTAATTTTCTCTTATGACTGTGCAATTTGTTGGAGCACAAAGACAAAATAACATTTATTTCTGGAGTAAATACGACACATATTGCTTTCAGAAACTGGTTGAGAACCGCCCGCATATGGACTGTGATTCTGCCAAATACGTGCTCGCTTCATATTTATTTGACGGGGTTGTAAATGTTACGTGATTGGTTTACTCTGCAACTCGAAAAGCAGGGCTTCCTCGAAAAAAGCATGGTTGCAACATGATGGTGCTATTTAACGTCAGAGAATAATTTGAGTGAGGTGCTTAGAGATAAAGGGATTGGAAGAGGTTCGAGCACAGCCCGCCACGATATTTGAATCTTCTATCGTGTGATAACGCAGTGTGGGGGTAGCTCGCATATGTTGTGATACGATAAACGAAGTAAAACTCGCGGTTCAACGTATATTTATATTAATAACACCAGAAGAGTTACAGAGAATGCATATTGTATTTCGTGTCGAATTATTCTGTGCTATGAAAATAAAGGAGCTCACATGGACACTGAATCAGTGTTAAGAGCAGTGCTATGAGTATAAGTTATATACTCACTCAAATATAAAAAGGTCATTAATAAGATCTGACCTTTCTTGTACTCGACTCATTTCTTCACAGTTGTCGTGATTCTACATAACGCATAGGCATGACAGATCTCATTTCATTTCATTCCAGATCGAAAAATTAAGACAGCAGAATTACAAATAAAATAATGAAGAAATAAGGTACAAAAGTGCAAATAATGTGAAACAATAGCTAAATTATTTAGATGTACTTTGTAACAGTAAAGAATTTGTGTCTCATGGCAGCTACTTTCCCATGTTTTATACGAGAGAAACTAGATATTTATCTTTTTTTTTCTATTGCAGAGGCACCACACAAAAGAAATAACTAGTGGAAGGTTCATTTAATGAAATCAAAATGATAAGAAATATAATTTTGAGCAAACAGATCAATGTAAAAATTCGTGTGTGTTAAATATCGATATATAGTTAACATTACCAGAGTAATCTCATGTGCAGCGGTCGAACGAAAGTGAACGCGAGAAGAAGCGGTTTCCATGTCCCCACATTTTCTAATACTTATTTATGAACGACTTAAATAACGACCAAAGATGTAAATATATAATGCCCAACAATAGAAAGTGTCCATTGTGTCAATGTTTTTGTTTTCTGTTATCATTAATCCAATTAAGCGCAATTTCGTACAGGATATACAAAACAGTACACATAATAAATAATGATTCTTTACTAGTTGATCGACATTTTTGGCAAATTTACCAATGTAAAGTGAAATTTTTCAATAATACCTTCGAAGTCAGAACTATTCACAGCACTGGTATATTTAATACATACATACATACACTTGTTTTATAATGTCAATTCAGGAAATATAATGTTAAAATGAAATATATATATATATATATTTTAAAGTTTAGTAGAAGAGTAATAGTTGATGCTCACTGTCATTTCTTTGAGATTCTGTTGAGTGGCTACAATCCAATATAATTAAATTAAAAGAGTGTTGAAAGTGAGTCACATAGGACAAGGGAACTCTACTATGGTAATTCAGTATCTTGAAGCAAATGATGTCATGCTAGTTATTGTTTTCATTTTGTACCTACTTAAAAAATAAAAACAGACATATAAGTAAAAAAATGAAGTGCAGAAATCCGGGTACTCACCATATCGATACGAGGTTTCGGACATTCATTAACCGCCATTTGCATGCAGCTTTCACTGTAGCTACAAGTGTTTCCACACCACGTACACTGATACTTGGCATTTCGGGTGACACACAAGGAGCAATCAGGATGTTCTCTGTGGGAGCCAAGAATATCACACTTATACAACGTAACATTGATCGTATCTACATGATGGCTTCGGTTCCACACAATCGTAACGTTTGCTTGGTATTCTCCTGTAGCAGCCTCATACGAATACTGAAAAATAATATATATGTTTTTCAAAAAAAGGTACAAAAATTTGCATCTACAATGTTCATATTCTTAATATTACACGTTTTCCAAGATTTTCTGAATAAATCTGTGTTCGTTAATTTTCAAATTGTAAGGTTATTAATGTAAACGTAAGAGTAATTACTTTATCACAAATTAATAATAATAATAATAATAATAATAATAATAATAATAATAATAATAATAATAATAATAATAATAATAATAATAAATATTGAACACAGACAAACTAAACGGCTTCACCCTACTCCTCTCTATGTAACTAAATTTGATTTCTTGAAAATAAGCAAAATACTTGACACCACGGAAAGCCAAACTGCTAATTTCATTGACTATAACCCACTTGGATTGTAATTGGTACAGTGTAGTTTCAGAATACACATTTTCCTACCAGTCTTCCCACACGTTTTCAAAAAAACTTTATTTGAAATGAAGCTCACTAACAACAAGCAAACTCTCTCTCGTGATTTTTTTAAATGATTTACATCATATTGTGGGTTTGTTAACAGAATATTTAAGAAATATGTACAAAATTGCTTGAGTAATTTTCTTTTTTAGAAAATCTTCCGCGAAAATTCACTTCAAGAATTAACTGCCCGTTTTGGATTTTTCCCAAAGAAACTGTTATCGGGTTGTTAATAAAGTACTGATTTATGAACAATGAACAAAATCCCAAAACTATACTATAGCTTTGTTACTGAAATATTGGTTTATGGAAAATTAACAAAATCATCAGAGGTGTTTTCGAGAGCAATTTTTGTTTTTTCATCCTTCAGTTAACTACCCTTATTTTGGGGGTAGAAAGAAAACTCAAAAAATCTCTCTAGAGGATCTCACAGAAAAAGTTAAGTGTAAAATTTAGTGCAGATAATTTGAACGGTATGACCTTTAGACGAGTGTACATCAGGATCAACACAAGGACAGACATACAAAAAAATAAATAAATAAAAAAAATCGGTATGTGGGGGCCATGAAACATGTAAGTCTGTTGAAACATCTATTTTTTTCTTTTCTTTTCTTTTCTTTTTTTTCTTTTTTTTTTTTTTTTACTTTTTCATTATCACCATACTTTGTTCTCTCCTATCGTCGCTCCAAAATAAATCTTGCGAATTTTTCGAAAACAGCCCTATTCATATTGGTATACTTCATACATAATACTTCATCAATAACCCTATAATATGGTATGTCATAGGAAAAAATCTACAAGGAGTATGTTCTTTCGGACGATTTTCTCACAAACCACTCCGGCGATTTCATTCATATTTCATAAATACTGTTTGATTAACAAACCTGGACTTTTTTTTTCTGATATAGTTTACTCTTGAGAATGACTTTCCTTCGGAAGAAGTTTTCGGAAAACGCCAGTTATAATGTGGTTCATATTTTGCAAATAAATGTTTTGAGTGAGAATTGCAGCACAGTATGATGTAACTTTAAGAAAGTTTAGCGCGCTGGACCATACATTTTATTGAATCTTCACAGCTTTCTTTATAAGATTACATGAGTTTTTTTTTTTTTTTTTTTTTTTGGCAGGGCCGGCTCTACTACATGTGCAACACGTGCATTTGGATGGGGCGGTAAAACCTGTCATAACTATATTATTTAAAATAAATATTTCTTGTTGGAAACAGACTTTATGATGATGGTAGTTAAATTTACTAAGCTGACCTATTTGAATACTACACTCATAAATCATGTTTAGGTCGCATTAATTTAAGGTGATATGGACAGTGCAGCAAATGGGCATGCAAATCTCAGCATGAATTATTTGATTGTTGTCAAATACAAGAACTCAATTCTAGAACAGTAGCGAACACCAGTTCCATTTAGTAATCACAGTTTTCATATGAAAACTAGTCTTGTCTTTGTCACAAACAACTTTCTTATAACTGAAGGCGGAAACAAGTTCTTTTTTTAAAAAAAAAAAATAGCAGATGTACAAGAAAAATGAAGAAATCAAGATAAAAGAGCTAGTTGCACTGGAATTGCAAACTGATATATTGCGATTGAAGCTCGATATTGAACTCCATAATAAAGATTACCATCTTTCCTCTGCAGGTGTGTTTCAGTTATCTTTCAGTAACATAATAAGTTATAATCTTAAAAAGAAACATACACAACGAAATTGTATTTGAAATGTTTAATCCTTTCTGAGTGCGAGTGTACTTTCCCTCCCGTTTGTTATTTATGATGCGGTAGCATACTTAAAATCGTGTCTTTTAAGGTTTGATCTTTCTGGAGAAGGACGGGTGGTGGCAAATGATGTCATTGTACCGGCCGGCAAATTGCCTACAGTCAGCCCTTTTTCCCCCACAAGATTCACATAATTTAAAATTATCAATAATGTACCTCATAAGAGAAATAAATCCAATTGATTAATAACATGTAATTAAATTGTAAAATATCAAGAGATTTAAAAAAAATACTAACCGTTGTTTTATCACATACTATGAACCGATTCGACTCAACCCTTGCAGGAACCATCATATTTGCTCCTTCGATATTTACTATACACTGGAAACCTGAATGACCAGGTTGGGGATGAGGCAAATTCTCTACTTCCAACACAATTTCTTTCAGAACGTTGTTTGGAAGCAGGATATCATCTTCAGGATGACGAAACCGAGGGCAATAACTGGTACCATGTGTTATTAAGCGGGCTGGATTCTGTAAATGAAATAAATATTCGTATAAGTAAATAATCTATAAAGTGTAATATACGTACATTTATAGCATATATTAAACGCTTACAACTTACCAATGTGGCCAAGGAAAAGAAAGCAACAAAATCAACTATTTTTCTTCTGTGCAGCAATTTCCAACACATTTAAAATTTGATACTAATTAAACATTAACACTGCTTTTTCAATGGAATACATTTAACATATGTCTTATTTCTATCTTTCTAAAAATAAATTCTTAATTATTTTTTGGATCAAAAGAAAATTTAATAAAAAAATTTCTTGCAGGCCTTATATCTGGAGAACTACATATAGTGTAGCCAAACCCAAAATCACTTAACTCAGTATGACGTGCTTATTCCGTCGAAAATACGAGAACTCGATTTAAGGGCCGTTCAAAAAATTTGTGGCCTCTGATCGAAAAACTAATTATTGGCTAAGATCACAATTTTTTGATACATTTTTGGTATCCTAAAATTCTTGTTAAAAGAATTTTGTATTTTCAAACTAAATAATTATTGAATCAAATGCAACATTAACGTTTACAGGGAAAAAAGTACTATTCTCTGTTGCAATGAAACATTCTGAGTTGCAATAATTACCATAAATACGTACTTAAAAGTTTATAGACCATTAAGAATTGCTTCTATTTAGAAATATTGTCAAACGTCGCCAAAATCAAAGTTTTTAAATCGACAGAAACAGTCATAATATTTCTGTTGCTATTTAATGAAGAGGAGGGACTTTAACATTTACAAAAGTTACCATCCAATTATTTCAGAGAAACTGATTTTAACGTAAGTGTGAACTGTAGATAAAATTTTCATACAGCGCATTCGTTCCTATAATAATAATAATACGAAGACAAAAGAAGAAGAATTGAATGGTTACTGAAACATCAAATGGTAATAGGCAATAGGTCACGATAAATGGTATATGCATTGGAAATCAACAGAAAACACACGGGAAGAAATATCGTTACTACTCACAAAGCAAGATGACTGTCCAAAGATCTCATTTGTCAAATATTTGAGAAACAAAAAATGAAATACTGTACTTTTTCTTTTCTTTCTTCTACAGCAAGTGGATTGTACGTACATGCTCCTCTTGGGAACTCAACTGTATGGGAGTTGTTCATTCCCGACTTCCAAGAATTCGTTTCTGAGTACAACTTTGCAAAACTTTGATTTCCACAGAGAAGCACGGAAAGTAAAGAGAGTTCTTAATGTTAGAAAGTTGTTCATTCATACGATGTAATGCATACGTTCGTGCATACTTTTTGATTTTTTTTTTTTCTAGTTGGGATTTCATAAGTCATACATTACTAAAAGTGCGTGTATGAAATTATTAGTCATCTATTTTTATTTGTTGCTATGTTGAACTTTAGTTCAACTAATTTAAATATAGTATAACTTTGTTCAATAACAAACGGTTCAATAATAAGTATTGTTAACTATTCATTATTCAGTTTCTTCTGTATCAGTTATTTCTGTACTGATAAATTATGTATTATCTTGTGAAATTGAACACATAAAGTAATACACTGTATATCTAACCAAACGCTTCTACAAATTCCTTTGAAATAAATTACTGTGCTCTACCGTCTTTCACTGATTAAATTTGCAAGGCTTAATTTAGACATTATGTTTATAGATAATCTAAGGAGTCGTATCATTAAAAATATTGCTACTTTATCCAAATCGCTCAACAAGAAACTTGACAATTCATAGGTATAATATAAGTTCATAGGCATTTTTATCTGAAACTGATGTTACCTTTTTTTTATGACATTTTCCTCAATTGGACTGTAGAAGAAAATGTCAGCCAATAATTTACTCATGAAATAAACTACTGAATTGAAGGGTGTGAGGCAAGAACATGGTAACCAACAAATTTTCAATTGCTGAGTTATGCAGCACTAGATAGAGAACAAACGCATACCGACTGCTTCTTTTAATCTTGTCCGTTTAATCCTTCATGTATATAGTATTATGTGAAAAATCAGCTTTCCGAATTTGAAAATGAGTTGTGCAGCAGAAAACCTCTAATTTCTTAAAATAGTAAAATTGTGAGATACCATGCTCTTGCTTCACACCTTTCAATTATAATATTGTTCACGTATTGTAGGGCTTCGACAACATAAAATGGTGATTACAAAGTGGCTGATCCTGTTTTGTTTATGGGTATTCATTGTTTTGACAGCAAAACGCTCAACAATGACAGGAACACAGGATCTTCACCTATTCACCTTCTGATTTCTGGCGATCGCTATTTCAAATGTAATATGCTTACTCAACAATAAAAAAGCAATGTGTATAACACTGGTGGTCCTAAGCCACAAAGAATAAAAAAAAAAAATAACACAAGAAGTTATTCATTATCGCATCAACAGAAAGGAACGCAGTCGCAAACTTGACAGCATGACGAATGAGTTTTCTTTGATGTTTACGAAGAGAACTCACAAAACTCAGCGGCTGGTTCCCATTATACAACCACCCTCTTTCCCTTGCTCCTGGAGTCACGTAAAGCTAAAATTTCTTTTTTTTTTTTTTTTATCATGCTCTAAAAATAATTAAAACATTATATCATTAAAAACATTTTATAGTTATTATTATCTTCACTGATAAATAAAAAACTATAGGCATGCATTAATTATTACTTTATATCTTAATTTTGACAATACATAAAATTGAAATTCTCAGCAATGTTTGTTAGGAACAAAATAAAATTTCTATTACAATCTTAAAAATAATGATAGAAGGAGATAATTGTCACCAACGTGTTAGTTTGTAAAGATCATTTTTACTATCAAAATTTTAATTTTGAAACCTATAAGTGTTATTACCGATAAGGTGTTACAACTTAACTGTGTCAGGAAGCTACATAGAGTAACTAAAGAAATCTGCTGCATTAAAAAAAGGAAAAAAAAAACTTTTCATGATATAGGTTTATTATCTTTAACTTTATGAAACATTTGAAACCTCATAATTACAATCAAAACTCAGATTACTTTAGAATCCCTTTCTTTCCTTAACTCAGTTTCATTCACATTCTCCACTAAGAGTGATAAAAACTTGTTAAGTTTTTATTAGTTAATTAATTTCTAATATGAATTTCGAATATTCACAGAATACTATTGCCAACATATACTACCAAATAGGTAACAGAAGTTTTAACTAAAAGCCATCTGATTTGCGTTAATTTTTCGAATTTTCATCGTTCATTAGAACTACGTAAACATCATTATTAAACTCATTTTCAGAAGGAAATTTACTAGAGTTTACCATGATGATGACAAAATACCAGCTTTGTAAAATATTAAAATTTCTGAAATACAAGATTGTAAAAACTGCAAGAAACTTTGCGCTTTGTCCATTATTTTTATCAAAATTTTCAAAATACTAGTACCTGGATAATACTTTTAGTGATCGCAAACACAAGGTGGAAATGTATACTGTAAGTTTAAATATGAATTATGTATCACACATAGTAGGAGACTTACGTTTTCTCCGCTGATCACGGTACGTTGGCAGGAAGAAGTATTGTGCGTACACTTGTTTTCGTAGACACACCAATTACAGGCCCATTGTGACTTCACACAGTCCATACATGTTAGATGGCGTCCGCAGTCATAGTAGGCAAAGTTCCGGCTTACAAAATCCTTGTTGGTCTCAGAGGAACGGACGGATAAAGGGACTAGCACATGATCTTTGTCTTCGGCGATCCCTGGACGCACAGAGACAGGTGGAGTGGGACACGACAGACCAAATGATGTAACAGAAGCATCAATTGGATCTGCTGCACCAAAAACACACTTGTACTTGGCTCCAGACGGTAATTCTGGAAGTGTTCTGATAGTTAACTGCACCTGAAAAATAAAATTTAAGAAGAAAAGATTAATAAAACAGTTGCTACTCTTTTTACAAAATTTATACAATGCTGTTAAATATTTATTTAAGAAACATGTTAATGTTTTCACTTAGATTAAAGGGAGAAATAATTCCCTTTCTGTCTCTGGCGAACATATAGCTAAGAAAACGGCTAACAGTGTGATGATAAAGCTTATGGTCAAATTGATGGAATAGCAACACCCAAGACTTTATATTGGAAATGATACAGAAACATAATGCACAATATTGGTAACACGTGCAGTGGCTAAGGGTTCAGTCCTGTGTCAAAGGTTTTTTTTTTTTTTTTTTTTATCTCATTGAATCATTCATGTTTCATGGAAACAATAAGTAAGTCATTTAACATATCAAAGAGGTTAAGTTCAGTACAACTTTTGTTTTTAACTTAACATAACGACCATCATGTATGTTCTGGAATGTCGAACAGAAATCCGAACATTTCATTATTCTCCTCGTACAGAATTTTGAATATTCGACAAGTTGGATTCTGATATATTTTCAACCATATCGGGGAGCAAACTTTACCCAGTTGCTACTTCTGGCATTGTTTGACTCCAGTTTGTTCTAAACAAATGTACACCATACGGAAAGTGCAATGATTAGGAAAAAGTTTCCATCAATAGTGATGTATGTTGCGTCGATTTAGAAGTATTATACTGAAGAAACGAATTTGTAATTTTTATTTGAATTTCTGAAAGACGAAGTGCTGCATGAAAATAACTGTGAAAGCATGTCGATCGAGTAGATTTTCTCTTTTCTTTTTCTTCTTCTTCTTCTTCTTCTTCTTCTTCTTTTTTTTTTTTTTTTATCTAGCAACCCAGTTGTTTTGAACTATAGATATAGCGTTTGGAATCATATTGTTATGTTGGCATCGGAAGTGATTAAATACTTTGTTCATCTATTGCTGAATTTATCATTTGAATAATTTGTTATTACACATTCTTCTATATTGCTTACTTGTAGTATTTATGATCACTCGTAATTAAAGAAAGAAAATAAGTCCATGAAAAAAAAAAATATTTGTATTATTACTTCTTAAGAAACTTGTTATGCGTAGTTAAGAACTTAGATCTTCTGTGTAATTCACGCACTGCTGACAGAAATTCATTTAAAGCAGAGATACACACAATTCGATGCTCACGTTGACACTAATCAATAGTGCAACAGTAGTTTCCTTAGTTTAAAGAGGAACTTCAACTATTAAGCTTAACAATTGTATCACGTAACTCAGAAAGGGAATGTTCAACAATTGCGAGATGAATTTACGATTTCCTACTGCAACAAGACTATTAAAGTTTTAAGTGCAATCTTTTTCTACGACAATGCCATTCCGTTCAGTTAAAAAACGACAGAAATTTACAAGGAAATGTGATTCTTTTGAAAGTTTAATAGTACACAATGAAATGTAACTTTTTCCCCTTCTGTAATTGATCGTTTGGATCGCACAATACGATCAACAATGGCAAGTCCGTTAGGAAAAAAATGAGAGAGAGAGAGAGAGAAAAGGTACAGTGAATAAATAATGGAAGCTATTATGTTTGAGAATTCAAAACACGAGTTTTAGAATTTTATTTCACGCTCACATACACACACGAAATGACAGAGACAATCCTGAAATTACCGAAATTCAAGGTACATACAACGTCAGCGTATTAATAAAACTTTTAGAACTTTTTTTTTTTAGTTTTTTTTTAGTTTTAATTTTAACCTGTTAAACGTTTTGTCCTACTAAACAGCAGGTTTCGGGATATATATCATACGTATATCATATTAATATTTAAAGTACTGGAAAGGAAGTGTTACTGACAGAAATCTGAAAATGATCTACATTTTCGTGAAATACGACGAATTACATGAATAATTTAGAGTTTAACGATCATTTTTACCGCAGAGGTTACAATATACGTGAAAGTATAGATTAACACAAGATCCCACCTGGCCTGATATATATGAAGTGTCACCGGGAATAGAACCCGGGTTTACCACGAAATCTCTATGAAACTAAACATAGGGCTAGTTCTAGGAACCTTCGTAACAAACTAGTTACCGTTTTCCCTTTACGTATAGGAGACCCGGGCTTAAGTTCCATTCTGAAGTCATATATATCGGATTCCACGTAAAACTTACAGGTACAAGTCACATATAGTATCATTGATGTTGAAAGAGGTATCAAACTGCAAACACGACGAGTTTAGATTCACAAGGGCAGTGTAAATATTGATTAGGAATTAATATTAGAAATTATATTTCTGGGCTTTCGGCACCTATTAACAGTTCACGTATGAGGGATGACGTCCCTCAGCGAGTACAATAACTGGTGGAAGTGAGAAAGGAAGGCAGCTGTCTGGGATCTTCATGTTACGTACCATTGCGGTATTTGCCTCGTGTCAATGAGGAAAACCAAGAAAAAATCTCGCTCAGGGTGGTTGGCCTGAAAAGGCTTTTACATCTTTCCGACCGACCGGGAATAAAACCTGGGACGGCTTGCACCAAAGGCGAGACCGAGAAATATTGATAATACAATTATTAGCGAAGTCTGCTCCTTTCCAAGGTTTTCATGAAAGCACAAAAAATTACCTTACTTCCAATAACACATGATTTTCTTTGAAGCCGTACCAAGTATAATAGACTCTATTATTAATATGGCTAAATACGGTAGGCTATTTTCATACGTTATGTGCATATTTTTAAGTATCATTTTAGATCATGTATTTTTTTGTGTAACATAGTTAACCAAATCCAAGTACGATATTCAATTCCTGAAAAGGATTTTCTTTTTAAGGAATCTCAAAGTAAACTTTACAAATGAACAGGAAATAAAGAAAGGCTAAAGAGGAATACTGTAGAGAATATGTAAGCTCTTTATGTGGCATACATATATGAACAACAACCTTCTACAACCAACGTTATTATTGAACGACATACATTACTAACTTGCATCTCAATAATTGAGAGCATAATACACGTGACGTAATTGAAAGTACCAGAGCCACGTTGTTGTATAGGTTAACTGCAGAAGCCTTTTTACCTGTTGGCTTGCACATTTATCTCAGTTATACAGCGTGACTTTTCAAATCCGCAGGGCCTCATTAGGAGTGGCGAAAGGGCACACGAAGACTTATGCGTTCTGGATCAGTATTAATGTATACAGGCAAACAGGCTGTCCATGCGGTAATTTAACCTTGTTTAATTAGCTCCTGTTGTTAACAGAAAAGGTATTGTGCAAATAATGAGATTTAAAAGCTGAATAATTAACTAAAAAAAAAAAAAAACTATCAGCCATAAAAATACACAAATACTGCAGAAAAGCCTTTCCGGTACTTAGGTTAAATAAATCGTACTTTTTATATATTTAATTATTTTATAAATATTTAATCCGTATTAGTTTGTTATACCATTAGAAAATTTGCAGTTTTCTTTTTGATATTTATATCGTAAGAAGTTATACTTGATTAATTTGTTTCTCACGCAGTAATATTTTACCAGGAACTTCTCTAGTCTTGTCAAAATTTGGACAATTTGGACAGAAATAAGAAGAATGAAGACCTCAGGAAAAATGGCTTACATTAATTCTACATATCTTTACTGATGGTATTACACACAGCAAGCGTAAACTATTTTGCAAAGTGGTTAGTTAATCTGTTATCCAAAGATGTCCACTCGAATACATACTTAAAAAAATGCAAAACATACTAACATTTCATTTCGGATTTGTGTTTTCCTCAAAATCTCACTTTGTTTTCTTGTCCAGCATACTCCAATTCTAGTACATGTCATATACAAATTATTTTAAGTGGTGTACGAAATCATCAAAGAAAATTATATTTGAAACTCATACGCACAATAAAGTGAAAATATTGTAGCAACGTGGTAGAAAATTGTAAGATTAACAAAGATATTTCACTTCACTACCAAAACTACCCTACTACTAAAATAAACACAATAAACTTTGCACCACCCTTACTATTTTACAGCCTTATTTTGGGAACAAAACTATGAAATTTACATGCGGAGGCGGTTATCAACTGAGGAGACGTATGTGGAAAATATAATTCATTGTCACACTTATCTTTGCCATTGTTCTCTCGGAGAGAGGGCGTGGCAGGAAAGGGTGACAAATCTCATGTTCTTGTAATGCTGTTTGACACGGGGACTCTCCACGCGTGGACGGGGTTCTGCTACGAAAGGCGTACACTCGTAGTCACGACACTGTTTTCACCTGTTTCGATTTCTCATAAGGACATAATCCAGGTCGTGGCTCTTACTTCTGTGATGCCGTACTCAATATCGGATTTTGCATCAACGTTAAGATTGCTTCGAACGTGGCCGACCCCTCCCTAACCACACCTACCGCACGCCCGCCGTCCCCTTTTCATGTGACGAGCCAACATGCAACTATTTCTCGTAACTCGGGTATTAAACAGACAACTACGAATTCTATCCATCACCAATTTCTCGTAACACTGGTCTTCAACACGAACAACGACTGGGCGTTTGCGCTCACACATCACTAATTACATAGAAGGCTAATTATGGTCCTACTAAGTACTTGTATGATTTAATTAGTGTGAAATATAGGGCTGATACGCATTGATTAGAGAAAAAAAAATTGAACGCTTGCATCGCTTGTTGATTTGTAAACATGACATTAGTCACATTTTGCCGTTCATTTCTTTTGATAGAACAATTGGAGGTTTGTATATTAAATTACTTTTATATCTTAGATTAGTTTTACCAAAATGAAAAATGGAATGAAATATTTCAGTTTAACGTCCCACTTTTATGCCCATTAGGATAAAGGAGACGACCATTAAGACAAATGAATCATGGTGGAATGAGAATGTGGGAGTACTCGAGAAAATCCGCAGATACGATGTTGTCCACCACAAACTTACTTGATCGGGAATCGACCATCCCACGCAGCAGAGGTAAGTGCTCTATCATTGAGCCTTCGTGCCCCCCCCCTCAGTTTTAACTGCTGACAAATATATATATATAATGTTATATTATAATATAATAATAATTTTCTATGGTGTCTCGAGGAATTCTACTCATAACACATTCGTTCTTAAGTTTACACAATGGCTTGACAGACATCGTTTTTAGAAATCGAAAAAAAAAAAAGTTCTGTAAAATTTTACTAAAATCAGAACATTCTAAATTCTTTTTGATTACATTATCTCACAAAGAACAGAAAAAAAACAACTGAAGTAGTCTCTCCCGAAAAAGAAAGCAAAAGAAAAAAAAATATTTGATGAAGTGATGGATAAAACATGCAAAAATTTTAGGTTTGCATAAATACTTCGTTAATGATGGGGATTTACAAGCATAACTCAAATTAAGTAACAAATTTATAAAATATTAATATAATTTTATTTGCTTTTCTACCATGCCTTTTTTTTCGTAATTGGTTAACGTGTCATTATTACAGAAAACTAGTTCTTTTCCAAACAGTGAATTTCAAAAACAATAATTTAATTTATAAATCAACACTAGATTAAAATGGTACCTTCAACATCAATCAGACATAACTTTTGTACTAATTGAATCGTCATTATGTCTGAAAGTCTTCTTCTCATCAGAAGTTTTAAACAGAAGCCAATTTTTATAGAACATACATGGGATGTTTTATATTTATATGGGAAATTTAAATTGATCACTTTAGCTACACTTCAAAAAGAAGATACGTACTTCTTGTCAATCTTGTAGAGAATATATGTAATTAGAGAAGAAAATTCTATGCTTTTGAAGACAAAATAAATTATTTATAATGTACTTTCGCTGATAAAACTGAAAAATATCGACTGTACTAACAGAAAGGAATAAAAGACATGAAGAAAACGTTATTTTTCAAACTGTCATTTTAGCACTTCTCGAATATAGAAAAAGCACATAAGGAGAGAGCAAACGTTAAGTAGTTTGAATGCAAAAATATTACAATTCGATAAGACTACAAATGAGAGAAGGCTTTGGGAGAGACAGAGAACCTTCAAAGTGGATTAGAAACGTCACATGTAGCTCGGATGTTAAGGAATTCAATTGCCAAGCGACGAAGATCTTAGAAACTAATATTGCGACTCGAGATGAAAAATGTTACTTTGAAAATGGTAGCGCAAAGAGAAAGAGATAGCGGAAAAGTCAATTATCTCTTCAAGACAGTTTAAAAAATCTAGAGAATCTGCTGCTGATATTCTCAGGCAATGACAGTCGTTAATATCTGTAGCAAGGCTTGTTACTGAATTGTCAGTACTAAAGTCATGGACTTTCAAGGTATAACTGTAGTGTACCTATTGAAAAAAAAAGACACTTTTCAAACTGATTTTTTTTTTAAACTACTGTGTTTACAATTTGTTTTCTTTGTAAATCATTGGAGGAACGAAGCTTCTCTAAATCTAGTGTTTAAAACACAGCTTTATGCACGCCAAAGCCAAGTGCGTGGTACATACTATGTGTTATTTTTTCCCCTCCATAAAACTGAAAATACATTCATCAACATGTTCTGCTACAGCAACTTGAAAATCAGTATTTTGTGTTAGAACTACCGGTATTGATAAATGAACACCAAATCATGGTTTCACGAAACTAATAGTTCTTACAAATGGTAAAGAAGAAATAGTTGACAGAAATATATATAAGTGCACAATCTGTAGATATATTTAATGTTGTTTAAGTCTTAGTTTTGAGCAGTAAACGCACACAGTCAAAACTAGCACGATTGGATGTACTTAAAAAATCTAGGAACACTCCAACTGCAAAGCGTCAACCACGCTTGAGACTTGAGAAGAGCCGACCGACCATATAGCCAACATACATTTCAAATCACAAACCGACACACCTACATACACATACATATAAACACATACAAACAACTAGAAATGTAAGCGTAGCGAAAGCACATACCAGTCATAAAAAATATTACATGAATTTGAATCTCTCCCAGCCTTGCAAGTCAACTTCAGAGAGTACACATGAAACGCCGTATAACAAACCTCTTTAAAGTCCAACGAGATTGAAACACAGATAAACATCCCCCCATGTGTTTTGCATCACAACTGAAACGCATGCAAAACTAAATAAATAATGAAGCAATTAATATATATATATATATATATATATATATATATATATATTTTATAGTTTTAGAAAAAGATCCGAATTAAGATATTAAAAGTACAATTGGAATCAATGTATGCATTAGCTATTACAAAGCTGTTGACCAACAGAATAATTTAAGCAATATAGTGGTCCAATTCACTTCTCAATAATGAACATTTTACTAGGAAGTATAACTGTGTTTTATGCATGGAATCTATTGAATTTTTTCACCTATCTAGGTTAGGTTGTGAATTCAAATATCAGCCCTTTATATAATACTGAACGCGTTAACAGAACAACTTAGGCGAAACTTCCACAATCTTTCAACTTTCTCCACATAAAACAGTTTTAATTCAGCCCTATGCAATAGGTTATACTAGTCTATTTTTATCTTTAATTTACTTTTTTCAGTGCCTGGATAAAATTTATGTGGTTAAAGCTTATTCGAAACTACATTATAATAGTGTAAGTGCAGAGTGAAACACCCTGCAAGAAAAAAAAAAAATAAACATTTCCAGCTACCCCATGTAGTACTTTAGGTGAACCTGTATTTTACACAGAACCTACTGATTAATGTAATTAAACAGTGAGTCAGTAATAAAAAAGAATTACATTTAAAAATTAAGCTTCAGATCAACATTTCAGAGAAAATGCTTTATTGTGTTCATTTCTTTATTTGATCGATATTATGAACATCTACAAAAAGCTAGAAATACATTGCGTCACTTCATAAATAGTAGGAATGCCCTGATAAACAAAATTGAATATTCTGATCACCGTAATGAGCTCTGGCAATTAATACACTGATGTGGAACGAACAAAGATTTGGTCATACCTGTCGTAAAGTTTCCCACTATGCCGATTATACCTTAGTTTCAGTTGCAATATTGTGTTGCTTTGAAATCAGTAAACCAGAAACTTGTAATGCATATATTAAGTTCCATTTAGCGTCAGCTGGCAGTTTCATCAGAATCACTACATACACATGTAAAAATCAACACCTCCGAGACAATTTTGATCTACAGCTAACTTTTAACGGAAACAAAACTTGACCACTTGATTTTAGATATGCATGAGCTGTGTATGGCCAATTTAATGAGATACCAATCGAGCCCTTTGATATTGTATAGCCTCTGAATGATAGATCGTTATGAATGTTAATACAGATGAATGTTAATCACTAAAATAATAATAATGAATTAAAGTTATTAAATCACACTAGGCTATTATACATATACAGGTATAGATTCAGAATTTGGTCAAGGGGCTATACACCCTTAGATGCGATTCTGTCTATCGTAGAGCACAAGTAAATGACATACGCACTAACTTATCTATGTAACTTTGCAGCTCAAGGAAAGGAACAAACATTTATCCTGGATCATTATAGCTCTTTTTATCGTGTATTTTCCTTTTGTATCGTTTGTTTTAAATATAATTTAGAGATAAATTAATCGCCAATCGTACATTTTTCTTCCTGATGACTTGTCCTAATTTAATCATAAACATAGTGTAATAAGTGCTTGATAGTATGAGCATGCTTACTATACGGAACAGACAACATTTCCTCTGAATGTACGAACGTATAGCTAATTGCTGCTATTAAAGTGTTAAGAACGGCATAACCTTCATTTTACGCTATACTCATAACAACGGCGTCAGCTTTCAACTTCAAGTAATTTATTTTAATTTGTCACTTGCTGTAGTAAAAAAAAAAAAAATAAAAAAAAATACACCAGGTGTCACCCTAGTTTGGCGTGGTGCCAAATGGTCTACAGTATGGAGAATTAAGTTACTTTTTAAGTAGTAAAAATCGTATTGTATGGTGTTATTTTTTTAAATAAAAATAAAATAAACTGATATTAAATTTCTGCTGGCTAGAACGTGTTCCCATTTTAGAATCGATAAAAATGTTAGAACACGGGAAATAAATCATGCTGTCCTGTTCGTCCAACGTTTGTTATACCGGACTTAAACCAGACAGAATTCAGAATCCCAGTGATCTCTTCTCGAATGCATTTTCGTTTCAAAGATAGTCTGCCAAGAACACAGCGAGTCAGTTATATGTATAGTCATCCACGACTCGCTGTTTCATGAGCTTTGCGCGAATAACTTTAGTGCTGACTGAAGTGAGGACGTGAGGGAGGGGACAAAATTCCTATAATCGTCAAAAAAAGGTTTGTAATAACCAAGACGACAGTCGGACCTACCCTCTGTTCCATGAATACGGCACAATTTTTGACCGCTATCAAGGATTGTGCTGTGCTATGCGTCGCTTGATTCTCCCTCAACAACCCACCCTTTATTCGTTCCTTGCAGATAATTAAGGAGAACTGTTCCTAAATCGGGGCACTTCTTCCCACAGCCACGCAGCCTGATAGACTTTCGAGTACCGTCCTACCCTTCTATACAACCCAGCCCGGCCCAACCCGCAGGGGTTGCAATAAGTAGTGGGAGCAGGCGATCGATAACAACCAGCACACACGGTATATATATATATATATATATATATATATATATATATATATATATATATATATCAAATACAAGAGAAAATGGAATGGAATGGGGCGAGCAGCACATGAAACGAATGGTTGAAAAGGAAAGTGGAAGCGCGGGAAGCACAAACAATACAAAAGAACGAAAGGAAGAAAAAGCAATTGACACCTACCTAATGAAGGTCGGGAAAGAACAGAGCTATATCAAAGAACTGCTGATTTATGAGAAAGAAACTGTTATTATAATTGCATAGCCTTTGTTACATGAGTTATTCTTAAAATTATATGTATGACGAACATACTCAGTTTCATGCATCGTTCTAGAATGTTAAGCATGGATTTTTTAAAACTTCAATTGCAAACATTGTGTGTGGTATCAATGATAAGAAACAATAATAAAATTTTATATAATGATTTAATATAGCATTTTGTTATCTACTTAATTATGATTTTCAATTCTTCTTTGACGAAGCGTGGTTTGAATTATGTTTCTACGTATCATGCCTGTGTAACCCGTTAGAATTTATTTTACATCACAAAAAGATTAACAATCTTTACTTTTTATCTACTTCACAATCTAGAAAAGAAGAAACACAGATGTTCTTTTGCTGTAGTAATTCAAATCTCACGTAAAATAAACTAGCTTCTATGTACAGTCACCAGAAAAAATAAATACAAATGCCCAACATGTTATTTTGTGAGTAATCACTTCCGACGATTTGGAATGTGCTTTCTAGCAATGCACAAAGAATTGTTGTTTACATCCCAAGGAAAACTAAACTGAAATTGGTTAATTCGTTCTGAAGCTGAAATTTGTGTCTTCTCCCTTGGTGATCACATATATCGGCATTCTTGAGTTTTTTTTTTTTTTTTTTTTTTTTAACTATAGATAAATAGACTGTGTTATGTATGTTGTAAAATCAATGTTAGATCTATTTTACACATATTTCCTTCCCAATGGCCCACAAAACTCACTAAATTTTTCTTGGTAGTCTTTCTCCCTCGAAAAAGCAATACCCACTTTAAAACTTATTTCTTCTGATTTCCAATGTTTCGTGGGCAATGCCTTTACTAAATGTATTGATTAAAATGTATATATACAACATGTCTTGTATATATACGACATCACTATTTTAAACTGAAAACTGACTAAACTCTTCGTTTTATGCTATTAAATAAAGTAAATTTACTTAGCAGAATAATTTGTCACTACAGTGATGATATTAGAAGATTTCCTCCTGTGGAGGGGGATTCAGTACACTAGGGTAAAAAGTGGAACTACAAAACTACTGGAATAATTTTGTAACTTTGGGGAGGGGAAAGTTCCACCCCAAACAACCTCATGAAATTATCACTATGTCCATATACAACTAGATAAGTATCCTGATAAATAGACATACTTAGTAGAATAATATGGCGACTCGATTCACTTTCCTGTTTAACACTAAAAGGACTGACAGTAGTTAATTACCTAGAAGGCCTGTTACCGGTCATTTCGACCGGTGACGTTTTTATTTTTTATTTTTTCAGTTTAACCTCTTAAGTTAATTGAGTGCGGTGTCTTTATAGGTCAATACTGCATTATGCTTATCCTACAAATAATCAATGGCTATAGAAACTGCATTTAATTAAAGAAAAACTGATCAAAGTAAAGAATACACTGTAAATACAAAGTGTATTGAAACTAAACTTACAGATGCAAGTAAACATATATAATAGTTTTTTTTTTATCTCTATGACTTTTTTCAATGAAAGCGCCAACAGGTTATATATATAATAAAATTCAAAGAAAAATTGACATAAGCTGCAGTGGAAAATACGAGGAAATAACATTTTTTCATTTTTTCTTTGTGACATTTTTCTAATCAAAGCCGCCATCTATGTCAACACACTTGGTACATTTGTAAAGAACACTTCCAGAACATGGATCACATACGAAAAATAAAATACACCTTTTATCCCAACAATGAAATAAAATAAGTATGAATAATAATAATAATAAATATTTAAAAAAAACAAGGTCGCTGCTTTACAGACATAAAACGCAAGAAAATTTTCACCTGTCATAATGACCGGCATCAGTCCTTTAAGGTAAAAATGTTTATAATTCGTTCAGTTATTTTTAAATAGATGTTTGTCCTCTAGGTGCGTTAAAAGTCATTAAATATGGGCCCTCAAAATTAAAACGTACGCTATTTATTAAATGTTAAACAAAGCTCACTGGTCAGATTGACCGGTTCCGTCCTTCTAGTGTTAAGAAAACAGTAAAAGTAGACGAAATTAAAATATTGGTACTAACATTTTCCAAGTAAATTTATCCAAATACTTCATCATCACCATCACAACATTTGTTTATCCCATTATCATATATTTGTTTAAAGTGCCGTAATATTTCAAATGTTGGATTTGTTTGTGAATAATAAACATATACGACGAACTACATAATTTATACGGTTTACCCAACATTGTTAGGATCGTCAAGTCTAGAAGACTTAGGTGGGCGGGTCATGTAGCTAGAATGGAAGAAAGTAGAAACGCTTTCAAAGTCTTGACTGGAAGACCAATCGCAAAATGACCATTAGGAAGACCTAGGCGCAGATGGGAGGACAATATTAAGATGGATTTCGCAGAGATTGGAATACAAAGTAGAAACTGGATGGAGTTAGCTAAGGATAGAAGTCCGTGGAGAGCTTTTATGAACGCGGCATTGAACCTCCGGGTTCCATAGGCCATAGAGTTAGTTAGTTATAGTGCGTCCAGTAAGAGAACGTCTCTGACAGCTCGCAGTGACATTGCCTCTACTCGCGCGTCAAGGTTTTTTTCGGTGCAACTGTAGTGGCAATTTAATTAATGGTATAAGACAGAGTGATCGTGGTTGGTAACACTGCTATCAAAGTAGGGACTGCAATGTCCCACCGCATGTGGTAAGAAACGTCAGAGACCATCTCTTGTTGGCCGTGCTATAGTTAAACATATACGATAGTTTGCCTACACCTTTCACAATATTATTGAACCTTTATTTATCAATTACTAAAATCCACACTTCTCGCCTGTATTGCATTTGTTTGCAGCTAACAATGCTTTCGAGATCAAGAGGATATTATTACCTATCGATATATTATATTTAAATAATTTTGCTATTTCCATTTCCGATATCTCAATATCTTTCGATAATTTGATAGTTTGATATTGAAATTGATTTCACAGTCTTAGGTAAGTGTAAACCAGACCCATTTAGTGATCAGTTGAGAACTTTTACTTTTACTTTTAATATCAAATCCTTCAAGTCACAGATCACAAAAAAAAAGTCAATTTCACAGAATAGATTTTAAATTTTAGAAAAAGAAAACAATAAGAGTTATATTTATGTAAAAAAAAAATAAATAAGTAAAACAGGGACGTCATTTCAGAATTGGCTTAAGAGGGGCAAGAGCACCATTGACATAAGACTTTCACGTTTTGTACTAGGATATTAGTAGACAATTGATTAAAGTATATATATTCCTCAAACTCTTGGAGTGGCAATTGCCCCTCCTGCCCCCTCTAAATAACGCTCCTGAAGTAAAAAAATGAATTTCTGCTAAAAATATTATCTAGGCATTTTGCAGTCACCCAGTACGAACTGCGCTCGTGACATGCAGTGAGGATGTTGAAGATTTATGCCAAGATTAGAATATCTGACGAAATTCTCAACTTATGACGATGAAGCTGGGATGTAAACTCATTAAAAAAAAAAAAAAAAAAACAAGTGGATATACATATGATTAGCAATATGAAAAAAAAAATGAAATAAAAACCTGCGTGAGTGGAAAGGGCTGACATTCAATATAATCTAAAACGACCGTCATTAGTGTCGAATCCGTTTTCGAGGTTGTTGAGATGACTAGTGACACTCCAGATGCAGTCTAAGAAAAATTCAGCCGCCATTGGCAATAGGGGGTTAAAAGCAATGAAAAATAAAATGTTAAAAATGACCGAGATTAGTATTAAACACATAGATTTTGGGGTCTCTAAGTTGATTGTTGACCATCCCGATGTCAAATAAACCCGAGTTGTGCTTAATATGCATGTGAGCTGGCCCTGGAATTGACAGAAACTACTTCGAAGTCATTGTTCATTGTTATTTATTCTACTCATATACAGTATATATATATATATATATATATATATATATATATATATATATATATATATATATATATATATATATATATATATATATATATTAAAGCAAATTCGTAAACGTAAAGTTATTTATAGAAAGACATAGAAAAAAAACAATCAGGAAATTTTATATGCAATAGAGTTGTGTAAAGTTAATTGTGGATTGTCACTGCTTTGAATGTGACAGCACAATTTGTCATGAAAATTAAAGGAAACGTTGTTCGTACACGAGAGAAAATTCAGAATAGCAGATGAGAATCACAGTCTGATGATTCAACGTAACCGGACAAGTCGGCAGGAATGTCAAGTTGAATGAAACCAGTGAACCTGTTTCCAGTTCTATGAACCTAATGAACTACAACATTTGAGTGTCCTAGCAGTAAACTGCATTACAGGTGTTATCCCTTTGATTTCCTACGGGACAACGACCAATGTATTGATACACATTGTGTGCTTCCACTCTTGTCGATTTCCAAGTCTCAAACAAGAAAGGATCGAATCTTACACCTTGTTTTGTCTCTCTCTTTGTCTTTTGCAAAGAGAGTATTGGAATGTTGGTAGCTTTCAGGCTTCCCCGAAAGCTGATAAAACATTAACAACGTCAGATTTCCGTTTTCTTTTTGAGACAGGACCCCACGACGACCCCACAAGCACCTTTGCCACTACCACTGCCTTGTCTTCATGTACCACTTCCCTCTTTGGTGACGTATGTTCGTTGAAGCACAACACAATCCTGCTGCGAGCAAAATGTCCCCCCTTGTTGCTATGGGAACAAGACATAAATATAATTTGCCGCAACCAGTAACAGTCTCGGGAGGCCACCAGAGATCCTGCGATCAGAGTGAGTGAGTAAGGAAAAAAAACGATATTTTCCCCTCATGGAGTTCCAGCATCTTTCTCTTCTGCAATCACAAAACCTCACTGCTCGTGTTTTTTTTTTTTTCGGGTAACTCCTAATATTCTCATCCCAGCATGAAGGTGGTACTTACAACTTTCCTTTTTATTTCATTTACTCCCACCTGTTACTTAGAATGATGTTATTAATCGTTACATGAATAGAAAACGTGATTCTGCTCGACTTCGGCAAGAAACGAAACCTGTTTATCGAAACATTGCTATAACTAATATCGTGGGTGGAAATTCTGCCGATTAATGGATACTATTTCCATTGTCGTGTTGCATGTGGCAGCAAATAATAGATCTATGCTAAACTATTTGATGATATTTGAAGTTATGTAAAAATAATAGGTTTTAAGGGAAATGCTGTATTAAAATTTGAGATTATGTGTATATAATTAGTTGGATGAAATGAAATAGTTGTAGTTACTTGCCTACTCAACATGATTTAAATAATTAAATTCTTAACAAAGAATGCATATGCATATATATATGTAATTTCATGACATATATATCATATGTCATTTACTATTATCTTCAATAATGATGATGATTTTTTAAGCCGTAAGTATTATAACTAATTGCCATGATGACTTTGAAATAAGCCACTAAAGATTCTTGGAGAATATCTTAGAGAATATAATTTTCGAGGAAAAAAATAATTATGAATTTTTAATTGTTACGATTTTTTTTAGCGATCATCAATTAAAACTAACTCCTGAAAAAATCATTAAATTCAAAGGTTAACAAAATATTTAATTGATTATTTTAATCGTTAATTTTTAACGGTTTAATTACAATTAATTATACCATAATGATATTAAAAACGTTAAGTTGAATACAATTATTCTACAAAACAAGTTATTAAGCAAGTTCGATCACAGCTAACTTCGGTCTTCTGTACTTTTTTTTTTTTTTTTTTTTTTTGTGTGTGGTATCAAACAAGTTCTGTCACACTGTCACAACTTTGGTCTTGTGTACTATTTCTCTTGTCTTGAGGGTTACCAAACAAGTTCTGCCACAACTAAATATGATCTTGTGTACTATTTCTCTTGTTTTTGTGTGGGTTATCAAACAAGTTCTGTCACAACTAAATTTGGACTTGGGTACTATTTCTTTTGTTTTGAGGGTTATTAAACAAGTTCTGTCACAACAAACTTTGGTCTTGTGTACTATTTCTCTTGTTTTCGGGGTTACCAAACAAGTTCTGCCACAACTAACTTTGGTCTTGTGTACTATTTCTCTTGTTTTCGGGGTTACCAAACAAGTTCTGCCACAACTAAATTTGAACTTGTGTACTATTTCTCTTGTTTTCTGTGGGTTATCAAACAAGTTCTGTCACAACTAACTTTGGACTTGTGTACTATTTCTCTTGTTTTGAGGGTTATTAAACAAGTTCTGTCACAACTAACTTTGGTCTTGTGTGCTATTTCTCTTGTTTTGAGGCTTATCAAACAAGTTCTGTCACAACCAACTTTGGTCTTGTGTACTATTTCTCTTGTTTTTCTGGGGTTATCAAACAAGTTCTGTCACAACTAACTTTGGGTGGAGAATGTTAAGTTTAGGGAGGGTTGCGTCCAATTACTTGGTAGTGATGGGTACCACTGGATAAATGAGGCACCTAGTATCACAAGCCGCCAAATCCATTTTTTTTTCTTTTTTGCCGAAATTGAGTTATATATCGCTTGTTATATGTTTGATTTAATGGAATTACACGTTGCTTAAAAGCTTAACATTTCATATTAAAAAAATAGTTCAAATATGGGACTTTGTACGTGTGTATATGCAGCTTCACTGCACGTTTTGCGAGATTACTCGAAACTAAGCGAAGTGGACGTGGCGGATTTTGATACTAGGCACCTCAAATATTTAAAGCTACTAAAAATGGATCAATGAATCATGTTCATTCAGTGCTGCAGTCAAATACACGGAATCTCTTAGATAATCATTTGACTTTAGGCTGAAATAATTCAGGAACGTTAGAGTGAAATTGACTTAATTTAAGTTACACCTAGATGATGCTTTGACGCACCATAACACTTCAAATGTATAATGGTGGAATATATATATATATATATATATATATATATACAAAATCTACTTGTATATATAACATTTTCACGGAAATTGGTTCGAAAACTATAATTTATTAAATAAATAAATAACATAAACGGAAAACTAGCTTTCATACTTATCTGTGACCTATGCATGCAGCATCCACATGGAAGTCGTTTCTCATATTTCTTTAAAGATAACTATGCACAGACGGCATAGGAAACTAGTTCATAAAGTTTTCACTCAAACTAGGTAATGAATATATATTCTGAAAGGCAGACGCACCGTCAGAGATCTCTAGCACGAAAGCTGTAAGTGTTAACATTCACATTTTTATGTGTATTTTCTTTACTTTCGCTCAGTTTACGACTCTCATCTTTGGTTATCCGATCACGAACTCAAGACTTCTGGTTCGATTCACACAAAAGCTCAATTTACTTGGTTGGTTACTGATCACACAGCACGTTATGTTAACGATAACAGATACTTATCAATGCATGACATCGTACTAACTCACAAAAGAACATTCAATTCATCTTCTGTTCAAGGTACTAAGCTGAAATCGATACTTCATAATTACACAAGTCTAACAGCATTTACATTGAAAGATATGCATGTACATTTCCATCGAGAGCTTTACAAGGAAAAGTTTCGTAGTTTCATGTATAGTAATATGTGTAACATATGACCAACGCTTGAGGTGTAAATTTATGTAACGCACATTGATGTAACTAATTAATTTTATAATTAATTATAATTACTTGATAAAGGAGGAAAGGATAAATATATACGTTTTCCATAGACTTTGTGAAAATCATCATCGGGAACACAGGATATGTAGTTCATGAGCTTATTACAGCTGTATTTTGTTGTTTTTTCCCCAGGAGATAGTTCATAGGCTTATTAAAGCCGCTTTCTTCCCAACTTCCACTTCACATATACCTCTAGTGATTTAAATAAAACCCTAGCGGGGACACAATGTATTCCTGGATAAAGTAAGTGTAATAGAAGCGTATATGTGCGGTAGAGGGCTTTCATATATACATAAAGTTAATTAGAAGTACAATATTGTTTAGAAGCAATGGAAACATGTCACGGAAACAGAATTTTATTTTTTTTGTTTAATTAGGCGTATAGCCTATAGACAAAAGTGTTCCCCACAAGAGCTGGAACTTGTTCCTTCCCCTCTCAAAGTCCAAATCGTACTAACATATGTCATACTGTTCATTTTAGTTATGTGAATTAAGAAGAACACGTCTTCCAAATGAATTACTACTACAGAAAAAAATACGTACCGAATTAATTGAATTCTAAATCCCTTAACGAAGTATTTGCATCCATTCATTGATTTAACTATTCTTTACGTCACAGAATAATGAAATAAATTACCCACTTAGCAAATTCCTTATCATGTTTCTACCTCATATGACTTCCATGCGTAACAATGCAAGCTATTTGAACTCGAATGCTAATTACTGTAGTCTGGTTTCTTATTACTATTGATTTAAAGACTAGGAAACAACAGTTAACACAAACGATGTGAGACAACGTCGCAATGTCTTTTCATGATTTTTATTTTTTTTTTATTTTTAGGATTGTATTTCTGACAATGCCCAAGTAAATGATATATTCGTATTTGGTGTACAGCGGGCATAAGTGAAGTTAGGAATTATCTGCTGGGCGGGGGGGGGGAAGACCTGGAGGAGCAAACCCTCAAAACAACCGTGGCATTTTTATTTTCATTATCTTATAGGTGGATTTTTTTTTATTTATTGTCAAAAAGTTGGGGGGCAATGCCCCCCATAACTCTGCCTATGATAGCGGGTAACATCAGCTTATAGCATACCTATGCCGAATTTTTTTGTGCAAGAATTCAGTACATCAATTTAGAAGCAAGTGAAATTTCCCCTTTCCTCATTCCTTTGGGACGGAGTTTCCTAAATTCGCTACTTGAATGCGATTTGTATTATGCGCATAAAAGTCCTGCATATACAAAATTCTATGATTTATGTCCTTTAACGGTTAAGGAAAACAATGCCTCCCTCTGCTTACGTCCGAGATATGATGTGTTCAGTGCACAAGAGAATTAAGTCCACGTTTTTGGTCATTTTACACACATTCCAGCTTTGAAAGGAGTTACACATAGAGATTTTAGAGTTTAAAAAATGCATGCCCAGATATTATAAGTAACTCCTACAATGAATAATAATAATAATAATAATAATAATAATAATAATAATAATAATAATAATAATAATAATAATAATAATAATAATAATAATAATAATAATAATAAGAAGAAGAAGAAGAAGAAGAAAACAGTCCTAACTTTGGTAACTGAACTTGTGCTCTGCACACCCCATATTTAATTCTACCTCCACATGTTTGTGATGAAATTTACATCATACATAAAAAATTGTATTCTGTACATCAACAAATACTAAATTTCTTATTTTTATGTGTAATAGTTAGGGCGATCCATAAAAAAAAATACATAAATTCACAGATTACCCCCAATTTTCCGGGGGAACAATTATAGAGTATTCAAGTCAATGTGAAATTTGTGACTTGTTAAAAGCAACCAACGCGTAAAGGTTGTACATTAGGCCCAAGAGTTAAAAAAAATCGCCTGCTTGCACTTTATTGAATTCATCCTCATTCCTGGCAGGAGTTCATGTGGCTCGGATACAACGTTAAATTGTAGGTACATGTCTCTTATAGCCTTGCTGCTGAAAGGGGCACTAAACTCAAATCCAATCGAAATGAATTCAGCCCCAACTCTTCAAGGTTAGGTTTTTCAACATTCACGACAGTGAATTAGAAATCATGTCAGTGATTTGTGCATCAAGAAACCTTCACATATTGGGCTTCCCCTCCACGTTTGCATTATTGAATTAGCCTCTAAGCTCTTAGATGTAAAATTTCCGAAATTCATGCGAGTGAGTGAGAAATTTGCAGTTTGCATTTAAAAAGGTTTACATATACAAAATGATGATGTTTCCCAAATGACTAGTACAAGAAAAGTTTCCATGAATCTGACCGTGTCCGTGAAACTGATTTTGTTCCTTTCCCTCGACGTTCTATATAAAAATTTTAAAATTCATATAAGAGAATGTGATGTTCAAATCGGAAAACCCTGTACACCAAGTGTATATACATTCAACATTCAAATAAATAAATAAATAAATAAAATAAAAACCACCATATTGAATTCATTTATATGGATGGTATATTCGTATTTTCTGAAGCAAGAATTGTCGTGCTTTTAAGGATTGAGGTCCAGACGGAACATAATTATAAGTTTTTATTTTCACCTTGCTTCGCCTTCTATGCTATTGACTTAGTACCACGGAGGATAGCGTGTTGATTGGTAGTATACAATCATTCTGAGACTGCAACAAAATCATTGGTGAAAGTAATGCAATCAATATCTGATTCTAGATTTTTTGAGCCAATCACCGCCAAACGTAGGTATATGCGTACATACATACATACATACATCCTCATTTATGATATAGGAAAGAAAACTACTTAAAAGTTATGAATACGAGAAAAAAAAAACGAAAGTTGTGGTATATCCTTACTCGCATAGATAAAACAAAGAATACATGTATAAAAGGAGAAAACTTCACAGCTTGCGTTGAAACGATATTATATAACACCACACACTCGGAGAGATCTCTTAAAATTAGATTATAACGTCTGATGTAAATATTGCATGGTTGTGCAAACGCGAGTTGCAGAAGAAAAGGAAACAAAGACGGTCTTGCGTGCTAGTTTGTGTTTGTAGGGCTGAAGTAGGAGGTGAGGGGGTGACCACGAATATCACACAGATGGCCCGTAATTGCTAAGCTTCCAATCCATCTACCCTCTCCTTTTTTTTCTGTAATTGAAATTAAACTGGTCTAGAGATAAATTTCGATTCCTGAGGGAAGAACTCCCAATATTCGCAGCAAGGCCTACTGTCTAGATAGTAGGCAAGAGTGGGAGAAAATAGGAAAAGCGATACGGTGAAGGATAGAAATGGGATCTTTCTCAATTAACGGTTGAAATTCCCGGCCACACATTTTTGGCCATTAAAATCCTGACTTAAGCACGGAGGGGAAGCAAGAAGCTTTCCTGCAGATGGGATCTGTAATCGAGAGTTCAAACCCTGTCAGTGAGTTCTCTCAAGCCGCCAATTGTTACAATGGAACCAATTCAGATAACTTACAGTTTCCTAAACACAAGTAATTTTAATCTTCTTTTCTTTCTATTTCTTTCTACGTTCCTTCCCCATACAAAAAATATTTTCGTTCAGCAATATTAAATTTCCCTACTCCAGAGAGACAGTGAAACACGTGGGACTTTTCTTTTTTTTTTAAAGTAATGATTGTACGTAAAGTTTAGAAACAAAATAATTGTTCTTGCTCCTGTTTCCATATTTAAATCTTCATATTCCTATGTTCCTCTTTTTAGATTTCATATTCCAATGTCCTCCATCCTTATATGAAATAATTTCGAAAAATGAGATATTTCAGTTTACCGTCCCACGATTATGCCCTTTAGTCTAAGGGAGACGATGTTTAAGGCAGGTGAATGATGACGGAAGAATTGGTGGAATGAGAAAGTGAAAGGTGCCCCAAGAAAATCCATAGCCGCGATGTTGTCCGTCACAAGCTTACTTGACCAGGGACCCCTCGAACCACAGGTAGGCGCTCTACCACTCAGCCATCGTGGCCCCTAAAAGAATTTTGAGTTGAATTTATTTCAGTTTAGCGTCCCTTTCAAGCAGCGAGACTATATGAGATGTTGACTTACTGATTAACGTGGAATCCGAACCACATAAGCTCCTACTGAGAATCGAACGTAGGTTTCCCATGCCAAATGCGTGTGCGCTAACCGCTTAGTAAAAGAATTTCGAGAACTAAGTTCCCGGATGAGTATTTATCTAAATTTGCAGTAGTAACTGGGAAAATATTTTACAGGGTGAATCAAAATAAAGATGGTTGATTGATTGGTTGATTTATGCTTACGTCAACAGCGAGGCTGTACAGGACATGACCTACAATTAGGCTAGCCGTATATTGCGCAGAGGACAAGACAGCCAAACCGAGGAAAAATACAAGCACGAAAGTGTAAAAAATGGAACTAAACTTCATACTGATTGTCACCCAAGCACGTGCAAGACAATGACTTCTCTAATGTTATGATTTAAACATACGGTTAATGCAAAGGCCTCTCTCCTAACGCTCTCTTGCCTCCCTCTGCCTCCGCTTGGCTGACCTATCCTCTACTCAATATGCGGCTAGCCTTAAAGTGGGATCTGAACTATTATAATATGTTTGGTGTTCTCTCGCAGGAAATCGAACCCGGGAACTTACACATAGAAGACGTGGACGATACCCACTAGATCAGGAATGAGGACTGAACCAAAAATAAGGTTTAATATCACCAACTTTAGTAACTGTCCTCAGATAATACATAAACACATGATGCATTGCTCCTTACTGTTAGCAACACAAAATATTGATTTCCGCGAATGTAACTGTTCGGTAGCACATGAGTGACGTCGCATCTTGCCATAGCGTTATACGTAGAAAGTTGAGTTTGTTACGAAATGCAAAAAGTGTACGGCCCCAGTTACTGTTAACCAAAGTTCAGAAAACTATACACCATTCTAGCTTCTACACACTTCGACTGCATAACTGAAAATGATAACCCCAATGTCATTAGCTCAGTTGTGCCACAAGGAATGCTGCCTTTAAATGAAAATCTATTTAAGGAAACAATGTAATCATTTCGAATATGCATTTTGGCGTTGTGCAAAAGCAGGTAGAACTTGGTAATGATCACCAATTGGTAATGATCATGTATTACCTAACGGAGGAAAGTTATTAAAAGTGTTTAATAGTAAGCCTTATTCTGGTCCACCCTGTATTTGTGGGAAGCGCTTACTTCATAATATTTGGCGAAACTGCACATTGAAATAGTTTGTCGTCGTGACTATTATTGAAAATATTAAACTTTCTAGCTGAACCTGCGCTCTCTACACAGCGCATCATTCACATACGAGCATGAATCTCCTTGTCATTCCTCACAGCATCTGTACATGTCCTTCTACAGACACAAGTGAAAGACGTCTTGATAAAAATTGGCAAGGGGGGTACCATAAAGGGGAGATTACTTTCGATTATTTTTTCAATATCTCGAACCGTTTGCAAGAAAAATCCTACTTCCGATTGGAGTTTCTAATTCATGTATCATGAGTGCTGTTTTTCTTCTTGCATGCATTATGTAATAAGCAAATATATTACATACACAATTAATTATAATGTCAGTGATATATGGTGTGCATTGATCAAAACACTCAACACTATAAAGATTCGTCTTAGACTGGAGAAATGATTATCCTTCGTTTTTCATTATCACTTGGCCATGAAAGAAAAGCCTGAGAGATAATACAACCACTATATACAACTATGCTATGTTGGAATGTATAACTCATAGGATATGATACTTAAAAAAATTCAACACTCTCAGTGCACCCCTACAAAAGGAATAAAAAATAACAGCCACTTAAAAAAATCCAATTAGAACTGGACAATCTACACAAAATTTGGAATCGACCAGCGAAAACGACACGTTCCTAGTATTTGCGATTTTGAGATTTCATTGTGGAAAGGATTGGAGACACACACACACACAATTAAAACGTACGCTCTTTTTCAAATATCAGTCAAACAGAAAACTTGGTTACATATGACTTTTTTATTACCAAAACTAAAAAAAAAAAAAAAAAACTGACGCAAAAGAATAGCAAGAAAGGTCGTAAAACACAGTTTCTTTTTTTAAAGAAAAGGAGTGATAGGCCAGAAAATGTAATTTCCGAATTAGTTTAATCTTGTTGCCAAACCATGCTTGTTAGTTCCGTATGTAGACATTTCAACAGTATTGGTGCATTTTCATAAGACACCGAACAAATGCAGAAAAAATCAGAATTTTTCTCCAGATAACGTTTATCATAGCAGCACACAACTGACAATTTAAGAAATATATTTGATTACCATGTAAAATGAGCAAATTGATCTCTCTGGAAATATTGAATTACGACTACCAGTTTTTTTTTCACATACATAATTTGAATACAGCGACATACGTTGCAGACTAGTTCCGCAGGGGTGAATTATTTGGGTGATTGGTCCATCAAGAATATCTTTTTCTTATTCCACTATATTGTGCTTGATATCGCGTGGACTGAGGATTGCATTAAAGCGAATTAAAGGGAACAAAACCTATAGCTCATAAATTTTACCGCAACGTATAGCTAACAACTATTCACATTCGCTCATCACTGACAATTAAAAAAAAAAAAAATAAAGAAAGAAAGAAAGAAAAGCAGCAAAACTTGAAACTACCAACGAAGCAGGACTTGCAAGGTATCGTTTAAAAATATGTTTATAATAATTCTTTATTTGTATTGAAGTCAGACGCCACCTGATATAAGTATATACGGGGTGGAGACGAACAAAATGGTAGCTGCCACATTTAGCGCTCACTGGAGAAATGGATAATTTTTGCAGTCAAAACCAAGCTGAAAAATATACTTAATAATTAACTGATCTACCTCACATACTATCCGTTACTATTTGCCAAAGTAAACCTAAACTCGAGACACTTGCAATGATATATTTAATTATCACCAGCTAAACCTGTGGAATCATAGGTAATGCAATAGTAGTAGAATTCGTAATAATATTCAAAGAAAAATAAATAAATAAATAAATAAAATAAATCGTCATTTCTACAAATTATGCATCGCATTGGCTTACTATCACTGCAGGTTTTCTACATTGATTGACTAATTAACTCAAGTTTAACAGTTTAACATAGCATTTCAGCACCGAGGCTTTGTAAGGTGGGACTTAAGACTGTTCGATATGAAATCTGAACAACTATTCGCGATTTCATTAATCATAACCTTAATGGTTGGAGAAGCAAAGTTGGACAATTTCGGTAAGTGATTTCTCTATTAGATATACAAAATTTTGTCTTATATTGGTTTCAAAAATCAATATGTAAGAAATCTCTCTTCTAAATGTTTGTCAAAAAAAAAAAGAAAAAAAAAGAAAAAGAAAAAACTATTAATTTCCTTCCTCACTTTAAAAAAAATCAATTCATAGCGAGGCAGTTCATACAGAGATATGCGGTTTGAAGCTAAATATATATATTTTTTCGTTTCTAAACGACAAAGAGAGCATCAACTCTATCATATTGCTTGTTCTGGCTTTCTTGTGCATCGAGTCCAGATCGGCTGTCTCTCATTTCCAGAAAAATCAATCTCCTAACTCAATAACTGCAGCGAGTGGTAGGGTAAACGAAGAACGAAAAGATATGTTCACTGTTGGTTGAAAGGGGAAGAACGTATTCTCCTTCCCTTACAAGCCCTTAGGGATTGTTATAATTTCGTTCAGCTGCATCCCCTGTTCAAATTTTCAGACTCAGCAGGGCTATTACACATACCATTAGTTCATTCTTTCTTTCTTTTATATTAAAAAAAAATCACCTCTATATTTCCAATCCTGTACCCATTTGGTTCTTCTTAGACCTCCTTTGCACGAAAGCATTTATCGTTTACATGGAAGCTAACGTGGTTATTTTACCGTATGAACCAGCAAATGCAATGACATATTTTTCCTTTCTTTTTTTTTTCTTTTTTTTTTTTTTTTTAGTGCTACGTAATATAATTATACGGAGATAGAACGTGTTCTATTTCTTAGCGTTTATATGAGCATTAGTGACATCGATTTTAGCGTCATACGCTAGAGGGCCAAAAAACAAGCAACTTAAGGAATCGAATCAGATCATAAGCATTTTTTTTTTTCGGATCTTCTATTTTTGTTTGATTTATTTTGACGAACAGAATAAATAATACATGATAGTTGCAAATAGTTATAAATCAAATTGACATTTATTTTCTGTACAAATGGCTAATGGCTTATATGTTCGATATGTCAAAAGTTATTATATGATAATGTTATACCCAACTTGCAACCTGTTACTAAAATTGTACTGTATGTACGTATTCTAAAATAGCATTACTTTTACTATTTAAATGAGATAAATTAGAAAAAAAAAACTTTCATGAAATTATTTAATTTTCAAAATTTCCCGTTTTTTGTATCACTATATATACTACCTTAACATTTGACAGATGCAATTGCATATATTTTTCGCATGATTAGTATGTATTTTTGTGTATATCTACCACCATAAGCACTAAAACAATAAATGAACACCACATTAGTGGTATGTTTTCCAACTTTTTAATCAGTATAACAAAATACTACATACCAAGTACAAACGGCCACGTCACCACCAGTATGCTCTCTGACAGGGGGAGGGGATTGGGAAGAAAAAACAGGATAATGGAAAAAGAGAAAGAAGTGAGTAAGGAATAAAGATGAACAACGCACGAAGCCGTCAAAATGTTCCAACATTTAACATTCGCTCCTCCTACTTATGAAGGACACAAATGGATACGCACTTTTACACGAACTGGCGTGTGTTGCTGGATTAATTCAAAGAAAAGAGGAAGAATATTAAAGAACAATCTGCCAGAGGATAAAATAGGTGTGCATGTATATACTGCTATTTCACGTGAGATGATTAAACATGGAAAATTGAATAATACCTATGAAATAATGATGGACATTTGTCTTGTAATGGTTTTGTACAGTTAACATCAATAACACTTATTTTTTAATGTGCTGATACTTTCACAGTAATGTGCTTTATAATAACAAATATTACGCCTTCACAGCAAAAATCTTTAAAAATTACTATTACCGTACCTTATTTGGAGATATTTGAAAAGAAATATGCACGTAGAATAATCCTGTTACTGTAAGTGAAATATGAATGAAGTAAACAACAACTCTGGACACAGTTGATTTGTTACTTAGACATGTGGATCTACAATTTTAGATGTACCTTTACCCGGAATCGAACTCCAACTTTCCATGTTAAGAGCAAGAACCTAACCACTTAGTAACGAGGAAGCTCGCCTCAACTTTGGGTATGTTTACTAACGTTACTATAGAAAAGAAAATTGACAAAATATATTTGTGGAATATTTAAGAGACTGGAGCTTAGAAGAACGTGAGCCTTAGCCTTATTTCAATTTGAAATGCAGAACATGACGCTGAACAGTAGAATGACTTTTTGTTTTCACTCAAGACATTCAGAACTACGAGTTAATGGATAATCACAACTTTTAAGAGCTATTTAAAATCTATATACGCCTTCAACTTGCATTCTTCTCAGCTCCGTATAATGCTTGAGCATTTAGACAAAGAAATCTTTCGAAAGGTGAAAGGATATTTCCAAGATTATATTTAACTTTCATTATTACTCACTCTTTAATCACTTAACAATCAAGAAGTAATTAATTTCTTGCTTGTGATGTAACCTTATACGTAATACATAATTACAAGTGGACATTTCAAATTAATAATTCACGAAAATGTCTCTTAAAAAAATAATTATGACCAGTAAAAATAAGGAACAATCAAATCAACAGCTTAAAAAAAAAAATCTAACGACATTTCAACTCTACACCGTGGACGAAACGTGGAATGACATATTATAAAGGTTGATGTGAACATGTCACGGATTGTAGATTATATAATAAGAACGATACCTAATTCCTGAACAACAGCGATGAAGAGAAACATTACTTCTGAAAGCTCTGTTTGTGTTTATAATGCGGAAACTAGTTAAGTTAGAAGTAATACACTTTCCTTCTAAGTACATTTTATTGTTTGAAGCAATTTGCGTTGTGTAGTCTCTATATATCTACGCTCGTGTAATGGTGAGGTGTATCTTGGCGGTTCGTTTGTTTACCTAAGTTCCTCTGCCTGGGCGAGACTTGTTATACTGAAGTTTACCTTTCTGCAGCACTCCGGTGAGAGAGCTCTGCTGTGGGATTTTTTCTCCCCTTTCCTTAGTGTTCCTTTCTTTTATTTTTTTAAAGGGGAAAAATACAACACGGAGCTGCTAAACAGTGAAAGGTGGTTAAGTTAATAGATGTAAAAAAGTACTTTTAATCTTCGCTCTACATTTTGCTCACCATTTCATAACGCTATATATTATATTTCACAAAGGGCTACTAAATACAACTTCACATTTACATGACGCAAAATTTTATTTATTTATTATTTACTACATAAACTTCTCTGGTTCTGATATTTTACCGTAGCGTTTCTCAAACTGTGTCCCGCTAAACACACGTGGTCCTCGAGCTTTGTTCTTGGTCTTCTTAGATTGAACATCTGAACAAGTCGATTACAAGATTTAATAAGGAAAATATTATACAAATTCTAATAGGTTTATACTATACAAAACTCTATATAGCTTTCAATTATTAAAAAAAATATTAATATGTATTTCACTTTATTAATACAAACATAAAATTAAGGGAATTATAATTATTATTAATTACAAGAACGTATAAAAACGCATACGGCTAAAGCGTAATTACAAGTGAGAAATTTGCTTTCGAAGGGGACAAAACTATGATGGTCTGTGGAACATTCTGACTAATGAAAGTGGCTCCCACTAAAAAAAGAAAAAAAAGTTTGAGAAATGATACTTTAGCGCTTATTACTACTTCTGTCAATGACATAGATTCTCGACAATTATACGTCCTATATGAACACTTCTGGAAAATGTTAACATAGTTTACATTAAAGACAATGTATTTCATAATAGATAACTATCCAGATCTTACATACAGTACATTTTAGCAGCTAACATCTACTGGCACAAATCTCGTCTTTGAGTCTTGATAATAGACCAGTCCGTATTAGTTTACAAAACATGATCATGGAATGGAAAAGAATATAACACTACTTAATACGTCTGTAGATCTGTACCTTCAGCTACTACAAAAAATAAATAAATAAATAAATAAATAAATAAATAAATAAATAAATAAATAAATAAATAAAATAAATAAATACATAAATAAAAAATAAAATAAAATAAATAAAATAAATCGTTTACCAGAGTTTTTATATGGAAATTACAACCAAATAAAAGATTACTTTACATTTTGAAGATTTTTTTTTTTTTTAATCGGACGTACTAAGCAACTGGGAAGTATAGACATTTTAGAACAAAATTTCCTGTCGACTTGTATGTAAATAGTGTGTCTGTTCTAATGTAGGCCTTCAACTATTACACTTAATATTGATACGAGATCTCAAAGGAAATAGCAGCTCAAAGATGACGACCTAGACTTCCAGGCACAATAATAATTTCAGAAGGATAGCCAAGCCCGTAGGGGAAATTTTTCCGATCGTGCTCAATGTGGATTGCCAGAATTGTTGGTATACTTCTTTCACGCGCTGGGTATCGAGAGCCCTCCTCTCCCTCGGGGAAATCTGAAATTATCACTGGCCAGGCAGCTTTATATTTGTCGTTTTATTTGTTCTTATTTCTTTTCTTTTGTACATAAGGAAGATATTTCGAGGATCGGAAAACATTAAAATTATATCTGTGTGTATTATTATGTATACACACTAATTTTAAAAAAAGTAACTTGAATTATTTGACATTGCGCGTCACCAAATTGTTCATATAAAACCATCAGTACACGTGTCGATATGAAGGCTACTTTTCCAATTGATTGGATAGATGTAAGCATGCCATTTTGTTGTTAATTAACTGTATTGGAATTCCTCCATCCATCTCCGAAAATAGAAATAACTTCTACTTATTATTCGCTTTATACACGAACATTCCATGTAATTTCACAAATTGCCAGTAGACATTTTGAGTGCTAAGCTTTGGGTACAAAGGTACCACGAGTGGCTTGCAGTGTTTGCGCTGCAGACCTACTATGCGAATAGGAAAAAAATCGAAAGGTATTACTACGTGCTGAAGCAAAATGAGATTATATCTGAATAATTAACAAATCTACAAATACAGGCATTCTGATATTTAATTAACAACTTTTCTATGTTCGCCTGTGAGAAGGAAATAATGCTCTCGACACTTGCAGCGATGCGTTTTCAATTATGAATATTGTGACCAAAAATGAATCAAAAATGAAACAAATGAATGTTTCTTCTATTCAGAAAACAAGTTATCTACTGTAAAATTAAGTGGACAATCAAAAACACAAGCGTAAAAACCACCGAACATCGGCTAAAGAGTTACTCTCATGAATAAGTGTTTATCATGAGTAATGAGTAATTTATCTATTACGTATACAGCGACAGAGATCAATTTTACTACCACAAAAAATAATTTTTAAATACTTCAATCTTTTAATGTTGTTTAAGCTGAAAACAGTTGTTGGTGAACGCATTTTATACATTAGCAAATTCATTCTCAAGTACGTATGTATATGTAAGTTACATCAGAATAACCACGTCAAAATTAAACAAGGAACAAGTGTCCTATTTAAAGTTTAGATAGATCATTAGTGTCTTCGAAATCCAAGTAGAAAGATACATAGGGCGCCCCAGCAATATCAACTGTTTCATATGCAATTGGAATCGAGCAAAGCATACCACATGGCGACTTAGACTACTCAAAAAGTATGATGTTCTCAGCTTTTGTGTTTTCTTTCATCTTAATAATCTGAGTACTATCTATTATCGATTAAAAGCTTCAAAACAAGTATTCAGAAATATATATAAAAATGTAGAAAACAAGTAAAAAATCATATTTATTAAATTTTTGAGTTCATTTTACACCAGAAATTGTAAGGACAAGGGCAAGTTTAAGCTTCAGAACTCAAGTTCAGTAAGATCCCTAAAAACCCTTTGATTTAACATTTGAAAAGAATAAAAAAAAATAATGTAGTATTATTTATTTCGCAATATTATTACGAATATCACATCAGAAAAATGAAAAACTAAGCCTACAACCATATGAATCTCCAATGCTGAAACAAAAATACTTAAATAATTAAGTAGTTATTACAACAGAAATGAAATTGGAAATTCGCAATACTTTAATTATTATTCACCAACATTGTATTTTCAGGATGCTGATATGTTGGCGTAAGGAAAAAAAAAAAAAAAAAAAAAAAAAAACGAAGATAGAAATTGCTCAGACAGAACGACCAGGTGATGAGAATGAAATATCATAAAGTAAAAGCGCATTACTTTGCAGTGCGCTGACAAACTAGAGGCTCGGTCGTTCCTCACCTTATACCTTCTGTCCTTCCAGCTCTCTCATTAAATCCAATTAGCTAGCGACGCCCGTTCAAGCTGTTTGAATAATAATTAACCCCCCACCTCATCTCGACCCTACCTTTTCCTGCAGCTTCCCCAAGTTGCAAGTCTGTACAAGGGATTGCTTCTGATGTGCAAACGGGCCCTCGAAACCGTGCTGAACAAATATCTCGACGGTATTTTAGTATGAAAACAAACTGAAATCGTCTATGCACAGCGACAGATGGATTAATACTCATCCTTGCTTGACAGCAATTATTAATGCCCTTAACATTCCGGATTATGATTTCTTGAAATGTCCAATTATAATCTCTGTTTCGGTGACATCAGCTTAACAGTGTTATTATCGTCACAAATCTGCATATCTCTTACGTAGAATATATAAGCAAATAACGAAGATATTTGTAACATGTTATTTAATTTTACGAAATTATTTTTAGATATTATATATATAAAATATTTTATTCGTAGTTTTCTAGACCATTATGGAAAAACTACTGTCTTAATCACCAACACATTTATAGGCAAAATACATATGTAGATTGTGTGTGTGTTACTGTAATTTTTAATATCGTGTATGATATTTTTCTTGTTAGAAATACAATGTACTAAATTTTAACACGTTTAAATGACTTGATATATGACGTAAAATTTACACAGGAGAGAATTTGGCTGATTTAATTTCTATTTATTGCGCATTTATATTAAATTGCATCCTTCTGTGTAGCCTTAACTTTATGTTGAGATTGACATGTGTATTCTGTGTACTTATTATTGGAAAGAGCATGTAGTTCACGTGCTTATATTAAGATTAGACATCAGAATTGTTTTCTACTTCTTTCACCAGGTAAATATATAAATGGTGGCTGAATTACGGACTTAGATCATTTGCTCCCACTTTTCACTTTCCCTCAAATAGCATTGATAAATTGCCACTGACATTCACTGGGTGAACATCCCATATAAATTGTTCATATCATACACAAAGTGACTTTAACTTACGTATAAAACACGGAACACCCAGAGCAAATCCTAAAGTTAAACGGTCACATAGTCTTCTCACCATGACAAAATACATTTTCATATATTACCTTTAAAAAAAATGCTGCATTTCGGCAACTGAACATATATTTACCGTAAACTGCAGCATATACTTTCAGGTTAATTATGCGCTGTTTTGAAATCAATTGGATACCCCTGCCAAAAAAAAAAAAAGTTATTTCCCCTCATTATTATCTTCTAAGTTATAGAATAAAGACGAGGAGGTAATTACTACGTAAACAGGATTGGCAAGCGCACTTCAGAACTTGGCAGTATAATCTCAAAAACAAGGTTATTAATTTTGCAAAACTACAATAAGTGGTTCCGCAAGGATTTCAAGTAGTCGACCACGTGCAAGAATTTGGAATCTTCCTCCAAATAGTAAAACGTGTAGGAAGATATTGCCGCCAGTAAAATTGAACTAAAGTATCTGCAATATGAGTTTTCCGGTGATGTTCCTAAGTTAGATTGACTGTTTATTTCAGCACGTCAACAACATTTAAAGCTAAGATTAGTTTTCTTATCCACTGGAAAACAAACTTTAAATCTAAACATGTGGTTAAATATTGTGCATAAGTGGGTAGCGCTTTTTCTTTTCTGTTTGATTATACAGCTTAATCGATTATAGGAATTGATCAGGGCTCGAAAAATGCCGGTCGTCAGGTCGCCATGGAGACTGAAAATATGGGTCTGGCGCCTAGGTTAACACGAATGGCTCAGCATTAGAGGATTTTGATCCATCCATAAAATCAAACAATTGATATTTCAGTGCTCGAACCACACAACATGTACACACTCCTACTTTTCCAAACTTCCCTTAGGTTGCCTTAAAATCTTTTGAGGGATAGCCTGTAGGCCGAATTAAACTCTAACTTTTTAAACCAGTAACTAAAACTTAAGGCTAAAACATTAACCCTGTGTATCAAATTGGATTTGTATTAGTGTGGCGCCTGGTTTTCAAAACTAATGTATAGGTCAAACTAAAATTTTTCGAGCCCTGAGATTCAACTTACAGGCTCAGCTTTTTTTCAACTAAGATTGGATATTTTTATCTCATAGACGATAGAACTAATAAAATAATACAACTGGTCCCAGGTTAGATTCCCGGTGCGGACACTCGGTCGAAAAAGATGTCAGTTTTTTTTCTAGGCCATCCGTCCTGAGTAAGGTTTCTTTGGTTTTCCTCATTCACACCAGACAAATTCCGGGATGGTACCTAACACAAAGGTCTTAGTCTCCTTCCATCCTTCCCCAATCATTTCTTTCTTCCTATCCTCAGATAGTGAATGTTATCACTGACGGATGTCGCCCTTATACATGACAGGCTAAAGTGGCCACAGAAGTCTAATTCCTAATTCCTAAAAAAGAATACAACTAAAAGATGCTACAAAATCATCCATAGTATACAACCATCCAAACGAACCTACTCCAATGTAATTGATGCAAAAAGAAAGAGCAAAAATAAATGAAGAAAAAACAATCACGTGAATAGTTAAGTTTAATGATGGCTCCCTCAAACACTTCCACACACACACACACACATTCTAGTACACAACCGAAGTAAGCAGTCCTGAAAAGTCCTTGAAACCTAACATGGCGGCGATTAATTTTTGAACATGTTTTAGCTATTATTCAGAAACGCTAATTCACTACAGGACTAAGCAAACGGGTCACGTTAATAAAATGTTAATCATTAGAGTGTACGTGATTCAGGTTTTAATGTAGTTACACCAGACTCACAACGCTTTCTTCCACAGGCAACATGCAAATCTTCTTACACATAACCGGAAAAGAACTATTAGGCATATTAATGGTACACCAATGCACCATTACATTTCAAAATGATGGCAATGAAGAGGATATCTGTGGAAAAAAAAAATAAAACAATTGCCCTGAAACAAAAAACCACCCATGAAAAAACAAAACCTCAAGAATCCTAATATTCAATAATCCTGTCCTAATCAAATTGATGTCGATCCTTAATGGTGATAAAAAGAAAGTAGAAGTACAGAATAATTGTTTTCGGCTCCTTTTTTCCACTTAACTTTGTTCAAATACACAAAACAATGAAAACAAAATAAGGAGAACTGAAGACGTGCACGTGTTTTTTGTTGTTTTTTCTTCTTCTTTTTTTTTTAAAAAATCATTCTGCAAAGGTGTCCATGAAGTTAGGCGAATTAGCAGCAACGTTAGGTATCACCTGCTTATCGCCAACCATTTCACAACAAAGAGTTGGCATTAACAATTAATTGAGCAAAAAAACAAATTCCATGTATTTAATGAACGATTTAGAGGATATATGAAGTTAAATTTACACAGGAGAGAATTTGGCTAATTTACTTTCTTCTTATTGCGTATGCATATTATATTACATCCTTCTGTGAATTAATATATAAGGACTTTGAAAAGGGGTTGATTCTAAGATAATACAAATAAACATACAAGTTTTTGCTGCATAAATCAACAAAAGAAATTGGACAGCAACAGTTGAATAATTACACCATTATCTGTAATATGTAAACAAACAGAAAACAACGTATGTTATTGTAAAAATAAATTAACTAATTAATGGTTATCAAGCGATCTCTGGAACTGAACATTTGAGGATTTTTATATATTCTGGAAGCAGATATGCATTCACATATATCATTTTAAAAGTACACTGGTACTTGTAGATTTTATTATATAAAGGGTAATGACTATCTTGTTGGAATCAATTAAAAGTTCAATGGTTCTTTCAGATTTTATTATATACCGAGTAATGGCGAACTTGTTGGAATCAAAACATCAAGAACAAATCAACTCTAGTCTACTCAATAATGCAATGCGGTTTGGTTTCAATTATACACATAATTATGTAGGAGCAGCGGCTGACAGGTAGAGCGTTTACCTCTGATGTGAGGGTCCTTACTTTGATCGCTGCCCTTGTGTGGTGAAGAACATCGCGTCCATGATTTTTCTTCAGGTTCTCCCGACATTGTCACTCCATTGTTCCATAGTTATTCATTTTAATTAATAATGTCTTCTTTAGTCTAAAGAACACAATCATGGGACGATATATTGAAAATTTCAGATTTTTTGATCATGTAGCCCAAAAGAGACGGATAATAAATATAAGTGAATGAAGTTAGAAGAATTAGTAAGATAATATGTACAGAGTGCACCAAAAGTCAAGGGTTATGAGCCAACTTCGCTATGAATAAATATATTTTTTTAAAAAAATGGAAAGAATGTCGAAAATAGATTACTTCCAATCTAAAATTGTGGATTTCCTTTTCTTTCTTAATTGCACCAGCCGCTCGGGCTCCACACTGATAAGACGCCAGGTGTTAAATGAAAACGCAAGGTTTCCAGTTTAGCAGGCTGATTGAACGGAACGTTAGAATACGCGAAATGACTCGGGAGAAACGCTTGTATTGTCATATGAGGGAATCTAGAACATCTCGCACCCATTTCCCAGAAACGATTAGAGGTTAGTGTACGCGCCTTTGGCATGAGAAACCCGGGTTCAATTCCCGAACGGAGCGCATGTTCTTCGGATTCCACGTTAATCCGTAGGTTCACGTCTCCGCTAAACTGTAAACCGAATCAAATCATCAAACCAAACCCTGAAATATTTGTATGGTGAAGGTGCAAGGGATCAGTCTTTTGAATTAGAAACCTTGCTTTTTCATTTACCAAAGGATGTCTTACCACTGTGCAGCCTGAATCACTGGTGTGATTGGAAAGTTTCACCATTTTAGAGTAAAAACCACCTATTTCCAACAACTTTCTTCTTTTCCATTTCCCGTACATTTACTCATAACAGAGTTGGCCTATATCCTCAGACTTTCGACATACCCTGTACAAGAAATAATGGAAAAATCCCAAGAAAACTCAAGGACACAAAGCTGTCCATCATGAAATTGATATAACCATTGGATCGAATCAAGCGTCTTTAGCTCCAGATATGAGTGCTTTAGTAGTAAATAAAATCGTATCCCTCATACATGTATATGCTTCCAATAATATGATTCCACCGTTATAAGCCTTGCAGGCTATATCTAAAAATTTGTTAACCAAATGATAAAAATAAAAAGAAATAAACTCTGCTTACACTGTAAAGAGAATCACAGGAAACACACATTTATTTTTATCTCTGGAAGTTTCAATTTTGTCCGGTAGATGACAGCAACTGGAAGATGTTTACTACCATCTAACAGCGTGGTGTGCAACTTGTAGTATTCTAGAATTATACTCCTTTGTTTCACTGGTTGAAAATTGAATTATATAACTAACGTTAAAGTCACCGTTACCCACGAAGATGTTAACAAATGACTCCATTACTAAATCAGACTAGCTAATGATTCTACCTCTCTAAGAAAAGTTTGAGAATTCGCTTCCGTTCAAGAATTATCGTGTGGAGTAACGGATGTACGAACATTACAATTTTATAAAGCCCACTTGAGTAATCCTACTGATTGCACTACGTCCATGTGCTACAATACCAACGGTAATAGTATAGGGATTGTCAAAGATATTCGCTTATACATGTCTGCACATTTAGTCAAAAACTTTCACGAAGATTACGCTTGGTTCTTCATCTAATACAATCCTGGTTTGAGTTCGCCTAGAATGTACAGAGAATGCATCGTCACAATATTAATAATAAACAAAGTGATCTTTGTGGAATACGCATAAAAGATCCATTCGTTATCGTCGTCATATTTTAGGAGTGGCAGTCATGATCGGCATGAGTCAGTGAAAATGTCTTGTGTCCTGGTCAAACTGTTCTCAAATAGCAACTGAACTTCCTTTCTCTTCTGTTTTTTCTCTCCTTTTAGGTGAAGTGTGATGGCACTTCCTGCTAGCGAACACAAGAACTTCAATTTTGTAGTAGCTTTGACGAAGAGAAAAAAGTATAATATTTTCAACGAACTTAAAAAGTTCGGTATTGAATTCTCTATGTCTCTGTGTGTATATGTGTGTATGTAATTTACGATTTTTTTACTTTATGTTGAGCCCTCCGTTCGAAAGGGTATCAAAACTACCTGCGAAGGTGACGAAACTTTTCGCGTCACTCTTACCGTTCCAAAGATATTGGCCAAAAAATGGCCGATTTCCGGAGATTTAAGGAGTTATATCTCCGGAACCCAAAGTTAGAGAGAGACTATATTGGTGCTGGTCAGTACCTAAGGGGATGGTGAACCTTTTGGTATCAAATAGTAACCGGTGACCACTGTCCAACTGACCACTCGCTTGGGCACTGGCCTCAAGCTGATATCGGTACCAAAATGCTTATCATTCTCATAGGTATTGACCAACACCAATGTCACTTCTCTATGACTTACCGTTCCCGAGAAATTGGCTAAAAAAAAAGTTCCCATTTTGGGAGATTTAAGGAGCCAGATCTCGGGAACCGTAAGTCACAGGAGAGATGATATTTTGCTAATTTTTGTGAAAAACAGCAGAAGGAGTGCATAGAAAGATTTACTTTTACATGTAAGAACAATCACAGTTATCCTTTCCGCTCTATTCTTTTTAAGTTCGTTCTGGCAATGTTCTTGGAGCATTCTCAACTGTTTTTTCTAGACAGTATACGACTATTGCTCTTTCCAGAGAAGTAGGATTTGGATATTACAGAAAAATATTAACTACTCATTCTTTGATGCATAAAAGTCTACACTACACAGTCAACATTGTCTAATAATTAATGATTATTTTTTTTAAAAAAGAAATCCTATGTTATCCCCTGTATTATGTTTTGAAGGAAAACATAATCAAAATAAGATATTTCACCATTTAATTTATACATGGTAAAGCTGAGCTGCGCTGTGCATGTAATAAAATTAATGTTATGAGAGGAACTGCAACAACATTGCGTCATTATAGCAACTCTTTGGGAAACAATAACAAAAGTTCGCTGGGTGCTGTTGTTATTTTTACTTGGTATGAATAAATAGCTCATTACGCAAATGGAATTGATCATCCTGTCGAGATGAATTTTGCACAAAACACACAGTTTGAATGGACGTTACAACTAGACGAAAAGCGATGTTCTATTGCAACGTTTACACGTATTATTATTATTATTATTATTATTATTATTATTATTATTATTATTATTATTATTATTAGTAGTAGTAGTAGTAGTAGTAGTAGTAGTAGTAGTAGTAGTAGTAGTTGATGTTGTTGTTGTTGTAGTAGTAGTAGTAGAATAGGTTGGAAAAACAAAGTTTCTGCGTTCACTTTGCATTTTCTGTTTATAACTAGGGGACCGAAAAAAGTGATTACATCCAAACTTTGTACAGCGATAATAGATGTTGTTCCCAGCAGAAACGGGGACATTACGAAAAAATTAAGAAATACAATTACAGACACTTGTAATGATGGTATCGAAAAGAGAAAAAAAAAAAGACACGAAGATTTGCTGGTTAGAAGAAACTAACGAGCACGTAGTAGCGAAAGGTAGAGGGGGGGGGATTGAAAGAGGATCTGTTTAGGATTATTAAGAAGAAATTTTCTTGTTATCGATATGATAGAAAGCGTAGTGGAGGTAAAAGGGAATAAAATTGCAATTAATGAATGCCATAACCATTGGCGGCTCTTGAGGGAAATCTCACCAGTAAAAATTTAAATTTTATCACCATAGCATTGCTAAAAACTAAGGCAATAGTGCTTCATAGTTTCAGAAATCTATGTTCAGGAATTACTACATTAGATAAGCTTTATACTATTGGTTTGCAGAGAGGACGTTTAAACTTTTAACGAGGTAACTTCCCTTAGGATCTGATACTGTATATAATAAACGGTAATTCCTACATCAAAACAAAGAGAGACGTGTAAATATACTTTCTCGATTTGCATCCCGTGATTGCAGAATAGTTATAATGATCGGTATCATGCATCAAGTGTAATTATAATTTATTTCTTTTTCCCTATCCTTCTAATACATTCTTCAGAATGTTTTCTTATCGAATGGCGTATTCTTATATTAAGATTTACCAAATTGTTCATCTTTGCCTCAATTATATGCTTCTCCTGAATTTGAGAACTATGCACTAAAATATCTCACACGAAATACCTCACTCTTTCTTTTTTTTTTCTAAAACCTTTCACTCATAAATTTACAAATAATATTTTCTCATTTTTAAAAACTTTTTTTTTCATTATTTTATACACGCATTTTAATTTTTCATTCAGATTTTGTTATCTTCAAAAACATCACTCTATACGTTTCGAAAAGTAATAAGTTTTTATACTCTTCATCATCTATTTAACGTAGCTGATAGTTTCCTTTATTTTATTTTTTTTTAATTTTATTTGTATAACTGTTTTTCATCACATCTTCTAATATCATAATTAACAAGTCATAATGAACATTACATTTTTGTAATTAGCAGAAACTCCACCTCGTTTTTTCTCATTAATTTTCTATATAAACAAAATTAACTCGGGTTTGTTTTTCTTTTTTTCTGTAAACTAAAAAATAAATTGTATTTTCGTTCACATGACAAAGTGAATGGTGAAAGAAAAAATAAAATACTGTTCTAAACTGAAAGAACAAGTTTCTTTTCTGTGATGTGCTTTGACAACAGAAAACAAGAAAGACATTTAGCGATATATACTACATTCCTCTACTCTTTTCGTTTTTGATCAACAGGCTTCAACAGCCGCCACATTTTTTCGTTACAAGAAAAGAATGAAAAGAAAATATAAAAGAAAGAAACAATAGAAAACGAGGAGAAAGAACATTGTTGCGAACATCCTTCTTCTTGTTCAAAAAACACGAAGTCTACAAATCGAATCTCTTTTTCCAATACAAGTTCTTCCACCAGAAGCACTCTTTCCCAAAGAACCTACAAGTCGTTCGGCTCTTGAGAACAGGTGAGCAGCTGCATTGATTATGCCACCACTCTATGCCTTTTGCGAACCTGATTTTTTTTATATATATATTTTTATCGTCTCCATCTTGCAATTCGTCGATAACATGTCCCTTAGCTAATTTGGCTTGTCTTATTATATAATTTCGCCTTAATAAATCAGCAGAGCAAACCAAACACGACAATTTCTTATGAATGGTGTGAAGAACTGGCGTTATTACGCGGACATTTGACACGAAAGAAAGAAATGAAGAAAAAAAGATGCGAAAGTATAACGACAAAATGAATAGAAGGAACTAATGATTCAATATTGACCGAATCATTTCTGTTGAATCGTTGAAGAAGTCTGCTTAGGAAAATATAATATGCGAATCAAAAAAAAAAAAAAAAAACTGGTTAGAATTTTGAAATACACACACACAGAAAAGAAAAAAAAACGTAATGCTTTTCCGATATTGAAACACTGGTGCTGTCGTAGTTTTTTTTTTTTTTTTTTTTAAACTTTATCGGTGCAAAAGGATATCGGATTTACTGCGCTACAACTAGGTTTACAAAGTCTGGAACCAGGATTAACTGCAAAGAGACTTTCGCTAAGAATATAAATAAATCCAGCAAAATAAAAATATACAAAATATCTTAAAACCGAGGATCTGATTCACAGTGGGTGAGCAAATTATGAAAAATGGACAAGATGGTAGAATGTTCACCTTTAATTCGAAACCTCCCAAGGTTCAATTCCAAATCATACGAGCTTGTGATAGACAAAGTGTGTCCGTGTGTTTCTTTTGGGGTTTTCCAGTTTCCACCTACCTTATCACTCACCACTTTTTCCATCTTTGGCCTTCACGCGTAGCCTAGTATGTAGAAATACGCTGAATTGATTCATTTTTCAGGTACGTGACTACTTGCCTAAAAAATTACTTACTTTCATTGGTGGCTCCAACATTTGCCCATCTTCAGAGAAACAATACTTATTAATTTAACAGAGCAGTAGCGTCATCAGTTTTAGGAGAGAAAGGAAAGGAATTCTTCACTAATATCAGCAGAGTTTCATTTTTTCATAGTATATATTACTGCATTATTAATTAATATAATTCAGGACTGGCAATTACCTCCTGGGCCCTACATGATACTCCTGCTAGGGAGTAGGAGCATGTTGTTTTGTCATTGCTGGGCATAATTTATAGAGGAAAGGTAAACTCAAGGGATGTTTCTCTAGTCCTCTGAGTGTCGAACTACATCCCGCCTTAACGTTTACAAGATTTGAACACCAACTGGAAATCGAGCCAGCAACCAGGCGCACTGAATTCGAGTGTGGTAACCATTTGATACTTCGATGACCCTACATACTATCACAAATCTATAGAGTGCATGATCAGAGGCTCGCAATTATTATCACAATGACTCGGCTAACACATTAACCAATCATTGAGCTACGCTTATTGAAACATCATCAAGTTCCTCTTCACATGCATATGAAACAAATGCTATCCCTCCCTCTTCTGCTGTCATATAGGGGAAGGGAGAGGGAGAAACCGAATGAACATAGGAAGAATTAGATCATCACGTATTGTTGATGAGCAATAACATGGAACCCTTCCGCACATACCTTCCACTCACTCACTTCACCGCTAGGGACAAAATCAAGGTTTCCAACCCAATGTACTACACCACAATAAATATTATATACGGTACATTATTATTTGATTTGAGAAACTTGCAACGGCCTGGGTCAAACTCGCCTATAAACAAAATAATCTAGTTGTTTATTCTTTTTGTCGTTATTAGTTGATACTTTTGTTATAATAGTTCTTAACTTGTATTGTCTAAAGTTAAACGAACTTAATTTCTACCACTAGTGTTCTAATAATATGCTTTAGCATTTGTTGTTTCGACAAAACGTCTAGAGAGTAGAAAGTTTTTGAGAGGTATACATGATGTTTTACTCAGTATACCTCTTAGTTTTTTTATATATATATTTTAAATTTGCTACCTACATACCTAAGTGAGACTAAACTAGTATGTCTCTAGAGGAAGTACTACATCATATCAAGTAACGTCCTAATGTTTTCTGAATCAATCATTAAATTAGATTACAATTACATTCCCGTCCAAAAAAAAAAAAAAAAAAAAATCCACTCAATTCTTAGCATTTAAATATAATGCTTGCAAAATGAAATATGCTCTCGACTAGCAAAGTACTTAACATTACTTGCTGCCTGCATTTCTTACGAAATAGCTCGAACCCATTTTAAATTGTCTTATCGCTCCAACTAACAAGTTGATTAATGACTTCCCAGTACAAACCAACCACCAAAATGCAAATTTAGACACATTTGTTGTAATTATTATTACAAACATTACGTTGATTAATATAGACAAATAGAAGAAAGGCAGAATAAAGTGATATGATAGAATTTTGTAGTAATTTCTGTCGTTGACCACTTGATGTGAAGCACGCAGATCTGTTTATTGCATGCAAATCCCCGTTTTATTAATTTGTAATGGAGTCATTGCTCATTGTATGACAGCTGAAATAACATATGTAGCTTCGCAAGCACACGACACATCACATTGTTCGTTCTGAGTTTCAAGAAATTACAGAAAGATATAAACTTACCGTTGTCATCTGGTTGATAGGAATGCGATCTGGAAGGACCTGTTCAAAGTCGATGCATTGCTGTCCAGAACCAAGGGCAAGCCAGCGAGGCGAACTGTGGGTAGCCTTCTGACAAGCACTGCGAACCGTACACCTGGAACAAAAAGAAAAAGAATAAAATTTCACACACAGCGAAAATTAATGTCTGCATTTTACCCACACCCATCCAACGTCCCATCTTCCCCTTTACACCCAACATGGAAATACGCGTTGAAGCCCCAGTAATTGCGTTGGGTTCCCTTTGCCCCTTAACCAATCGATAGCTGGCGGCGACTTGTACAAAAACCACCCCAGGTGAATTATGAGCGAACATGAAGAGCGGTGATGGTAGTGATATATATATATATATATATATATATATATATATATATATATATATATGACTGCGTGAGGGAGTGAATAAATGTGTTTGCGGGAGAGTGCGTTGCACGGGTACTGCAGTGAAGTTGACCTCAAGTTCAGCATTTTGCCCTTTCTGGTTGCTTTGGCAGTATGCGGTAATTGAGAATGCTGATTCAACTGCGACAATAAAAAAAAAGTATCACTAGACTCATTATGGATGTTGTCCGTAATGTGCTTCCTGATAACGAGATAGTTTATATACCTCAATGTAAGTGATCAATATCTTTTCCTGTCGAAAATTTAAATGTTCTCACTCTTGCACATAGATTAATAGTACTAGTCTGATAAAATAACAAATAAAACAGAAAACGAGTTGGGCTCCCGTGTTGTAAATATTATATTTAAATGTCCCATCTTGTGAAATCGTTATCCGAATATCCATCTTATTACCCAAAACAACTGAAAAGCGTGAAAATCTGTACATGCATTTACATAACATGCGAGTTCCTGCATTATTAAGACACTGAATATAGTGAAATATGAATATACTAATGTACGTATATAATGCCATTGCCAAATAAATACAGACATGTGCACATACAATGACAATATTTTTCTTCTTTATTATGCACCCTAAATAAATAACATGTCGGAGAATATCATAAAAGACATACATTAGTGACTACCTGAGTGTGTGACAAACCCCTTATATGTATGCAACCCAACTAACAGTTACATTGTGTGGGTAATCTAACTACATGGATTTCGGAACATTATTTACTAACTAATAATCATACATTTCTAAAATATCTCAGACGCATTGTTAATTTGGAATGGGCATTTGACGTGAAGTTCGATTTCATAATACAATAATTTGTAAGATTAAAATATGAAGACTATGGATGGATATAATGTTTGTTTTTATTTGTAACATCGGCCTTTATACAGTTTGGTATCTAAATTCAGGTGTCATTTTTTCTTTTCTTAAGGTAAATTAAATATTCTTTGCCTGTAATTTTACTTACTCCTATTGGTAAGAAACGAACATGATTATGTTTACTTGTTCAACCACTTTAAGTTTCCATTTTTTTAAAAAAAAAAATTAGAACATTTGATGAGATTTGAATTTATTAAATAACAATAAGCGAATCTTATGCAACGCTTAGTAAGACTATTCTGCCGTACTAAGCGAAAAGGCCTTAACTCCATTTCACCTACTTTCGAGAAAATAAGCAAAACGCGTTTTGGCTTAGGCTGTACGTTCAAATTTGTTGTATTTCAGTAAAACTTTATTAAATATCTTTTCACGATCTAAAATTTGTGTGATAATACAGTTAAAATATTTTTGCTTATGAATTGCCACTTGAGGTCTTTTTGCTTACTTTCAGTTACAGTTTTGAAACTCATTGTAAACACTCATGACGTCATTACCCCCTACCTATTGGTCAAACCACGTCAATTTCACTTTAGATAGATGTAGAATTGTACTACGAACATTCCCATACCAATATCTTGATTTTCGAAAAATGTGGAGTTAAGGTCTTTTCGCTTAGGACGGCAGTATTTTATTCTATGAATACTACTAATCTACATCATTTGATTAATAGCTCATTATAAGGAATTACAATAACAAATATGTTCCACATATTTCATGACTAATGTGTCAGATGAAAAGGCCGATAAACGATTGAAATCATATCTAGAATCGAAGTGTGAAATTACGATACTGTCTAATAATTATTACTCAATAATTTATTGCAACACTAATATTGTAAATTTTAAAAGTATTGTTACTTCTACTGCAAGTCTAATTTCAGTATTCAAATATTTTCATGATATGAATGCACTTCCATTAATTGCAAAATATGATTATAAAGAGAATACTTTTATCGTTTGACATTCATATGATAAATTGGTCTAAATCAAGGAAACTACAACTGGAACTGGCGCTATTAAAGGCGGACAACAGATATTGCATTGAAGAAAATAGCTTTCTGTTTTTTTAAAATTTCACGACAATACACAATGCTCCTCTTGTTATTTATATTATCCATATCTCCACATATAATAGTCTGTGTCAAGAGGTTATCGATGCAATGTCCTCCGGGTACAGGATTAGAAAATTTTCTATCTAACCAAATGGCAGATAGGAAGTGAGTGAGACGTACTTAGAATATAGTGTCTGGCTTTATCATTTGAAGGTTTAACTCACGATAAAAAGGTCCATTAATTAAAAAAAATATGAAAGTTTTTTTAATAAATACTTGATCTCTAGAAGCATACTACGCTTTATATTTTTTAAAATGTGTCCTTCATTATATAAACATTTTTAAGATTTATAAATACACATAAAATATGTCGACATTAATTGCAAAATATTATCTTCTTGATTTAATATGCTCAAACTGCAAACTTATAAAAAAAAACATCACTCTGCCTGCCACAGTGCATAAATACGAACTTTTACTTTCAACTGACTATATAAGCAGCAGAGCTGAACCCAAGAGCTCGATGGAATGAGCACAAAATAACAAAATAAGAAACAAAGTTTGAAACAAACTATTTATAGCAAAACTATAGAAACAAGTGCTAAATGGAGAAGGTATAATGCGGAATTCAACAATGTTTACCAAGTATATTGCAACAACCAGTTAATCCAAACGTCTACGGTAACGAAATTTCTTCTGGCAGATCGATGAGATCGAAGGGTAACACAAGGACAAATCTATGAAAAATACGGAATTAACCAAAATCCTAAATGAATTTGGTTCGGCCAGGGCCGGATTTAGCATTTTGGCGCCCCTAGGCCCAATATTTTTTCCGCCCCCTAGTCTGGTTAAAGTTACTTTTCTAAAAACCTTTAATAAAAATTATATCAGACCTATATGTTAACTGCTTAAACACCACTCCACGATGCAATTTTATCTTTACCAACAATTATTTGTTCTAATGAACTTCAAAATCAGAATGCGTTATTAGCCTTTTTTAAAAATCAATTCAGAAAGTATGTTAAGTTATGGCTATTTATTTTTATTTCTAGATATTTTTTATTTTTTTTTTCTCTCGGCCGTGCGCCCCCTGGGAGCTTGCGCCCATAGGCCCGGGCCTACCGGGCCTATTGGGAAATCCGGCCCTGGGCTCGGCTCTACTGTAGACATTTTGCTCCTGCGGCTTGAACCCGTATCCTCCTTGATTCACGCACATGCACACACTTAACACACTAAGATTATAACATTTATTTTTTTTAAGAAATATAAGTTAACACGTACTTAATGAGGATAATTAACGCAGATTAGTAGTAGTTTATGATACATCAAGTATCATATTGTTATAGTCTCCTAACAAATGTCAGGCAAGTGGTACGAAAGTGAAATTTTCCATGTAGAGGCATAGATCAAGAACATCAAACCCTGTCTAGCGAGAGGAACAAAATAGCAATTTCACATAATGAAGAGTTTATGTTGGCACAGAACATGATATGACGCATGATGCTTGATACCTCATACTTGATGCATGACTGTTTCAACTCTATGCACAGGTTAAAACAATCACTACCTCCAACGTTTGCTCGGAAAGGCCTTTGTAAAATGCTTGGATGGGATGCTACATAAATCAACTGGTTAGGTAGGCAGACACGCGTGCTGCACAGCGGGCCATTATCAGCCCGTACCAGTTTTTGATAGTATGCGTCTTCCTGCTGGGACGTTAGACAATTTTTATGATTTTTACGTCGTATAACATTGTTTCGGGGCCCTCCCGGGCAGTCAGCGGTTATGGTGGCTGTCTTTCAATCGAGAGAGCACAACTTCAATTTCCTGTGCAAACTCACAGTTCCGATATATGTGCGTAATAGATATTGACATGGAGAATGTAAAATAGACAAGTCACACAAAGGTCACCAAACAAAAGGGAAAAATAATGTAGCAAACGATTATGGAATTTTTGAGAATGGAAATGAACGACATGAAACATGTGTATAACACTAAGTTAAACTAAACTCTCTTTTTCTATACATACACACATATATCTTGATTATATACTTATTATTTTTTTAATGGTAATACATGTTTAGACACTCTAAGCCATATATATTTATTATTGCAATGATACAAAATATGCTAGTGAATTACAAGAAAGAAAATAAGCTCCACAAAGGAACGTAAATACTAATTTTACATGTAGCATTAAGGAGAAATGCATGAAGTTTAAATTGTGTCTCATGTGGTCTTATTAAAGAAAATTATATGCTATAGAAGTATTCAGCTGTTGCAAGACGGTTCCTGTGTACTCCAATATTTAATAATAATAATAATAATAATAATAATAATAATAATAATAATAATAATAATAATAATAATAATAATAATAATAATAATAATAAATTGCTGCCTCTGTGCAGCACAGGTTGAAATTGACTGTTCAAAACCTCCAATTCAGGTTATGAACTATCTTCTACAAAAGCATAATATGAACAGTTCTGCATAAAAAGAAATAGCTCACAGTAAGTTGCAGTTTACAGATTCTCTAATTATGTGTCAACGTCTCAGCTTAATGTCTATCGAATTTCAAAATACATTTTCTTGAGTATATTTTGTTCTGATACTTTAAATAACTTGTTTCGATTGGAATTGTAAGATTTGATCTCTAAAAGCATACTATGTATACTATTATATTTTTTAAATGGGTTTTTGTTTATATATAAACATATAATTTAAGTTCTATAAACAAATATACGTGTCAGCTTTAGTTGAAAAAATATTATCTTGTTTGTTTAATGTGTTCAAAGCGAAGTGAATGAAATACTTTACCAGTCTGAGGATTCAATTCCCAACCATTGATGCGATGAATCAGTCAAAACGCAAGCTACCACGAATATTAACTGGATTTAAATTTATAAATTAGGAAACTAGGTTGATAGCACAGTACAATTGTTCGGTGAGTACGCGAAATGACTTATCAAAGACTGTTAACGTGTATCTGTAGGCGATTGTAATGTAAATATTTATTTTCCTTAAGCAAAAGTCGAATGTCATAAATTATACAGCAAATTAACTCGTGGACTTTATGATTCCTAATTACACATCATTTGGCTTAAAGTCTTGTGTTTCCTTTTTATTTTTTTTTTTATTACTAATGTAACGTTTAGCAACTTACGGCTGTTGGAGCAAGTTTAATAAATACAACATGTATTACTTTGAACAGAGTAACGAACTATTGTATTCATTTAGAGAGGAATGATCTCACATTTGGTTATTGCTGATAAAGCGATTAGAATAAAATTTTTCAAAACACAATGAACTGTGGGTGGTCTATGTATTCTAACTTCAGAAATTGTGTCCATTGTTTGAGTAAGACTAGAAATGGTTGGTAAAGATGTAACGTGATGATACCAAATGAAGTCGGTGCCTGTCGCTATCACGGCTAACAGTGTCATTCACATGGGATATTACATATGCAAAGCTGACTTCCCTTTGTCACATGTTTCTTCTTGCATTCTCTATTTAACCAAGCGGAGGGTGACAACTTTTTTTGTTTCTTTCGAAGGATGCATACCAACCAAGCAACGGCGTTGGTCATTGAATTTAAAATTATCTGTGCTCCATAAGTAAATAAAACTCGATAACACTCTTTTTGCTTAATGGGTTACAACACCACTTTCTATTGTTTCACAAAGTAGTGCAGTACCCGGAAGACCATTTAACAATGTACGAGTGTGAGATGAATAGTATTAGAAACGCATTAGTGTAACGGAAAAGTAACTTGAAAAAACAATACGGCACTACCACGTTCTTTGACCTATTAAAAAAGATGCAGGAAAGGTTCCTTGGAATATAGAACATGATTGAGTAACGCAAAGTGCTGATTCCCCTATAACTTCAAAGCAATAAATCCAAGAAAAGTTCTAGTCAACAAGATGGGTTCTTGCTTTGTTACGTGTCGCTAGCACGTAAAATTCAATCCCTTTTATATGTTGGGTTTTCTAAATGGGAGTTTGGCGCATTTCCATTTTCCAAATGCACGAAAAATTGGAAGTCCCAATCGGAGCTGAGTTTGAGCTTTTGTATTTTACGTCCTTATGCAACAACGGACTTATGAAGGACAGAACTTGTTAACATGAGCATCGAACTACGGACGACAACTGAATTTGGTAGAGTTGGCAGATCTACCTCACGGTAAGATCATATAAGAACAAGCCTCACGGTATAGGTAGTTCTCCGCAACATACCACCCACAGGATAGCACTTACGGTCTTGGCTCTAAGCCCCAAGAAGAGCTCCAACCCGAAGCCTGAGCATTCGGTCACATGAGACAACCGCATACACTTTAATTGAAGGCATCAATTTACAAGGTGATAAATAATGAATTGCGAGGAGTGATCAGAAACTAAGGTTACAAAACCTGCATGAAACATGCACATATTATTTTATACAACCAACAGGCCAACAGATAGTACATACATTATATAGTTTTTGTTTTTGATACAGCCTTCGAATCGGTTGGGGCACTTGTCGCATGTTGGGATGAGTTTGAAGATTCCCTTCTGGTAAAAATCCTGTCCTTGCGTGCTCAGCCACGTTATCACGAAGTGTTTCGTCTCCTAGTCTGGAACGAAGCGATGGCCTCCTAGGTGCTCCTTCAAGGGCAGGAAGAGGTGAAAGTCGCTTGGAGAGAGGTCCGGTCTTTAGGGAGGGTGATCAATGATGTTCCAGTGAAACTGCTTGATGTCATGCTCGGTCGGCCACTGCGCTGCTAGTCGGTGACGTTTCTTCTACCAGCCGCAAACTTTGAACACCATTCAGTGACATGCTGAGGAGATATTACAGTATCTCCGTAAACCACAACCAGCTGCCGGTGTGTTTGAACGCGGTTACATGTTTCGCCCACAGAAATCGAATAACTGAGCGGACTTGTTCGCGAGAACAGTTTTTCAAACGGGTCGCTATTTGTGTTTACATACAACTAGCGCGATAGGTGGTTGGTGGCTGAAACTCTGTACAGTTGCCAACTCCATGTATTGCAATTACCGCACACTCCTCATTCCTCTATAACAGACGAGACTTCAGAAATATCGGCCTTGTAACCTTAGTTTCTGATCCTCCCTCGTAAGTAAAGTTGGACCTCAATAACTCGAATTCTTCGATAGCTCGAATTTTTTCACCCTTGAACTCTCCATAACACTCAATGTTAAAGTAACCTCTGTAAGTCGAATGTTTAAAAATTACAACGTCGATAAGTCGAATTCTAAGGGTTCCATAATCACATAGAAAAAAGAACTTCGGTAACTCGAAGTTCCGTATCTGCGAACCTCTTCAAGTCCAAGTTTACCTATATAAATCGAATTTCTCTTAATGTGACCTCAATAACTCGAAGCTGTAACTCTATGCCTTTAGGTGATTGCCATTGTTGCTAGTATTGTCGTTGTTGCTAATGTGTATTGTATGAAATGAAATGAAATTTTTGAGTTTTACGTCCCACGATTATGCCGGCTAGGCTAAAGGAGACGGTGATGATGAGAAATGAATGAAATTATGGAATGAAGAAAGTGGGAGGAAACGGGAGAACCCTGAGGAAACCCACGCACACGGTGAATGTGTATTGTAATTGTGTTTTACTCATGTCTAGACATGAAAGCTTCCCTCCACCTGTTTCTAGGTCAATGATTCTTCTTGTTCCTTGGAACTTTCACAACTTTGAATTATAGATGTCGAACAAATAAAACTTCGTGTTATAGAGGTTATATAGTCACCTTTAATGAGAAACGCAGAACCTTGGGACCTCGAATTTTTGTTGTGCCCACCTTGATAGCTCAAACCCTGATTACTCGAAAAATTCGATAACTCGAAATTTTATGTATTCCCTTTAGCTTTGAGTTATCGAGGTCCTATTGTAAATCAAGAACTTTACTACAATCCTATTTGTTTTAGCGATCCTTTCTGAATAACTAAGTCTATGTCTCTCGTTTTTACAGGTTATGGTTTCAAGTTCAATTTTCAATTCATCGGAAGAATCTACTACAAAGCACCAAGAAAGAAAGAAAGAAAGAAAGAAAAAGAGAAATAGGCTCTCAAAACACGATCACAAAGACATCTATCTCTTGTTTCTATTTTATGAATCTCCATCGTCACTGTGAGTTAGAAACCCTGATCGCTCCGTTCTCTAAGATGCTTCATTGGGACTATTCAAAAGCTGTCATTTTTCTTCCACGATATAAGCGACAGAAATCTTTTACACCCTCAGATCTCTCAGAACACTTTTCATGTGTCGTGTTACAAGAGAGAAAATATGAAGATTTTTTTTTCTTGTTAGTTTGAAAACGCTAGATCAAACTTTGAAAGATTCCAATTTTCAGATAAGTACACAAGCATCTCAGAACGATAAATATGTAAATATTGTGAGAAGTTTCAATAGTTATTAAATGCAATTACTTGAGTATTACTGTGGCGTATAAAGTACTTCAAACTGAGATGCCTAGTATCAAAACCTGCCAAATCCATTTTTTTTTTTTTTTACCGAAATTGTGTTATATATCGCTTGTTATATGTTTGATCTAAAGGAAGATATCCAGTGTAAAATGGCCTCTGAGCTGTATCTGGTGGTTGTTAAATAAATGAAAAAATAAAAATAAAAATAAAAATAAAAAAGAAATAAAAGCATTCCACGGAAACAGAATTTTGTTTAAAAGTTCAAATATGTGACTTTGTACGCGTGTATATGGAGCCTCATTGCACGTTTTGCGAGATTACTCGAAACTAAGCGAAATGGATGTGGCAGATTTTGATACTAGCCGCCTCAAATGTAAAATTAACATTTCTAAGTATAACTTAATTGTTTATTTGTTTGTTAAAGTTTGACATATATTTTCAGTGCCGAGGATATTTATGAAAAGTGAGCCTAAGTATTAAGGTGGAATCCGAACCAACGTAATGAGTTCAATGCTCCAACGCCGGTAATCGAACCCGGAATAACCTCCACTAAATAATTGCGCACTAACCACTAGCCACTAACCTAGCTGGCATGTGTTATTAGTATAGCATCTATTAATGATTTCATCATTTTATGAAGAAAAGTATCAATCAAGACGAGTCCAAGATTATTTAAGAAGCATTTTTCTGAAACTATCTCATGTATCTACTTCCTATGTAGAGTCAACGGCCAATGAAAGAAATCATAACCATTTCTGAGTTTTTTTTTTTTTTTTTTTTTTAAGTATGGAAATTTTGTAGGAAAAAGCGACAAACAACATTCAGCAGTAAGGAAACTATAGTTGCCATTATCACTTCTTACCCGTTAAACTCTCCATTCGTACGATAGAACACACAAGAGAATGGAATACTACCACCAAAAGTCTCACTGTAAAAATAAGTAATAATAAAAAGGTCCCTAACGTAAGTCTAGAAACAAGTTTTAAGTGTTCAAAGCAGTATTTCCTCATAAAGTGATAGTATCACTACAAACTTGGAAACTGATACGGACACGTCTTTTCATGCAAAATTATTGCATTTAGCTGCCAACTTGTTCCTGTTTTTGTCAGCCCTCGTCTAACCTAAAATGAAGTCATTTGATGTTCTTTGCAAAGGTTGGGTCAAGCTTAGTCTTTTCCATCATTAACAACACTTTTTGAACATATGTCGTTAGTGGCAGTATCCTACTTGAAACTGACAAAGCTCATAGTCACGCTAGAGGGCATTAAGAGCACGTGCAACTTAAATTCATGTCACTTTAGATTTCCGAACTACCCTCGGAATATGGAAGTAGTCTTTGCAAACTACTCTGCCTGTAGGTCTGTTTGTCCACAGGTAAAGTAAAATGGTCCTCGTCTGGAGATGCGAATTGCACTATGAGGCAACATCAGAGATAAAGAACCATAGAGCAGATCTACCAATCCATCAAATAGTTACGCTGATTCCTTCCAGATGGCAGATGGGTTCGTAGAGCAATGCTAATGGTTCCATGTTAATCTAAGACGTTGTAACATAGTGAAACTTTTGATTTTCTATAGCTGCTTAAGAGGGCCCCGGAGGGTATACCATCACATGATATTTTCTCTTATTTTTCACCTGAGAATAGCGCTCTTTTCTCTGTGGGCGCCATTTTCTGGACATTCGATATGGATTCAGTATCTGAAAGAAAGGTTTCGTCTCCGCCCTTACCCCTCCAGTGAAATATGAGAAATCTGTTATTACTTCCGTGTTAATCTTGATTAACATAGACCGGAAACAGTCATAAATCGAAAAAAAAAGAACGGTATTTTGTATGAATTAAGATCCAAAAATTACATTCCATCTGAGGCCTTACTCTGTTGAAACGGGAAGTAGTGAATTTGTCACTTTCGATTTCCATATCAGATTCGTCAAGTCTTCCGTAGTCCCGGAAGGTGAAATAAAACTCAGTTAATATCTACTCAATATAGAGCTGTCTGAAGCTAATCCGAACTAACTACATTTTTGTGCTGAGGGGTAATTCGCCCTTATGGAAACAGTGGCAACTTAACACAAACTGCTGCCAAAAAACAAATAATACATATAAATAATTTGCTTCTTTTAAATTTAATATCCACGTAAATCAGGAAAACAAATAATCATAGTTAAACTCAGAAATACTATTAGTATTTGAGAGCTGCTTCGTGGCTAAGCGGTTAGTGTACGCGCCTTTGGCGTGGAAGACCCGGGTTCGATTCCCAGAGGAGCTCACGTGGTTCGGATATCACGTTAAGCTGTAGGTCCACGTCTCGTATAGACTCACTGCTGAAAGGGAAGCGAAACCCAAAATCACATCACATTAACTTTTTGTAGAATTAAGCAAGGTGTCGAGTTCTAGAGTCTGTACTACTACTACTACCACTACTACAACTACTACTACAACTACTACTACTACTACTACAACTACGACTACTACTATTACTACCATTACTACTACTACTACTACTTCGAGTACATCAACTTCTACAGTCACAGGAGATTGAAGGGAGAGAAAGAAAAAACTTGGGAAGGGGTGAGAGATAGAAAACTTCCCGCAGTCAAGCGATTGGTCCAAACCATAGACCCGCCCTGACTTTCTTAAAAAAAGGGGGGGAACAAAGATGGAAAATGGTGGAATATAACAAAATGTATGCCAGGAGTTATAAGAACACAAACTGTTCTTCTTCGTTTCACATTCTTGCGATTACTTCTTTGCTTCTTTTTTTTTACCCATTCTCTCTATTTCTTTCTAAACCTTTCGTCTCCCATCTCTGCAGTAAATCCCAGAGAAACTTCACACAAGCGACTGAGAACAAACTAAAACGGATGGAAAGGAAAGGGAAGCAAACGGAAAACAAATGAAAGTGTTCCATGTGAGATTCTGAACAGCGAAAAGCAACCTGCCACTCTTCTTCTAGAGGATCAAAACCCAGTTCTGAGGACACAGTATATAGAGTCACTGTCTTCGTCATCTTTACGCAGTATTCTAAGAGTATTAACATGTTATTTCTAGTTCTGGTGGTATGGCATTGGTTTAATAAAATTTTAGCTTTTTACCTTTATTTTCAGGAAAGTCTAACAGGGAATAATTCAGAGACAGAGCTTTATGCAGAAGACTCACCAGGAACGTCGACTCTAGTTAAGTAGGAAAAGACGGAGAGAAAGAATAAGATGTCCTGCGTTCACTAAGGACTTGGACTCGCTATTCTGACTGAGACTTATGTTCACCAATCTCAATAAGACTCATGCCATCTAAGGTTCACACTTATTTGAGCTCTGGCTCGCTAAATTTACTGAGAGTAACTCTACCTCAACCTTGAGCTGGGATATTCTTGAGGCTCACACTCGCTCCTGCTTGGACTCTGATTCGCTACCCACTTACAGCAGACTCGTAATTGAGATGAAGTCTACGTTATAATCTGTAGAATGAGCCATATTTTACTAGCCTCTGTTCTAAAAGGAACGTTAAACTAACAAACAGAACTTAACTGAATGTGCTCCTGTGGAAGATCGAATGCAGGAGGACTTACACTAGCCAGTTGGGTACTGAGGAATCCCAATATCAAATTTCATTCATGTTTCCACTTCGTTATACAAATATTTGCAAATTCAATCTTGGCAAAAGCTTTTTTTTTTCAATGTAGATATCTTTTTCATGTAAGGTGAATGTCAACTCTGGTTCTTATTTCCCCGAACTCCCTAGCAACACTACCATATTACAGTATATATTATATGCTGTAAAAATACTGAATTGTTCATAAACGTATTTGTTCGATACCAATACAGATAATATGAACCTAAAATATTTCGTTCTCAATCAATCGCAGCTAAAATTCTGTTCTTCGCTTTAAGTGTCACTTCGGATGATTTTGTTACGGAAATAACATGTAAATCGTGATGGAAGATGCGCTTCCAATTTTACATGAAATATGTCAAACTTCATAGAGTTTTGCTGGAATACAAAACTGTATAGAACGTAGCAGCAGAAGCGAAACAAAACAAAACAAAACAAAAAATCCTTATTTTCTTATAATGACTACCCCACAATAATATTTCCTATTATGCTGCTGAAATTACGAAAAACAAATCTTTTAAAAAATGACAATTAAGAAAAAAGGATCACATTTCATGTTTGTAACATAGGCCTACATACTGATCTATATCATACTTATTTTTGTGTTACCAAGCACTATGAGGGATTGTAAGATAATGCGTGACAACTACTAGTCGATACGCTCAATGCATGCGCACGCAAAGCTACGATGCACGAGGCGGCATATGTCAAAAGGGTAGCCAAGACATTCAACGGCATTTCAGAATAGGGACTACACCGTCACGACAACATACATCACTATTGCGACCAATGATGTTATAAATAGAGGATCTGTCCACATGTATCTTCATCCTATTAAATCGATGAAGCCAAAAAAACAACCGAGCATCGGCACGTCTGATTGGCTACTCTCGTATCTGCCATCGTCTGATTGGCTACTTTCGTTTCCGCCATGATTGTTGGCTCAAAACATTGCGATCTTATTGGGCAGAGTGGGCAGAGTAGGGGTGGCGAAACTGTGACTATGGCTTCAAGATTATGTTGTAAGGGCAGATCCTCTATTTTATAAGATCCTTGATTGCGGCACTATCACCCTATTAGTGCTATTATGTTTATATACCCCTTCTTTAAGAATATATATTTTCCGATTAATTCTAACGTATGTTTTCGTATTTTGGTCGAAGCAATTTGTACCTATATTTATTTATTTTTAAGAAACTTTCAGATACTGAGTGTATGGCCAATTTCCACATAAATATTTAACAATTCATAACTAAAATAATAATGGTCTATATTTAATTAAAAGGTACATTCTGGCATTCATCTGGTGGTACTAACCTATGTCTCACGGTTTACTTTTACCTTCAGAAAGTACGCGATTAGTTGAGAATCTGATTTTCGACATTTGCACGAAAAGCCAAGGTTAGAAACATCCCTCCTATAAACTAATTTGGCGATTCTATGATATTAATAATTTATCACGTCACTCGATTAATTTCTTATTGAAAGCAAACAAAATCACGTCAAAACATATTAAATCATCAATTGAAGACTAGCTGTAGAACACAACTTAAGTGCCACCTTAAAATTGTTTCACTTATCTTGTTTTTTAAAATATGTTTATACCTTAGTTAGATTTTCATACTTGGTTACATTGTTGGTTGTATTTCTAAACAATAGTATTTTTTCTTTTTGACGTTTGGGCACAATTTACTATCTTTTGTCTCTGCTTTTGTGTTTGGCACTTACACTGCTTTCTACAGCGAGTCTTCAATCTAAGATCCAAGGTTACATACTGTAGGTCATAAATGAAAATGAAAAAAGAGAAAGAAAGAGATAGAATTGATGTAAGAAGCGAACAAAAAGAAACGGGTAAATCCCGGAAAATATCGCAGATGTAATGGCCTGGGAAATAGTTTACGATCACTCAACGCTCTGATTCAGTAAACTACTAAAAATATATATAAAAATTGTAAACTACTAAAATTATATATCATGCTTTTTAAACAAGTCTGCGATCCTGGTGTACATATTTATATTTTCTGGAAAACTGAAGACACACAGTTACTGAACTGGTAGCGGCAGGGTGTGGCTGGAAAATAATATTATGGCATTGTACTGCATTCTCCAATGAGATTTTTTGGATGTTGTGATAACAACATTGTTTATCTAAGATTTAAACGAGGGAGGGTGGAGCTATGCACGTAGCTTTAAAAATCAATCTTTACTTTTATCAATTTTTGAAATTGCTTTTGGTCTTAAGAAGACATTGGCATTATAATAACTCTTTGTCTTGTAACTATTAAGAATTAAACGAACTAGTACAAAAATTCTGGACAGATTGTTTTAACCATCTTCTATTTTATTATATGTAGTGGTTTAGTACATTATATTAAGGATGAGCTCAGAAAAAAATAATGGAAGATTTGTCTTTTTCAAAAAGTAAGAATTACCCTTGTTGGAGAGATTAATTATGTGATCTAATCGTTAAAAACAATATATCTGTAATAACCTGAGGTAACACTTTTTTTTTCAAACCCCACTCAATTTCAGCACCCGAACACTTCTTCCCCATTTGCATATAGTTCGACTATTGGTTTGAAGTTCATTTATTTATAATAGGTAATCGTAAAGTCGAAAATCAAGAGTTTGGTCATTTCTTCTGACAAAAATTATATTCACGGTGGTTACCTTTTGAATAACAGGTCAAATGTAATATGATACGACAAATATCCTATCTCAATTTTTCGGTTAGACAGTAAAAAATAGACCGAGAGAAGTTTTTACTGTATACTGTAGTAGTACTTGCGGATAGAAGTGTTTTCCGCCCAATATGTTACCACGAAACGAGACAACTAGCAGCTCGCTCCCGCAGAAGATTCAACTCTTACTACACTTTGTAACGTAACAAGACAGCGCGAAACTAGATTGTCAGAAGCTTTTGAAAGTCAAGACTAGAAGCTCAACCCAGCGAACAAGTGGAAAACAGAGACCTCAACTCCTGTAACACGATCTAAAGTGACAGTTTACATCTTGAAGTGAAAGAAACGGATACCATTTCGAAATCCAAACTCACCACCCAGCATTTCTATCTCGCTCCCTAGTCTGACGTTCTTCTTCCTCTTTTCATACCCCAAGTCCCAGGGGAGAAGTTTGTCAATTCCTTCTATGGACTGCGTTACTCACGTCCAGTTCAACCAGAATAATTGACCACCATATATTCTCTGTTTGCCATCACGCTTCACATACGAACAGAAACGTCAAGAAAACTAGTGCATATTAATACAAAAGTACAACAATACACAGTTTTTAAAAAAAACATGTTAGTCGTATAATTAAACTGATATACATCTGATTAAATCTAGACTAATTAACTTTTTCCCCTTTTCTTTCGAAAAGAACAAAAGCATTTTTTAAAATTTTGTTTTTTATTTTTAGAAAAGATATTGACTATCTCGCTGAAAATAACAGACGGCTTGTAAAACTTGGCATGATGTATCCAAGATTTTAGTGGAGCTCACTCGCTTAGTGTGGAAAACGTATGAGAAATCGGGAACCGTGGATGAAGGAAGAGATAACATGAAATACGATATCTGGTCCATAAAATACGATGCATTGTTTGGGTCGGCTGCTTTATTTTCCCGTTGGTTGTTTTATCGGTAACTGAGCTTGTAGATTTTTTTGCTTCCTTTAAAGCCAGGAGTTCTAGAGGCATTATCTATTATTCTCCGTGTGCGTGTGTGTGTGAATGGATAAGACAATCTGTGGTTAGCATTTCTCTTCTGAATACGGGTGTGTCTATGTATAGTCAAATATTGCGGTGAAGAAGAAGACACATTACATACTTCGTTCGGTCAAATAGGTTGTAAATATCAAGGATTTCAACGTTTTAACATTTGTTTTGCAATAGAGATGTCCTCACTTAAGGCAAGTCAAAATCTTGTTCACAATTTTACTCACAACTTAATCATTCACAAAGACCACTAACATGGTTTTAGGGTTGGTTATGTACAGACAAGTATATATATATATATAATTAATTATACAGTTCTCGCTGCGTTTTTCAGTAATATACTACTCTAGATATCCAACAAAATATATTGAATTCCACCTAGATTCTATAAAGTTATGCTGCGCACTTCCTGTATTAATATATTAGAAAAAAAAAACATTTGATTATTTTCTTAAGTGAATTACCAAACACAGAAAACTTTACTCTTAATTATACAATAAAAATAGTGTTTCTACCGAAAAATAATTCTTTCTTAGCAAGAAAAATAACTTCGTCCCAAGTACGATCTCAGTATGGATTGGATTTGAGTTTAGTATCCCTTTCAGCAGCGAGGCTATATGAGACGTAGACGTATAGTTTAAAGTGAGATCCGCAACACATGAACTTCCGCCGAGAAGAGAATCGGTGTCTCCTGTGCCAAAGATATGTATGCTAACCATGTAGCCAGAAAGGAGCGCTGATCTAAGTATGACGTATGTAGTTGAGTGTATATACTACATTATTATTATTATAAATTAAGGTACAGGGTATTTCGAAATGAATATCGAGGTTTTTAGGCTTTGTAGTATTTACTACATTTAACGTACAATTATAAATAATACATCGAATTCAAGTGTAACTTAAACAGTTTTTGCTACAATTGTTCAATGTGAGCACCATTCGTCGTCACACTGTACACATCGAGTCGATAGTTTTTCCCAAACCTTTGATCAGTGTGTTTGGACTAACAGTTGCAACAACTATTTCAATCCTATTTCTTAAATTCCTCAATCTCCTTAAAATTCTCCACACAGACGTCACTGGAATTCACGACTAGCTTTCCGAATTGATTTCTTGGGGTTATGAGTGAAAGACTCTCTCACTCGTTCGACATGTTCTTCAGTCACTCTTGGTCGTTCCCTTTGCACAGACAGCCGGTGTTTTCAAACTAATGATACCATCTACAGATATTATTATCACTCGGAGGAATGTAATTGAACTTAATTGAAAGCACGTTGCACTGTAAGTACATATATGGTGTTTGCAAAATGTAAAACACAAAAAAACTTTCTGCTCAATCGTCGCCATATATGCTACTAGCGCTTTCTAACGGCAGATAGAGAAAACTATGCATGCGCATGCATGTGTACAAAACTGTTTGAGTTGCTCTGTTATTTGATTTATTATTTATAATTGTAAGTTAATTGTAATACGTACTACAAAGCCCTAAAACCCCGATATTCATTTTGAAACACATTGTATATTTGTATTGTGTGAGACTGAGTAATGATTAATACTGATGTCACTTGAGCAGTATGTTTGCGATTTTATTCGTAGTACTGCCCATTCTGACTGGAACCTGGAACTTTAGTCTGCTCTTAAACACTTTATTATAAGTAAACAAATTCCATGGTTGAGCTTATATAATTAAAAAAAAAAAAAAAAAAAAAACGTAATATGTTATTGCCTGAACAATACACCACAGGTACAATACGTTTCTAAAAATAAATAAATAAATACATAAATAAATAAGGTATGCATAATTTTTCATTTTTATTTTACGTAATAATTCAAAACTAAAAAATCGCGCAATTCGTTGCTATTTTACCAAGAATTCATGCGCCTATGCATTAGATGCGTTCGGAAAACGTAACACTTTTTGTTGGTAGAACGTTATGTACTTTCCCCTCCCCTTCTCTTCAAAGGTACTTTTCCCATTTTTAATTAGTCTTTCTGGGGAACCTTAAATTGCGTCCGTCTATAGACTTTTTTTTTTTTAAAGTTAGGAACTAAAAACAGAAAACTGTTTCCAACCGAACAATGCTTTGTGTTTGTTTTTATACTACGAAGGCGTGACACACATGACAAAACAGACAAAAGGTGTTATTCGTAAAATTTCGCCAGGCTGAGATGTGTTAAAGAGAACAGATTACATTATACTTTTTTCTTTACTTTTTTGTTATCTATTGTTTTGTCCGTGTTACAATGAATTGGACTGTAACTTTCAACTATTGCAGAGAACAAACGTTTGAAAAAAAGAGAGAGAAAGAGACTTATTCGAGATGACCTGTAGAGGTCTAAAACACAACTTCATTTCTCTCTGTCTCTAGTATTCATTGTAGGCTAGTGCAATATTTGATCACGAAGAGCACGTAACAAAAATATTTGCTATCTAAACACAGAGTGGATCGATTCTTGGGGCGTCGAGTATAGCACTTCAAACACGTCCACTAATTGAGAAAAAAAAATGTCTCGGAGAGATAACTTTTCCTGTCAATTCGTTGCGGCTAACGTACTTTCAATGTTAAGTGTTTATTTACACTTAAAAAAAATAAATAAACTTCAATGAAGAATAAAAACAAACACGTCTTATTGGGAGACACATCTCTCTGTTTTGGAAACGTGAATTATTTTCCAATATTGGTGCCGTGTCTTATTGGGAAATGTATTGATACTGGGTTGTTTTCTTTTTCATTAACAGTTTCTGGGTTCTATAAAAAGCATTAGTTTCATATCCCTTCCGCCATTTGAAGAAAAAAAATATATGTCATAGTTTTGTAACTGTCCTGTCTACAATATCTTAGAGGAGTATGGCGGCTCAGTGGTAGAATGTTTACCTTTTGTGTCCCAGGTACGATACGATTCCCAGCCAAGTAATCTTGTGGCGGACAACATCATGCCCATGTATTTTCTCTGGATAAACGCGTTTCCTCTCACTTTCTCACTACGGCAATTCTTTCATCATCATTCATCTGTCTTTATCATCTGTATCCCTTAGCTTACAGGGCATAATAATGGGACGTTAAACTGAAAGAATTCATCCACAATATCTTAAGATAAGCTCTCTCGCAATCCTAGCTCATAGAACTGCACTATGTGATTTACTTCAGATGATTTTATTAGAAGTAGGAGGAGCACATTATTTTATAATGAGAAACACAGAATATTCTCGAAGGAAAATTATTTACGTTCTCTACTTTCGTGCGAGGAGACGCAGGTTTAATTTTCTGTGAAAATATATGTCTGGAAGTATATATCAAAGTGAAGGTAAACATTTGATATAGTGTTGGTGTTGCAAAGGAATCCTAAATTTGAACTAAAGCAGTCGTGATACACAATCTTAAAATTCCTGGATTTTGATATGATAAAAAGAGTGCATCATTTAATTGTTAAATTTTCAAGGTAGTGCAATAAAAAGCAACCAAAAACAGTACATGAACCACTCTTCAGTCTATTGTATACACATCATTCCCTCTTATCGATATATATCAATAGTATAGCCAAACGTATGAAGTCTCCATCGAAATCTAAGTAAATTCGGATTCATTTGATTTCATTGATTAGAGTTTAATGGGTTTCTTTCAGCAGCGGGACTATGCAAGAACGGAACTACTATTTATTTAAATTGGCATCGAATGTATAAAGCATGTTTGGATTTGTAGCCAAGACCGGAATCGAACACGCACAAAAAAGCACGCGTATTTTGATTTAAGAAAATAAATATTATATGTAAATAGCTAGTTTTAGTAATAAATAAAGTAGGAACGCTTTCAAATTCTTAACTGGAACTCCAATCGGAAAACGTCCATTAAGAAGAGCTAGCCGCAGATGGGAGGACAGTTACAAATGGATCTCGCAGAAATAGGAATACAAAGTAGAAACTGGATCCAGTTGGCTAAGGATACAAGTCAATGGAGGGCTTTTGTGAACGCGGCATTGAACCTTCGGGTTCCATAGGCCATAGAGTTAGTTAGTTAGTTTATATAGCCAGTTACTGAACTGAACAATAATTTGAAGTATTGAGGGACCATGATGGCTCAGTGGTTAAGCATTCATTCTGGCTCGTAGGGTCCGTCGTTCCAAGTGAAATGTAATGGACAAGCAGCGTATGCGTGGATTTTCTCAGGGTTCTCTCATTTCCTTACACTTAATTTATTCCACCGTTATCATTAACATCGCCCTTAGCCCCGGCATATAAACGTGGGATGTTACACTAGAAAAAAAAACACCGTATTGCCATTCAAAAAAAATTCCACTTTCTAACATACACTTAGCAAAATAGATGAAAAGTGGGCAAAAGAGCAACGCTTATCTAATGTCCCGTTTACAAAGTTCTTTACAGTCTGATTTAGTAAGTTTACATACACAATAAGTTTGATTCAATCCAACGAGATAACGAAACTTAACCTTTCCAGAAGTATTAAATGTATTGAAGAATATATTAAACAATTTTTACGTAATTTCTGGTTGAAACTAATATATTTATTATTCTAGTTTCTGATTTTGAAGCGAATATAAGCTACTAGGTATTGTTTTCCATGTGACAAATACTCTAAAAATAGCGTCCATGGTCTACAAAGCACTATTCTACAAGTCAAAATAAAACAAAAAAATGTATATAATTATATATCTATTCGTCTGGAGACGCGAATTCCGCTATGTGGCACGTCGCATAGAGTAGATTTGCCAATCCTTCAAATAGTTACATCGACTCTTTCCAAATGGAAATTAAAAAGTCGGAATACATTGACACTAGAACCACTTATTGGCGTAACAATCGATGTAACTTCTTGATGGATTAGTAGAACAATGCTAATAGTTCCAAGTTAATCTGTAACATTGCCACATAGTGAAATTTTGATTCCCCATGGTGGCTGAAGGAGACTCCAAAGGGTATTCCGTTATACAGTATTTTCGCTTTATTTTGACTTGTACAATAGCACTTTGTTGTTCATGAGCGCCATTTTTAGAACACCCGATATATAAATACAGAAAGAAAACACTAGTTCAATTGCAACATGTAATTTAGAAATACATATTTTCATAAATTCTCATACGGAATCATAGCTGGTGGTGTACGCCCCGTCGCCAGATCGAAAAGGAAAAATAAAAGCTTCTTAACTGAGAGAAATTGTCATATATGTTTTCCCATTAGAATCTTTCTAAGTCAGTGACTAGAAACAGAGAATTATTGTGGTTTTCAGGACTAAAAGATATGTTTTTATATAAAAACAGAAACTAACTTCAACCCTTTCCGTTGTAAATTTGTGTAATTCACCAGAAAACGTATAGCACAGCGTGGTAAAAGAAGAAATCACGTACATCCGTTTCACGTATTGTACTCTTTGATTAGAATATTTGAGTATATATATATGTGTGTGCGATTGCGGAAGCTACTCATGGGAGAGAAGCGGAAAAAAAACAACAGTGCTTAGGAAGCATATATAATACTTTTATTGGTTGAAAAAGACAAACAGCATTTTTACCAACTATTCGAAATCTTCAATTTTAACATACGCATCGCAATTGTACTAAGCGCTAGGGAACTTCGTGCAAAAAAGAGAGACCTATTTTTAAAAAATGAGAAAAAAATGTCAATTTGAGTGAATCCCCGAGGGGTTGGAGCATTCCCACTGATTTCGCTGCAAGCGTGTGCATTGTGTTAGCAGGCTAACAACAGTAGAGAATAGCGAAGCTGGAGGAACACTGTTTCCGCGAGCGTCTACCTCACGAATGGCCCCTTGCATTGAGCTAATTCTACACGTGCCTTGTTTGCGTATTGACGAGATGTTGATGAGAGTTGTTTGGAAGATTTTCTCTCTCTCTCTCTCTCTCTTTTTTTTTTTTTTTTTTCATTTTAAAGAATGAACTTCATATCCTAGTTTTGTGAATTTTATCTTGAAAAATTTACAGTTTCAAGTTAAATTTCAACGATAAATATATTCCAATATATTACAACAACGTACGCAAACAGATTTTGATCTATATTTTCTCGTATCTTTATGTAAAAACTTAACAATTGCAACAATAACATTAAATTTAGTTTATTTATTGATTTCTTACACTTCCAGAGAAGGAGCACGTTCCATGCAATTCATTCATTTTACAAAAACGTAACTAAGAAAGAGTTTTACTTCCGACGGTTATGCCGCCTAGGCTGAAGGAGACGGTGGGGATGAAAAATGAACGAAATAATGAAATGAAGAAAGTGGGAGAAACGGGAGAATCCCTAGGAAACCCACGCACACGGGTTTGTCCACCTCAAATCTCACTTGGCGCGAGCTGGGATCGAACCAAGAACTCCATGCCCCAGAGGTGAACGCTCTATCACTCTTGCAAGTTAACTGAACTGATTCACCTCTGCCTCATTAACTTGCTTAACTACTTATTACTAGGTTTCTACTTACTTTTACTCATTTAACTCGCTTTTCCAGTAACCCAGAAAGAGATGGGGACACGAACACAGAAATATCGAGGACAGTTAAAGTTCCAAGGGCTCTGCCACCTGGAATCGAACCCGGAACCCCGTACACCAAAGGCACACGTACTAACCACTAGTCCACTTTGAAGGGCAACCACTGAGCCATCGCGACCCCTGTAACTATAAAAATGTTCTATTTATTTTCCGCTTGAACAAAGCAGGAACTTAAAAGAAATGTAATCGAAATTGAATTCTATTTTCGAAACTTTTCCTCCAATTTCTAAATAAGGAACTAAAATATTTAATATTTAAAATTTATTGGGTTTTGAAGTATAACACAGCAACGTTTAGACAAGTTCGCAACTTATTTCTTTATATTGTATATGTCCGAGAAAACTACGTATCTCTCCTGAAAATGATAAAGTTATTATGCGCTATATTTGCATCATTAAGTGTTCATTGAACACTGAACAGTTTAAATTTCACACCCATAGTTATGAATAGAAAATCTATAATATACGGTAAGTGGTCAGTATTTTCTAAATATTGCTCAACAAGCACAGTTTCTTTTAATTCTTTGTCACATTAATGGTTATTTCTGAATCGATTTAACCTTATTTATTATTCATCTTAGCATCGCATGCTTGGACAGTCTTCAACAGTCTACTTCAGGCGAATCGGATCGGAATTCCGCGATTCAGGGTAATACTTTTGATTTTGAAAATTGGACCGATTACAGTTTATCAGATTTAATAGGAAAACTATATAATATACGTTATACTATATCATACACACTAATAGTTGGTTGTTTTGGTACAATTAATGATGTGTGTACAGGTTATAACGTTCATCATAATGCTATAGCGTTTAAAAGATATAGTAACAGCGTAGAAACCCTTCCGTGCAAATTTCCTTCAATTTGTTTCCTGAAGATGGGTGGCACTGCTTTATGTGGATGCTAAAATGAAGACCTCTCCGCCCAAGTATTGTCTTTAATTGTACAAAGAAACACGAGGGGAAGGGAAAATCAAGTTGAATTCAAATTGAGGTTTACGAAACAAGATTCAATCAATCCATACGTGAAATAGATTAGAACAAAGATTTAATTGGATGGAAAGAACGTAGATAAATTGTTTCATTACTTTTCAATCTCCTGATGTCATTCGTTTTCATGCTTTGCTCATTTCCTAATTGCCGTTGAAATTAGAAACTTCATTACAATCTAAAATGAGATTTTAATCACTACAAAATACATCACTTGTTAGTAACGTAACATCTTTAGGTGTAACTCAGAAAACTGATTAGAAATTATTATTATTGTGCCCATAGATAAACAACAGTGATTAACGACACAAAGCCTGGCAGATGGTCAATTTTCAATTGTTAGGTGCACTAAGAATAATTTAGGAATAAATCGACACCTTTAGGTTAATGTTCCACAGTCTTTCCTTTGGGACAAAGAATAAGGGTAATAAATGAAATAATAGAACAACAATGATAAAGCGGACTAAATGTGTACACTCCACCTTCCCCAAAAATGACATGCTGACGATGTTTGTTTACTTCCAAGCTCACATATTCACAAACACATCTTGGAACTAAAACTAACTTCGTGGGTCTGAGCCGCTTGAACGCCATCTGTTACCGACAGGCTGAACTACGTCTACCCTAGCGGCGAACACGTGGTCAGTGCGCTGCGTCGCCCTATTTCTAACAGGCGTATCAGGAACTTTCTAGACTTAGTAGCCGTTACGTCTTTTATTCACGTGACTCCGCAGTTTGCTTCACGACGCTAGGTGGACGCCCAGAACTGGAAAGCACCGGCTGGGAGCCACGGACGCGAGTACAACGCTCTAACCACTACACTACGGAGTCTCCACATCTTGGAACTAGTACACCAAACTGAGTACACTTGGAAAACAGAAGTACTTGTATAGTGTTAGTAGAATATGACAGTAATGCATATGACCTTATACTTAAAATATATTTATTTACCCCTTGGTGTTGTAGATCAAAAAGTGCTATGGCCCGCCTGATGTCTCATCCAACTACTGTAAGTGCAGCACGGTAAGCGAAATTCCTTGCAAAATCTTTACATTTCTGGCTTTTTAAAGTGGTATTTGGTACTAATTGATTCAAGGAGCTCCAAGACTATATCAAGTTACTGGCTCAAAGCCGAAGAACTTTTGGTTTTAATGAGAATCGAAGCCTGGACAAGCCTACCAAAAACAACCACTCTTCGGCATCACCGAATAGCATATACTATACTAGCAAAATACCCGTTCTACGTACGGGGAGAATATGTTTCACTTTGAACATAAAGGGCTGAATTTGGATTTTAAAGGCATCGGAAGTGTTACTGTTCGTCTCAGCGATTCCGAAAACTATGGATTCGACATTAATATCGGGCATTTTCGATCATTTTTAAATATCTCCACACCATCCTTAAGTTACACGTCAAAGTGAAATTATAAAAGCCATTCCAGACCTGAACCTCATCTATGTTGAAGCTTTGATCGAGATTGGTCACGTGGTTCAAGAAGTACGAAGTCGCAAATATAGTGACTTTCATTTTTATGTACCTAGGTATAGGCCTATATAATAGTTTATACGCCGGCTATATTTCTAAATAGCTGTATTATAATAAGTACTATCTTTCAGTCGGACACATGGGGCTACGGAGGGCAGTGACAGGGTCTTACATAGGAAAAGCGCTCGCCTCTTGTGGCAGAGATTCCTGGTTCAATCCCCGTCGCACATTGTCATTAGATCAATTCTTTAACAATCATTCGCTTTCATTAATCAGTCGCATCCTTTAGACTTTAGTCTGAAGGTCATTATTGTAAGAAATAAAGCTAGACATTTCATTTTATTTCACTTAAATGGGCTCTTAACGTTAAATTCAAACCGATTAAAATAGTTTTACCAAAAATAAACTCTATTTATTTTTTTTCGATACGAACAGTACTGCATACAGAAATTCCATATGTTTTTAAGGTTATATATATATATACTGTATATAGATAGATAGATAGATAGATCTACGTATATACTCTCTCCTTCTCTGAGGTCCAAATTCGCTTTGAATGAAATAGGACCTATGACACCTCATAATGAAGAAAATGCCACAAGAACATGTATAGAGAGAAAGGACACAGACACACACTATCATTAGAAAATAAGAACATTAATAATTCAATAGGCCTGACTACTTGTATTTATAGAGAATAACCAACTTAATCGAAATCACTATAGTTAAGAAATTATTAATGAAAATTCATGAAGAAAGAAGAAAAAAGCAGACTAACGTTATCACTGGTGCTTTATGTACTGTACCAACGTGAATGGTGCTTCAAAAACTGATAGAAAAGTAGATTTCTCGCAAATGTGAATATTAAAAAGTTTAGACAGAGTACTAAATCCATTTATTACGTAAATACGTTTCAGAAAAACGTGTAGGAATCACTGAAGCATATTATTGCAAACTACTAGTGGAGATTGAACGGGAAAGAAAGTCTGAAAAAAAGGGAAAAAAGGAGAGAAAATGATTCGGGCTAGTATCTGCTATGCGATATGAAGAGAATGCCTACTGAATGAGGAGAAGCCCAGAAGTCAACAAATCAAGTAGCAATTAATATGCACGAACGGTTATGCTTAATTGAATGCTTACAAACCATCACATTTGACCACACAGTTGATCGAAGAATTGTTTGCATTCCCAGATTCCAAACACGAGACAAGAAATCGCGACCAGGAGGGAAAAAAACCTGAAGTAAGGCTATCACTTGATCTATATGAAGTCAAACTTGCGTTTTGTACAGATATTATCATGATCATTACCATAAATAAAGATCGGCTTTATGTGAATCGGTAATTCCAAAATTATGCATTCAAATAACGAAGGATAAAAAACTTTGCAATACACACAAATCTATAACTTGAATTACAAAACAAGGTATTCACCTGACATTTTATTGAATACGTCAATCAAGTTTGAACATGATTACAGAAAATCCAAACAACGATATTTCAATTATACGCAGTAAGCATAATATATGTATATATATTTTTAAAAGGAATGTATGCACAATTTCAAAACCGAATCTCACTGAGCATAAACTGTATTAAAATCTCAAATATAATTACGACTTTAGTGAAACGATTGCTATCACATTGTAACAACCAATTTATATAACTTATTTAAGTTGTAGTTTAAATTTCAATTTTAATATTATTTTCCACTGACAAAAGAGAAAACAAAACGAGTGTTACTTACATAATTCGGCGTCTAAAAATTCATCCTAAAATGTTCAAAAATCTATATGATTTCTGTAAATTTACTCTCTGTGCTAAGAATAGCTTGGCTTAAAGTAATGAGCGTTCTCATTATGTAAAGGTTGGATAGACAGATTTCAATTATTGACGAAATTCCGTTCTGTTCGTAAACCCAGACTTATGAGTCGAGTTTTCAAGAGCACATGGCTATATATAATAACAACGGGCATTTAGAGTAACAACTTCAACAAAAGTCCCAGTGGGGGGCGCACGGTTGCCCTGTGGTAATTAGAGCGCTCACCTGGTTGGATCCCCGGCCAAGTAAGCCTGTGGGGGACAAAATCGTGCTCGTTCTCGTGGGTACTGCCGTCTCCTCCCACTTTCTCATTCCACCAATTACTCCATCACCATTCACTTGCTTTAAACATTGTCCCCTTTAGCCTAACAGACACACCGGAGTCGACGACGTCAGTCCCTGTAATTCACCGATTAATATATTATTATTATTATTATTATTATTATTATTATTTTACCTCACGATGAGAGGTTTTATTGAAGAAAAATAAATATTCTTAAAACCATGCAAATTCTGAATTAGGTTTACCAGATTAATACTCCTAGCTTACTTCGTCATTACCATTTTCAAGTTACTAAAAGCATTATATATATATATATATATATATATATATATATATATATATATATATATATATATATATATATATATATATATATATTTCAGGTTTCATTCAATTTTTTTTAGACACACTCACCACGATCGTGACATTTAATCTCACAGAATAGATTAAGCTTACTGATAATTTGCATCTAAAAATGGTCGCGTTTTAAGAACACACGTTCTAAATTAACAAGACAGGTAGATCAGCTTGTATGGTACGTTTTCTTTTTTAATTTTAAAAATAATTCCTTTTCATGGTAAATGTGAACTTATATATATATATATATATATATATATATATATATATATATATATATATATATATATATATATATATATATATATATATATATATATATAATCTCTGTCAAAATAGCGGAAAACCGTGCAGACTTGTGTAAGAAGAAAAGAAAAGCTATCCTAGCCAGCCATTTTATCACTAACACAGAAACGGAATAAGCTATCTGCCATGGTTTAGATTGTTGCAAACGATAAGCCTGAACGCTAGACACAACCAACCCAACGCTAATCCTGCGGAGACAGGGATGTTTTACGTTATTTCTTAAAGAAAAAATCTTCAGGAGAAGAAAGAAGGAAAAAAATAAATGCAAGCAGTAAAGGAAAGATAACAGAAATACAAAGGAAGCACATTTCTTGATATATATCTAGAACAGTATTTTTCAACCTCTGGACCGCGTTCTAGTATTGGCTCTTAGCAAAAATGCGACAGAAGCAACGAAAAAATTTAATTCTGAAATAATTTCCTTTTTTAATGTTTGACTATAGGACTTCTCTACATTTGTTTACTTGTACTTGGTATTTAATTCTTTAAAAAAGAAAAAGAAAATAAGATAAAATAAATAAAAACTCCTCGCCGCCATGCCGGTAAGATTGAAAGCCAGGCCCAGTCTTTATACTTTTCGTTTACTTCTTTTTCTTTTAAAGTTTCACGTCCCACTATTATGCCCACTAGGCTAAAGGTGACGGTGATGATGATTAATTAATGAAATGGTGGAATGAAGAAAGTGGAAGGAAACGGGAGATCCCCAAGAAAACCCACACACACTGTATTTATCGACCACAAAGCTCACTTCGCGCGAGCTTGGATTAACCGTGGACCCCATGCACCCGAGGTGAACACTCTACCACTGAGCCACCGGTGTCCCTCATTTACTTCTTATACAGGGCTGCAACCATACTAAGCATTGTATATATATATTGAAGTACAAGTTAACAGTAAAGTTTTAATCTATACACTAGTATATGAAATACTTATATTAGATATGACGGAAATTGGTTTACTACAGAAAATATTTAGTAACAATCGAATGATACGATTATTATGTATGAAACGAAACACACACTGCATGTAAGGATTGCTTTATGAAAATAGCCCTTTTCCCAGGATAGCAATAGGTATTTTTATTGCACGGTTTTGAGTGTGGCACACTGTAAAAAGTCTTATAGGTAAATTTACAATAAACGGTGGCAATCTGTTTGCCAAACCTCTATGTAAACCAATTTACACCTATAAAGTAAAATTACTAAAATTACATTTTTATCAATAAAAATATAATATTTTCTTATAAATTTACTGTAAATTTGTATACAGAATACTAAATTTTGTAATTTAATCTAAGGAAGTGTATATCAACTTACAAAACGAAGGGGAAATGATTTTACATTGATATTTGGCAATTTAATTGCAGCAATTTTTTTCAGTGCATTTTACTCTTTTTTATAAATAATAATTTGATTGTGTAAACACAATATCCCAGACGTCTTTAATCTTTCATTTGCTTGAAACGTCTACCGTTTTAGGTAACGTCCTAGTAGGGCTGTTAGAGCAACGCGTATGAACTTTAAAAAATAATAGACTTAATAATAATAATAATAATAATAATAATAATAATAATACCACGGCTTCACAGTATTATCGAACTACAGTATATTCATATATAAAACTTCAAAAAGTAGATAGCATGCTATATACATACGTAGACATGAGATGTGTGGGATTAAGTGTCAACAGTACCACAGAGAATATTTTGAATCAACAACCTTTATCTTTTAGCCTTTGTCCGGATGTATTATTATTATTATTATTATTATTATTATTATTTGTTGCCAATAAAGTACATTAACATATGAAAGCCTGAGACATGCGCAATCTTACGCATATCACGTTTTCGTGGTATTTCGTGATTCCATGAAAATTAATTTGAAAATGCAGTTCGTGTGCACATCTAAACAAACACATAAACAAGGATGGTTGCTGATTTTGATTGAATTTTAATTCCACGTGATTAATTAAAATTTTCATTATTAAAGAGTGATCGGAACGTTTAAATCTGGCAAAGAAATAACGACAATCGTCTCGTAAACCGAAATATTAAGTTCCTTAATTATACCACTAGGAATGCCGCAGTAATATCTTATGAATCTGTGCAATTTTTGCAGAGCAAGTAAATAAGTCAGTTCGACAACAATCTGTAAATATAATATCAATTCCTTCTGTATTTCCAATACAATAAATCGCAATTTTATTCAGCCACTTACCGAGGAATTCAATATTATCGCCATATAATAGTAGCTACCTTGACGTTATTGCCTACAAAATGTCCTGGCCTGCTTGGAACTTTTAATAGTTATGCTACATATTGTCAGCACCATCAGATACCTTCTTTCTTTCTTTTCAGGCCAAAAGATATGCAATTAGTTACGTTTCTAAATTCAAATAGATCTCCAATTTGTGTTAAGGAGTTAGAAAATCGGACTCACGCACGAAATGTATTCGTGATTTTTATTATATTGTATGTATACGTGTATTTCAGATTACGTTATTTGTCTTAAAATTTTCTTCCTTGGAACAAACGAGGGGTGAATTATAGGTTTTGTTCAAATCATAATTTATATACTAAGTTTCATTTCTCTAAGTTGGAAGGATCGTAAGATACTAAATTTTGTACGAATTTTGACTCTTCTTGCACACCCTTAGGATACACATTTTAATCAAGGTAACATGATAAAATCCTAGTAGTCTACACCATGATTCCGTCGTGAACCAAAAATCATCAAAATCGGTCCAGGAATGTAAGAGAACCTTGAGGATAAACATAGATTAATTCATTCAATCGTATATATATATATATATATATATATATATATATATATGTGTGTGTGTGTGTGTGTGTGTGTGTTTAAAATATCTCTTGTCCTCAATTAAAACGGAAATGTAAAAAAAAAACGGTGGAACAAAATGAAACTTATTTTAAATGAAGAATTGATATACCAAGTTGAGAGGATCCTGAGATATTATTTTTTCTCTCTTAAATTTGAACCCCCGTTCTTTCCTTAGAGTACGCATATTAATCAAAGTAACATAAAGAAAGCATAAGCTAGGAAGGTGTCAATTCAGTTTCCAAATATCGTCAAAATCGGTCCAGCGGTCTACGAGAAGTTGAAGAACAAACATCGTTACACTCATTTGGATACATATAATTAAGCTGTAGCAAAATATATATATTAGTAAGTAAAAAAAAAAAAATCATCATCTTTCTGTACATTTAAATGTATAATGCTGGTTTTGTTTGAAAGCTAATTCCAGAAAAAGAGCAAATATACTAGTTTAATTAACTTAAATAATTAATTTCATGTAATGCGTTTTATATGCGAATAGCATACCAACCACCTGGTTTACGACTGTTTCGATATCCGCGCAGAAACAACGGAAACGTTTTATATTACCTAAAAATTACATTACAACTCTTTCTCTATGTGTATTACAATGTTTATACCTTTTTGTGTGTGTGTGGTACTGTGGCTTAGCGATAACGCGCTGATCTCTAGTACGAGAGGTTTCTGATTTCATACCGGATCAAGTAAATTTTGCGTGTGCAACTTCATGCCTATGTGTTTTCTTGAGATTATCCCGTTTTCTCCGACTTCCTCGTTACACGATTTTTTTTTCATAATCATCCATTTTCGTTCATTAGCCGTCTTCTTTCTTCTAAAGAGCAGAACTCCGGGACGTTAAATAGATTATTTCATTTCAATTTATTTTTTTAAAAATAATTTTTTGTTGTTTCTACAGTATTAGATAATACACTGTATGAGTGACGAGCGAAATTCGACTGAAATAGTTGTTCAACGCAAGACGTGTGAGTAGCAGTCCCAGGTAGCAAGGAAGCTTTCGACCAGATGGTGCGTGCTTTCATACAATCTGCCTTTCGTTGTACTTGCAAGTGATGGTTTAGACCCTTCTCAGAGCGTCATAGCATCACTGGTTGTTCATTGACTATTGACTTGTCGCCAGCGTAAAACGCTTGGGTCAAGCTTGAATCGAACACTGAATGCAAGGTTGTCGCCACGTAACTTCGTTACTGGAATCCAGCTTGCGGCATGCTTGCAAGCTATCTAATCAAGCTGGATGCAAGCCTGGCCGACTTGCAATGCAAGCTTACTGCAAGCGGTTTGTAAGTTGTCTCTGCTAATAGGAGTTCTTATGTCTTGCTTAGGCCAGGGTTAGTCTTCATCACAACACGTATTTTTTTTCTCAATGTCTCCTTTAGAATAGAAAGGGAAAATATATGAAGTAGCACTAAAAATAGTTGAACGCTACCTTATTTCCAAAGTTAATGTCAAAAGTTTACAACATCAACATAAATTTTACTGCAGACCGTACATTATGACGAATTTGATATACTATACTCGCAACTACTGGAGTGATATGTAATGATGGAATTAAATACTACAACAACAATTTATCTTTGGCTCTTCCCATTGATCTAGTAGCTAGAGCGCGCGCCTTCGGTATACGGGGTTCCGCTTTTGATTTCAGGTGAAAAAGCGTTGAAATTTGAACGGAGCATTTTGATGGTTCGGATAACACCTTAAGCTGTAGGTCTGAGCCTCATATAACCACAGTGCTGAAGAGGGACGCTCAAAACAAACGATTTTTGTTCGAGACATTGTAAGTTCATTTATTAGTTGATGTATTAGTTGAGAGTATGTGTCTTTCAGCACCGAGGCTAAACGATATATTGACGTACAATTTAATGAGAGATACAAACCACTTGAGCTTGAACCGAGAATCAAACCCGGATCGCTATATGTTAATCATATAGCCATTACAAAGCCCTTCATTTATTATTATTATTATTATTATTATTATTATTATTATTATTATTATTATTATTATTATTATTATTATTATTATTATTATTATTATTACACTAATATAGCTTTTAGGCATATTTCTTGGTAAATTTTACTCCAGTTTTTTTTAGGATTATACATTGTGAAAATGGGAAACGTAGCTTAATCCAGGCGGTCGTTGTACGATAACTGTCGAGCTCTCATTTGCGTGCGCGATGCTTTGATATCAAGATGATGTTTTGGTTTTTGCTTGATAGATGGCGTCACGAACACCATAGTGTGCCGTATATCAAAAGAATTGAACACAAACTTCAACACAGATAATGCACCATGATAATGGAAACACTTAAAATCGTTAGTATGAAAGCGCATTATTTTTTAAACAAAAAAAAACATGTTTTGAATATACTGTATGTGCTGCGTGTTTTCTGTGGTTCATCAGAGAGGTGTTATTTAGGAAGGCCAGAAAGAGCAATTGCTTCCCCCGAGTTTGAGAAACACATGGCTTTTAATAAATTTTATACTAATATACTATTTTTTAAAAAAAAGTGCAAATCCTATATCTGTGGATAATCTTTTTTTCTCCTCTTGTAAAATTTGAGATGAACCTTCTGGTTCATCACTTATTGACGTTTCTATTCGGCAATTGTTTTAACTAAATTTAATTTAACTGTTTGTATACACAGTTACAAAGTTCTCTTAGTTTGGCAACAAGTAAAGGTTACTTCCATACTAGTACTTAGTAATGGAGTTCAAGAAACAAACAAAAAAAAAAAAAAAAAAAGAAAATTGAAAACATCTGTCTGGATCTCAGAAACACAAAACCTGACTCGATATATTTCCTTTTTATAAGCAGAGAACGCTAATACGTTAATCTACGCTTAACTGACGTAAAATATATTCCCTTTAGAGGTCAGTTATCCATCTGAACATCAAGAGGGCTACAAATGTATCTCTCAGAGTGACATTTAAAAAAGAAAATATTCATGGATAATATTTGTTTCAACTTTATTTTGTTTTACATTGTTCACTAAACATTTCTTAGTGTATTTTCCGCTTATTTTCTGAAACAAAAATTAAGGTAGAATACATTTTTTTTTCTCACTTGACATCTATGTATGTCACAAAATGTACATAACAGCAAAAAAGTTTGGTGATGAAAAAGGTTTGGTAAAACTATTGCTTTGTTGTCAATGCTAATTTCAGAACGAAAGATTAGTTGATGATTCAAAATATCAACTTTTTAGGAGTTTCAAAAATTCAGAAACAATTCTTTTATTAAGAACAGTCATGGAAGAACTTTTCAGTTTCCAAACTATATTCTGTACCACAATTCGTATAATGCTTTATTATATTTACTGATGAGATTTTGGGTTCTGTCTTGCATATATAAAATTTTACTTTTTTCATAAACATAAAACATTCTCTTAACCAATGTTTTTTGTTGTACGTTAGCGAGAATTACACATATCTCTCAGCTACAGGTAATGACAATGTCTTACTAAATTTCTTATCATGTAAATAAAAGTGCAGGAATAAGCACAACTGTTATGATATATTTTTTAACCCTTGAAATATTACAGAAATGAAATATAAATAACAAATTATTTCTTCATGCTTAAGAGTTCATGAGATGAGAGAAATAAATGTAGATTCAACTATAACAGTACCCCCTGCGTTCGTTGTTGCAATAGAGGAAAAAGAAATGCGAACTCTCTGTGTACTGACATGTTGACACTTTTTTCTGCTTTTTTCTATTCTTGTTTAAATATCCTTCACGAAAACAAACAAACAATAAATAAGTAAATAGGAAATAAATACATAAATTGGAGAAACATTTTTTTCACTTTCTCTTTTCAAGATACTTTCAAATTTTGAATAGCATTATAAAGAGCAATTGAACGAAAATATTTGTTGGTAAATTATTATTGCTTATTTATTAATTTGCGTGTGGTACCAATATTAATCCCGCTACACGACCAGAACTCATGTGATAAATAATTAATCGTATTAATTAACGTATAAAGTACCAAACAAATAAAATTACGAAGTAGGAAATTATGAACCCACAATTTAAATGTACGATGATCATTTATACACGAGTTAAAACTGAAAGCGATCCTAATTGATTGTTATTCTTTGTATAATAGATTTTTTTTTTTTAAAAAAATTCGTTTCCTACCTCAAGCTTAAAACCACTTAAGATTTGTAATAAATACCCTAATATCCACGGAAATCTAGTTTTTTTTTTTTAAAAAAAAATACTTTTTCTGTCTTTCCAACAGAATGCAAACCAGCGGTATTTTGCGTGCAAAGTCTTGCTTCTGCGTGAGGAGTATGATGCGTGTATTGCGTTGATGGATTTTGTTCAATGTACTTTTATTCCCATTTGACCCACTTTCCGCAATGTAGTTTTGTTTTGTTCCCATATATATATATACTCAAGTAAATATGTATACTTGTTCCCTTACTACCTTCTTTGAGATAACAGAAATAGATTGTTGTATGTGTCTACCAAAGTACTATACAGGTATTAAATATAGTGTTATATCAAACTCTTTGAACAGTACAACAGAATAACAATAATCGCAAACTACGCAAATGGATGCTATGTTCCAACTTTACATTTATCTCAAAATCGACTTATCTCCAACAAGTATAAATATCCACCTCATACTTTTTATGTCAATAATTCGGAAAGAATAATTAAATTCCAGCATGGTTTTCATCCTTTATTTCGAGTTTTGGCACAAAAATGAACGAGAAGAACGTTATATATATATATATATATATATATATATATATATATATATATATATATATATATATATATATACACGTTATATGTATATGTATGAGTTTAACCGAATTAATTTGATATGAATTAAATTTGGCATAGTGGTACACTCTGACGAACTTACTATGTAAATGAAGTATTGTGGTATGCATGCCTTTGTTTTCCGAGTTTTTGGTCTATCAAAGTTGGGACTGGGACTTTGTCAAATTTGGGCAAAAGATATCTAATTGCTGTTTACAACAATAACAAAATGAACAAATCTATTAAATGTTTGTTTGAGGCATTAAAAAATGAATGATGATATGTACGATTATATTGTTCTTCCAATAGAAAAATGCTTGAAAAATGAAGGACGGATTTTTCCGCAATGGAAACTTATTAGGGACGAAAATCTTTATATTCTATCGTAAACCATATTCAAAATTGATTACTTCTTTTCTGTCAAAATTATTAACACACATGCAAAAGGCAACGAATATGGTTTATCCACATGCTTATTTTAACATGAAACTTTACAAAAACAAATAATATTGTAATAAGTTGTTTAACGTACTATATTAAAAGGATTCCAAATTTTATGCATTAGTGAATAATGTAGATTGATTTGGTCAATTGTTACACGACTGCATGTCATGTTTGTTGTATGACTACATGTCAGACAAAATATCCATACCATTAGAACGAGATACTGGGCAACCAACTATTATCCCTATCCTTGGAGCGTGCCCTCATGCGTATATAGTCAGTGTACAAGCTTTTGGCGCGGGAGACCAGGGTTTGAGTCTCGGCGGGAGCTCATATGGTTCGGATCCCATTTTAAGCTAAAGACCCATGTCTCTTATAGCTGCGGTGCTGAAAGGAGCGCTAAACTACAAACCAAACAATCCGATCCTTGGAGAATACTCCATTTTATTTCTTTGCTTGCAATGGCTACGTAATTTAAAATGATTAACAATCTCAGATATATTCATGTATTTTTTAAAAAATATTCATTATCAGTTTAAATAATACATTTAAAATACCGAATTGGCACCATCAAAGAGTTCATCATCTCGTCATAATTGGAAGATCCTGGTATTGAATTCCTGACAAAAGTTATTTCTGCCTCAGTTTGATCAGACGAATAATTGAATGATATCCTTAAATATAAAACACGACCGATTTTCTTCCAAAAATCCGTTTTATTCGCACTTTTAGGTTTAAATTCTTTACCTACTATATATATAAAGAAGGATATATATATAGAATTTTAAAGAAGGATATATATCTGGTTTAATCCCAACGTTCACCTGGTGCGATCAATATAAAAGTTTATTTATTTATTTATTTATTTATTTTAACTCAGAATGATCGGCCCTGAAATTCTAATAAAGGATATCAGCAGTATGAAACGAGAAAGCTACTTGTCCATGTACGCTGCTCAGACATTGAACTTCTGCACGTACATTCCCAGCAGTCTTTGAATTTTCGAATATATAAAACTTGATAAATCTCTGACAATAGTATTTTTTTTTTAAATAGAAGTGTATTAACGAATACTTCTATCCGATTTGACACAATGTTAGTTCGTGCCACTCTCACTGGCTGTGCCAGGGAATGGATGCGCAGTAGCTAAGCTAAACACTGGCCTCGTCCTACCGAAGACTCTGTGCGTGATGGTTAAGAGCTACATTCTTCAAAACGCTCCCCTATTATTACAGTGCACGAAGAAAGTAAAGAAGAAAAAAAAAAGAAAAAAAAAATATGAAAGAACAAAATCAAGAAAGAACGAAGGAAGCAGTTGTGATGGTTGTGGGATTTTAGGTAGCAGTGAGCTCTAATTGTTTGCCATGAAAAAGACCCACCAACTGGCTTTGATGGTCTTTGTTGGCACAAGTAGTCCGGCTCTGTGTGAACACACTGTGTTTTCTTCCTCACAGATATTAAGAACAACAAAACTGAATTTACAAATGGAAATATGCTAATACATTTTGCAGTTTCTTTTAATAACATAAACAAATACTGAACGCGGTCAAAAACAAATACAATTCACAGGTGACCGAGTCCATTGATCTGCGTTCTGTATTTTGACTGTTCACACTTCACAATGAGTTCTCTCATACAAACTGTGTAAGCTCGTTTCACAACAATAAACGATTCGATTTGAATCTTTCAACTAATCACTTCCACTAAGTTTTTTAAAGTTCTTTTTTTTTTATTTCGAACATGCAAATAAACTTTAAATCTTATTGTGTTTTAGGTCAAACTTTATTATTATCTTTAAAGTACTTCTTACTACACTGTTTCTGGGTGTAAAATAGAAAACAAAAAAAAATCTTTTAGGCAATTATGGAGTTATTATTAGAGTTGAGTCAGCGATAATGGTTCTCTAACACGAGACCAAATAACCTACAGGTGATAAAATGTATTTGTGAATGGGTCTCTTAGAATATCAAAGAATAGGAGTCAAGTCAGTGATAATTACTTGATTTATATATATATATATATATATATATATATATATATATATATATATATATATAATCCAAAATGATCGATATTGATGTCGAACCCACAGTTTTCGGGGACGCTGAGATTAACAGTGACACTTTCGATGCCGTCTAAATCCAAATTCAGCCCCGCAACTTGAGGGAGGGTAAATATACACTATCTAAAATAAGAAGCTAGCACTGAAAATAGCAACAGTTTCCGAAACTTTCTACTGTCATGTTTCCGTTTGGGGCTTTAAAAAAAAAAAAGAAGAGTTTTGCAAGAGCAATAGCTTAAGTCGATTTTCTGAAGGTTGAAGGAAAAGGATTCACCAAGCAAAGCAATAAAACATTTGTCAAGTAGGGAAGAAAATAGAACCCAGGAAGAAAGAAGAACAAGTTTTCCTGTATATCACTTGCGATCCTCTTTAAAATATACCCCCCCCCCTCCGTTCTATGTATGAGGTGTAAGAATATTGTCACATATCACTTTCAAACGTTTCAATAAAACTGGATATTTTGGTTGTTATGGCGCACCCCCCTCAGAAAATCCTAGATCCGATTCTGTATACATATATTATCGAAAATGGTCGATATTAGTATCGAATTCGTAGATTTTGGGTCGCTGAGATGAAACGTGACACTTTCGATGCCGTTTAAATCCAAATTCAACCCAAAATAGTATATTCATATAGATTACTTATTGTTTTCTGATTTTTCATTATATTTTATTTGTCTCTATCGATATGAGAACGCTTCATTAAGAGTAAAAAATGACTGGCCATAAGTATTTGCATGAAGAGGTGCTTATTTTCGTCTGTTCCCGTTGCTGTTAAAATATTTTACGCCATCAAAATAAATATTTAAAGGTGAATATGTGCTAACAATCGGACGTATTAGACACACAAAGTTGAAAAGTAAATAGAATCTCATCAATTCGTGAGAAATATACGCAAAAACACGTGCGGCATATAAACTGTTCTTTTTTTCTTTATTTTATTCTCCACTCAGTTCATGGACCGGTTCCCTAAGTTGTAGCCACGAAGGCTACCAAGCACCAATGTCATAGGCAACGGACAAGAAAAGCATCTTGAATTTGTGAGCGATACAAACAGCTCAGCTACAACAATGCAAGGTCCTTTCTAAGACCATATGATTACAAAAATCACCTGTCTTCTGCGTAACTATATTTGTTTAGTTTTATAGAAAGAGTAGAGTAGTTAGCAGGTGTAACTGAGGCAAACAAGTCATGCACAACCAAAAAGTTCTTCCGACAGGTGCATATATGGTCCAATGCTACGGCATAATACCTAGTTGGTTACGCAATTACGTGCTGTGACTGTTGGTTTAAAATATTTTGCTGTGAACAAGGTAAACAACAAAATGTTGTCTGTGTATACAAGGTAAAACCATCTGTAAAAGACGCATACTCTTACATCTTTTAGCTTTTGGAGGCACAGTAATAGATCTAGGGGAAGACAATTGTTTCTCCATAGTATTCGAAAAAGGACTGTCCCAATGAATTTTAAAACTGAAGGTATCTGAAATATCCAACGATTATGATTTTTAGACTAAATGACTCGAATGATTAAGGAGAAATCAGTGGAATGAAATGTGGGAGGAAAAACAACTTCGACAAAACTCATCTCTAGAATACCTAGACACAAACTCACATATATTAACATAGCTACAAAAACATGACGTCAAATTTGATGATTGATAGTTACGAAAACGGTCGTCATAAAGTTTTTTCTATAATACCATAGTACTAGTTTTTGAAATGTACCCTCAGAAAAGATTGGATTGGATTTAAGTTTAGTGTCCCGTTCAGCAACAAGGCTGTATGATACATGGAGCTATAGATTAACATGAGATCCGAATCACATGAGCTTTCGGTGGGAATCGAAGCTGAGTTTTCCACGCCAAGGGTCTGTACGCTATCCATGAATGAGACTTCAGAAAAGAGAAACTGCTTGTTCAGACCACATAAGTAAGGTATTAGTAAGGTACTACACTTCGATGTAAAAGAAAAAAAAGAAAGAAAAATAAGAAAAGATAAAAAAAGAGGGGGGAAATCATGATAAAAAAGATGCTTACCTTTGAACATTTAGTGAGGTGTAGTGCCGCAAATTCGCAAACTATTTTTTGCGAATAATTATTTCTTTTCTTTTTATTTTTTTTTAAAACTGCAACAGAATTCGTATTTCATTTACTTCTTTTAAAATACAAATTCGTGTTGAGTGTTCTTTTTTTTCCTAGCTGGAAACCAGACATCCTGTCTGCCTTCACCGAGTTCCCCCTTTCTGACCTGTAGGTCAACCGCAGTTAAGATAAACATTCTCCCCTTCTGGTTCGATACAGAAGCTTAGTTTTTTTTTATATTGATGTAGTCTTTTAACAAGTTAGATTATTATTATTAGTGGTAGAATACTGTTAAGAAAACCCATATAGTTTGTGTATCTTCAAAATGTCATTTTTGCTTCTGAAAGAAGATTCTTTTCGTTCTTCAGAACATTAAATATATATGTGTGTCTTTGGTCGAAAACGAGTAAGATAAACTGTTGAAGGGTCTTGAGTTCATTATGTATAAAACCTTTCAAGTTTATTACTTGAAATCTTTTATGTTTAGTATATGTTTATAGTTTAAGATACTATTTGTACCATTCTCTGTAATATCTCGATGTAATCTCATTCTTCCAGAGAAAGGGGCTCACACACCTAAACTCAAGGACTACACATCACACGCACACGCATGCGCACACACAAAATCTTATCTTTTGCCTGGCTCCGCCCAAGGCACCTTGTACTAGCCAATCTAGATGTTAATGGCATGGCTCGTTCCAATAGTTAGTCGCTCCACCCCTCAGAGTGGAACTCTTCCGAGGTCATCTGCACCCGAAATCGTGTGCAAAGCCAATAATCTTTCTTTTCAGGATACTGGTCCCCCTCGGGCTCCGCCCTAGGTACTTTTTAGATCTCCACGCATGCTCAACCTCTGACCTTACGGTCCTCGTGCAACGTTTGCTCACGTTACTATTTTGCACACAGACCGTAAATTGGTGCCGCTTGCACCTCCGACCGAGGCCCTTAAAAACGCATGTTTTGGCCTCTCTCGTCGGACAACGTCCCTCTCCTGAACCCCTCAGAGACGTGCAGACTACGAGGAGTACGCAATTCGTTAGGTACGTCTCAGTTCAGGAACTTATCACGAAGAAGTCTCTAGTTGTCCATCCCTCTGCCTTCAAACCTCTCTGCCTCTACGGAGGCCTGCCTACTCAATCTCTTGGTTACCTACCTCACTACCTTGGTTTACCCAGTACTTGGCAATCTGTTTCTGAAAGCTCGATGGCTCAGCCAGGGTTCTCCCATAATTGCTGGTCGGCTTAGGAAACTGACGGTCAAAGTACTACCCTACCTAATCCTCACAGTAACTTGGCAATCTGTTTCTGAAAGCAAGACGGTTCAGCCAGGGTTCTCCCATAATTGCTGGTCTGCTTAGGAAACTGACGGCTAAAGTTACCTCCTTCCGAACTTGGCAATCTACTTCCGCAAGTTTCGCTTCAGCCCGGACTCGCTCCAGAAACTGCTGGCAAGCTTAGGAAGTTGACGGCTAAAGTTCTGTCGCACCCCTATTTGATGTGTGTTTTGACAGACTCTAAGTTTATTGCTTAGCTGGCCTAAAACGCACCGGTAATCAAATAGTGACTCCCTGTTTGATGTCTGTTCGCAGACCGGTAGATCAAACGGTAAACCCTTACACCTTCCTTGTTTGATGTCTGTTCGCAGACCGGTAGATCAAACGGTAACCTTAATTCCTTCTGGTAACCAACTTTGTTTGATGTCTGCCTAGCAGACCGGTAGATCAAACGGTAACCTTTACACTTACCCTGTTTGATGTCTGTTCGCAGACCGGTAGATCAAACGGTAACCTGTTCCTAACCTCTGGTAGCCTACCCTATTTGATGTCTGTTCGCAGACCGGTAGATCAAATAGTATACCTCTTACCTACCTACCCACTAGGACTGATTCGTGCCCTCCCAGTCTAGTGCAGTTTTGTTTTATTTGTGAAAAGTGCTACAGTCAAGTTTGTTTTTATCAGTGACATTTAGTGAGTTATTTTTAAACTACCTATTGGAACGTCGCCACGTAAGTTAAAACTCTTTTATATATAGACACAGTACTTACACTATCGCCCCGACTCTGGTTCTTGTAATTTGCTTAGAGCCAATAAACTGCAGGCTTACTGCAAGGAACATATTTGTCGAGTTTTGTTTCAAGAGATATCCCAAAGGATTGTTTGGTTATAAAACCTTAATCAGGATAACGACTCCATTGTTTCCATTAGAAGATAAGTCTTGGCCACGGCCAACGCTACCGTGTAATACTAAGATTCTTCAGACTGTTTTGTTAGCTGAGTTCCTGTTTCCAGTATAACTTTACCGCTCGAGTTATAGTTGGTGTTTTGCAGAAACTTTGGTTGACTAAATAGAAGTATTTTGGTAAATTACAAAACTCTCTTGTGTGGGTGCCGGTCTACGCAAACGCATACCGCCGGCCCGCCACATAATTTGGTGTCAGCTTTGTGGGATATCTTGAACAATCTAGGATATCTTGAACAACTTAGGATATCTTGAACAATCTAGGATATCTTGAACAACTTAGGATATCTTGAACAACCTAGGATATCTTGAACAACTTAGGATATCTTGAACAACCTAGGATATCGTGAAGTTTTTGCACAGCCTTAGGATATCAGGAATAATTGTGACATCGTAAACTTTGATACCAGTTTAAGTTATTTAAGTGAACTGTGTTTTGTGCATGTGCATTTTGCATGTGTGGTATTTATTGTGTGCTGAAAGTTTTTCCATCTGTTTAACTTTCATTCCATCCTCCTTGGCGGAAGCAAAAAGGGGAAAAGGACGCTTTTGTTGTTTGACTGGCCATCAATCAGCAAAACATCCTGCTCACTGTATCGTGACGCCAAACGCACATTAGTGATTTCAGTTCATTAGTGTTTAAATAAGTGCAGTGCATTTTAGTGTTGAAATTAGGCATTTTAAAGCCCGAATAGGTGAATAAATCCCTCGTGATCAAACATACAGGTGATAAACTCATCGTGAATTTAGATTTAGTTAGGTTAAGTGAGAAATTCCTCTCAGAAACCATTATTGCTCAAACCTTCGAGTTTTCGCAAATCTAAGAGGTTCATTCATTTATTTAATTTGTTGTTTCTACGTTGAAACGTAATTTGAATTTTTAATCATGGCAGAAGCTGACGGAAGTAACGTACAGCCAGAATATGTTAAAGTTTCTCAAGCAATTCAGGTTATTGCAGAACCATTTACAGGAGATCGTTCTAAGTTGAGGCAATTTATTGATAGTTGTGAAATTGCTCAAGGGTTAGTTAACCCCCGTGACAAACCTGTATTATTGAAGTTTATTAAGTCAAAAATTTTAGGAGAACCTAGAAATCGTATTTTAGTTAGATTGAACGTAGATACTTGGGAAGCAGTTAAGACAATTTTAGAAGAGAATTATGCTACACATAGATCTATTGATTATTATGCTTGTTTATTGTTTTCTGCCAGGCAAGGCAAAAATGAGGGTATTAGCTCATGGGCTAGCAAGTTAGATACAATTCGAGCTGATCTGAAAGCTGCTGCTTCGAAAATATGTCGTGAAACTGAAAGAGCTGGTGCTCATTCACTTATTGATCATTTGACAAAAGCATCTTTTGTCCAGGGAATTAGCGATCCCCGCATTCAAACAGTAATTCGTGGTAAAAGTACAGAAGATGATAGTTTCGCTCAATTAGTAGATTTCGCTCTAGTTGAAGAATCGCACATATTGTCTCAGAGACGAAAGCCATTAGATTCTAAGAATGAAGATAGGGCAAATTCTTCAAATCATAACCATAAGTCAGAGAAGAAAGGAAATAGGAAATTTTCCGAGAAAAAGCATTCTGAAAGTAAATCTAGAGATTCTCATAACTCTTCTCATTCCCGTAAGGATAGAAGAAATTTTAGGAAAAAGGTTCATTGTTTAGAAGATTGTGATCATTCAGTAGACTCGCATGAAGAACCGCATGATAAACATTGTAGTGAAAATAGTGACAAATTAGAGGATTCCAATTCTTGTTGTGCTTTACGTTGTACACACTCATATCATTGTCGTGAAAAGCGTACCCATACTTGTGCTAAGAAACGTATCCATGTTTGTACCCGAAAGAACACAAGTTCTCCGCGTTGTTCTCATCACCGGCAAACGCGCAGTCCTTCTCCGCGTAGTTCTCGTTGCCGCAAAACGCGAAGCCGTTCTCCGCGTCGCATTCAGCGTCGCCCAGCGCGAGATCCTTCTCCGCGCCATCCTCAGTGTCATCGCCCAGCGTGTGCTCATTCTCCGCGTCGTACTCAGCGTCGCCGATCGCATAGTCATTCTCCGCGTCGCACTCAGCATCGCTCAGCGCGTAGTCCTTCTCCGCGTCGCCCAGTGTATGTTTGTCCTCAGCGCCGTACACCGCGCAAACTTTCTCCGCGACCAAACCCGAATAATGTCTCACCGCGTCGTCATCCCGCCTTTGACACGCATGATTGTAAATTGAAAGAGAAATGCCGTGCTGACCACAGCACCAAGCCAAAATCTTGTAGCAAGAATAAGTCTTTATGTTGTTTATCGAAACACAACTCCTCCAGAGTTAAATTAGAGAAACGTTTTGATAATAATAGAAATCAGAATGATAATGTTAAGAAGATTTTCCTTTGTTCCACTGAACAAACGAGTAATAATTGTACGAAGGTGTCCCCACCTCAGAAACCTGATCGAAATTCTGTTAAGTCTGATACAATTGGACGTTACGCCCAATTATGCGAATGTTCCACTAAGAGTATAATCGATGAAAAGGGTAAAATTAAAGTACGAATGATGGATTTAAATAAGAATTACGACATGTTATTAGATTCAGGCTCAGATCTATCGCTTATTAAGTATAGCCATTTACGTGAGTCAATGTTGAGAAAGATACATAGATGTGACTCCACTCCAGTGCATGGATTCAATAATTTTCATGCCCATACTTTAGGTACATTAGATCTTAGATTAGAAATAGGCAAGAACAGAGTGACTCATACTTTTCATGTAATGCGTAGTGATTTATTACCTCCTAATGTAGCCGGTATAATAGGCAGAGATTTTCTTCTTGAACATCATTGTGTAATTTCGTATGACGGACAAGCCGAATTGAAAATTGATGTAGGAACTAAAGTAAAGATCCCAGCACGTACTGAAAAGCTAATTGAAGTTAAGACTGAAAATAATGGGATAGGATTTTTGTCCAAACGTACTTTGGCAGACGGTGTATTCCTGCCAGACGCTATAGTTAAAGCATCCGATAACAAATGTATAACTAGCATTTTGAATTTGACTGAAAATGAGGTAGACGTACAAATTCCTCCAATCTCCTTAGATTTTGAACCACTTCTTGATATGACAAAATCTCATAGTGTTTATGCATTGAGCAAATCTGACAATGCAAGTCAAACTAAAGGGTTAAAATCGCGTTTAGAAGTACTTAGGCAGAACTTGCGATTAGACCATTTGAATCCAGAAGAGAAAGCGTTAATACTGTCGCATTGTGAAGAATATCATGATTTATTTTATTTAGAGGGAGACAAACTCTCCTATACTGATGTGATTGAACATAACATCCCCATTCATCCCGACAAACGAGGTACAGTCGTGACTCAGAAACCGTACCGTATTCCCGAGGTACATAAGGCAGAAGTACAAAATCAAATCGACAAGATGTTAGATGAAGGTATAATTTCCCCAAGCAAGAGTCCTTGGAATTTTCCAATATTAATAGTGCCGAAAAAGATGGATGCATCAGGCAAACCTAAGATTCGTATATGTTTAGATTTTCGTAGGCTTAATCAGATTACTATTGGAGATAGCTTTCCTTTACCGAATATTACAGAAATACTAGATCAGTTAGGGCAATCGAAATACTTTACGACCTTGGATTTAGCCAGTTCGTACCAGCAGATTAGAATTAAACCTGAAGACCGTAGTAAGACCGCCTTCAGTACACCATATGGTCATTACGAGTATAATCGCATGAGCTTTGGATTATGCGGTGCCCCCGCAACATTTCAGAGAATGATGAATATTGTTCTATCCGGATTACAAGGATTAAAGTGTTTTTCGTATTTAGACGATTGTTGTATCTATAGTAGAGACTTAAAGGACCATATGTCAAGATTGAAACTTGTATTTGATAGGTTTCGAACCTACAACCTCAAACTTCAGCCTGATAAGTGCGAATTTCTTAGAAAAGAAGTAACATATTTAGGACATCAAATAACAGATCAAGGTCTGAAGCCAGACCCTCGCTTAATTGAGAAAGTGTTACATTTTCCGCATCCGAAAAATGTCAAGCAATTGCGTGGATTTTTAGGATTAAGTTCTTATTACCGTAGATTTATTGAAGGCTATAGCAATATAGCCAAACCTCTCACTCTTTTGTTAAAGAAAGATGTTCCATTCAAGTGGGAAACCAAACAAGAACTAGCGTTCCAAACTTTGAAGGAAAAATTGACATCACCACCTCTCCTTCAATATCCTGACATGAGCCGTCCCTTTATTATTACCTGTGACGCCTCAGAAGTCGCAATTGGAGCTATCTTGTCTCAGGGCCAAATTGGTCAAGACAAACCAATCGCTTACGCTAGTCGTACACTAAATAATGCTGAAAGAAATTACTCCACAACCGAACGTGAATTACTTGCGATAGTTTGGGCTGCCAAACTATTCCGCCCATACATCTTTGGAAAGGAAACAACCTTTGTGACTGATCATAAACCTTTGCTTTGGGTGTTTAGTGTAAAAGATCCTAGTAGTAGACTTTTAAGATGGAGAATTAAGTTAGAAGAATATAATTATAAGATTGTTTATAAAGCAGGTGTCCGTAATACCAATGCTGATGCATTGAGTCGTATTGCATATTTAGACCCCGATCCAGAAGGTCAACCTTCTACCCTTGACGAAGAAACAAAGAGTAGGATTTTGAAAGAGTTTCACAACCTTCCTACCGGTGGACACCAAGGTATTCATCGAACTATAGCTAAAATCAAATCGTACTTAGAATTGAACAATATCGATCCGAAATCTTGGAAAAGACTAAACACCGATGTCGAAGAATACATAAAGAAATGTGAGTCGTGTCAAAAGAACAAACTCACCCAACCTAATGTCAAACTTCCAATGGTTTTGACCACCACTCCCGAAGTAGTATTTGAGAAATGTGCTTTAGATCTTGTAGGGCCGTTTCCTGAGAGTTCTCTCGGAAACAAATACATTTTAACATGCCAAGATGAATTATCGAAATATTTAGTGACCATTCCCCTACAGCAACAAGATGCAGAAACCGTAGCTGAAGCCTTTGTGACGAAAATTGTTTGTGTTTTCGGTATACCTCAAACCATTTTAACCGATCAAGGTACTAATTTTATGAGCGATACCTTTAAGAAAATGTGTCGCATGTTCCAGATTAGGAAACTACATACTAGTGCATTCCACCCTCAAGCTAACTTCGTTGAAAGAGTTCATAGATCTCTTGCTGAGTATCTGAGGCATTATGTGTCTGAAAACCAACTGGACTGGGACGTCTGGTTGCCATACGCTGCTTTTGCTTACAATACAACTCCACATTCAGTAACTAACTATACTCCACACGAGTTGATGTTTGGCCGGATGGCTAACATCCCTGGTATATTACAGAAACAAACTACCGACATTAATTACGCGTATGATGATTACATCAAAACCCTAAAGCAGAAGCTTCAGAACAGTTACGAGTTAGCTAGAACAAAACTGAAACAAGCTAAGGTTAAAAACAAAGAACAATATGATAAGACCGCCTCTCATAAAGAACAATTGTTTAAAGTAGGCGATCAAGTGTTACTTAAAGATGAATCTGTTAGAAGAGGACGATCCAAGAAATTGGGTTCACAGTGGATCGGTCCATACAAAGTAGTTAAAGTTAAAGGTGTTAATTGTACTATTGCTAATCGAAGAAAAACATTTGTAGTTCATGCTAATAGGTTAAAGTTATATTATTAGTAGATACTATTAGTAGGTAATGTAGTTTCCATTTTTGTTCGCAGCCATCATGAGACATCCTCTCTCCTTGTCTGCTTGCTTGATTATATATATATATAAAAAAAAACTTTTGGTCATATGTTCTGGGTATTCTCATCGAGAACTTTAATTAAGTGTAATCACCCGAAAACTCCACAAGGTTGAGCTAATTAAAAAACTAAAAAAATATATACATGGTGAAAAACCAAAGAGGAATATTTAATTAACTTCATAAATTTAATTTGGGTGTTTGAAATCTAAAAAAATTCTCATTTTTGGTATTTCCGATGTTAATTATCAATGACTCTTATTTAATTATTTACGATAATTAAATCAGATGTCATTTCATATGTTAATTATTATCAAATAGTCTTTTGAAAACTATTCATGACACTGTGTTGTCTATTAAACGTAGTCAATACTCGTAGTCAGATATATATGAATTTGCATGTCATACATTAATAAAGACATCGAGATCAAATGTTTTTATCAATCAGAAAATTCTTGGTTATGTTATTAGTTTACCTTTGACTGATGGTTTAAGATTTAATATGTATAAATTAATTCCATTTCCAACTGAGCTTAAAGACAATAAGTATTTCTTTATACAGCCTCAAAATCCGTATTTGATTATTGAAGTATCAAAACAATATTATGGTAAAAATTGATGAACATATGTTTAATACTTGTAAGGAATTAACTTCATTTTCAAGGGTTTGCAAACAAACATTTCCGTTAAAACCTACACATAGTAATGAAGACTGTGAAGTAAAACTTATTGATTTTGTTAAATCAATTCCAGCAGATTGTAACAAACGTATAGTAGAATTAAGAAATATTTTATGGATTTCATTAGATAATAATGAATGGCTATTTGCTTCGCCATTCCCAGAAAAATTAACAATAGTTTGTGGAAATGATGTGTCGAAAACTGTTTTGATTCATAAAACTGGAAAATTAACTTTAGATAAAAACTGTAAAGCTTATGGTCCAAATTCCTTAATCAGTTCTCAGGAAATATATGTAAGTAACAGTACAAGTAAAGATTTGCTTCCACTACTAAATGATAGCATTGATTGTTGTATATTCTCAAACTCAAAGATCAATATTAAGAATATGGAATTTACTTTGCCGTTAAATCATATCATACACAAAGTTACAGATTTACAATATGCCAGCCATCGTGTTGAGGATGTTGAAAAATTAATTAATGAACAAGAATGGCAGATAAGACAAAGTAATCATGTATTTTCTTATTCTATTTTGACTTATATAATCATGTTTACTATTCTGATATTTCTTTGTGTGTATTGTAGTTTTAAGCTTAATTGTTGTAGACATAGAAATAAATGGTGTAATTCAGACTGTATCAGAACCATATGTTTTAAGCCAACAATCATTGCAGGTGTACAATCAAATAGTCCAGCTCTTAATGCCACTTATCGAGCTGCTTCTGGTGAAATAACTTTTAACGAGGAATCACAAGATGATTCACCTCATCTCAATCAAAGAAGTTACTAGGTCTAGGAACTATCGTTAAAATTTAATTTTGGAATTTTTTTTTACTTTGATTGTAGTTAGTACGAAAAATTTTTGCCTTACAGTTAAAATTTTTCTTTCCCTAGAAGGAAGGACTGTAGTGCCGCAAATTCGCAAACTATTTTTTGCGAATAATTATTTCTTTTCTTTTTATTTTTTTTTAAAACTGCAACAGAATTCGTATTTCATTTACTTCTTTTAAAATACAAATTCGTGTTGAGTGTTCTTTTTTTTCCTAGCTGGAAACCAGACATCCTGTCTGCCTTCACCGAGTTCCCCCTTTCTGACCTGTAGGTCAACCGCAGTTAAGATAAACATTCTCCCCTTCTGGTTCGATACAGAAGCTTAGTTTTTTTTTATATTGATGTAGTCTTTTAACAAGTTAGATTATTATTATTAGTGGTAGAATACTGTTAAGAAAACCCATATAGTTTGTGTATCTTCAAAATGTCATTTTTGCTTCTGAAAGAAGATTCTTTTCGTTCTTCAGAACATTAAATATATATGTGTGTCTTTGGTCGAAAACGAGTAAGATAAACTGTTGAAGGGTCTTGAGTTCATTATGTATAAAACCTTTCAAGTTTATTACTTGAAATCTTTTATGTTTAGTATATGTTTATAGTTTAAGATACTATTTGTACCATTCTCTGTAATATCTCGATGTAATCTCATTCTTCCAGAGAAAGGGGCTCACACACCTAAACTCAAGGACTACACATCACACGCACACGCATGCGCACACACAAAATCTTATCTTTTGCCTGGCTCCGCCCAAGGCACCTTGTACTAGCCAATCTAGATGTTAATGGCATGGCTCGTTCCAATAGTTAGTCGCTCCACCCCTCAGAGTGGAACTCTTCCGAGGTCATCTGCACCCGAAATCGTGTGCAAAGCCAATAATCTTTCTTTTCAGGATACTGGTCCCCCTCGGGCTCCGCCCTAGGTACTTTTTAGATCTCCACGCATGCTCAACCTCTGACCTTACGGTCCTCGTGCAACGTTTGCTCACGTTACTATTTTGCACACAGACCGTAAATTGGTGCCGCTTGCACCTCCGACCGAGGCCCTTAAAAACGCATGTTTTGGCCTCTCTCGTCGGACAACGTCCCTCTCCTGAACCCCTCAGAGACGTGCAGACTACGAGGAGTACGCAATTCGTTAGGTACGTCTCAGTTCAGGAACTTATCACGAAGAAGTCTCTAGTTGTCCATCCCTCTGCCTTCAAACCTCTCTGCCTCTACGGAGGCCTGCCTACTCAATCTCTTGGTTACCTACCTCACTACCTTGGTTTACCCAGTACTTGGCAATCTGTTTCTGAAAGCTCGATGGCTCAGCCAGGGTTCTCCCATAATTGCTGGTCGGCTTAGGAAACTGACGGTCAAAGTACTACCCTACCTAATCCTCACAGTAACTTGGCAATCTGTTTCTGAAAGCAAGACGGTTCAGCCAGGGTTCTCCCATAATTGCTGGTCTGCTTAGGAAACTGACGGCTAAAGTTACCTCCTTCCGAACTTGGCAATCTACTTCCGCAAGTTTCGCTTCAGCCCGGACTCGCTCCAGAAACTGCTGGCAAGCTTAGGAAGTTGACGGCTAAAGTTCTGTCGCACCCCTATTTGATGTGTGTTTTGACAGACTCTAAGTTTATTGCTTAGCTGGCCTAAAACGCACCGGTAATCAAATAGTGACTCCCTGTTTGATGTCTGTTCGCAGACCGGTAGATCAAACGGTAAACCCTTACACCTTCCTTGTTTGATGTCTGTTCGCAGACCGGTAGATCAAACGGTAACCTTAATTCCTTCTGGTAACCAACTTTGTTTGATGTCTGCCTAGCAGACCGGTAGATCAAACGGTAACCTTTACACTTACCCTGTTTGATGTCTGTTCGCAGACCGGTAGATCAAACGGTAACCTGTTCCTAACCTCTGGTAGCCTACCCTATTTGATGTCTGTTCGCAGACCGGTAGATCAAATAGTATACCTCTTACCTACCTACCCACTAGGACTGATTCGTGCCCTCCCAGTCTAGTGCAGTTTTGTTTTATTTGTGAAAAGTGCTACAGTCAAGTTTGTTTTTATCAGTGACATTTAGTGAGTTATTTTTAAACTACCTATTGGAACGTCGCCACGTAAGTTAAAACTCTTTTATATATAGACACAGTACTTACACTATCGCCCCGACTCTGGTTCTTGTAATTTGCTTAGAGCCAATAAACTGCAGGCTTACTGCAAGGAACATATTTGTCGAGTTTTGTTTCAAGAGATATCCCAAAGGATTGTTTGGTTATAAAACCTTAATCAGGATAACGACTCCATTGTTTCCATTAGAAGATAAGTCTTGGCCACGGCCAACGCTACCGTGTAATACTAAGATTCTTCAGACTGTTTTGTTAGCTGAGTTCCTGTTTCCAGTATAACTTTACCGCTCGAGTTATAGTTGGTGTTTTGCAGAAACTTTGGTTGACTAAATAGAAGTATTTTGGTAAATTACAAAACTCTCTTGTGTGGGTGCCGGTCTACGCAAACGCATACCGCCGGCCCGCCACAGAGGATTCAGTAAGAAAATTAAGTAATATCATCATAATATAGGTATTCTGCTATTATTCGCAGGTCACTTGCCGCTACTGAGTGCCCCATAGTCTTCAGCTAACATCCTCGTCTTCAAGTACGAGTTTTCTGTTTAGATACCGTCCATCAACTGTAACTTTCTTCGCCTCCTCCATCTCTTTCCTGCCACCATACCCTCTACCACGTCCCTCATGATACAATTCTTTCTTAGCCAATGTCTCAATCAGTTTCCTTTCTTTTCAGTTATATCTAGAATTAATCTTTTCTCCTTCCACCATTTCAAACACCCACTCATTCGGTTTCCGCTCAACCCAGATAATTCCCTCCATTCTTCTCCACATCCATCTTTCGAAAGCTTCCCACCTTTTTTGTCAATGTTGCGTAATGTCCATGTTTATGACCCATAGAGTACAATAGTCAACACGAAGCATTTTATGAGTCCTTTTTTCAACTTTTTATTCAAAAACTTACAAAATAAATGTTTCTTCGTTGTAAGCGATTCTTATGCCGTTCCTATCTTTGATTTTATTTCACAGCTGTCAGTTATAATAGACAAAAGTTTAGAAAGTAAAGTCATTGAAATTAAAACCTGCACCATACTTCTTTTAATTCAAAGCAATTGTAAAATAATAAAGGCTACACTAAAAATTTGGTCGCTATGAATGGTGTGCTTTCACACTAATCTAATCGCGCCATGAAGTAAGAGGTTAGCTTCAGTTGTGTTCACGACATAGCGAATTACATATGGGCGGAAAATTGTCAATCAAGTACGTCAAAAAGTGACATCATACATTTCCTTCTTGTAGTTTGGAAACAATGACGCGCGTATCTCACTATCTAGTGGCGCGGAAACTTACATCTTGAATCTCACGCATTATTAAGACAAGAAATTACTGAAATTAGATTGACAATATTTTATTCCTGTTATTTAGAACTGAGAAAAGTTTTCTTATAAATGATGTGATAAAGTCATGTCGTATTTCTCGTCTGTGAATAATAATTACCAACCTATTTCATAATACCATCTAAGTTGGGTAGCATCTTACATATTGTGTTCGATTTTATCGTTATTTCCAAAGGAAAATGTGGAATGCAAGTCTTATTTTGTATAGTTCCAAATCAGTAAAATTATAATTTAAAAAAAGCAACAGACGAACATTTAGCAAAATACGCACAACGTCCAGTGTACATATTAGTCGCCCTATAAAAACGAGTGGCAATGGGTTATACTTTTCTGTTGTGAATGTAGGGGGTGATGAAACAAGTGAACACCATACTTTTCACATATGTAACATGTAAGATAATTAAGGTCAGAGAGGGAAGAGGTTACGAGTGCACGTTAAAGTGAATTATAGTCAACACGACAGGTTTTTGAACATTTATGTGTCGCGTATTACGTTTATATACACTCCCTTTATAAAATTGGGTCAAATATCAATACAACAAAACATTTCACTTGTCAGACACCGTACATACGAGGGAGTGACATGACTATTTGAGTGGTCTCTTCAATTTAATAACAACTTGTACAGATTTTTTTTTTTTAAGTAGTATGATCTGCTCTGCCCTAACGGTGGCACTAAGCATGGGAAGTAGAACATATCCAGTGATTTCTATCACTTTTCGCGATTTGTTTGCATCACTACAAGCACTGACTGTATATCTAAAAGTATATATGTATACACACACACACGTGTCACACAACAGAAAAAAAAAACTTGGCTATTTGTTACAAAGCTAACGATAATTTAGTGCAAGAGCTAATGCAGCGGAGAGATGCAAGAGGGAATAAAACTGAGGATACTGCAACGCGACCAGTTGTTGTGCGATTCATAAAGCACCGCTATTTTCCACAACGGTGAAAGAGCACTCTTCATAATTTTGTTTTCCATTATTAACATCACTGAGGCTTGATTAATGGTATGATCGTAACCAGTAATTTGGATTAGCCGAGTTTCATCATGGACCAAATTACTTTTTCTTGGCGTAGGAGAGTTTAAATTACTAAATTTAACCATCAATGTCACTTCTCTCTATGTATAATTCAGACAATGCTCATACATTATCGACACAAATAATATAAAACAGTCATATAAAATCGCTGTCATGTTCAATACAACGAATGTCGTGGGTTTTGTAAGCTCTAATAATTCCATAATTATATTGAGCGTATCACACTGAATTTGGAACTAGCCTTGACACCAGACAATATTGAAAACCAGCAAATACTCTGTAAATACATTGATCCCTTGCTCTACAGTTAATACATATTAAATTCAATTGAAATAATCTCAGTCGAGTTGTTTCAGAAATTGGAACTATCTCAATGACATAACGACAGTGTTCAGCAAAATGAAAACTAAAATCATGTATACTAAGATTTTTAGCCTACTCTTATCAGTTTAATGTGTTGCATGTAGGCCTACAAAACTGCTATTATACCTATTACGTCAGCAGTAGAACACTATTCTCTAGACCGAACAGGCAAGTACTCAACTTTCTTGATTTGCAATCGAAAATTCAATGTGATGTGACGCGATTTTAAGTTTAGTGTACGTTTTAGCAGCACGGCTATATAAAATATTCAATATTGAAACTCCGAAGATGAATATCCTTACAGTCTTCTCCTCAGTTCCACCAAAAGAAGATGGCACGTTTCAACATAGGCCCTGGCCATCTTCTTCCAACACCTCCCTGTTTTCCCACTATCCTTGTTGATTCCGTGATCTCATGTAAACTGATGATATCGATCTGGAACTTTCTTTTCTTCTTCTTCTTCTTTTTACATGGATTAATACTGTACATTCAAATTCTGGTCAAATCACGTGAGTTGTGCAGCTAATAATCATATTTGTCTAGATTTTCTCGGATGTCACTATTTTCTACCACTTTACTCTTTACAGTACTTCTTCATCACTGATTTCTGCTGAAGTCCTTAAGAGGCCTAATCACTGCGAAATTAAAACACCGCTAATTTTACAGTAATTATGTGATATCTTCAAATGGATAAAAAAAAATCGATGTGGAACAAGAGCGCCCTAGACAATATTATTTTGCATGAGGTACCGTTATCACGAGTCACCTAGTAGCTTTTCGTTTGCAGCCATTTAGAAACGCGAAAATAAATGCCGTTTTTCTAAATGTCTAGAAATCAAAAGGAGATAAGTGAGTCACGATAACGGTATCTCATGTAAAATAACATTGTCTAGGGCGCTCTTGTTCCGCTTCTCTATTATCTTTTATCTATTTAAAAATATCACATAATTACTGTAAAATTAGTATTTTAATTACACCGTGATTAGACCTCTTAATATACAAACTAAGACGTTAGATCAATACCAAAATATTTCATTTAATTTGCCTTGTGCTGTGCAGCCTATTTCTTCTTACCTTCAAGCCTAGAATTTCCTATCTGTATCCAAGCAGCTGCATCAAGGCGCTAGGCAAAAACCGAAAATTTGAGGCGCCACCATGAACTACAAAAGCTATCATTCAGCTATGAAAAATAAAAATCCAGCATATAGAAAATATATTTGTTGATTTTTGTGTCCGTTGCGTATGCTTTCTTTCTGCAGAATGAACGGGACTGCAAACGAGAAACGAACCAGAAACTACGAGCATCAAAACAGTGCTTTCCATGTTGTAATGTACTCAACGTTTTTCCTATTTCTTCACGTAATTGCTCTGTTGTTTGCTCTGATTGAAACGAAAATGAGTGTTGCTTTTTATTTAAACATCAATATGAGTTTTCTGAATGAAAATAAATCCGTTTAAACAGATGTATGGTACAATATATCAATTGAGATGACATGAAAATACAAACACAATTCTTTTAATACACACACACTCTTCTGAACTCATTATTGATGGTCGTAAATTATTCGCACAAAGACATAATATACAGACACAATAGTACTTAGCTCCAAATACAATCAACAAAATACAAAAGCTCAACGGACGATCATTAAGCATTTTAAGTGTTTGTATCTTTATATAACCTAATTGAACAATATAAAAACAAACAGAAGCTAGCTTTTGCAAACAACAGTCTCTTAAATATGTCACATTTATATTCGACATTTTTAAATCCTTTTGCAACTGGTTGCAAGGTCTAAACTAACAATTTTAATGAAAACTATAAGAAATGTTTATGCTCTTTAAATACTTCTATATTAACTTTGTACTATAATCAAACAAACTATTTCAATAATAATTATGATTTTACTTACAACATTTCAATTCTATTCTATAGTCTAATATTAAAAAAAAAATCTTGCATTTCAACAACGTTGTTATTCTCTCAAAGGCAAGCAGCTTCCCGCCTCGCATAGTATTACCATCAAGTATGCTAAATGCCATTTAAACGTGACTCTGTAAACCCCCTGAAGTGACAAATGACATAACTCAATGTCAAGTACTCAGCCAAACAATAGCTAAAATAAAAACAGAATGAACGAGTTTAGTATAGATTGTATCGTGCGTACCCAATGGTGATCCCTACTGTTTTACAGCGAGTGAATAAAACGTTCTATAAAAGCCTTATATATAAATATATATTTTCTCTTTTCTCTTTGTTACTCATTTCAAAAACAGTATCATATATTCACATTATAGTTCACGATTATTCTTCCTTTTTTCTCCGATAGGGCATCAGAATTTACGCGAAGGGAACTATTTAAGGAAAAGATGAGTTAAAGCAATTGCTAGCATAAAGACGCGGTACTGCCGCTTGATCAAGGGTGTGGCTAACAAGGTGATCACTATTGGCAGCGCGTTTACGTGACAAGTAGAAAATACATCCCATTAAGATGTGGCAACGCTGAAGCGCCACTTTAAAAGCCTTAAATTGTATCTCCCAGTATACAAAAACACATAGCAAAATAGCAATTATAAGAAAATTTATTTGAAACTCAAGTACTGTCTTCTACATATTGAAAATTGCGGTAAGTATTCTTCCGATTGTTTAGAATTAGTACACAACAATCACAATATTCTTGGGCTCAGATTGTACAGTGTTTCTCACAAAGGTCTTACATTGTTTCTACACATACGTGGACATAATTTTTTTGTTGTTTCATGTAGCTACGTCGTTTTAACCGCAGTGGCGCAGTATTTCGTATCGCAGACACAAACCACCATCGATGTATAAATAATTTTTCAAAGATACCAGTTCAAGAATATATATAAGTTCCTATACTATATATCGTATTTTTCCTTGATGTCACTCCTATAACGAAAGATTGCACATTCCTGATTTACTACTGCAATATTCTCATAATTCCTTACAAGGCAACTTGTATTTTTTATTTCTTCCTCGATTTCACGGAATCTCGATGAAAAGTCCTCTACTTCAAGTTGCACTTTTCAGGGCCCGTATTTATGACGCAAGCCACGATTTATGTTATTCTCAAGAAACAACGGCTAAACGTCTTCTGTTGGCAACTCTCCCAAGAATTAACGTAAAAGACGACGAAGGAGAAAAAAAAAGTAGCTGAGGACTCATGGCTTATCGGGAATGAGACAGACATAAGGTTTGTGAACCCTAATTCGTCTTATCTGTAATTGGCTTGGTAACAGTTTTCGCCGTTTCATCAATCTGGTCCTCAACTTTTTCATTTCCTTTACGCTGGGTCGGTATTTTTTTTCTTTTCTTCACATCTGCTTTGCTGCATTGATTTCCAACTACAGATTAAATGAGAAAAGTTTGCAGAGGAGACGCTGAAAAGTAATGGTGATGCTATATTATATATATATATAGGGAGGGAGAGAGAATCACGTATCTCTGTTTCTTCTAGTATTGCATTATTTATTACCGAGGTTCTTGACGCGACCGTTATGGACAAGTGATTCATGAAAGGATGTCAATTTTTATAACTAAGATCCCTGCATTGAACTAACAAGGCTAAGAAATAAATACAGTGAAATGAAAACTCACATCAAAGTGGTCAGTTGAGAGATTCAGATCCAGGATATCCTGAAGGCAAAGTGCTAAGAGTTTCGCTACATTGGCTCCAAAATAATAATAATAATAATAATAATAATAATAATAATAATAATAATAATAATAATAATAATAATAATAATAATAATAATAATAACTCTCTACAACAAGGGCAATTTTTGAGTTCAACTTCCAACTTTTGGAGTAGTTGGCTCTGCTCTTTAGGGTAAAAGACACGATGAGACATGAATGATGATAATGAAATGAGTGGTACATAATATTCATTTAGGATTATTTCAGGTCGTTGTTAAGGAGAGAGAATCCACCCGGGACCAAATCTCCTACTGTCCTCAATGTGGGTTCCCAGTACTTCGTAGTACCATTTTTCACTACCAGTGCATTGAAAATTCCTCGGAGAAAATCTGAAGTCATCACGGATATCCATGCCCGGAGCGAGAGTCAAACCTGCAACAGAAAGATATAACTGCCCTTGCGATCGCCAGACGTAATATTTTAGACTGTTTCATTATTTTTATGTTCGCCTTGCCCTAACCTGGACCTTGTCTTTTGCACTATCTATTAATTCAACTTACTCTAAAGTCTACGAGATCGAAGCCGACATGAACCACACAAAATACGAGAACAATCAAAAACACTCAGACTCTACACCGGAATTCGAACCCACTATGGATTACATATTCCGATTTGAATCCAAGAGCTCGAGACAACTCGGCTATCGCCGTTGGCTAGATCGTGCCAGCGGTCAACGAAGAAAATTGTATTCACATTAATAGACTAGCTTTGAGGTAATTTACAAGTAATAGACAAGTACAGGACGAGCACATACCATTACGTATCACTACAAATACCACCTGCACGTGAATAAATAGCCTAGTTGCTGAAGTCCCTATAAAACTACAATCAATCAACCATCTGTCGATATTTGTTGCACTACTGTGCAAGGAATAGCTAAGTTTCTACTTTGACGCTGTACCGCTGGTTCCAATGTAATATCAAATATAGTTGTGGACAGGCATACACCCAGAAATTTTTGTTTGGAAAGGTCCAAGCTTCCTTTGGGGGAGGGGGTCAATACTATAAGCAACTACATCTCTGTAGTATCGAACGGGTATTATTTTGCACCCGAAAGACGATAAGTATTTGTCTTTTTTATGTTGTTCTGTTTTAGCCAAATTTCCTTGTGCTGTATAAAACTTAGTGAATAAATAAATAAAATACTTCCTCTTATATTTCCAGAAAAAAAAATGACAAAGCTATATTATTTTTATAAGACAAAGAGTACAGATAAAGTGTAAGAGCAAATTTTCATGCTACATCAATCATTTTCCTGATAAACAAGTATAATCTTCCTGAGAAAGTGTACAACTGTATGCTGAGTTAGGAAGTTTGGGGATCCGATCCAAAAACCAGTGGACCTCCCGTGGGTGCACCCATGGTTGTAGATTACATTTAATAATTGTCTAAATATAAACGGTTATTTAAATATAGACAAGAACATATAGAGTGAAACCTCCCTTAACGGACACCTCTATAATACGGACAGATTTTTTTTTGTCCCGGCAGAAACATGTGTTCTCTTACGAAAAAAAAAAAAAAAAAAACTCCCAATTACGGATACTTTCAGATACGGACGCGGACAGTCCTTTTTTCCCCCAAACATTTCAATAACCTCTTTATAACGGACAGAAATTATTCTCGGTTCTGCGATACACAAACACACACATACATGTTTCTTCTACAACCGTATTGAGGATTCTAAGTGGACACTTGCTGTAGTGTTTTATTACCCTTGTTGAAGAAAAAGCATGCATTTTTCGCTAAACAAAAGTTTAGCTCATTAGTTGATTCCTAACGCATCTTTTGAGAAGGCTCTGAGAATTTGAAATAAATGAAAAATGCTTACAGTGTGATGGTATATACTTAAGAAATTATCATACACGCATTATCTTTCAGAGTATCCTCCAGCAATAATATTATTTAACAGAAATGAATTTCTCCTTCATCCCTCCTAGTAACTCAAATACGTACTAAATAGAGTGAATTTTACGTATTTACGCTCATAAAAAATGTATTTTCTGTATATTACTGCATAAAATTACCGTTGTGAGAAATTAAATTTCTGTAACGGACACCTCTCAGTAACAGACAAAAATGCATGTCCCATTGGTGTCCGTTATTCAGAGGTTTCACTATATTATACAAAAGTATTATACTATTATAAAAAAAAGTAGGACACAAAATTTGGTTTATGAAATGACATTACCTAATGAACCACTAACAAGCAATGCTTTTATCGATAGGCATTTACCAGAAAACTCCAAACGAAAAGGGAACAGATAACTTTTAACTTAAATGCTCTGAAGAAAATGGGTGTTTTTGATGTGTTTTCTAATTGGACTAGCTCCCAAAAATACCGTTCAAGGTTTAAGACCATTGGAGATTTTTTTTAACAGAAAGAAAAAAAAAAAGGAAGGAAGCTTTTACTACGATGAAAAATACCACAAAAATGTGCTTCCTACTTATAAACAGAGAAATTAATTCCCAAATACTTTCCTTCCCATTTACAAGTACAGCAAAAAGAATCAAACATTAGCTTGATATATGCATTTTCAGAAATAAGATAAAAATTATGGAGATTTCTGTAAGCCAATCCTGGATTTTGTAAACCAATGCTTCATATATATATATATATATTCAAATTCCTCTCTTTTGGAAATTTACAAGACTTACTCTTCCCGAGGCTACAGAAACTTATCTTCTGTCGAACTTTCAAACTTTCGGAAACTCTTGATCCCTGTATCTTCCTAGATTTCGTCAACAACACCACACAGCTTCAGTATTTTTGTCGCTGTATTAACACTCACACACAACTTTTTTTTTTTTAATTTCTGTTGAACCAAAACTCCTAAAGTTTCTGCTTTCTATTCGTCCCCTGCCTCTACTCTTCGTCTATTTTTCTTTCTTTCTTTTTTCCTTCCCCTCTCTCACACACAATTTCTCTCTTCTTACTCTCTATCTTCTCTCATTATGAAGAATGGATTTTTAAAAAATACTTTGTTAATTGACAAATTTCGACAACTCATGATGTCTCATCTTCCCTTTTCATAATGTTCCTTAAGTTGCTCAACGGTAATCTTTCTCAAGATGCATTATACAGGGTACATCAAAAGTCCGTTTTCTTACAGAGAATCGAAAGAGTATAAAAGAACAGGTTGTACTCTATTTCCAAGAGTCAATGATGTTATATATTACAGTTCTAACATACTTCCTCTTTATATAACATTTATTTTAACAAACGATGACTCAAAAGTTTCACATTGAAACAAATGCACTTTCTCAATATTCAGTAATTAAACATGTATAATCTTAGCTGATGTACACATTCTAACAAATATTTCTCACAGGAATACTGTCGGTCGATCTCTCACAAATATCACCATTAATATCTTCCAATAAACGCTTTTACAAAACCCACAAGGAGACGCGAAGCTATTCCTTAAAATATCTACAGTGTGTTTTTAAACAACACCGAAAATGTTTGGGAAGTGATTCCTGACACCAAGATAAGACAAAAAGTATAGACCAACCTGGGTACACAAATGCTTCCTTTCGGAGTTATAGGCTGCCGAAAACATGAAAAAATGAACTTTAAAAATCCATAGCTCCAAAACTATAAGACCTACCGTAGTCGGGTCAAGACTTTACTCAGGAACTAATATGTGACCTATCCAAAAATACATGTTTCGGAATCCTGCGGTAATCACGCAACAATTTTTATAGAGGGAGTTTGGCTAAAGGCATACAATTTGAAGTACTCACCAACTACCTCTGTAAAAACTGTTGCTGTGAAGTAACGCAGGATTCTGAAACATGGAGATTTGGATAGGGCACATGCTAGTTCTTAAATGAAGTCTTGACCCGACTAGGGTAGGTCCCATAGTAGGTCTATTGGAGCTATGGACCTTTATTTTTTTTCATGTTTTCGTCAGCCTATAACTCCGAAAAGAAGCATTTGTGCACCCAGGTTGGTCTATACTTTTTGTCTTATCTTGGTGTCAGGAATCACCTCCCAAACGTTGTCGGTGTTGTTTTGAAACACCTTGTATAAACTGTTGTAATCGAAATGAATCTAGATCCGTTGATAAGATTGCAATTATCAGATCTATCAAATTTCATCCAACATTAAAAACATCATCACAGAAAACACAGAATAGACTAGAATTGTAAGAGTGTGTTTCTAAGAGTTTATTGCCATTAGCAGATTTCTTCAGCGCCTGTAATAAAACATTCATCGAACCTAGGACTCAGCTGTGAGAAAGGACAACTATAAAGTCTCAGATGAGCAAAAGAAGTGAATATTAATTCAGTAGAAATATCTTATATAAAGTAGGCCTTAAAATGTAGCAAAAATCTGAGTGTTGTAACCATATACCGTTGCCTTTAAGCAAAATGGGTTTTATTCCTTCACACAATTGCTACTTTCAATCAAAGATTCAAACTACTCTAAATGAAATTTTATTATCACTGGTTTTGAACCACCGGATAAAAATACACGAAATTTTATTTCTTGTTATAATTTAGTTATTTTTTGGACTACTCGAAGCTCAGTCACCAAATATGGTAAATATGATAGCTTTTTTCCTACCTATAAACCATATATCTACCTCCACTACACACAGAGAAATATACTACTACTACTACTACTACTACTACTACTACTACTAATAATAATAATAATAATAATAATAATAATAATAATAATAATAATAATAATAATAATATATGTGTCTTTCAACCTATGGACGTAAATACTATAAATTTGGAACAAGGAGCATTTATCTTCAGAAAATATAAATGCAACATTTACTTGCTTGAATGCCATGTGTAAGACACACGCGAAAGGGAGTCAATAATGTCACCAGCAACATTCAGAATAATCGCTAATAGTCTTATCCGGGAGATGAGACGAAATGCGAAAGGAGAAAGTACTTTTACTACATGTTTTCGAGACAAGACAGCCTCAAATCTAGTTGTGTGGGCAACGCACTTGGCTAATTGTCATTGGCAATTAGGTAAAGAAGCCGTTTAAGTTTGGCAAGATAAAAGTCTTGAACGAAATATTCGTGTAAAGTAAGTAGGATATTGGTTGGAAAGTAGGTGAGGCATACATTTCCGAGTATATCGTAAAGATCAGAAGATAATACAGCTTAAACATCATTTGAACTGTATTAGTACAAAACATAATCCATTGGCAGCCTTTCGTTTCAACACCGCTGATCCTCTGAATTAATTAAGCTATGGTTAGTTAACAATAAGTACTTTTTTACACATTTTAATTCTTTATTATTATTATTATTATTATTATTATTATTATTATTATTATTAGTAGTAGTAGTAGTAGTAGTAGTAGTAGTAGTAGTAGTAGTAGTTGTTGTTGTTGTTGTTGTACTTTGTGAATTAAAAGTCTTGTAGTGACATGATTACAAATTTATCACTCTGATACCAAAACTCTATAGTTTGGCCATGCTTATCCGCCTATTCTCCGTGGAGATATAAATGGAGCTAATCAAGTAACTACTGATTTTACACCAAATATTATCCATATTGCAAAATTTATTCCGTATAGCAATATTTAGTCCCTATTGCTTCAGTGAGTTGCATATTTTTCAATAATTGCGGATTAGCAAAGGAGTTATTACTGTGAAACCGTAAAATGACCACTTTATTTTCCTATGTAAAAAAGCTCAGTATCATAGTGATTTTATATTTGCTGATGTAGAACGCATACTACTACTACTACTACTACTACTACTACTAATAATAATAATAATAATAATAATAATAATATAATAATAATAATAATAATAATAATAATAATAATAATAATAATAATAATAATAATTCCAGATAAATTGATGTAGATTCTTAAACACAACAAAAAACGTATCAAAATATCTTCGAATTATTCCTGGATAGTTGCAGAAAGCTCAACCGACGTCATATGACTCAAAGATTTATTGTGTCTGTTTATTATTTATTCATTCCTAATTATCAAGTTTAAATAATACAAGCACATATTTATTTTTTTAATGAATTGTATTCAAATATATTAGTTGTAATTGCATTTTTATATACTGTACCTACAAATATCAGAAAACTGAATGAGTTAATAAATGTAATAATGATTTGCTAATTTCTCCTGTCAAAGAACGAAATAAATCCCAGATGTTGATAGTAATTTTGCATAAACGATTTCTCACTACAAATATGATTCTGTGTTTTCTTGTTTTTAATGTTTTTATTACATCAATTCAATGGTGTGGAGTAAACCGCAAAAAATGCGTAAGTTATGAACTGAAATCCGCAATGTGAGTATTATATATTTTGAAACGCAAACATATACACATAGACAGAGAAAAAGAGGAACACAACAATGCTTTACGTGTATTTTGAATGTTTTCTGACTGTTCTGAGTGTCAAGTGACAACTTACACGGGCAACTGGTAGAAGAAAAGAATGTTCTACCCGACAGATTCAAGACAGTAGAAGTACGAGGTCGTGGGAGTCTACGCAGCTGTATGGTTCGTGACTAAAACCTAACACACTCTATTGATCAGTGTGCTCACGCATAGAGGAAAACTCATTACTACACATTCTTGCCAATCCCGAACGGTATAGAAGCATACATATGTATATACTTGCTGAAAATGATCCATTCTTCATTTGCTGATACATATGACTGATTATGCTGCTCTTTCCAAGCTGTGTTCCATTATGGGTATCGTGCTGTCAAGAGAACGGAGATGTTTTTCACGTAAAAGTAAATTTCAATAGACAGACTGATTACATTTGTTTCTGTATTACCCGCATTGAGCATACGTACTGGACAGTCATCTCTAAGAGATCAGAGTTTCCCATATCTGCACGAAAGATTCCGTGTGCAATTCCTGTACAAGCAGGAAAATGAGTCCTTATACAAAAGCAAGAAAACAAGACAAACATGGGTGTACGAATGCACTATTACGGAGTTACAACCCGCCACTATGTTTATGTGGTATTGAACGGATATTATTCTAAAACCGAAAAGACGATAAGTAATTGTAAAATTGTAAAATACCTATATTTTTAGGAAAAAAATGATGGAACTAGATTGTTTTTATAAGAGAAAAGAGTGCAAATGAAGTGTAAGATCAATTCGATCTCAGCTCGCGCCAAGTGAGTTTGTGGTGGACAAACACCGTGTGCATGGATTTTCTCGGGGTTCTCCTGTTTCCTCGCTCTTTCTTCACTCCACCATTTCATTCATTTCTCATCATCACCGTCTCCTTTAGCTTAGCCGGCATAAGCGTGGGATGTGGATTTTATTTCATTTCATATTTTCATGCTACATCAATCATTTCCCTGTTAAACAAGTAAAATTTTATTCAGAAAGTGTACAAATGTATATCGGAAATTTTAGAAGGGTGTCCGGATCCGGTAGACTACCCCGCGGCGCGCCCGTGCGGTTGTCAGTCGAATATGTTTTTCGGATAAAAACAAGACTAGTGTTTCAGACACCACTTTACGAAGTGAGTTTTGTTTCATATAATCTAGGCTCTGGAAAGGGGATTTAGGTGAGCGTAAAAGTTCGTCTATCTTCAATAGGTGGCAGCACCTTTCTCCTATCTTCTCAGTGTTTTTTTAAGGCTAGCCAGAGGCTAGCATCCTTTAAGAGGGCAACACCTTCTTTTAGGGAAAGTAGTTGAAAGGAGCAGTATGGAAATAAGATATTGGTGGTTGGGCTATGGGCTGCTATTTATTTGTGAAACTTTAATTAACCTATTAATGGAAAGGGCATTATGATCTTTGCGATTTTCCCAATGTATTCCTAATAGAGTTGCAAATATTCACAATAATTCAATCAAATTTAAGATCTCAATTCAAACTTTCTCCAAAGGCAAACTAAATCAATAACTAGAGAATAATATGTGCGCTTTTCTCAAATTTTGTTTCTTTCATTGCTGAAAGAGTCATATTGTTAGAAACATGCTTGTGAAGAGTAAACCTAGAGAATACATGGAAAAGATAAGAGACGCATGCTGCCATCTGTTGGCTATAGTCGCGTCTTTACACTTACCTTCAGCATTTATTTCAATTTCTTTTTTAAAGTTATTTTCTCTCAAAGATCGTATAAACTACATTAAACAAACTTTGCATAGGAATAGCATCATAGTATAAGTGGTTAGACCTATGTTGCGAGGGCTATGAGCTGTTGTGTCCAAAATCTGTCCCACACATTAGTATTGATTTCCCAAACATTGTTCGAGATACACAAAATCGATTTAAAGCAAAAGAGGATTATGATCGGTAATGCTATTGAGGAACATTAGGAACCGTTCCTCTGTAATCAAACTAATTACAAAGGTTTAAGGCTTATTGACTGATCTTTGCACGTTTATATTGATTAGTAAAGAATATTCTGAAGTGAGTTAGTTGTGGCCAAACGTGTTCTTGATGAATATTGACCCAAAACTCGTCCATATATTACGATACATTTATCTAAGACTAACTGAAGTAAAAAACCCTTTTGGGATTTATGGTATATTATATCCCATATACCATTTTTTAGAGGTATGTGGAGAGTGATCAAGTACTCTCAAACAGCCTCTCTAAAAATGATTGTGCAAGTACCGGAGGTTCTAAAAGATGGATATCTGGATAGTTCACGTACTAGTTCCTCAGTGATCGTCTTGATCCGACTACGATCGATCCTATAGTAGTAGAACTACGGATCTTTTAAGTTCATTTTTTCATGACACCCTATAAATACAAAACTATGTACTTCCGATCACAGGTCCATATGAATTATTTTCTTATTTTGGTGTGAGAAGTATATTCCCTCGGTACATATATATATATATATATATATATATATATATATATATATATATATATATATATATAGATTCCATACGTGTGTCAGCTCTCGAATTCCCCTTTCAGATATATGATACGGACATGTAAATTGTACCGTTTTGAAAGTTGCTTTATTCTGAAGAGAATCAGGTACGAAATATGATCCTAGGATAATTAGTGATGATATAGTAGTCCAAAATTTACCTTAAAAATTCCAAAATCTCGAAAAGGATACTGTTCAAACTTTGCACGTTAATGTAGGTAATGGGATAGGTGGTTCTGAAGCAAGATTGTTTTACTCCCTTATACATTTGACGAATGGTGATCGAAAATTACTCCATACACTTAACATTGCCAGATTAAAAACATCTCTGCTCCATAATCGAATTATTCCAAAACAGTCTGAACTACATTGAGCAAAATACGTTCGACGATAGTTGTACAGATTCGCCCATACATAGATCAGTGACGCATTCCGAATGCATTAATTTTATGTTACTCTGAAAATATAATTTTGTATTATTGTCTTTTGAAAGATTCCACATTTTGAGTGGGATAATAAAAAAGAAACAGTCACCTTGACTTTTTCAATTTCGTTTTGTTGATATGGCTTTGGCTAACTTCTTTTGAATCTTTGCCACAGAAATGTTCTCTGCTCATTGTCAATACTGACATTTATAAATAGACTTCTGTCTCCAGTTTTGCTTTCTAATTGATGACATTGACAACTACGTAATACGTCAGCGAAGCAAGGTTTACTTTTCACTGTCTACGTGAGATCATTCTGGTATGGTAAGCAAGACAATTAAATTGTACAGCCATCTTCTGTGAAAAGTACCCAAAATGTTCAGAACAAAATTCACCTAAGCTCCTCAGTGGCTAAGCGGTTAGCGTACGCACCTTTGGCGAGGGAGATCCGGGTTCGATTCCCGGTGGGAGCTCATTTGGTTCGGATTCCACGTTAATCAGTAGGTCCACGTCTCATATAGCCTCGCTGCTAAAAGAGACGTTAAACTCAAAATCAACTCAACTCACCTCAAAATTCACCTACACACATAACAATGGACTATTATTCTGTACTTAAGTATTTCTTACATTTATTTATTCATTTTTATAATTTTGCAATATGTAAGCTTCAGTTGAAAACAACTACGAAGGAAGAAAGTGACTTGTCTAATAAGATTGCTGATATTTCAAAGACTATACTATTTCAGTTCATACCATGTAGGTAAGTATAAGCATTTACTGCAAACTACTTGCAAGATTTGAAAAGTTATATCTGTGTTTCGAAAATTGCACGAAAGTATTTTAAAAGCGTTTAATGCTAGCCATCCAACTATGAAGAACCCCAATAAAAATTAAGTTTTAGTATTATTCTATTACTAGCAGCGTTCACCCCGCTTCGCCGCGGTCACCCCGGAACGCAATAAACTTTGTTACTTAGATAATTTTTACTTTTTCGCTTTCAAGTGATATGATAAAAACCATAGAAGATTGCACTAATGTTAACATTATATCGCCTGTCATTTATGTTAACCCGCCCCGCTTCGCTGCGGTCACCCCAACCCGCCCCGCTTCGCTGCGGTCATCCCGGAACGCAATAAACTTTGTTACTTAGATAATTTTTACTTTTTCGCTTTCAAGTGATTTATAGCGCCTGTCAGTTATGTTAACCCGCCGAGTCACAGGGTCATGCGGGTTGCATATAAATACGTTTATTTTTATACCTATGATGAACTAATAACAAAGGATTTGTACGTATGGACACCTGAATGGTCAATTATCTCAAGACACTGGTAATTGAAAATTAAAGTGATATGATAAAAAACATCTAGGGTCCACATCCTAACAACCCCCCAAAAATGAAAGAAATCGGTTCAGCCGTATTAGCGTGATGAGCGGACAAAGGATTTTTTGTACGTATTGACACCTGATTGGTCAATTATCTCAAGACACTGGTAATTGAAAATTAAAGTGATATGATAAAAACCATCTAGGGTCCAAATCCTAACAACCCCCCAAAAATGAAAGAAATCGGTTCAGCCGTATTAGCGTGATGAGCGGACAAAGGATTTTGTGCGTTCTCTTTTATATATATAGATTTATGAAACAACAACAAGTACTACCACTTACAATAATAGTAATACGGGAGAATTATCTTACTTTTAGCATAAAAAAAGACGTGTCTTCTCAACCCTCCAACTTTTTTCTTTGTTATTTAGTTCTTGTTACACGATTAAACTTCATCTTTGTGTCATTATATATACATATGTTAAACGTAATAATTTTTAAAAAAGACAACATTTTCTACAATGCATTTTGGCTTCTTGGCAAGGCGCAAAAGACTTTAAAATATCTGAATATCCAGAATGACCACCATTACAATCTACCCAATGGAAATTCCTAGAGTGATCCAGTAAATGTGTGGTTTAGTAGTAGGAATGTATGAGCACACAGTAGCACAAGTCAGAGGAGGTCCCATAAAAGGATTCTTTTCGAAAGGAAGTACGTGACACGAAACAATTAAAGAAATGACACGCAATATTTATGCTGACTTGGGTTTTGGCGTGTAATTCTTGCAACACTGGAAAACAACATACAAAAAGGTTATTAAAATATATACATAAAAAAATAACAAAGAAGAAAGGAACAAAGATATATTTTGAACGACATGGTAATACGAGTATAAAATTACTAAAAATAACAATTTAGCATTAAAACTTTCGATATAATTAAAGAATATTGTGTCTCATCCCCGAAACGTTTAATGACATGAATGCTTCTAATTAAATATTTAACTGTTACTGTTTCTACACTCCCAGCAGTATATATATATATATATATATATATATATATATATATATATATATATATATATATATATATATATATATATATATATATATATATATAGATACACGTCGCATGCGAACATTATATGACTCATTTAACTTTACAAAGAACGGATTTTCACTAAGAAAACATCATCACAACCCTTCCAGTGGAGCAAGTAATTTTCAAGAGGATGTCTCAGTGTTTGTTGCTTCATGCTTGAATGCTACAGCTAACATATTTAAGCTAGTTTTTCCACTCGCGTTTTCATAAAAGTGTGTTCTAAATGGCTCAACAAAGAGATCACACGACTGGTTTTTACCCTTACGTTATTCATGGTACCATGAAACGTAGTTTCACATGTGTCTGGTATTTCTTATTTATTTTTATTAGATTCTATTACTGTTTACAGATCTACATGGTTCAAAAAGTCTGTTTTTCTTAATTTTGGAGTTATAGAAAGATGTTTCCATGAGCTTCATAAAGTTTTTTTTTTTAATCCACACTAAGCTGCTTCTAAGTACTTAACTGTCTCTGAGAGAATTTAGTAAACTGAGATATATCAGATTAATAAACGCGATACACGTTTCAGGTTCGATTTAGGATTTAGGAATTAGATTTCTGGGCTTTCGGCATCAACAGCCATTAGCCCGACACGTATGAGGGATGACGTACCTCGACAATCACACCATCCGAGGAAAGGCAAGGAAGAAAGCAGCCTGGAACTTATATGTTAAGTACAATCGCGACAGCCTAGTATTAATGAGGAAAACCCAGGAAAACTTCACTCAGAATGGCTGGCTTGAACACGCTTTTACACTTTTTCGACCGAGTGTACCCACCAGGAATCGAATCCGGGACCGTTCGCACCAATTGCAGGTTCAAGTTCCGCAAGCCATTCACCTATGCACGGGAGTTTCTCATAATCTAGCCATTAACTCCCGTGTAACACATTTCTCACTGTCTCATTCTGCCCTGTACAACATACAAGTGGGTTGTGGGACACGCTGAATAAATAAAAATGAAATGAAATTTTTGAGTTTTACGTCCCACGGTTATGCCGGTTAGGCTAAAGGAGACGGTGATAAAGAGTAATGAATGAAATGGTGGAATGAAGAAAGTGGGAGGAAACGGGAGAACCCCGAGAAAACCCACGCACACGGTGTTTGTCCACCACTAAGTTACTGAATAAATAAGTGCAAGCTTTTATTGTGCATCTATAAAAATCATCTTCACCTTTCCAATGCATGACGTAAGAGCGCGCTTTTAAAATTTGAGAAAAGGAGAGATAAATATAAGAAAAGAACGAGAGTGGATGAGTAGGAGAATAAGTGTTGGCAATGTACGCAGTCATGGATCCACGGGTAATACGTCTGTAAAACTTACGGTATTGACGTTGTTATTTGCTTCTCATTACTGTCTTTTTATCAACGATCACGTTATCTGCCAGTTCCTTCTCCTGACATCACAAAGCATTCAACAGCAAATGACTCATCTATAACAATTATTTAGAACAATGGGTAAGTCTTTGATCAAAGATATGAGGTAATCTTCAACAGAGCAAAACTTGATGAAATTCTTTTCTTTTTTTTTTTAACATTTCACTTCATTGAAGTATCAAGCGTAGCCATCCTACGTTTGACTAATTACTTCATTAATCTCGCTAACATTCAATAGTTATATTTTGCACACGATATAAACCAAAAATCGACCATTCTCCGATAAGTATCCCTATCATTTTCGCAGAATTTTCAAGGAAGGATTTCAGAACCTGGCAAAATCACGAAATATGAAAGATTTGTGGATATATGTTTGACATCCCTGATATCCGTAAAAGTAGATTGTTTTTTCCTGAACATATCAGAAATTGTCTGTGGTTTTTACCCTTATATCATCAGTGTCCATCACTTAGGCGAATCATGTTCAATCATAGTCTTTGCTTAGGTACCCCCAAAAAACATATATATACATACCCGACATATCCCTACCATCAAATGGGCAATTCACGCAATGCAAATAATACGGAGATCTCTTGATGTTACGAAAAGTGTAGTTAATCCATAGACAAATAAATTCAAATCATAATTTAGACAAAAAGTGCAAAATCACTATTTTGATCCACTTATTATAGCAACCACAACTGGAAAATTTGACAGATACAAAGCTTTAAAACGTTAATGTCCATTACTTGATTGTTCTTCACTTTTATATGAGTAGTCAAATCAATAATTAAATCCATACACTCATATACGCATGTTTTTTATTGTTCAGGTACTTTTATGACGAGTTATCTTCAGTATGACATACATATTTCAAAGAAGGACTAAAAAGATGTTTTATATTTACTTCGCAACACTGCAGCATGTCACACCGTCACACACATCTGTCTTTTGCATCTCTTCTTTGTTTCAAGTGCTCCCGCAAACCGCAATTTCTGTCCAACCATGAATTATAGCCCTGTTAACACGACTGCTTCCAGAATGTTACATTATGCATGTTTGCATGTGAGAAAAAGCCTTCCAGGGAAAATACTAAGACCACAAACTCTTGTGGCCGGGGTCCTAATTAATTGGAACGAGCTTCCAGTCTCGTAATCTGGAAAATACATCAGAATTCTCATGAAAGAAGCAAAATCAAGTTGTCTAGTAAAGTAGTCTAGAAGAGAATAGTGCATATATTTTACCTAGTCAACAGTTTGTAATCTTTCGGAACCTAGTCATATATCTAAAGAAGGCACGTACTTCACTTTCCAAGATAATTAATATGCAATATGCAACCAGCAGTACGATACTTAGTCCACATGCCAGCAACTATTCTCAATATACTTCCTCAAATCTTCTACCGACTTCGTTAAAATCGCTCCAACATGTGAGAATTCATACCAGGCGATATATAATAGAACTCTATTGATTATTCTCTCCTGAAGACTCCTTGTTTTTTGCAGAATACACCTCATCTTTCAAAATTCACCATCTGGTAAGGTGTATGGGATTGTGGACAGGTGAATGGGTTGCCCATTCTGAAAAAAAAATCAAGAACTCTGCGGTGCTGAGCCCTTCTCGAGTTATGGAACACGATTCACGTATCTGTTTCTTCTTATTTATTCTAAAGAAGGAGAGGACAGGACCGAATTCACCGACACTGGTAAGCTTTCTCGTGGCTATATTGTTAGCGTGCGTCTATTTGTTGCGAGAGACCCGGATGCGATTCCCGGCGGGGATCTATTTTAATTTGTAGATCCACGTCTTACATAGCGTTGGTGCTGAAATTGACACTAACTCCAACCAAACCATCGAAATTATTAGAATAAAGTAATTATTCGTTTAATGTTAACTGTGCTAGAAGGGATGAGAGACGGAATGGATATGATTTTTTGTATTTTGCTAATCCAAACCACGTTCGCCAGAATGTTAGTAATTTCAACAGCAAATAAAAGACGATATCCCTGTTTTCTTCGACAACAGCTATAATTATCTCACAGGTTGAGATGTAACACTCAAAGGTAGCGTTTACGAAGAAAAAAAAAAATCATGATCAAGAAAAACACACACACCCTCATTTACCTTTGAAATTCACGGCATTTAACAAAACCAATCACTTCCAAAAGAAGCAAAAGGTTATAGATGGATCACACATCACGTTACAACATAATGTCTGAATGGTCAACAAGGGGTCTTCCAAACCAGACGGTTCTTCCTGGTCTAGACAAAGCCTACTCTTGTACAGATCTGTTTATCTTTCCCGTGAACGGTCTCAGTATCCATGAAACTAACGGTAAGGCACGCACTGACTATTGCATGTAAACAAAAGAAAAAGATGCTTCAATCCACGCTCAGCGAGCACGTGTGAGGATGGATATCAATACAAGATGTGTTGTTGCGATTGTCACGTCGAGTATACGGTTATTTCTTGCTTAATTGTAGCTTAGTGCGAAAAACAAAACCACAATGAACAGTTTACAATAAATAACCTTTGCCACCATCCATTACATGAGAAGCATCTTCGAACGCCTCAATCCGGTTGTTACCAACACCTCTGTAAGTATTTTACTCCCGCACGTACACAAAATTACTGACATTGAAAGTTTTGTGTGTGTTTGTGTGTGTGTTACAAAGAATTTCCTCCATTCAGTGGTTTTGATAGGGTCAAACCAGAGACTACACTAAAAACTGAAATTTTTACATTTTATAGAGGTCACAGTGGCTGTGAGATGGAATGCTCACCTCTGGTGGAACGGCTCCCTGGTTCAATTGTAAGTCAACTGAATTTGTGGTGGACAATATCGTGTTTATAGGTTTTCTCGTGGTAGTCCCGTTACCTTCCACATTGGCATTCCGCCAATTCCATTATTGCCACTTCTATAGATCATGTGTCTCCTATGACATTTCATATACACCCTTTTAAACATTCTGATTTAACTTTTTTTTCTTTTTGGTTTTCATTTGATTTCTCCTCTAGAAAACCAATCACAATCACAATGGCACGCGGTCTACAAAATCAGTCGCATCTTAATCAAATCTGGCATTGAAGTAGATCTTGGGTTGCTTAGAACTCGTGTGAATTATTTTCTTGTGCAGATGTTTTGGTTCCTGAGTTATAAGCCATGGAATCTGGGATTACTTGATCAAATTTAAGTATTTAAAAAAAAAAAAAAAAAAAAAAACTCACTAAAGGTCAGAAATGAGTGAAAAATACAAGATGCAAAACGGTTGAATGTTAATTTGAAATTCTCTGCATGGGAAAGAATGAGTTTATGGGAAGTATTTGAACTCTTTCTCCCTCTTAGGATAAACATCTCAAGGAAAGTGTACTGATAAAAGTTTGTAATGCCACTTCTTCTCACCCCTATACTAATAAGGACTGAACTTGGACATACAAGACATTGAGAGTGTCACTGTTCGCCTCAGCTACCCAGAAAACTATGGATTTGACAGAAATATCGGTCGTTTTCAATCATTTCGACATACCACTCCCCTCCCACCCTTACCTCTTCTTATCCCCAGTGGGGCCGCGGTGGCTCAGTGGTAGAGCGTTCACCTCTGGTGCTAGGGGTCTCGGGTTCAAACCCTGCTCCCGCCAAGTGAACTTTGTGGTGGACAAACACCGTGTGCGTGGGTTTTCTCGGGGTTCTCCCGTTTCCTCCCACTTTCTTCATTCCACCATTTCATTCATTACTCATTATCACCGTCTCCTTTAGCCTAACCGGCATAACCGTGGGACGTAAAATTCAAAATTTCATTTTCATTTTTTTCTTATCCCCAGTGTTGATGGCGCATAAATTTGGACTTAAAACGCATCGAGAGTGTCAATATTCATCTCAGCGAACCCGAAAACTACGGAATATATGCTAACATCTGTCACTTCCGATTGTTTTTATATGTCATCCCTTCCCCCATCCCTCACCCTTGTACCGATGGGAGATGAATTTGAATTTAAACGGTATCGGAAGTGCCACTATTAATCTCAGCAGCCCCGACAACTATGTATTATACGAATGGCGAGAAATCTTCGGCTTAAGGCCACATGTGGCGTTTAAAGACACAAAGTGAGGCCTCCTGGACATGCTGTGGGAAACGCTAAATTATATAAGGAATATGAAATATACGACAAATCGAGAATACTTTGAGAACTCATTACACTTGAAGAGAAATTGAAGCTCTAAACACGAATGATATAATATCCCGATGCTGTCTCGACAAAAGCAATCTCAGCATAGTCATGAGGCGAGCAAAAAGTAAATGATGCATAAATTGTCCTAGTTTATCTTTTTAATATGTTAAGTACCATATTCTTATGCGAAATATCAATATGTAACTATCAATAACTACGTAACTAATAACTGCAAAGTAACTACAGAATATTAGTTTTATTCAAAACTACCTATACGGTCATTTTGTGAAGTGGATATTTAAAGTGTGGCTTCTAAGGGAAAAACGATCCCCACTCCAGGTTTGAACACTAATATCAGTGATTCTTGATTATTTTAACACATCATTCCCTTTCCATCCCATCAATTCTTACTCAATACCGATAAACGCCATGGCCTACTTCTAATCAATGAAGGGCGATTTTATTCCTCAACCAGGAGATGCATTATTATTTTCTTGATATTTTGTTCAATGGATTTAGGAAACATCTCTTAGGAACATCGTGGTTTTATATCCCCACGAGGGTCTAAACGGACTATGTTTAATATAATTTACTTTGTATCTGAAAAAAAGGCTTAAAGGTAGCACACCATGGTCATTTAACGAAATTAATACAGAAACTGATTCCTAAGTTCTTACTATTTTAGTCCTGACTGGTGTTTTACGTGATTTTTTTTTTTTTTAATCTGAGCTGGTCAAATTTCAAGTGCCTACAATAAATAGTTTTTACATCTTGATTTGATGTGAGAAAATAAATATCGAAGTCCTAATGTTTGCAATAGACGGTATTCCTTTCAGAGATAGAATCAAACAGAATAGTAAGAGCACGAAAAGCAATTAACCGTGTTCTTTTGCCTCTCCTACCATATCGGCGATCGAATCATGCTTAGTGAACATTGTGCTATGTTAGATTCCTGATAGGCGCTCAGAATTTTTAAGATTGTTTCAGAAGAGTACAGAAAGTACTGTCTTGAAACTTGTTGCTAGATGATTGGCTAGTTGGACTAAAATTTAGCGTTTCTTTCAACAAGAGGCTATGTGAGACGTGGATCTATAGTTTAAGACGGACAGTGTTCCGTTCAAATTTCAAGACTAGCACTGAATATCAAACGCGGGACCCTGTGCACTCAAACCTAGCACAGTAGCCATCAGGTCAACAGAGAGGGTATTATGATTTCCGAATGAAAGACATAGTAATTTCAACTGTGCTTCTCCAGGATACTTTATTTGTGAAAAAAAAATCGTGGGAAAATATATAGTAATTTAGTTTGTTGGCATGTTCCCTTGTTTTTGTGCGTGTGTTTGCTGTCCTACTAATTAAGTGCCTGGGATTTTTTTTTTTTTTTTTTTTTTTTTTAGAAAATTGGCAAAACGGTCAATTTTAACACAGACCTGAACGTTTTTCGCACTTAAAATAATAATGTATCCTTATGTTACGTACTGTTGGATTAGCACGAAAGTTAATTAAAATATTTCTATAGTGACGTTAAGGATAATTAACCTATTGATACATATTGTTTTGACTAACCTTGGGATTTTTTTTAAAGAAAATAAATCTCACAAATAGCAATAAATTAACCCATAAAACGTACGGGATGTTAGAAACGCTTCAACATCACAAAGAAATTACCTTAGATAATTGCTATAAAAATAATTAGTTGAATAATTATTTCAAACAGTCAACTCTATATATTTGAGTCTTAAATAGTTATGAACTATAATTTTCAACAGATTATTATAATAAATTCGTCGCTTCCTCCACGATTCTCAGAACATTTAAAAAAAGGGGGGAAAGACGAAAAGAAAATAAAAGAAAGGAAAACTGTTTAAAATATGGATTACTCAAAACTTGCTTATTACATAAAAAAAAATGATCAAATCATTCCAGATATTGTTTATTATGAAGAAATGTTTATTCTTTCTTTATTATGTCATCATTGATAATAATACAAATTACTAGACGATAAATAATTTCTCAACGACACTGACCATTTTATTTCACTTATATCTTGCGTTTCCACTTTCTAGAAAACTCAAGGTACTGGATCAATTATCGACTAGTGACGCCTAATAGTGGGAACTATGATACTAGTACGAAACATGACGGAATTTTACTCTAGCAACTCGCGCCATTTATTCATCATGAGTGTGTAAGTATTATATAATTAATACGTGGAACGTCATATAGCACGAGGCGAATCAGTAAGTAACATTCCCACGCGTCCCATAGCTAGGAAACCGTGTGTTGCGCAAAACGAATGTGTGTATGTGAGAGAGTAAGGTCCTAGCATGGCGCATGCATCAGCGGATCTTCCTAGAGCTCTAAGTAGTGTTGTGGCAGCGGTTGAAGATGGACGTTCCTATTCCAGCTCCTGACGCGTTTTGAGAGCATTAGGGAACTTCCGCTAGTGTATGCGCCATGCTAGGACCTTACTCTCTCACGTGCACACAGTCTCTTCGCGAAACAAACGGTTTCCTAGCTATGAGATGCGTGGGAAAGTTACTTTCTGGATGCGCCTCGTATTTTGTAAATACTACACGACTGATAAGCCATGTTTGGGCTTTGTTTCACAACTAATTTCAGAATTGTACACGGAAACTAAATAAATAACATTTTAATCGAAATTATGATCTATAAAAGGTAGAAAAATACACAGATCTTTTTTTTTTAAGATAATACTTAGCGGTAGCTGCATGAAGTTTGCGATCTCAATGGTGGATTAAATCAACAACACTTGGTATTTGCGCCCCCCCCCAAAAAAAGCTCAAGCTGTAGGCCATTAAAAAATTAGAATACAAGTGTAGGTCTACTGTCTTTTGGATCGCGAAGTTTCTCGCAGTATATATATATATATATATATATATATATATATATATATATATATATATATATATATATATATATATATATATATATATATATATATATATATATATATTAATTGGAACGTGAAATCAATCAACAACTCACAAACCCAAAATACAAGAATACTCCTATCTTTCCAATACGAAAAAAATATCCGATATTGTAATGGAAAATGACATATACACTTTATTTTCCATACACATATCTTAGAGTCGGAGAAAAAGTGAACAACATTCTTTTTTGAAAGGTAACCTTGAAAAATTGTTTCAATAATATGGAAAGATTAAATAGAATATTATACAGTAATATATCAAAAAAGGATCGACCGCTTTGATATGTTTAACTGGTAGTGTGATTATAGGGTAATTGTGGTACATTATTAACACAGAGGTCGAGGAATCGTGTTTAGTACTATAAGCACGTTTTATTGCCTGGTTATTTTAAAACGAAAAGTGTCTCTTTCAACGTAGCCAGTCTTTGGAACCCCAGGGAGTTTGTAAAAGGTGAACGTTCATACACGCCAATGCGCCCTCTATAACAAAGGTAACAAACACAAAAAGATACAAATAAAAAGAAGAAGGAGTTAAGCAACCAGATGGGGGTGGAAGGAGGAGAGCTATAGTCTTAAATGCATGGAGAAACAAAACCATGCAAGTAAAGAGACAGAAGGGGAAGGAAAGAGAGAGAAAGAAGAGAACGAGAGAAAGAGAGAGCCATGATGTGCCGAAGGCCACAAAATTCACCCATGCTAAGATTTATGGCCAAGTGTTTATAAAACAGAGTCACGTTATACGAGCGCTGTGTAACTTGGACGTCTCGTGCACATCTTGTAGTTACTATCGGGGAGAGAGAGATTTTTTTTTTTTTGCGCGTGTGCTAGTTGGCGTTTTCTCTGTTTCATTTGTTAAGAAAAAAATGTAGTGTACTACGCTCGCGCGCACGCAGGCTCGTGCATTTGACTGCAGTTACAAAGGGTTAAAAGCATAATAACATGAAATGAAAATAGCCATTCGTGGCAGACCTTAAAACATTTTTTTCACTTTACGAACACACTACCATCTCTTTCCTCTCCCCAAATCTCCTCCTATATGATCATTCAGTTCGCACACACACGACTTTTTTTTTTCATATTTACAAACAGATTTCATTTTTTTTCTTTCTTACGAGATCCAAATGAAGTAGTAAAATAAAGAAAGCCCAATTGAGGAAACTACTCGCTTTAAATGACACGAAATATTTCATGAAAAACAGACATAGTCGTTCATGATTTCTGTACTTGAAACGTAGCTATTAGCTCAAGAAATAGGAGAGTTGTAATGCCCATTGTCGTTTTCAAAACGAAATAGTTTGTTGTTCTTCCAATAGTTCAACAATCAACACAAAGTGGGTACTACTTTAACATTGTTACACTAATTCGAACTGCTCTCGATTTTGTTTCATGTAGCCTGAGTTTCGATCCCCGACAAGAGACGCTGAACGCATTATGGTGGTTAAAATTCTACCTTAAACTATATGTAGATTCGTGTCTAATATAGTGTAGGTACTCAGAAAGGACACTAAACTTGAAGAAAGAAAAATAAAACTAATGCTAACGTTGTATTTGTTAACTACTCGAAGGATTTTCATCAGTTTTGCTGGATGCATGACTGTAGTTCCTAATCGTTTTCCAATACTGTTTAGCTTCTCTTCATAAGATTTAAGAATAATATATACAAACAAAACTGTTAATTCAAACTAATGAAATTAATAGCTAGCCGCAGACCTTAATTTAATGCTTGGAAATCATCAGATTGACGTTCTACAGCACTGGGGCTATATAAGACACGATCTGCTGCTTATTCGATAAGACACGAAATTCCATCCATTTCAGTACTTGCGTTTTATCAAGTTTCGTACTTTTCCGAGAATCAAATCCGAGACTACGTGGCTTAAAAGCACTTATTAGCCACTCTAAGACACGTGTTTTGCTATGTGATTGTGTCTTCGTTGTTTCGTTTTCCTTCAATTACGGCAGGAATACATACGATACATACTGTTTGAAAAAGTTATACTCTTATTTAGACTAGCATCTAACAACTCTGACCTGTTCTTACTATTGATCAAGGCCTGCAATAGTACACCGGAAACACCCACAATATTCTTTGAGTACTTGGCAAATTCTTCTTTATACAGAATCACTAATTGACAAATTGAATCCCCTTCTCCCTCGTGGCTACATCTGCAGGAGATTCGTGTTCGATTCGTGGCGGAAGCTCATATAATTTGGATCCCACGTTAAGCTATAGGTCCGCGTATTCTACTTCATTGTTAAACAGAACTCCAAATCCATCAACCATCGACAAAATTTTGATTTGCGTAACTAATTTATATCTAATTAAAAATTATTTCTGAGATCAAATGTATCTGTTGTTGTTAAAAGCTTAATATCTACTGCCGCTCAGGATGCTACAGCAATGGATAAAATTAATGTTTCATACATAAAAGTTAACAATCACTGACTTAATAAGGAAGAAAATAGAAAAAAAAGACGAAAGATAAGTATTGATATAACTAAGGAATAATGTACTTTACTAGAACTTTCCCCGTAAAACTAAATGCATATGTTGATGTTGAAATGTGCAGTAAAAAACTTGTGAGAGTTCAGGTTTTTGAAAACTGCTCTCAACTTACGCGATAGGTGGGGCGGTGCTCGTAAACACACATCCACACAAACACATCGACATTTACAAGCATATACTAGTGCTACTAGAGGCCGTACTTCCTGATGACCAATAGACATTACACCACGAACTCCTGTGTTCTACTACACAAACACAAAAAGATCGTTCTTCGGCTAATTCATAATCCATGACATTATACGACGATAGCTGAGGTCTCTAGTCCAACACGAGCAACTTAATGGACCTTTAATGTTCAGAAGACCACGAAAAGCCCACAGCTACTAGGTTTTCGGATTCTGACACGTTTCATCCTTTATTTATGCAACCTCTTAAACAGGCTATACTAGTGTTTTTACTTTCTCTTTCGGCAACAGCGTAATTTAATCCAGATCAACCAAAGAGTACCGTTCTTACAATTCTGATGTATACAAGGAGCACTCTATGAAATTACAAATTACTGACCCAATGAGCAGGTAGTATTTTGTATCGCTACATCAAGAATGCATTACCTTTAACTCATTTGCAAGAGTTGTTAGTATAGGAAAATGTGAAACAAGTACTCTGTCGTACCGTTTACAAGGAAAATTGCCTCATTTTGCACCGTCAGAAATTTTCCCTCGTACAAATTCTTTCTTTACAAGATAGCAATGTTGTTTTCTCAAGTTCTCTTTTACATACCAAACAATATGACTGGTTTTGTTTATTTTATAACTACGGTTTACAACCTAAAAGACGCAGTTTACTGCAAGAAAAGTAAATCATACTTGCGTTTTTCGTATGAAAAGTCTGACATAGACCATCTAGTTTGAGTTTTTGTGTTTGGCTTCTTTTTGCAAAAGCGAGGTTATGAAGGACGGAAGCTACTGTTAACGTGGACTCCGAACCACGACCGAAGTTTGAGTGCATGCAGTTGGCGGGTGCACACATTATCAAGCAAGATCAATACTCACAGTATAAGTGGTGCCTCACCATACTACATCGCCTCTTAGAGGGCTATACTTTATCACAGGCCCCTACGACATCCTCGAGTTACTATATGATTTCCTATTGGATGCACATAGTAGACTAGTGATCAACAACCCGTCGACCGCGAGCTACTAGTAGCTCGCGGAGGCATTTTCGGTAGATCGCATAACGGTGAATAAACGAAGAATCCCATGTTAATAAATAAAAAAAAAAAAATAATTAAACGGAAACCTGTGTTCCATGTAAAGCACTTCTTTAAAAAAGGAAAGTACATTTCTATTTGCCGAAGAAAACTGTAAAACTAAATCGAAATAAGATCTCACGAAAGGAACTTTTAAAATAAATTCTAAAGATAGAAAAAAAAGAAAGAAAGAAAGATTGTGAATATACTACGAGTCACATATAGTAGTTCCAAATATTATAAATGCGAGAGATAATAAATTAATGTTTGCAACACATTAAAAATATATTAGTTGAATCATTTATTCGACAAGCTGCGACACGCATTTTAATGGCGAAGAAAATAATGACATCCTATGAATCAAGTTTCTAGCGTCTCTATACAAGAAGTTAAAACTATCAAAATAGTATTTTTTTTGGAAGAAAGACAAGAAAAAAATCAACAAGACAGTCCCATTCTTTTCCTTTTCATGGCTAACAATTAACATATATTTCCTTTCTTTTAAAATCTTTTAACATATAATTGGAAAGAACAATCATATGCTGAGGAATGACCTATTTCTTTGTCACTTGTAAAACAATCTAATAAAATACAAAGTAACGCCATTTAAAACATTTAATTCTTTAAAAAAAAGAATTACGTACTAATCATTATGGAGGATTCGCTTTTTATTCTTTAATCAATAGCATCATTCAAATTCTAAGTTGCAAGTTTACGAAAGTTGCAGAACTGGAAATTCAAACCACTTTCTTTCTTCTTTCTTTTTTTCTTTTTTTCTTTTCCCCCTATCTTTCATAGAAGTCTTGTACTTCTTAGTTACATCTGTTTCATTGTGTGTAATTGTAGACTTAAAAAAAAAGTATTGCCAAAGTTATATATCGAAAAAAAAAGGTATTACCAAAGTTCCATATCGAAAACACACACATATACATATACAGGATACGGAAAAACCACATAAAAATTAAGGGAGGAAATGCCTACAAGAAAAACAATATAGATGCAAAACAGCTTTATTAAAAATTAAATTGCTATCTAAAATCGACAGAAAATTAATTTTGCGGCAAACTAACGAAGAATAGTACAGTGAAATCTCTTAATAACGGACGCACTTACGGGACATTATTATTTGTCCGTAAACGTTCGTTACAGAGAGGTTACACAAGTTCAGAACAGTCACTGAATAAGCGTAATTGCATGCAGTACCGGGGGCACGGTGGCTCACTGGTAGAGAACTTGGACTCTTGGTTCGATCCCCGTCCAAGTAAGTTTGTGATGGACAACATTCTGTCAGTGAGTCTTCTCGGGGTACTTTCATTTCCTCTCACTTTTTCATCCCACAAATTCATCCATAATCATACAGTTGTCTTAATCACCATCTCCCTTAGCCTGAAAGGACATAACGTTGGACGTTAAACGGAAAGATTTCCTTTCGTTTTGTATGCAGTACATATAAATATAGACTAATATCAAAATAATGTTCTCTGTGTTCGAACGATAGGAGGAAACCTCACTCTGTGAAGAAATAAAAGTATCGCTGAAAGGGAGAGGGACGTTTAGATTAACACGTACTGTAGAATAAGCACATAAAGTTTGTGTGATTGTTCTTTTTTTCTGATGTACTAGTCATACCCCTATTTAAAAAGTATCTTAATTCATTTATCGACTGCATTAAAAGTAAAAGTACACCCAACAAGAGCATGCAACAATATTATTAAATACTGAAAATGTAGACAGAGTTAAACAATCATGGTGGCATATGGATTTCTTGGAGGGAAAAGTTTGCAATAGTTGTCCACCGTGTGATTCTGCAGGTACTAATTCCTGAAGGCTATATCATAACTGGGTTGTGCGTCACTATGGAACAGCAAGGTTAATGCAGTGTGAATCTACATTTAAGTGATACCTCAACTTCTACTCAAGGTTTAACTAAGAAACTAAATTGGTGTGCCTTTGTGCGTCTGAGTCACTAAGGCCATCTGATAGCAATCACCTGAACTACGTCCAGGCTAGCGATGAACATCTGGTCAATGCGTTGCGCCGCTCCAAGAGGCGTATCAGGAGTTTTCTGGACTTAGTGGCCGTCACGACTTTTATTCACGCGACTACTCAATTTGCCTCACAACACTGGGTGAACACACTGGCAGGGAACCAAACCTGGGACCATGCAGACATGATAAACGCTGTAACTACTAGGACATTGCTCGGACTGTGGAGCCCTCGGGGTTTAGTGAGGTATTATACTACCAGTAATGTTTGAATTTACGACAGTGTTAATCCGAAAGCAAATCGTCTACTCACAAAACTATGGAGGAGTCTCGTAGTATTCGATTGTACCTAAAGTTACCTAGAAAACAAAAGAGTTGAGGTTGTCTCGTCTCTAACTTCGTCAGAAAAAAATATATCTCATCTCGTGTAGTGGGTAAACCTAACGGCACCGCTGGTGAAAGCCAGGTGCTCTTAAAACACTTAGGAACGCTACAAGAGAACTCTTTGTCGTTTCGAATTTACCATATATGGGAAAAGTAATATTATATGTATCAATTCATATAACATTGAGCAAGAGTACGGTTTTCAATACGTGTTAATAATGTACAACAAAAACCATTCATAAGTTTTCCGTTTGGTTGGCATAATATGTTACACCATGTACGTCGAAACACAACAAGCAGAAACCGGTTGAGATGCAAGATCTACGCAGAAAGATCAACTTCTCTTCCCCCTCATATAAAGACAAGTCCCCTTAATCAATGCCGATTCTGTTCTGTAGTTCAAGGGCAAGTTGCTGGTGGATTGCTCGGACACTCGCCGGGCAGTAAATATAAGTAAACTAGCTCCAAAAGCAAACGGCGATGAGATGTACTCGTAAATGCCTTTGCTTCAAAAGCTTTCACCAGTTGGCATATCGAAGGCTTTTCATCCACACCACCAAGCAGCGCCGCTCTTCTTGAGCTATTAAATATAAATAGAAAGCGACGTGATTGCAGCTTTTTAGAGGGAAATCTCCCTTCTTTAACCTCTATTATTCAGACGCGTTTCATTAAGACTGTTTTCTTCAAATCTCGCTCATCTTGTTCAACGGCATTATGTAAAAGGAAGTAGTAGACCTCCCCTGATTCAATTCACTTCTTTGAAGATATTTTTGTAGACATTGGGGCTAGGGTGTGGTCACAACAGGAGCCACCTTCCCTCCAAACACATCGCACTACGCCCTAAATGTTCCACCATTAAGACAACGAACAAAGACGGGCTGATGAAGTAACAATTATGCATTGTTTTAAACATCAACACATTGGACTTCCTACCTGCCAGTACATCAAGTCTCCCAATATGCTAGCAGATTTTGTGAAGTGCTTCAGGTTGGGGATGGAGGGGAAAGATAGAGAGAAAAAAACACAGATTCCGCCTTAATGTATTTTAGCTGCTGGTCGTAGACTTACTTGATGCATAGGAAATGAGAACGCTTAGATTGACTCTCGATTCCTTGTTATTTTCTCCCCCTTTTTTGCAACCCTCTATAACCTACTGCAATGGATACGATACTGCTGACTGCAGGAAAATGTACCTTTCCAAGGGGAAGGCGGGGGGTTATTTCGGAGCAAGGAGGGGAAAAGGGGACCCCAAGAAGTGGAGCAAAGTTTACACAATCGCAGCCTCTGTGTCTGGAACCAATTCGCGCTCCGTGAATTAAGGTGTTCATGTTTATGCAAATCCCTTTAGTTTGTGGATTGCCTCCTTGGGCGTAGTGCGTTTCTCTTACACCTCTCTCACAAATGCTTCTCTTTAGAACACAAAAAGACGAAATAAAACTTATCTTGAGAGAAGTAAACCAATATTTCACGAAAGCTTTGCTGGCGTTGCCTTTGATATTATCGACTACTCAAAACAGTATAAGTATGGTCATTATGATAATCAGTTTACAGAACAAACACTGTCCAATGGGCTTCTGTTATTTAAGAAAGCAATTATCATTTCACGCTAATGAGCTAAAAACCATCAGCATGGAACTATATATATCGTACAAAGTTAATATAATTTCAAAAAAATATACATTTGATATTGACGATACGGATGTCTACTACTCTACTACCATAAATCAATAAATAACAATCAAAATAAACTCACAATACGAGATGACCAAAAAAATGCATGCTGATATGACATTATTCAGAGTTGTTGAGAAAAACACGTAACTCACAGCTTTTCATGTGGAAAGTCTCTAGTTCTACCCAGACTAGGCAGACTTTCGGTGAATAACATCTTGTTTGTGGGTTTTCTTGAGATTTGTTCCAATACTAGAATTTAAAACTTTTGAGCCAATATCTAAACTCATATATAAGTTGGTCTAATTCATAGTTCGTTAATTTTTACTGTAACATTGTGAAACTTTGGTTGGTCTAGTCCTGTAAGTCTTTGGCGTTTTGAGTGTGATTCCGGGTTTGATTTCGGAGGGGGAACGCAATGAATAATCACTTTTCATAATTTACTTTAACCTACACTGCACATAATTTCGATAACCTGAACTCCTTTATTGATTTCAAACACTCTATTAGTGAGGCATGACCCAAGATAGGGAACTGCTGCCCTAGGTCAATAGTATGGCCAATTAAACATTGATTTTATCTTTATAGATAATGATACTTTATAAATAATTATCAGCTAAACAGATAATTACTTAAATAATCTGATGAGGATAATGTAAACCAACGTTTTCTCTAAACAATGTTTTAAGACAATTTCGTATTTAACTAGTCTAGAAATATTTAGACATCCACTTACACACCAATGAAATCATGAGCTGAAAAAAAAAGAAGAAAGAAAGAACAAGACCTATACATTGCAGCGACATGACAATTTAGAACAATGGCATTACACTTGTGTTGCTGTTATCAAAATTGAGGCACGCGCTAAAATTAATCCCATCAGAACTTTGAAACAGTGCAATAAACTCTCGAGTTCTTACGCAATGCTGAGTTTCTGAGACAGGGACCCTTTTTACAGCCATGTTCTTCATTAGCTACAACATCTGACATATGGAAGCAAGGGGACACTAACTGAAATAGGAAGTCAACAATGATGGTGAATGCTAGTCCTTTAAAAAAAGAGCTCCACTGACAACTGGTCTACACAAATTCTTAACGCAATATAACGATGGTGTCTCCCTACTTCCTTTTTCAGAAGGAATTGGATACTAACGACAAAATCTAATCTTGCGGGTAGACACCAGACTACAAGAAGGAAATTTTAGATGTGGTAAAGGTTCATAATCCGAATCTGGGAGACTTTATAATAAGATTATTAACATATTGATATACTTGTCATTTACGGATTTCATTTTTACTTGCATAAGACATATTCAACAACAATATTCATCCCTGTAATTTCTGTCTCTCTAAACCAGGGATCGCCAACTCATAATCTAAGTAACGCCCCAATCGTCACGATGCTGACTTAACATCAAAAAATTATATGTTCATTATATGTTAAAATTATATGCTATAGAGAGGAAATCGAACAATTACGCTACGAATATTCTCAGATAACAACATAAATATTATTATTGTGAAAAATGGCCAATTATGTGCGTTAACTCTATTTTATTTAATTATTTTGCACCACGAAAGGCTCACATATATGCATTTCGTAAATACGAGTATATAACCACATCCAAAAATCTGGCCAAAACTTACTTAAAATAACAATTTTTAGATTAGTTGTAGATTAGGTATTTCAAAGATCCAGTATTGGCAGTAAAGTTCTAAAAGGCGGAATATAAATTACTTTTGTTGGTGTTTACGGAGTTAACTTTAAAAAAAATAAAAAAAACAGACACGTAGATAATTCAGCTATTAGGTAACCTTTTACATATGCTTCAAAAGTAATATAGAATTTGTGAAGAGGTGACGGGGATAAACCAACTAGATAGTCTTAGCCTCTTCGCAGCAAAAGATGTGTCTAAGAGCTGCATTTCAATGTAATTCGATGTATTTGATGTTGTACCTATTATAGTTATCTTGTAATGTTACATATGTTCTGAATAATAAACTTTCAATAGTTCAATTTTTGGTTTGTCTCCATAAAATTAAATCTTGTTTGAGTTGCCATTATTGGGATGATCAGCTTTAACATCGAAATACCATGAATTCAACAATTTCGTATTGTTCTGATACCCAAGTTCTACAAGAAATCTTTGATTTTACGAACTAATTCTTCTGTTCTCATTCTTATCTCAAGCAAGTGCAAAATCTACACTGATGTATAGGTAGATGAACGTTACCTAGTATTTATTATTTGTCCAACTCGACCCTCCTACATTGCCACGTGTACTATCCTCGAACGTAGAATTCTCTGTGCAGCTACTTTACATGCTAAAGTTTCAACGTGTTTCAGTACACATGAAACAATATTGACAGTTCTGTGGTGATTGGCTGTTATACAGCTGCCAGCAAAGTGAATACCTATCTATACAATTTCTCTTACTAAATAACTCCAACATGGAAACAACTATTTGAGTAAGCACTTATATCATTTAATGAAAACATGGTTTCCATGAGGATACAGAGAACTATAGAAATACGTAAATCATTCTATTTATTCGTTTCAAAGTTTTTGGTAAAATATTCACTTTTATTTGTTCGAGTTCATACTTCTTTTAATTCTATGTCCATGATAGTTGGCAGCATTTCAACCTAGATATTGGAGTTTCAGACTCTTTTAGCATAATGTAGTTGGGGATATCAACTGCTAATCTACGGGGAAATTATATTGATACCTAGACCTAGTTCAGCTCCAAACTTTGATAGACTAACAGGGCTTGGCCACTCACCGTGTTAGGAAACAACTGATAGCCTGTTACTTCTTCTTGGCCTCCACTCAAAGGAGCCGAATCCAATTAACTTCAGTGGAACGCCATCTAAGTTGTGAAACCTACTGCAAACAAAGCGGACAGACCCTGCTACCCTCTCTCCGATTTCATTAACTCATCCGACGTGAAGGGACTCCCGCAGACCACATACTTCCATTCAATAGCCAGACAGTGTTTGCACAGGATATGAAATCGAGGCGTCTTCATCAAAATCCGTTTTATTTATCACTTCCACGACTTTTTAAATTTAATTTCTCTCCTCAAGTTGTGCTCATATACATCTAATGGGAATGTAATAAAAGTTTTTTTTTTTAATATACATACATGACTGGTGCTTGAGGTATATTATAAATTGTGTTATTTAACTCGAGTTCTGAATTTGGATTTTGAACTTCAGTTATTAATTTCAGTTCAATTAATAAACTCATCTTCTTTATATATATGTATATATAAAGAGTATCCAGTTTCTTCGAGTGATACAAGTCAATTGCAATACGCGTTTCTATTTTGCGAAAGATCTTTAGATAATTTTGATGGATTCATATATCAATTAATTTCCTTGAAGCTATTTTCTCCATTGTTTTGAGACTCAATTTGATGTCATATAGCCGAACAGCTAACGCATGTGGCTTTGGTATGCGTGATTTAAGATTCATTTCCCTGTAAAGCAAGAAAAAAAATATCTTAGCCTATCAACGTGCAGTAACTGGGAAACTATGCGGCTTAAGAGAAAACGTCGTCGTTTCTGGTATACCAAAAACAACAACCACGATGGAAACATGTGTTCTAGCTGTCCACATATTAACTAAAAGCTGTTCGGCCAGCCACAGTTACTTGTGGGCTTCAGTTTAATTCCGGAGACTGAGTGAGTCAGGATATGGAGTCTAAATCTCAATCTTCGACTGTGACTTTGAAATAAATTAGAACTAAAAATATTTTCGTTAATATATCGAAAAAAAGAGAATACGTTCTGCAAATTAACTAGAACGTTACTTTTTCCCCAGGATGCAGAACTTGCTAATACAATTTCCCCTTAACAACAAGCTATCAGCATCGATACTGATTATATTCGTATTCGCATTTCAGAAAATGAACATTAGCATTCTAACAACAAGATGTGAATGGAATGAGAAGTTTCGTGCTTTATGTATGCATCGAAAGCTATTTTCTGCTCACTGTACAGCGTCAATTATCAGCCAATGCATTGATGCGCTTCTGATACAACGGGATGTGAAATGCGGTGATATCCCCACTTGTGATTGGTAGAAAACGTTTGAGGAATGGATGGGCATAAACCATCGATATGCCACAGTGTACGAGGAGACACTCATATTAACAAACATCCATCACGCATAGGGTGGGTTCTCATGGCAATCGGTTCAGTGATAACGTGTCTAGTCCCAGCAAATATATGCAATGAAATCATAGAATGCGGATTTCCATTATCTCTTCGTGTGGTCAGTTCAACATGTCGACACTCATCGTGGCCGAGCTTTCAAAATAAATCACATGTCATATGTGCGTGTGGGATTTTCACAGGTATAAAGACACAAGCAAATTTTACCACAAAACTATACAAATGTGCATAGTACTTCCTCTATATGGAAACATGAAATATCACTGCAAAATCTCATTTGGAGAATGATGTAGTTCGCTAGATGAACTCCACATATGCGTGCACATATTAATCAAGTAAGCTAAATAAACACACATTGATGTTAAAAAGAAATACAAGAAGAGTATGTGGGTTAACCTAACATGCAGTATTTTCCCCTGAAACTTGCATATCATCTCGAAGAATGGTCATTAATTACTATCCTAAACAGGATGCTATTTTAGAAATGCAATTATCTATTTTTTTTTCATTTACTAACACACTTGATATATTGCATCAATAAACATTAGTCCTTGTAAAATGAAATAAACGTTTTTTAGAAGATCTGCATAAAGTAATCCATACAAAGGAATATTAGTAATTTAAAAGAAATGCACCTTAAAACACATTATATATATATATATATATATACGCAAACACGGTGAATGCATGGATTTCTACTGATGTATCCTACATGATTACACTAACTTAGACAAACAAATACAAATTAATTCTCTTCTCTAATGTACCGAATTCTCTTGAATAAAATGTAATATCAAATTACAGAATCTTATTATTTTTCTCCCATATTTTATTTCTCCGTAATATTTTGTCGCGATACGAGATCAACAATGGTGAACTCCATGCATATATATAGTTCCCTTGCTGTTCTATTTCAGTAGCATTAAGACACTATCTCTGCATGCACTAAAAGGTAAGGGTGTCTACTCTTGACAGCACAGAGCAGGGCATATCGCACTTCGATGTTATCGAGTTTTAATGGACGCTCAAAGCGAGACGTCGAGACGACATAGGAGGGATGCGAAAACGGGGTGGGGGTGAAATTTCCCCAGGTCACATGAAGGTAATGTCTGATGCTTGTTCTTATCTTCACGTCTTCTATTGATAAGTGGTCTTCCAACTCCAAATGAGGATGCTTTTCGGTCGTTTGGTGTCAAATTATTATACCTGGGCAATTTTCGTTATATAAGCCAAGAGTTCTTCTTAACAATTCTATATGCGCAGGCAGAACAACACTACAAGGCATGCAACAGCGCTTTAATGGTCAAAGATAGGAGCGGTTGTTGTCTACTCAAGGGTACCCAGAAGTGGGATATAGATTCTATTCATGTAAATTTAGAAGTTTAACATTAGAGGCTATAACAGTCTTCCCGAAAGACATCTTCTCTAAACACAGAAAACAGTTACACGCGAGGCGTATTCCTTTGTTTGATTTTTCCTTCTCTCTTTTCTCACTAAGAAATTTTAAAGGGAACACATGAAAATACTTTTACTTGTTCTGTTTAAGAAAATAATTCCACTCATCATATACAATGCATCAAAGGAATCAAAGTATTCATTTTAGTTTTGCTTCGTGACTATTTAAAAAATATATATATTGAGGCCAGATCACAATACTCTTTATATTCTTTCTTTCTTTTTCTTTAGTAACTAACATCAATGTTTCCAAAAAAGAAACGGTAAAGTCTTATCTTAAGTTATATATATTTTTATTCTAGCGTGATCACTGTATATTATTGAAGAATTTGAAAGTCCATATGTTTTGAAGTGTCAGAATCTTATGAGATACAAATATTATTAAACAGGAAAGAGAGGTTTTATTTTATCTTGTCTTAGCGTAGGTCATGATTTCTCAAGCAAAAGCCGGATAAATTGCCCTAAAGCTAGGTTGCCATGCTGCAAGAATCTTGTAGCTGTCATTAAAAAATCTTGCAACTCCATCTTTATATTTACTATTTACACATTACAACTTTCTAAAAGCAAGAAAAATATCTCCATACAGCAGCACTGCACTCTAGTAAACAAATACTAATCCTCCTCATTAAAAACGTGTCTTTTGGAGCGCTTCCCCTCCCCGTCCAAAAGATTCCGTCGTTTCGGAAGTTGCGAAACTTTTTTTTTTTTAATGTTAAGCTGGGTTGTCACTTTACAAGAATCTTGTAGCTGTCATTAAAAACCTTGTAACCCTAGCTTTATATTTACTGTTTACACATTAAAAGCAAGAAAGATATCTCCACCTATGCAACACTGCACTCTAGTGGACAAATACCGAATCTCCTCATTAAAAACGTGTATTTTGGCGCACTTGCCCTCATCGTCCATAAGAATTCGTTGTTTCGGAAGCGGCGAAACATTTTTTTTCTTTATGTAAGCGGGAGGGCGATCAGCAGTTAGAAAGCAAGAAGACCCACAAAGTTGCACATGGTTTGACTGCAAGATGAAAAAAATTGGTGTATGTCACTTTCGAGACTAGGTTTGACTTCTCGCAAAATGAAAAATAAAAAGTTGCATGTCCCTTTCAAGATTATGTTTACATCGAGAAATATTGTAGGGTTGCAAGATTTTTTAATGACAGCTACAAGATTCTTGCAGCATGACAACCTAGTTTAAAATAAGGTATCGTTGTGGTTTAGTCCTAGTGCGTACACATATGGGAATAGTGCCTAATTTGATCCTTGTGCAGAAGCACATTGTGTTCTATGTTTTCTCGGCTATTTTCCCCTTCCAGTATCATTAATTTATATTTACCGTTAGCTTCCTTTTAAAAATTTTGGCCTAGTCGGTGTGGAAGTTATTATGTATTGCTAATGACAAAGTCACTAAATTCATGTATAAAATTATAGTAACGCCTGGCGCGAGTATACACATTATTAGCAGTCATTTGAGGAAAAAAAAGTTTTGAGTTCTCTGGGAAATATGATCTGATTTGGTTTGTATTTCACACTAAGCACATATAAAAGAGGCATGAGATAGAACCGAAATTCTCTCAGAAAAACAAAACTTTGTTATCGGGGCCAAATACGCCATTAAATTCAAAGAGGTAGTGAAAGGCAACTTTGTAAGACGTCAAACACAAACACAAACATATGTTTGCAGCTTGGGAGGAAAGAGTTCTGTTAGAAACAGCAGAGCGCCGGTAAGTCTCGGAAGTCTGCCCGTTGAATATATATACACATACACACACAATGTGGGCACTCAAAATGGATGTCTCCCCTTCTCAAAGATTTTTTCTTTATTTTTAAAGGAAAGTTTGTGCTTAAGTGAGATTAAGGGTGTTCCTGGAAAATCGAACACTAATGCTCACTGTTTCTCTTTCCTTTCTTTTCCTAATCTACGAAAACGCACAACAATGTAAAACTACCTTTAAAATGTTACTTTATTTGGACTTGCAAAGTGCTGTGAAACAAAATAGATCTAGTCGTTTTAGGAATTTTTTCCCAAAATTTACATTTGAGATTTTCTTTTCTTTTTTCTCTTTCTCTCGTTTTATCGTTTTTTCTCATACAGATATATATATATATATATATATATATATATATATATATATATATATATATATATATATATGTGTGTGTGTGTGTGTGTGTGTGCATATGAGCCCCCTTGACGAGTTTTTGGCTACACCACTGCCAGTGGCTGAATGTTCCGCCAGGTTTATTAATGTACTTGTATGTCAGAGCACATCTTACCTTATAACTTCTATTATTAACACAATATTTCCAATATACAAGTACGTAAGATGTTCCTATGTGAATTCAAAATTTCTCCTAAGAGTATAATCATCTCTTGGAGGTATGATATTCTTATACTGTATACCAACAACAAGTGTTATCCCCGAGAAATTGTACCTTGGTATATAAAAAAAATCCCTCAGGTACACAAACACACAGATTCATCTTCCATCTGACTAGTTACCATTTCGGCATTCATCTGGTGAAACTAAGGAATATCTTTAAAGCACGATGTTTGGCTTCTTTGCTTCAAAAGGTTATCCTTGTTTACTGTAATTTTCTATAATTAAACAACTTTAAGAGCTGTCTCTAGAATAAAAATATTGTTACTATTGTTTGCAGTTTGTGTATTCTATAAGAGACGTGGAAACCAAAACCACATGATATCCTACCAGGTTCCTTCCGCACAAAAGGGTAGAACTGCTGCTGTTAAAATTCGACAGAGTATTCAAATAAAATCCGTTATTCGAATAACGAATAATTATTCAAAAAAATTGCTCGAATATTGAAAACGAATAAACCTACTCCAATATTGGAAAATTCGAATAATTTTAACAGTACTTGTTATAATGCTAAAAAAGAAAAAAAAATATAGCTAGAATACAGCTTTATTCTTAATTTCGTTAAGCTCCTATATATAGACTTATGAACGCATATTTATGTTCCATAATTTGCTGTTTCCATAAGATATACGCTTGTTTTTTTCATCTATTTGTGGTCATGTTTACACGATAATTAGAATTCAATACATTCATTGACAATATGTCCAAAAACATAGATCAGTTTGTTTATTAATGATCCATAAATACTAAAACGCTACCAAAGCTACGTTGAGAGTTTTTTTTTCTCTAAATGTTGATCTAACTAATGTATGCTGTTTATGTTAACTCGGACCCACTGAGAAAAAAAAAATGAAATTAAAATTTCGTAAAATTTCGTATTCGATCTGGCCACATGGTGGTTATAACCTAGTTAATCCCCTGAATTGTAACTAGAAAGAATACGCAAATAAGTCACAAAACACCGCATACATATCTTTTTTTCTTTAAAAAAAAAATCACAATTGGGCATATTATAGCAACTCCTAAATAGAAAATATTCAGAAATATGTGAATAATTTTTTACTTTATCACTATTTATTTTGCATATCAGAGAAGAAAAAGGGAATAATACCGAAAGTATATTATACGTTTATCACCCCCAGATCCATTGTGTAGAAACGTATGAACCGTAGGAGGGACATTCTCTGCATCCAATTTCCTCTAAAAATCTCTCCACTTGGTCACATTTCTCAGAATTCCAATCCGTTGCTAGGCGAAGTGACTCTTAGGTATTCTAAAAGATGAAAAGGAAGCACACACACATTATACCTATATATATATATATATATAAGGGGACGAAAAAACGGTATTCAAAGAAATAGGTTTCTTTCCTATATAGTATAAAAAATATATAAAAAGGTACGGTACGGGCCTCCGCACTACACTTTCTCGCTCGAATTTCTTGAACTGAAAAATGAAATGAAATCATTCAGTTCAAAGTATGACGATTACGGCCGTTAGGCTAAGGGACATAGGTGATTAAGATAAGTGAATGGTGACGGAATAATCGGCGGAATGAGAATGTGAAAGGACCTGAAAATGCTTTTCACACTTTTTTCGACCAAGTGTCCACACCAGGAATCGAACCCGGGACTGTTCGCAGCGAGACTACGCGGGGCCGTTCGTGTTCTTGTCTTCATAGTACAAGAAAGACATAATGCTTGTTTAGCTCCCAGAATAGTCAATAAAACCAGAAAAGTAGACTCCGGCAATAAATAAATAAAGTATTTGTTGCATGAAAATGTACGAACAAACAAAATGGAAAGAGGAACACATCCGTTGTTAAAGCAAACACTGCTCCAAGCATCTATGTGTGAAAATTATTTAAAAAAGAATTTCCACGGGAAATATTTTCGCTCATGGATATGACAGTTGGGCAGAAATTGAAGCTGATCTGTGCAGACGAGGGAGACGCTGCAGAAAAATTGAATGAAACCGGTCCAGAGGAAGGCACCGTAATAGAATTAACAAGTACCTGCGTTTGTGGGTAGCTCATTTTTTGACCGGCTGTGAAGCTAATTTGATTATCGAATACTCCTACAATTTTATTCACAATTTTTGATGGTGGCAACACTGGAAATTACAAAGGCGAAATATATGCTAAACAGAACTGACGAAACGATATACGTACTAGAATTTAAAAGAAAAAAAAATCCACTGAATGACAGCTTACAAAACCAACCACATAGAGTGCAGAAATTGTCAGTACAATTTTTAGTGATCTTACGATTTTTCTACCTTTTAAAAAATGAAAACTACTTTCTAAGTGCAAAGAGCGACAATAGAATGGGAATACTGTGGATGAAATTCACTAAAAAAAACTGCTATGTTATCAACGGAAATACTGCAATAAGATCTTAATTAAAAATATTAGCATAAAATAAACTATGAATTTAAAGTTGATGCACTTCAGGATCATACGTGCTTTTGCAATGTTCATTTAAATGTATTGCTGTGCCAAGTAAAACTGTATTCTTCGTAATTTGAATTTTTCCTTCTTTTCTTTTCTTTTTTTTTTTTTACATCAAATGAAGCCATAGCTTTCAAACATACGAGTTTCAATAAATATATAACTTCGTGTCTCTATTATTTTTAAATCGGTTTCACATTCCAAGGCCACGTTCTTTGGGCTTAACAAAACATTATAGGTGTGCATAATAAAATTAGACTATTTGCAAAAATATTTTAGAGTCATTAATTTATCCAAAATATACATTATTCAACTTGGTCCTGATATCGATTTCCGGTGGTTTCTAATGATTTATTTTTGTATCTAGATCCAAAGGGTTAGAACGCTGACCACGTTATATTCAGATCATTTTGTTGTTGTTGTTGTTGTTTATTTAACATCCAACGATTACGCTCCGAGGCTAAGGGAACAAGTGATGATAATAATGAGTGAAATTGTGGAATAAGAAAGTGGAAGGAAGTGGGAAAACCACGAATAAACCAAAGCACATGGTGTTTGACCACCACGAAGCACACTTCTTCAGCTAGCTTTGACTTACACATAGGCTCTTCACAGTCTACAAAGCCACATTTTTTATTTATTAAAAAAACAGCTTTAATTATTATTATTATTGTTGTTATTACGTCTTCTTTAAACTCATATTACGTAGTACACCACTCAATTGTGTGTTGCCATTTCTCGTTCACCTAGTGGAATCACTATCATAAAATTTTCCTTCACAACAAGGAATAGAGCTGTATTATTTAAACCATTCTTGCCTCTTTTATGACTTTTTTATTCAAACAGTTTAAGGTGGAAATAAAACATGAAATATGCGTTCAAAAATTTACGGTTCGTTGCTAGAAGAGAGACGTGCTTCTGTGGGCTAAACTGGTATGTTACTGCACAGCAAAATAATAGTGGAAAAACATGAATATTAACAGTGAGAGAATAAAATGTAATTCAATTGATATGTGTATTGTATATACACGTAGAGGATCCAGATTAACATGTAAACTTTTAAATATATATTTTATTACGTTGTTTTTCTTCCGAACTGGTATCAGTATGGCTTACTTTTATGAATTTTGTACAGACATACCATAATGAGTTCAACCGTAGTGCGAAAATAATGTCTTGCGTTACATACTTAGATATGTATGGAACATCATTGAATCATAGGAAATATGGTGGGCAAACACTGGGTTCTCTCGGGGCTCTCCCGTTTCCTCCCACTTTCTTCGTTTCAGCATTTCATATTCGCATCATCCACACGGCATAACTCTGGGACGTAAACTGAAAAGTATTTCATTTCATTTTGAACCACAATAAACCTAAGCACAATCAATATTAGTTTAAATTAACTGGAGTAAATGTGCTCATCCTTGACTAAATGGCTAGAGGGTATTCTCTTTGTGTGCGCGGTCCCGCGTTTGATCTCTGGTGGAGGCAAAAATTACATCGCAGAAATCCGTGTAATGGTATGAATCCCGTCTTACATAGTAGACACTGTGCAATGCATTTTCATTGCTGGAAAGATCTATCAAATTCTAATTAATCAATGCTGAGTTTCAATTTTGTTCTTTGTCCTTATTGAACACCTAGGTTACGAAGGACATTACCCACTGTTAATGTGAGCTCCGAACTAAGGCCAGAGTTTGAATCTGCTGCTGGTAGGTGTACAGAACATTATGTCAAATCAACTCTCACAGTATTGTGGTAGTACTGTATAATCGTCAGTGCTATTGCTACTATTAGACATTATTGTCACTATTGACCGCTCCCCACAGTACATTTTTGCCTCCAAGAGAGCTGTATTACATCGGTCATGCCTAGATAGTAATTCACAATGTTGGTGTAACCTGTGTAATGAAAATTAACTTTCAAGACGTATGTCCCTAGGACGATTGTTATTAAAGGAAATGGTGGCATTAGCAACAATGCACACACACACACACACACACACACACGCAAAAAAAAGAAATGTGGCATTTAGAATTTATTCCACGTAGTACATTACAACAGCATGTTTCTACGTCTATCCAAACTAGTTTTCCTCTTATTTTAAGTAGAATTTTCTTTTATTTGAATATAACACACCATCATATTTGAGCTCCCTTGCGGTTATATGCTTAGCGTAGGCATCCTCGGTGCAGGAGACCTGGGTTCGATTTCCAGTGGGTGCTCGTGTGGTTCGGATTCCAACCTAAGCCGTATGTCTGTCTCATATAGTGTTGATGCTGAAAGGGACGGTCAAGTCCAATTCAACCAAACGATCATAATGTTTTCCAATCTGTGAATACATTGTTATTGAGAAAGAAACGAAATTACATATTTCAAATTAACGTCCCACGTTTTGCCCTTTAGGCTAAGGGATACGATGATTAAAACAAGTGAATGATAATAGAAGAATTAGTAGAATGAGAAATTCGGAAGAAACGGAAGTACCCTCGAGAAAATCAATGGACACGATAGTCTCCACCATAAACTCACTTGGAAGAGAATCGAACCAGGGACCCTACGCACCAGAGGTAAGCACTCTATCACTGAGTCACCGTGCCTCCCATTGTTATTGAAAGTTGGTTGGTTGCATTTGAATTTAGCCCTTCATTCGACTGCGAGACTATACGAGACGTGGACTTAAAGCTTAAAATGAGCAATAGTGAATCTTAGATAGGAAGGCTAAGGGAAAATTACTAAATATATTGAACCATGGATAGGCTTATGGAAACTTAACTATGCATTTCGAAGTTATGACTTGATTGTGCACAGCGTTATTGGCACAAAATAAGTCCTGTTGTACCAGGTACTATTTCTTTCATTTGAATTACATTCTATAAATCCATTTTCTTATATCACCAACAATAAATAAAGAAATAACTAATTTTTTAAAGACAAAGAGGCTGCCTTAAAACCAATAAGTTTCTTCTACTTCAAAACTCATGTGTGGACTCACCAAGCAGAGCAAAAGTGATTGTAAAATATTTGTTTTGGTAATACACACACACACACACACACACACACACACACACACATATATATATATATATATATATATATATATATATATATATATATATATATATAAGCAATAACAGAATACAACAGCATCCTTCTCAAAGTAATCACAAAAGCAAAAAATATATATGGCAGGGGCTAGAAATATATGTAAACATTGAACAGGAGAAAAATGGGACAAGAGATCGGTACCAAGGAGTATAAACTTTGTGCATTAAACTGGGCATCTGTCGGTATAAGACGTCTCGCACCACTTCCCATCTGTCGCATCCAATTCACTCTTCCAACATCTCTCAGAGTCTAGCATGCATCACTGTTTGTGTTCCCCGCTTCGCTCGACAATTGTCTACCCGCGGCCATCCCACTTTTCCTTCTATTAGATTACCTTGTTCCCTCACGGAATGAATAAAAAGCGTCTCTTACCTTTTCTCCAGGGAGCACCAGCCACAGTAAGGATCTCTCGCTTCCAAACACGCTGAGCAGTTGGTATAGGTGCTACAGTGTTCCACCTTCACTTTGCTGACCTGCAACGAGACAAATTGAAAAGGAAATAAAATAGCTGAAAAAAAGAAAAAAAAAAACTTTCTACTTTTCTTCGACAATTTAGAATAGTGTCTAATACTTTGTTGTACGATACAACTAGGTAAATAATCCTGCCATATGGAAATTGCATCGTACCAAGAAAAGAACACAATTTGACACAAAGCACAGAAATTGTTGTAATGCTGCACTCGAAACTATGGCGATAATTGAACAATTTTTAACATGTTCTGTAGTTCACTCTTTTGGAATTTAACAGTGGCGGATCTACAGGGTAAAAACTGGGGGTGCAGTCAGAACCCAGACTATGATAGGTACACTATAATTTTACTATAAACTTTCAAAAATATATAAATAATAGCTTAAATTATTTTTGTCGCTCAAAACAACTTGGGGGCTTAGTGCACGGCTACTCAAAGCGTTCGCAACGCATTTTTTATAGCTCATGCATACACTTGGAATAAGCTGACCATGTATTTCAATGTATATGGCTAATCGCTACGCACTGCAAACGCGAAAGCAATAAAAATGCGCAGAATAGGTCGGTTCGAGCGTATTTGGTGTGTTCCGAAACAATAGACCGCCTGCTGTTTCGGAATCAGTAAAAGATGTCTAAAGGAAGGAAAAAAATAAAGACGTGTTGCCAGGCTATGAGATTTTAGGAAGACCGTGTCTTCTCACAAGAAACCAACTGAAGTAAGTCATTCTGATTCTACCCTTCCGGCGCGGAAAATATAATAAAAGACCTGGAAACCCTGACTACCTCACAGTATGATTTATAACTCTGGCGAAAGTAAAATTACCGAGTAGCCACCTATTTCGCATTTGCTGAGTGGGGTAACGCATTGAAAACGCATCTTCGTTGAGCCATAGCCTTAGGCTACCCGATCCCGGGTTAGATCCGCCACTGGAATTTAACGTCGTGCAATTATGCAGCGAGGCTAAGGGGACAATGGAGATAAGATGTATGATAATCAGGGGTAAAGGTGGGTATGAAAAGGTAGGGGGATGCATGACGTCACGCCGTCCCCCGTGCCTATCTTTGCCAATTGTAATTATCTTAGAAAGTGGGAGACGCCACAGATATTTTCGGGAAGTGAGGGGACGGCGTTTCCCCGCGTTCCCCTGCACTTTTATCCCTGATGATAATATTGGAATGACGAAAGTGGGAGAATACGGGAGAACCTCGGGTAAACTCACACACACACATGGTGTTTGTTTCTGTAGATCATGTATTTCGTTCCGGTATTTGTATAGTTACTATACCAAACACATGTTGTATCTTAGTTTTAGTTATTCGGCGTGGTTGAGTCGTATTCGCTCCCTACTAGAGAACTCTCGTGGTTAGATCTCACGTTAAGCTGTAGATTGACGTCCCATATAGCCACGGTGCTGAACGGGACGCCAAACTCCGAATCAACCAACCAATCTTATTTTTTTTTTAAAGTTTAGTTAAAAATGTCTCTACTATTTAATTTGTATATTTCTAATTAATAAGTAACGAAATTAATGGGGAAAATAAGTCTTATTTCTTGTAGGTATATTGAACCACTTGAGGATTTTTTTTTTGTGCAAAAATGTAACTTTTCTAGTAATTAATAAAACTAATTACAAGTAATTTTCTTTCAACTTTCCCTTGAAGGTAGATTGAATCACTTCATTCATCCTTCATGTCGCCTGATAATCAATAATTTCATTACACCTTCAAAAATATGTCTCCAATGGAATAGAACATGAATCAACCTAGAAGTAGTGTTTTGATGACAGGGCTAATTAACTCATAAACTGAAGCTGCATTCCATGCTCATAAAGTAATAATACTTATGCGCCAACAAACTAACAGTCACCTACGCCGTAACTATCAACAACATTATCGCTATGTAGCTAATGCTACACCGTGTGACTCTGATACTATCAACAACAGCAATTTTCATCTATAATAATAGTACCTCAGCCTAATGTTTCTAATCAAGTGGTATGAGCATAATTCTGTTAGCATACGCTTGCATGATCTACGGTCAAATAACTATTCGGCACGCACGAATTGTCTGGGCGAGGACAAATATCTTATGCAATTTGGTGACACAAAACACAAAATAAAATAGAGAAAACTTTTTTAGCATTCCATTTGAAGCAAATAATTCCCCGCACCATGTCTACAAATTGGGCTACTATATCGTGACATGAATCACATGCGATATGCAAATTTTTAAATATGCATGTCCACAAATGACGGTGATTTTACGTGTGCTGAATCTTCTGTACTAATAAAATAAGAAGGTACTTTGGAACTTTCGATCAAAGATACGCGTCCAAGTTGTTGATGTCAAATATCACGAACTTGAGAAAACATGATGAATTTGCATGCAGTATATTCTAGTGAGTTATAAAAAAATGGGAGTGTGTCCTTTGGAAAAAATAGTATTTTTATTTTCTATCTTGCTAACAGCACAGAAAATAATTGTATTATTTTGTGTAACTAAAATCTGTAAGCAAAACAAGAAATTCATATTATTCAAAACATAATTTAATTATTTACTGTAATATGCACATTGACAGAATTGAGATTTCTACATGTAAAATACTAACAATTAGAAACGGAAATATTTGATATTTATTTTTAAGGAAACTGTCTACTTAGAAATTATGAATTATCATGATAAAAAGAAAAAAACGTACATAGACAATGATTTCCACTATCTGCGGACGAGTTCCTTCATGAACATATGGTTAGCATGTGTGTCTTTAGGACAAGATACACGAGTTTGATTCCCAAAGGGAACTAATGCGATTTGAATTTTACATTAAGCTGTGTAGGTCAACGTTTGATGTAGGCTCGCTGTTGAAACAGACATTAAGAATAACACAACCCACTATCTTCATAAAACATGATACTTCAATTTTGTATTAATATGTGGTTCATAAGAACCACAACAACCCGCGATGATTTAATTTAGTTTTTATTAGTTGATCAACTTTTTTATACAAAAGATAAACAGCATATTAAATCAGATTCCAGTAGGGGAGACCGTGAGAGTCTATTTTAACTTAAAGCTTATATGACTTGTACACTTCAACTCTGAAACTACACAAACCGCAAAAGTAACACTACATTTTTCTACTAATATGCATTTTGGGAAGAAAGAGCGTTTATCAACCCTTATAATGAATATAATAAAGAGCAAACCTCATAAATTAATTATTCACATTCTGGAAATAGTATTTGCAATAATTTGATGGCGGAAATGCTACTCAATGAGTGGTGCCGATTTATGTATAAGTTTGGAAGGGGTGGTTTAAGGTATCTGTGTTTCGCTGTCATATATCCAAGAAAATATCTACTCAAAGATGTCCAGAGCCTGGTATGGCCAAAGCAAACTTTTGAGGGTCTCAGCCTCCTTGTATCCTGGTCCCTCAGGATTGGCGTCCATCTTACTGACAGTGGTAACAAGTAACTGATGAGAATTGTTAATTCCTGGCTAAGAAATATTTTTTTTAATAAAAAGTACACTACATACATATTTTTTAGTATTTTACAATGCAACATAGGGAATAACTAGTAATTATTGGACACGAAAAGAGGAACATGAAACAGAAAACAAAGAGAAGAAGACGTTCACTTAAAATAAATGCAACCGCTAATCATCCAAAAGTCTAAAAATCAAAGTTAACACTAGTGTTGAACAGAAAGTTTCGCCACTTTGTAGGGGAAAACTTTAGAAGAAGAAAGAAAAGGTTCTTTCGTTCGTCGAACAAAGTAGCGACTCATTCAGTTTGGCGGCGTACATCGATCGTTTGGTTTGAACACAAGATCACGAGGAATTATTTTTAAGTCGAATGTAGTTGAACACACAAACGTCTGGAAACTTTCAAGAGTTTGTGGCATTCCGCCAGCGGCCGAGGTCCATGCTACTTCCTCCTTATATATATATACTAAATTCTTCGTTTATGATTAAAAAAAAAAAAAAATCTCCAAAGCATCTCTCCTCAACACTTTTGCATAACCTCTGTACCTCTTAATTAGATGAGACATGCCATATACATTTAGGTCCTCATGAAGAAATTATATTTCCTCTTTCTTATTTATTACATGAAAGTTTAAAAAAAAGAGAAAAATAAATAAAAGAACACAAATATATACTTTGAAATTGAGCGAGAAAATAATTAAAAGTTTTTTGATCCCTAGTTTTTGAATAAAGGATTTACCAGAGATAATCAGATGAGCAACCCTATTTAGACAGTAGTATGCAGTTTTCACATATTCGATAAAATTGCCGTAAAGATGGCATTAAGGGTGGGACACAATCGATAGCGTGTGAGCTAGGCGATTGAAGCCACGCGTGTGACGTGACATTGCCATGTGCTAGAAATGTGGCTAGGCAGACGTGAATGAATGGTGAACCGTTTCTTTCTTAAATAAGCGGACCTGACTGTGTACAAAGATATGGCAACACCGCATCCTCCTCATTTGCTAACAGCATTTAAGGGAAGTCGAAACGCCACCTTTGCACGCTGTCCCTTAGCATAGTGTGAATCTACCCAGTATTATTGTAAGTAAATTTAAACTTAGTAAATGTATTTAAAACAAGTTGAGAATGCTCCAGGAGCATTGTCAGAATGAACTTAAAAAGAATGGCGAGATTAAGTGGGAAGAATAACTATGATTGTTCCTGTATGTAAAAGTAAATATTTTTATCCACACCTTGTTCTGTTTCTCGCAAAAATTCGCAAAATATTATTTCTCTATGACTTACAGTTCGGGAGATATAGCTCCTTAAATCTCCCGAAATTCGAACCTCTTGGTCAGTATGTGGGGAACTGTGGCCAGCTGGCCAGTAGCCAGTTGATCAGTGGCCACCGGTTACTATTGGTACCAACATGTTCACCACCCTCTTAGGTATTAATCAATACCAATATGATCTCTCGTAACTTATGGTTCCCGAGATATGACTCATTAAATTATCTGGAAATCGGCCATTTTTGGCCAATATCACGGGAACGGTAAGTCATAGAGAGATGATATTGGTTTTAATCAATACCTAACAGGATGGTAAACATTTTGGTATCGATATTAATTGATGGCCACTGGCCAAACCAATGGCCAGTTGGACAGTGACTACTAGTTGCTATTTGATATCAAAATATTTACCATTCTCTTAGGTATTGATTAACACCAATATGATCTCTTTAAAACTTACGGTTCCCGAGATATCGCTCCTTAAATATCTGGAAATCAGCCATTTTTTGGCCAATATCTCGGGAACGGTAAGAGTGACGCGAAAAATTTAATCACTTCGCCATATAAGTTTTGATGCTCTATCGAATGCAGGGTTCAAAACTGAAAAACTCGAAAATAACAGACATATAGATAGACAATTCAGTAACAAACATTTTAAGTTCGTTGAAAATACTGGAACAGTTAAGGTTTTCAGAATTAATATTTTTTTTTCTGGTCGTAGTTCTAATCAGTGGCTGTTATTGTTTACTTTTACAGTAATACTTTCTATGAGACAATTCTAAGCTATTTTAGCATGTGCTTAGCCGTAGAAAAAGAAGTGGTTTTATTCAGAGTTATATGGATAAAAAAGAGTTCGCTTTTAATACATCCCTAATCTGTGAATGTATAATCATTTGATAATTTATTTCGATGTCTAACAAATTTGCACTTGTGCCTAAGAGAGCACAGTTTTATATTTTTAAATGTAGTTTTATGTCGTGTGTTGCTGCTGTAGTTGAAATTTTACCCTCTTTGTAAAATATTGTTTCGTATGTCTGGAATACATGTCCACTGTTCTATTACAGAACACATTCCATTTTCGGCATGTCTACTACGTTTAAGATTGGCTACTAATAAATGTTGGTTTCTAATTACGAGAAAATTCACACATTTCTTAAGAATAAAATTACAAACTCCACAGACAGCAGTATCAAATTGGCATGATTCTTTGGCTATTTTTACGTATTCCATTCACCCGTTAGTTTTTAATCCGAATTCATCTCGTGCCAGCTTTGGATTAAACGCACATATCATCCAACAATATGAATATATGAATGAACGTAAGACAAATGAACAACTGGTAGAAACATCAGAAACTTCAAACCGACATGACAGTAGTTATGACGCGAGATCTTATCTTACCCTTCGTATGTCCATTCATTAGTGGCGAGGGGAAAAAATGCAGTTATTGACCTACGGCAGAGTTTTGTAGTTGTGCGTTGACTGTTTGGGTACTCATCATTACATTACATTACATTACATTTCTGGTTTCTACAGAGCAGGTTATAGTCTTTATAACTGGCTGGAATCATAACGTTGACACGGCACAATCACTCAGCGTCTGACAGGTCTACATTTCCTTGCCCCCCTTCTCCACGCTCTTGGAAGAAAATGCCTCCAAACCAGAAAGTCTTTCTTTGTGTAGACCCATTCGAGAATTAATTACTTGTAGCGGACACAGCCTTTTGCTTGCAGGACCACCGTGGTGGATACGAAGCTCATAATGCCGGGTTGCCAGAATGAACAGAGGAATAGACGACCGATATGGTGAACGAGACTGCTGTGCTATGGAAAAAAGCAAACCAGCACACATGCAGTCTTAAAGAGACACCACGCTACTCTGTACCAAAGCGCATCATCTACTGCTATATTTAATCAGACCACCAAGCGAGTTCCTTTTTATGCGGAAGGATTTCCTGGATTAAGAATGCTGAGGTACTGTGCAGTTCTATCAGATATTTTCAACACAAAAATAGAAAGAAGAGAATGAATTTCGCACCCATTCCTTGTTTCTGTGCACTAGTGTGAATCCATACTGTTACAACCATAGCAAAATAATATGTATGTGGAGCAGCTGCACGATATTACACCATTCAATAGGAATCGCAAGTTGGAAACCATACATGATATGCTAAGCCAAATTTCATGTGGGGAAGCTCTGGGTGTTACATATTTCTCAACTGTTTTTTTTTTTTTTTTTTAAGTTATGACTGCATAATAAACGATCTTTATGCGTTAATTATGATTAACCTACATTCGATTTAAAAGAAGAAAAAAAGTCTTAAAAATTGTGGGCCACTGTGATTCCCTTTGTGCACAACGTCGTGATTTCAATAGCAAGCAACTACGAACTTCGTGGTGGTGAACGAAATTAAATGATGTTACATTCATGGACGGCCACAGAGGGGGGCAAGAGGGGGCAATTACCACTTTAGTGTGTTGCATAATTACCACTGTCCTAACATAATTACCACTTTAGTTTGTTATTTAAACACCAATGGTCCAATGTTGCGGTTAACTGGTGTTACCAGCTTGACACAGACCCGACATTGAGGGGTAGGGGTGGTGTTAAAGAAGTAGGTAAATTGAAGAAGGAACGCCGAAATAGGAACAGCACTACGGTACAGAAATAGGAAGACCTCTTTAAATATACTACTCTTTGTTAGTAATACATCACAGTTCACTTGGCGACCGCAAACCATTAAAAGTACTGATACCTACTATTCAACCAAGTGGGAGAAGTTTGTATGGTGCTTGACCCTTTTTGAGAGAAAACATATCACGCAGAAGAGAACGCCACAGTACTTGTTTCAAACTGAACTGAATTTGCGCTTCATCTCAACACCTGTACTTTTCGGCACAACTTCACTTAGTAAACAACTCTTAAACAAATTACGTACGAAAACATGAATGAGTCTCAACCACATTAAGAAACACGGTAGTCCCAGTTCTAGTACCTACCCCCCCCCCAAAAAAAAAAGAAAAACGCTCGCTGATACTTCGCTTCTCTAACAGCACAATTACATAGCAGGCATATGTCTATCATGTTCCCTCAGGTACATGGGAATGTGTCCAGCACCTCTGAGATAGAAATCACATAGATGGCAAATGATTGTCACAGTCAATGTCCGCCCCTAGGCACATGCCTGAGATGTGCCTGGGGAACGTTCCTAGTATGTTCTAGTTATGTTCCCTATGCCGTAATCGTCAATGAACCACAGAATTATTCCCCCAAAATATGTTAAATCGCCTAAGTGCGTAATGTGTTTACATTAGGTGAGTCTAAACAGCACTTTAAACAAGTAAAAAATGTAGGACTAGCCTAGAATACGCACGAACCCCCAACCTTTGGATTACTAGCCGCGTACTCTACCGACTTGGCCACGGAGGCGATGAAGACGAGGCTGGTTGTAGAAGAATAAATTGTTGAGGTTTTTTGAATTTGGCTAATCAGAGTGCTTCTTTAACCGCGTATATTCGACGATAACCGTTTGGATCAGATAAAATCTATTCGCCATGTAATTTTATAACAAAATGACGAGTGTCTATTTACTTTATTTCATGGTTCTTCCATATTCACTTTCAAATGATCGGCGACATTTGCCATCTAATAAAATTGATGCGTTTGTTGCTTCTAGTACACAATCTTTTAGAAAAAGAAGCAACAAATGCATCAAATGAGGGAGATGAATTTAGAACACACATGACTGTTAGAGTGCAAAACTGAACCAGGTATATAAATGCTATATTTGTGGTACATAGTTGCAAATATCAATTATGTGTAACAAACACCTAAAACTGTAGGTAGCTGAAGTACATACTTAGCACATGAACATCATATGTGCCAAAGCTGGGAGGCCTAAATGGCAGATGTCTAGCACATCCTGTGCTGTTAGTATTATTTCTTTTCTTTCCTTACTTGTTTTTGGGAAAGATACTTTGTATCCACCCTGTATATTCACTGTAAGAAGTATGAATAATTTATACGAGCATTCACTTAAAAAATAATCAAAATTAAAATATAAATTTATCTAACTCTACATCCTAGGAAACTCTAGAAATTTCAAATGATGTTCCTGTCCTGAGAAATAAGGTATGCTCTGGGAAGGTGTATATATATATATATATATATATATATATATATATATATATATATATATATATATATATATATATATACAAGACGTTCATCGATTATTTCATGATAATAAGTGAAAACTTTTGAGACTGTAATCTACTGGTTATAGTGCTGAACTTACGTTCGCATGGTGCCGGTTGGGTTTCCTGCTGGTGCACAACAATTTTCGGCGTCCACTCAATGACAAACTCAGGAGTCAACGTAAATAAAGCCGTGATAGTCACTAGCTCCGGAAAGCTAGTGATACATGTGTTAGCGGCAGGGCGATACGAGGCACTATCTACTTAGTCGTTGCTCTGCTGGACGTATAGGTCGCTAGACAGTGATGGAGCAGACGTAGGCCCGCGAAGGACTGCCAGTGCCACTGAGGATCATTGAGTGAACACTGACAATTTTTTGGCTCCATCAGAAATGAATCTGGAACGAACACCCCAAACCAAACGTTTGGCTTTACGAGAACATTGACTAGCGTTTATTATAAACATACCACATTGACTTGACACCCAGCCTTCCGTTTCATGCGCTGCTATCGGCTGAAGGAATTCCACTCACTTTCGCTAAGGCTCTCTCGCTTAGCAGCTGCTGAGCCCTTATTGGCTCAACGCGTGGGTGTGTCGGGGTGTGAGCTTTAGTTTGCATTTTTGCCATGGCTCAAGACATTTTGGCAGCACAATAGTACACGAATCTCTTTAATATTCATCATTACAATATGTGATGTTTTCAACATTTTTTTCCTGGAGTTAAAATATATGGATCAGAAAACCCCATTTACTAGAATAAGCAGAGAGATATTATTTCATATGGTTAAAATGGACGCTGAAAATATAACATATTTCCTTGTTTATTTTGCCATTCAAAGAGAATGCAATGCAAACTCGATTCAAAGCTTCTGCTATTTGACTTGTTAAGTACACACAGCGAATGAAGGTGCAACCTAACACGAGCCTTCACGTTGAAATGATCTACAGTATAACGAACCAAGGCAAAGCAATATTCAGCTTTGAACAATATGTTAATTAAATCAATCAATCAATCAATATATATATATATATATATATATATATATATATATATATATATATATATATATATGGGCTTCAATCTTGGTTTACACTGGATAAAACGGCAAACTATGGTTTAGCCCCTCCCTTGATCATGTCTTGGATCCGCCACTATATATATATATATATATATATATATATATATATATATATATATATATATATATATATATATATATAGATAGATAGATAGATAGATAGATAGATAGATAGATAGATATAGATTACTTCAAATTTTACTGATAAATCAATGTATTCAGGATTTTCTATTTCCATACATTGGATGTTTGAAAAAAAATATATTGTTTGGCACCTTTTCGTAGTAGGATATATATAAAGTTAAACGCGATATAATTAACACACGTACTTTAATTGTAAAATGAGCGAATAGTGATAGAGAAGACTAGAATATTATTTGCATATAAATTAGCTTTTAGTGTAATTTGTCTTTCCGTGTCTCAAGTAACAGAAAAGCTATTTCAAATTATGCATTCTTAATTTGCATTACTCTCTAGCGGTTTATAATTCGAAATGCAACTGTAGTTATTTCTGATAAAATATGAACGTTTAATTTTCTGCAAAACAAATACATTGTCTGTGTTAAAATATACCACTATTGTTTTTTATTATTATGTTTTGCTAACAGCACAGGCATAACCCAGAAAGTCAATTGGAGGTATGAAGTAAAGAGCTCTTCAATCTATCAAACAGCTCCATGACAAATACCAAATAGCGCTACTGTAATATCTTAAAGGAAGGTTTCTCAACCTCGGAGTCGTGACCCCTAGTGGAGTCGCGATGATAAGCAGAAGAGTGATCGGAATATTTTTATTTTTATACATACTGTTAAGAACAACAAAATACAGGTCTACTAAAAATTTTTAACGCTTTTTTTATCATATCACCCAAAATTAACGGAGTTATGAAATTTAAAAAAAAAAATTCAAACGGCCTCCATTTTGAAATAGTATGTTGGATCGGATTCGGTATTTGCAATATGAATGAACTGACCAAATTTGGTTTTAATCCACTCGCTTTTAGGGAAATTACTGTATCCACTATATACAAGAAATGGATTCTACTGTTATAGAAATGGATATCGTGAGATCTTTGCAATAAGTGTATTAAAAATCCCATACAACCTTATTACAAATCAGAAATTATAAGGGAGTCGCTGGCAAGAAGATGTGATAAAGTGTGGGTCGTGATAGGAATTAAGTTGAGAACCACTGGCTTAGAGTTATACAAGTTATACTAGCAGCGCCATCTTTTGTTCACTAGTTGAATAAGCTAAAATAGTGTTAATTCTTTAGTTGGATACAAAAATGAACGCTGTGCGTCTGGTTGTTTACATTCACTTAATTATGTTAATTTACTGAGATGAGTGAAAAGCTAATTCATTTGGAAGTATAACATTTGAAAAGCATATCTTTACTGAACATCTTCAATTTTCCATATTGCTGTCAATGCTCTTAAAATTATGTTTTAACTCATTTCATTTTAGGCATACCTAACTGTTTTCCGCAAAATTTAACATCGCCTTAGATTTTAAGTAAAGCCAATACTGTGGAAAGAGTAAAATCTATTTACCTGTTTGTACCTACTGGTGTACACGATGTTGTAAACAAGTATGCACTAAATTAACACCAAACTATATACGTTAAAAACGAACGATAATAACAAATTATTTCTACATAGTTGTTGTTGTTGCAGACTCAAAGAATGTTTTCTCTTGATGCTTCTCGTAAAGTATTACAGCTAATTATTTCTTGTAAATATCATGAGATGAAACCTGCACTATTAGGCAAAGAAAAATAAAATCTTCTTTCTTTCAATCTTGATTGCTGAATGACATAAAGAGAAATGCTGTAGAATGCTGTCAGGCTGTCAATGTCCGTACCACCTTCACATCATAGAACAGGAGTTCAAAAGCATCATAACACATCGGAAGTTATGAGTTAGTTGAACAAAATAAATTCGAAAGACATCAAAGAAAACAATTACTTTACGCTCATCACGTACGAGGAAGTTACAGAAAAAGAGCTCCGACATTATATGAGCCAATGTCTGTTTATAGGGGGATAATTTAAAATAGTTTTTATTTTCTGGTTTGTATTAAACACCCGCACACACACAGAGACAAACAGACAGAGACAGAGACAGAGACAGACAGAGAGAGAGAGAGAGAGAGAGAATGAATTGGAAGTTATTCGCAATGAAAAAAAAACTCAACGTGCTAGAAAAAAATAGACTTCTACCTTATAAAAATGAAGAAAACAAAGAAAGCAAAATAAATAAATAAACTACTAGGATCTACTCTGAAAATATGTCCTGAAGTTTGAGATACAACTAAAAATCTCACAAATTCCATCTGCCTGATACTAAAGGGTCCACTTTTTAAAATGTTTCATTTAGTAAGGACAAAAAAAATCTATCGTGTTCACGAAATTATATAAAACAAATTTACAATTTCCACGGTATTATTTGCCGACAAACAGTTCGTATACCATCGATTGTTTTTCGGCATATCAGAAAAGTATAGCTACTCTAGAGTATGCTTCTAATAGATCCAACGTATGTTACATGTGGAAACTTGAAAACTAAAATATATAAACATCGACGTCTCAGCGTAATTTGGAATTTAAAGGGTACGGTAATTAGTAAAATCTTGAAAAAAAAAGAAAAAAAAAGAAATCTTACATGTAATGACCACACTATTTGGCTTCAAACTGGGACTCTGAAAATCAGATTTTGTTTAGAATTTGAATTCGAGGTTATATGTGGACAGGATTTACATCTGAACGAAAGATCTGAACCATCAGGGATACAATCTAATTTCTGGATGCAATGAAGCATTTGTGTAATAATCAATAGAGCACTCGTCAACTCGCATATTTGCCATAGGTAAGCACTATAAATCCGTGAGCTACCGATATGTTTCTTTTTTTTTATTTAACAACTAAATTTTAACGACATTTTAACAACTAACAACTAAATTGCCCTTACAGTAGTTAATGGGCAATGACAGGTTAGATGTTTTCTATAGTTGGATTATGTGTGATCATTGGCCAGCTACATCTACTCTGTTCCTAGCTTTCTAGACCAAAGATTTAGCACAGTATAGTTCAAGTAGCTCCCCTAAATGCCTCACGATGCTAGCTTATGAACGAGAACTCTGCGCTTCCACTGGAAATCAAACGGGGAATCATATGCGCCAACTATATAGATACATGGATTCACTACCTAGGTAGTTCTATTTTAATACAGGAATGAAATTAGGACAGCGCGGTACTTCAGGTGGTAGAGTGTTTACTTCTGGGTATAGAAGCCCCTGGTTCTACCCCAGGGACATACGAGATTCTGGTGGACATTGTGTATGCGAATTCTCTCTTTTCTACTTGATTTCCATTTCAAAATTATTTCATAATCATTCACTACCAATAATCATCCGTCTTTTTTTGACCTACAAACCATAATTGTGGGGCGTAAAACCATAAATTTTATTTTTCATTCAAAACAATGCTATTATTATTATTATTATTATTATTATTATTATTATTATTATTATTATTATTATTATTATTATTATTATTATTATTATTATTGATTCAATAAGAATAGCGTTGAAGGTAAAACCAGATTTTTCGAACTATTTACGGATCTTATACTCATTTTTAAATAATATTCAAAACACAAACAAGAGAAGAGCAATGATTAAACCTTTCTTTTTAACATAACCTATAAAGTCAAATATATTCTGTTAAATATCCAGACAGAAATACAAAAAGCATTTTGAAATACAAAGAGCAAAGGTAACTTAAGAAAATCTTTCTGTGAACTTTCCTAATTACTACCAAATTTAGTGTTCACTTTCTTCAAACTCAGCACACAGCGTTCATTCTAATAACGTTTGCACCACTTTCCAGATACGAAAAGGTTTTTGAAGTTAGAAAAAAAAGAAAGAAAGAAAGAAAAGCTCTTGAAATCTGCGAGCACGTACTGCAAAACACTTGCAAATAAGTTTGTTGTTCTTTCCAGTAAGTTAGGAAAAGTTTCCACAGTTCGCTTCACTTCCATGTTTATCTAGGAACAAATGGAAATGGACTTGGAAACGACTCCCGTTACGCTAATGACTGTGGCTCAAAATTCTGTTCACAAAAGCGTGTGAATAGTTAGGAGTTCCTGTTGCTCTGTTTGGTTTCTATGACGTTATCAGTGAATTGTTTTACATAGTCGATGGTTCAGTGGAGTGGATCTGGGAAATTTAGAATTTGTCTCTGGTTCAAAACTCTCAACTTGCCTGGCAGAAAACTCTCATTTCTCCAGAAAACTAAGGACAACATTTATTATCATAAAATAAAGTAATTCTCTCTGAAGATAATTTATTATATAATATCTTGATATTTAATACACACTTGAATAACTACTATTCTATATCTTTAAGAACACTTTTGTACAACTTCTGAAACAAAATATTCATTGAATGAAAAATTATATTTTAATAAACACTGCTCAAGACAGTAGACAGGATCACGCAAAATATTTCCAAGTGTGGGATGTGGATCGGTACCGTTAGTCACCGTTACTCCTTAAGATATTAACGAATTTACTCCATTAGCAAACTCGCCCGAGATAAATCGTTATAGCTGTTTATTGTAAAGGAAAAAGAAAAAAGAACATAATTCAGAAATTCCCCTATATGTATGGGATATGGGCTACAGATAACCACCGTTAAAGTCGACATTATTCATTGATACCTTAACGGATTAACTCCATTAATGAACTCGGTCGAAGTAATTACTTTAGTTATCTGTTGAAAAAAATAATAATTTAAAAAATTGTTTACATGTATGGGATATGGTTAATACGTTCACGAATTGACTTTATTAACGAACTCGGTCGAAGTAACTGCTTTAGCCATCTGTTGTAAAAAAATAAAATAAATAAAAATCTGCTTACATGTGTTTGATATGGGCTATAGATAATCACCGTTAAAGTCGCCTTCATCCGTTAATACCTTAATAGATTGATTCCATTGATGAACTTGATCGAGGTAATTGCCCTAGTTATCTGTTTCAGAAAACATAGTTAAAAAAGTCGATTATATGTATCGGATATGGGCCATAGACAGTCACGGTTATTTGTCGTTATCCGTTAATTCATTCATGGATCGACTCCATTAACGAATTTGGTAGATACAATTGCTCTAGCTATCTGTTGCGAAAACATAATTCAGAAATTCCATGATATATATGAGGTACGGAGTATACATAGCCACCGTTAAAATCGCCATTATCCGTTAATACGTTAACGGATTGATTCTATTAACGGACTCTGTCGAGATAATTCTCTAGCCATCTGTTGCAAAAACAGAATTTAAAAATTCGCTCATATGGATAGAATATGGGCTATAGAAGGAACTGTTAAATTCACCGTTATCCATTAATCTCGTAACGGATTTGCTCCGTTAACAAGGTTGGCTTGAGATAACTACTCTAGCCACAAAAAGATCGCATCCGTTCAAGAGTTATCGTCCGGAGTAATGGACGGACGTACATAATACCAACAAGTTTCATTGCATGATCCAAATAAAACTTTTAGACAGCCAGTTTTGCTGGTCTAATTGCTACTACGCTTGTCTTTCGTGCACGAGGTCCCGAGCTTGAGTCCTGAAAGGAAAATACCGAATAAGTTAGATTGGTTCCGATTCTTCTTTAAACTGTCTCTTCTTACAGTCTCGCTGATGATAAAAGACATACGATAACTTTTGAACATATGTAAAGATTTGATAATGTCTTTTACAATATCTAACTTTAACGCTGTCTATCCATATCCCATACAGGAAAATATTTTGCACGATTGTCTCTACTGTTTTTACCACAGTTAATTTATTTATTTGGATTCTGCTGTATTGAGCGTTCAATTCATACCCTTTAACAATGCTCTAATTGTCAAGCAAACTGCATGATGATGGTAGGCAAAGTAAAAAGAAAAAGTTAAAAACGTAAACAATTAAAGATTTTAACTAAGCATACTTTTAGCCTATATTGTACACTTATATGAAGGTTCTGACAGAAATAATAATAATAATATTAATAATAATAATAATAGATTAATTTAAAAAATACCAGCTTTTTTCTCGTAATTAAGGACGTTAAGACTTCAAATTAAATAATTCTGTCCCATGCAGCGCATAGCTCTCTCATCAGTAAGAGAACGATCAATGATTTTTATTTCAAGTCTGTTAGCGTCAATCATCTCTACATATCTACAACATAATAACATGTATCAATAAACAAATCAATTTAATTGAATATTGTGTCTCTGTGTGTGTGTTAGTGTATGATCTTAGTGAAAGCACTTCGTGATAATCGATAGACAGCATTGCAAGTTCAATTACTAAGTGTTCACTTGTCAGGAATCATGGATAAAACGAGATACAAACTAATTGTCATCTCCCGTGTTTACTTACTCTCTGAAAGGAATAATTATTATTATTTCAACGTAATACTAAAAAAATGGCTACTCAAAGCCTTGTATCACAACTATTAACATTTATTTTCATCTTTATACAGTGGTGGCTCTTGCAGAAAGTCGTTAAAAACTATAACGCTTTAACATTACAAGCCAAGGGAAGAAAATCTGTCTAGTATTCCGCTTCTTCTATAAAAAGAAAATAGTATACGGGGTGAGTATTGTTTCTTTAGCTTCTACACTGTTAAAAATGCTTTCTTAAATCTGAGAAACTGTTTCTTATCTGTACACCAAGAATATCTTTTCTTAGAAACGAGAATTTAAAACTCTCATTAATGAGAAATGAAGAAAAGCAGATGAGATTGTATAAAGCGAAACGAGAAAATATAGTGTTACTTTCCTTATGAATGAGAATTGCTAAATCTCATTTCTAAGAAAATACTGCCTCGGTGCACAGGTAAGAAACGATTTCTCAAATTTAAAAAATTATTTTTTTTACAGCGTAGTGATAAGTTTATTTAAAAAAATCAAATGTGACTTCCCCAAAAGAGCCGTCACTGGCCATTTATACATTCATACTTTTAAAAAAAAATGCAAACTAAATAACAGGTATTTAATAACATCATTGCATAAATTTCGAAATTTTGAATGCAGTCATGAATTATCATAGTAAACATATTCATAACATATGAATGATGAAAGCTCATAGACTGAAAGAAAACATTTAAAATTATTGCACTTTCCTGATGCTTTATAATAGAGCTAGCGATGAATTTTATTGTCATTCAGTGTGCAAGTGAAATAATCCATATTTCTAGCGCAAAGAAAAAAGTGTTAATTGTTATAGTTGCTTGTAACTTCTAGACTTCTATGAAGTCAATTTTTGATTATGCTGTTTTTCCGTTATTTTAAAAACTATAAAAAGAAAGGTGGGAAAAAGAGTTACACGTTACAATTTACAATTTCCAGTTTTGTCTGTTATCAATATTCATTATCTTCCTTTGCTTTTTTAAAAATAAAAAGTGAACCTACAGTATATCATTTAAAAGGACCAAACTTTTAAATTTATGAAATCATTATGTTTCATTGACTCCCATGAAGTCACGCGAAAGTATTATGAAAACAAAGCTGGCAAACATTTCTAATAATGGTTAGAATAAGGTTTCAAATATGGAATACTTTTCTGTATTTACTATTTCTAACCATTATTTGTCTTTTCTTTTCTTTCTTTTTTTCCTTTTTACACATTTCTTCCTTTACCCATTCTCAGATGAATTGGAAACGGAAATAATGGGATTAGGATACAAAGCTGAAATGAATGTTCAAATTGGACACCTAAAGGCATCTAAATCATATTAGTGTGTGTGTGCTTTATATCCTAGATTTTTTTTTTAATGTTTAAATACTATACAATTATTTTATCTTTTCAAGGATGTATGTTAGTAGCACTTTGCTTATTGGTATTTTATTACTACCGGTATTTTTCTGCTCTTACATGTATCCATTAGGTGCTGTGCACTGTTTACGAAGACTTCCGTTTCGATGTCTTAAATTTCAGAATTGATCGGAAAGTAACTTTTCCTCAGGCATGTATATGTAAGTCGTATCGTTTTAATATTTAATAACCTATTTAATTATTTATAACACTCAGAAAAAAAGTTTTTTAAATGAGAAAGGAGTAAGTGCTATTCCATATTTACACGTAACTTTCTCTACACCGTACGTTATTATTATTATTATTATTATTATTATTATTATTATTATTATTATTATTATTATTATTATTATTATTGCCAACGATTGTATCTAATTTTGTCAAGATAAAGCGCGGCCCCACACAATCATTTTCTAATACCGTCGTGACATTCCCAAATTCAGCCTACAAAAGGTAAAACTTGAAGTCGCGATACTGCTTCACATATTTCTGTTATCACATATACTTGCGGTATCTTTCTGTCTGGTTAATTCCTGGTTCATATTTCAGCAATGTTTGTCATTATCTTAATCTCCTCTTAAAGTGTAGATGAAGGAGATATTCCTATTCATTCTATTTCGTCTTGCGAGAGAGATATATTCAACATTCTTTGAATTATTCCCATCTCCATCTTCTACAATCAGCCCAATGAAAACTCAAATACTTGAGTTATTCTTAGATTTATTTATTTTACCAAAAATATTTCTGTTCACTATTTGTTTCATTAAGAAATTCTACGTACATAGACTTATGTAAATCTTAAACATTTTGCATGTTTCGCATTTCATATTTTACCTTCCACTATCCTCTTCAATAATCGTTTACCGTGTGTTTAATTAAATAATTAATCTTTTTAAAAGGAAGGTTATTGGTTTTATTTATGTTTTAATTTGTGATAAGTTTTCCTTTTCACTTGGAAACTAGATTATATATATTGAGGGGAATAGTCGCAAATATTCCCTAAAGACTAGAAGCATCTCTCGCCCCAAAGATTGCAAGTAGCAGAAATATGCCACACAGGAATTATTGTTTCACCTACATCGAAATGAGATAAGGATAATATTTAAGTTGCTAGGAGGGGTACAGGCTAAAACTGGAATAGGTCTACACTTTCGAGCCTATCAAATATGTGATAATGTTCATAGCTTAGTGGTTGGTATTTCCAGTTCCATAGTATTTCCAATTTAGTATCTGCAACAGCCATTGCGGAAAATAATGTGTCAAAGCAATAACCGTCACCAGGTTATAGAAGTAATTTTTGTGGACGCTCTGTATATTTCATAAAGCCAGTGATTATTTTTTCGATTTATACTTTATTTTGTGACGCAAATAAGTTCTTTCTTTGGTGGGAATTGCTCTTTTCCCACGCAACTGGACAAAGAAGTCTTTCATTGTTTTTCATATATATATATATATATATATATATATATATATATATATATATATATATATATATATATATATATATATATTTAAAACTGCTTTGTGGTGAGAACGTTTCAGTGAGCGACGAACCATTCAGTGTTTCTCCCTGACTTATTAATATGCAAAGTCTATATTCTACAATTATTTGGAACTGAATTAAGTACTTTCTTTAATCGTTTATGGAAATATTGCAGTAGATTAGAGCAGATCAGAGTAGACCAGGTGTTCAAGCGTCAGATCGTCGCCAGCCACATCCCTTTACCAGTTCATTATCTGAATGTTTCCACAGTCAAGTTATCGCAATGTCTCGTGCGTCGTGGCCAGTGGACAAAAATTAACATAAGTTCTTTTCCATATTCTGTTTGCATGTGCATACAGGTGATTTAACCTAAGTGCTTTTAACAATGAACTGCCAACATTGATTAATGGACCAATGCAGCTCGTATCTCAAACCTCTTGGTTCGGAGAGTGTTACTCCACGTTTCGAGGTAGCAACCACACACGTCGCGTCGAGCTTCAAGTATAACATTGTGCTAAGGGGCATAAGCTATTAGCCGGTGAAGGACGTTTTACGGCTAGCCCCAATCAATAAGCCCCAGGTTCATATACCTAGTACGATAGTTATAAACGCGCCCTCCAATATTAGCATTCCACTTTGAAGACTATTTAATTTTGCTCAAGACTCATGTCGACTCTTCAGGACTGTTTGGACCAGCAACTAGATTACTACGTGGGATTATCCCAGCGACACTTCAACCAGTGCTAATTCCCCAAGTGCATCAATGATGTGAGAAAAGTATTTATAGTGAAATCTCAATTATAATCTTCTGTATATATATATCAAAGTGTAAAGGGCTACAGTATAATGAAACGTAAAGTGTGATTTTAATAAAGCAAATAATTGTACATAATCAGTGTTAAGTGTTGTGATCGTTTCTCTTCGTTATTTTTCTTTTTAATAGTATTCTAATAAATAAGTATAGTGTCATTTAACCCAGTGTGCTTTCGTTGTGTGTGTGAGTGATGTCTGTGAGCGTTATGGTCTGGATGAACGTCTGATCGTCCGTGAGGTTTTCGAGACGAGACATCCGAACCTCTCGGCACCTAGTGCTCATCTAGTGATGGACAGTGGGAATATTCCCGGTGGGAAGGAATTTAAAAAATGTTGACAAAATGGTGGGACATGTGTCTTCTGGCAGTTACCCAACCTAATTTGTTTATAACATTTAATAATTTAATGGTTATATTATCAGTAGTAGAGTCAAGTTTAGAAAAAAAAAAACACTTACATGTAAATTTAAACTTTTTAGTGGTTTAAAAGTATGTAGACTTACTATACCATTTTTGAAACATATTTACATTCATAGAACATATTGTAAATAAATATCCATTTATGCGTACTCTCTAAATATAATAAAATATTAATAAAATAACATAACATCGTTCAGAATATACATTTTAAAGACTCCTCTGGGGAAACAGTAATAATATACTGTGATATAAAAACGAATTTAACTTTGAAATCATATAGTAATAGATGCAATTTTATTTGTGATTGTACATAAATTTCCGGAAAATTCCCATTTTGGGGAATCTTCCCGGGTATATTCTCAGGGAACATTCCCGAAAAATATCTTCCCGGAAATTTACCCATCACTATGCTCATCTCATCATTGAGACCGACGAGCAATTTGGGAACAATTTTGTAATCCCTTCTTGGAGAGGTCCTTCAACGTTCTACCCAGGTAAGTCCAGGTCTCAGGAGAATGCTCATTGGCAGGACCTCGGAGGACAACGGGGGACAGATTACGACAAGGCGATTACAAATAAATGGTATCCGATCAGTGACCCAACACTCTGGGCGATTACAAAGTTGTAATTTGAAAAGCGTGTTAATTTTACTGACTTATTTTAAGCGAATATAGAGCTGAAATTACGTAGTACACTTTTATTCTTCTGGATTGATGAGTATCAGGGGTTGTATTCATGTAAGTTCTGTAGTCGGAAATTCGACAATCCAGAGGAATGAAAAGGAATGAAACCGTAAGACACGATGTTGAAATATAGTGACATTAAAAGCTAAACTGTTGAACAACATAGAATCATGTTCTTATGCCCATTAGGATTTTTCTTTCAGTATGTTCTTAACTGAAGAATCAACAAATATCTACATAAGCACGTTTCCTCATTATTGTTCTTAATCGAAATTTTAGTGGGAAAAATTCAATTATATGGTTACACAATTGAAAATATCTGAATCTTTTTTTCTCTCGCACTATGAATTCTTTTTTTTTAATCTCTCTATCTCTCTCTCTCCCTTACACTCACTAATTTTCCAGTAGTCGTTCATTCCTCCAGCTAAAGAAAGAACTCAGCTAAACGAACGTCCACAATGGAACACACTGGACCTTTCTCGGTAGTGGCAACGTAACCTTCCTTGCGTTGCGAGTTAAGCTTGAGAGTTGGAGGGTCATCATCCTCGGGGTCTTCCTACGAGCTAATGACTGTCATTCAATTAGGAAACTCGGCCCGGTACTACCTTGTTTAGAGGAAACTCACAAACACAAATACCAACAATAACAACAGTGCCTCGGCAGTTTCTACTGAATGTAAGCAACGAAAACTCAACTCTTCGGACTTCCTTTTTCCTCTTTATCTCTCTCTCTCTCTCCCTTCTAAACATACATTATCAAACGTTCGTTTGATGAAAGGCGTCAAAAGAAGAGACGACGAAATAGGAAAGAAGACAAAGGCAACAGACGAAAGCAGAAACTCACGTTCTTTCATGTCATTTTTCCAAGAATTCTCGCGTCTTCTATTACTTTCAATTTATGTCCATAACGTGACCATCGAATTTACTGTACTACCAGAAAGACGCAATGCGGGTCTCAATAAAATATTAGGTTTTAAAAAAATATATATGACGGTCGTGCTGTACCATCAAGATATTTTCTAACAACCAAAATACAGGGATAAAAATGACAACTTCATTATGAAAAACTATTATTGCTTCTTTCTACACTCCCGATTGAAATAAAATGAAAAGCTACTTCAATTGCAACTGTTTCTTCTTATTTTTATCTAGGGTGGAAAATTGCTATTAAATTTGATATTATGATAAATTTGATATATATATATATATATATATATATATATATATATATATATATATATATATATATATATATATATATATACACCGGGCCGGATCCAGGATTGTCTGAGGGGGGTGCACCAAATAACTGCCAGTACATTTGAATAAAATTGAGTTTTTTTTTTTTAAATGCCTTTAGGCATCTGTGCTGCGTATGAGTAATTGACCTGGAAATGCCGTGTCTGCTGTCGATGAGTCCTTTTCCTTCCACCTTCAGAAAATTGACTAAAACTCTTGATTTTTGCAAAACTCACTACCAGCTTCTCACTTTAGGTAGTGTATATTTACAACGAAGGGGGGTACGTGCACCTTTGCACCCCCTAAATCCGGCCCTATATATATATAAGAATTCCCCTTGTCAATATTTTCAGCTTTATTTCTTCGTTGATTTTTTTTTTCAAATATATAAACACACTTAGAAAACATTTCGAAGATAGAACGGAGACGAATGATGCATTTCGAATAATTGGTAAGTTAATAATGTGGAAAAGAATAAAAGAGTTCCGTGAAAAGTCATGAATATAACGTTGTCCACAACAAACTTACAGGTACTTTTACCACTTTCTGACACCATGCCATCATGTTGGCTTCTTTTGAGTTCTTTTCAGCGCCAACGAGAGCTTAAAATTGAAGACAGGACATTGGAAACTAAACATCTCTCAGTGACGGTCCTTGAAGGAAATCACATCAGTAAAGGTTTCATTAATTTTATCGCTAAAAGCCGAGAAAAGAGACTTCGACATTACGGAAGTTAGCTAAGAAATATTTAGAGAACTTCGAAATGTGGTTGGAGGAAGATGGAGAAAATAAACTGGACAGAGAGAGCAACAAACGAAGATTTAAAAAAAAAAGATCGGAGAGAAGAGGACGCTTTTAGCTAGCATCTTTCGTCGAAAGATAAATTGGATTCAACACATCTTGCAAAGAACTTGTCTTCTTCATACCGCCATAGAAGGAAAGAGGGAGGAAAAGGAAGAACACACTACTGATTGATAATTTGAAGAATATAATAAATTATTGGTAGCTCAAAGAGGAAGCTGAAGATCAAGAAAAGTGCAAGAAATTTACAGGCTCAAAGCTTTGAAAAAAAAAATCATTATTCTCAGCACCTGCCAAAAGGCAGAATACTTAATAATAATAATAATAATAATAATAATAATAATAATAATAATAATAATAATAATAATAATAATAATAATAATAATAATAATAATAATACGTAATGTACTTATTATTGTAACTTTCTTCAGTTAGGATATAGCGAAACATTTACTTTTTACCGATGGGATTTCTCTCAAGAGCCACCAATGGCTTTAGTTTACTACTGTTACTCTATACTTGTCCACCAGATTTGAATTGATTAAGTGAAATGTAATAATAATGAGATAAGCAAACATGCCAGAATAGAGTCAGAATTTAAGAATTACCAATCTTCCTGAATCATAATCGTTTCCATTTTTTTTTCTCGTTCTTCAAATTGCTCGCTATTTATTAGATGGCTAACTGAGGAAGAACGAAAATCACCCAAACGAAAAAAAATACTGAATATTATATTGTACTTCCTTAAAAAAATAAGTATATAGATCATTATATTATCCATTGATTTCTGTATTTTTTTTAAATGAAAAAAAGTTGACAATAAAGTAAAGAGCAAACCTAATGTGTCCGTTTTAGGCGAAATTTCAACTACGTCGGTCATTTGCAATTCTCTGTTACGTCACAATTTGCTTCTCACCTTCTCAGTGAGAGGGGAAAGATCAAGCAAGAACCATGAAATTGCTAAAGAGCAGTACATGACAGTCAAACAAGAGCATCGATAGCATAGTTGATAGTTTAGGCATACTATTCGTGGATGCGGTATTTTACGTACTCTGTCATCAGTTGTTCTCCTACCAGGGCCGTGCCGAAGGGGGGCGAGCGGGGCGACGAAGTAAGGGGGCGAAAAATTCGGGAGAAAAAAGGAAAAAAAAGATAGGAAAAATTGCTTGGAATATATGTATGGGGGCGCCGTCGTATACTCTCGCCCCGGGCGCTGATTTTCTACGGCACGGCCCTGTCTCCTAACGTCATCTCGTTCCCTCCTTTCCTCACTGAGTTTGTCTCTACTTTTTCAAATTATAAAACCACATTTCTACGTCATACATCGGACAGTTGTTAATTGACTGCTCTGTGTACAGAAACAGCGAAACCTTTATCTATGTTGTAACTTAATAAATAAATAAATGAAGAAATGCAGTTGGGAAGGTTATTAACTAAAGTTCTGACTAGAAAAAATGTCTCACTAAGCGAATGTCAAAATGGTACATTAAGCTATTACATACCCCTTCCAAAAATTCCTTTCCACCTCCTATTACTAATATAGGTATAGTTTTTTTTTTAATGTATAAACCGGAAATTTGTTTAAAATGGATCATTATATATGTACCCAGGTAGATGCAAAACAGATACTAAATATAACAAAATTAGCTTTGGTCGAAAAGTTACTGATATACTTCAAACTTCATTTAAATAAGTAAACAAATGAATAAGACAAGGCAGAAAAAAAAAAGTAGTTTGTTTTCAAGAACTGAAAAGCGAATACTTCAAAGGGAAAAAGTCCAACCCTAAAATAAACCTTTTTTCTGATGAGCACCTGCAGCATCATATATATATATATATACAACAGATTGGCTACATCAAACCGAACGTTCTTTTTCGGAAGCCATATGTTTTAATACCACTCATTCCATAATCGGATTTACCACAAAACAAAAGACGATTGCGGTGTGAGTGAAGACGAGCACGACATAAGAGGAATACAGACAAAGTATGTTTATAGATTACGAAAAGCAATGCCATTTTGAACGAAAGGGAAGAAAGAGGTTTCCTGAAACCATTTCTTCATAAACAAAAATATAGCAAAGAGACTTGTTTGGTTGTTTTTGCTTTATTTTTCTCGTATTCTTTCACTTTTTTCTTTTCTTTTTCTCTCTTTTTTCTTTTTGACAAGGGGAATATTGTACAATTTGTTGGGCGGGCAATTCAGAATTTCTAAATAGGATTATATAAAATGTTCTATTTCCTTCTCTACAGAAAAAAAGGGACAAATATGGCTGTTTTCGTCTTTTCTTGTGAAATACACGTTTCGCAGCTCTAATTTTCGATTCAAATGTACATAAGATTTATGATGATTCACTGTCAAATCCATTGTCATGATATCATATTTAAATTACTGCGCAGAATACATTGAAAAATACTATTGGTATTAAATTAAGAATGATTAGGTCTAAAATAATAAACAATAACAGGATTATAATAGCATTAGTTGATTTAAGGAACATACACTGTATATCAATCATTCTCCTTCTGTTATGCTTTATTGCAATTTAATAATGGTGAGATGAAGCATATTTGAGGGAAGTTCATTTATAAGTTAACTCAAATATTACAATATAAGGTAAATATTTAAAATACCAGATACTCTTTCTATTCTCTATTCATATCAAATTATAGGTTTGATGAATTATGTTCTTTTTGCAATTGAATACAATATAATTATGATTAAATACAATAAAATATCTGTTGTTTCGTCAAAAAGACACATTTAGATTAGATTAGATTATTTTTTTAAGGGAGGTATAAGTAAAAACAAATTCCCATCCAAACTTCTCTGATTATATACGTCCAAAAGAAAATGTTTTTAAGTTGCCACACCCGCACACTGATGCAGTTCCCTGTCTGTTTTAGGTTCGTAATCTCATTTTAAAATGTCAAAAATATGCACTTCAACCAATAGGTAACAAAGATGAGGTATATTTATCGCTTTGCTGGGCCAGAGAAAGCATTCAGGTCTGAAACGGTGTCATTTGAAACTTTAGTGCTGAGAAAACTTATCTGGCAAAAGCCTCTTGAAGCTGTACTGTAAAAAAAAAAAAACTTGTTCTCAGCACTGAAACTGCAAATTTAGTTATCCGATTTTCAGATTTCCATACAACTGGTATCGTTTCAGAATACTTACACAGAAACTTTCGATTTTGTCATAGATTGTATAAGAAGGAGTTTGAACTACTGTTAAAAAGAAATCCAAAACTATGCCAAGTTCTATAGTAATCCGAAAACCGGAAAATTCAATTTGCAACTTTAGTGTGGAAACAAGTTGGCTATTGTATTGATTTGAAAGGCTTTCATTGAATCATTATACAATGTGGCCAAGTGTGATACTATAGCTATGCTTCTCAAACACTATTAATCTGTTATAATTTTAGATTGTGTAAAGATGCATTTTAAAATACTGTCCTTATATATATACAGGGTGTAACAAAAAGGTACGGCAAAATTTCAGGGGTGGATTCCTTATGGGCAGACAAGCAAAAAAGTTTATATGACCATATGTCAGGAAATGCATTGTTACAGAGTTACGGTTATTGAGCAGTCTGATGCTGTAAAATAGTCACATTCTGGTCGTCTCTTAATGCGACTCAATTTAAACCTCAGTAACTAACTCCCTAATTTAGGTAGGAAGATAATTTTAGTATCAGTGTGTCCCTGAAGGACGAAGCTTTCCACCAATATGTATTTTATGTATGTGGGTTGTACCACGGCAGACGGAGGAGGGAAACTGCCTTTTCTTTGCATCACGTGGCTACCCTCCCCCCTCTTCCGTGGTACCCTCCACATACATGAAGATACCAGTTGAAAGCTTCAGCCTTCAGAAACGCATTAATTCCAAAATTTCCTTTCTAGCTTAATTAGGGGCGGCCAGAATGTGACTATTTCACAGCATCAGACGGCTCAATGGCCGTAGCTCTGTAACGATGGATTTCCTGACATATGGTCATTTTTTTTTTTTTGCTTGTCTAACTATAAGGAATTCACCAATGAAATTTTGCCGTAATTTTTGTTACACCCTGTGTATATATATATATATATATATATATATATATATATATATATATATATATATATATATATATATATATTCACATCTTCAATTAGTAGCTTTCTGCACTAGTGCCATCTGTGGGGCAATTCTGTAAATACTATGGAGTCTGTACTTTGATGTTCAAACAGTCGTTGTTCATCTGAATAGTCTGTGTTTCATTCTTTATTCTTTCCATCCTGCATTGAGAAACATGTTATCCAACACATGGTTTGAAATTTCTGCACACCGCCAGTAGCAGCCTAGACTTTATGGTCAACCAATATATTATTTACGTTCGGTATTAAAGCTGCTTGTAAGAAAAAAATGCTTCATTGATATGGCCAGATCCTACCCTAACAATGCTAGAGGGTCCAGTTTAACAAGCTTAGAATCTATGTAATATTTTATTTCCTTCCGAGAGTCTTCGACCATCCTAGTGTCACAAATTTACAAACCAATTAACTTAGTTCTTACTTATGATGCTGATATACATTAAAAAAAGAAAGAAAAAACTGCTCCAGTATTAAATATACACAATGAATTTTCCTATCTTCTCAAATAACGTGAAAGCGATCAAGACGCGATATAACCAAGAGGAGCGAGCGAGAAATTTAACGTAATAATTTACGGCACGAATATAATATGATCATTCCATACACCAGCTCACGTCCCTGATTATCAATTTTCCCAAGAAAATATCATCTCTTCTCTCTCGTTCCTCGCAGAAAAAAAGGGAGGAGATATTTAACAAAAATGTACAAGGATGTAGATTATTTAAGGCTCAAACATTAGAATTAGGAAGAGTTTTAATCTATCGCTTCTTCTTCATGCAAGAGGCAATGCTAGTTTTTGCTTCGGAATTGTTAAAAAGAAAGGGACAAGTCATGCAGTACCAAGGGAAAGGGAGCTACAGAGACATGGGCGATAAGCAGGTTAAACTGGCCCCTCCATCACGGTTAGATCCAGCATGTTTCACAAGAAGAAAAATAAACTCTAAAAGAAAAGAAAAAAAACTGATACCAATCCACAAATAGCCCTCAGCTGATTTATTATTTAATTACACAGTTCGGCAGTTTTCACAATTACACTGGAACTCCTATTCCTAGTTTACTTCCCAAACCACAATGAAGTGTATATGTATATGAGTAAAATGTGTTGCTTGTTGCAGTCTTTCTTGCCTTTCCCAGTGCTTTACATTGCCAATAAACTTGTACATACAAGTTTTCTTCCTTTCTTTTTTTAAGTATACCTGTGCTTTTAGCCAAACAGAAGACACATTAAAAAAAAAACTTTCATACCATGAATCTCATTGATATTTCGTTGTATTTGGTACCGGGCTCCACATATTTATCACGGTGAGTTTTCTCAATTGTAAATATTTTGACATTTCATCTGGCTTGCCTTGCCATATTTGTCTCCATTGCAAAGTAAATGATATGGTTGTTCTATAGTAGCGATTCCCTATTTTGTTAAAAAGATTTCTGTTAGTGTTCTGATAAAATTTCGTTCACGAATTAGATATGAACGGTAGCACACAAATGAAGTAACAAAACGGAGCCAGTTTCAGTCTCAACCAAGCTACGGCGTTTATTGTTTGGTTAAGGAGAACTGGCGTCTGACAGATAGTTGTACGTGCTCTAAATAAAACGAAGGACATAGTTACTTGCCAATCACTGCATTCTTTCATGCTAGTTCTACGCAACCGAGATCACTGCCGCGATGTTACCGGTAGTCGAATGTTGAATATTCTGTTAAATATTCCAAGCACTACTATTTTGATATTTGTACATCATACGCTACAAATCTTCCTGTTATATTATTAACGCAATAGCATTATTGCTACTTGAATGTTCTCGGTTTATCGCCAGAGATATTGTCTCTATTCCTCTACAGCCTTTGGCAACAGCGCTTCCCAACGCACCACGTGTTCTGTCCAACTGTGAGAAATCAGGTTTCGTTATCCGCGCAGAGTGATGTTTCAAGTGGAATATTATTATAAAATGTGGAACAAAGATTTGGTTCAATTAACACTGTCGATATCCGTCTTCCTATAATTCATTTTATATTATCTTCTTGGCCAACCTAAAGCTATTCTACCCCAACTAAAACTCTGCTTTTCACAGGCATATCTTTCATGCGAGCAGCATGTCTCGCTTATAATAAGACATTTTGATTTAATTGAGCTAAAACTCTGGTGCATGTAATACAATAACTGCAATATGCATTAGTCTCTTAACGTCCATAATACTTAAGCACAAGTAGAATGAGAAACAAGAAAATTTGAAATAAGTACCTAAATTGAATCAAACATTTATTTCATGTTTATTCTTGTTCACGAAACTAGTGCTGTAAAACATATTCGAATTATGCGTATATATTATTTGACAAAAAAATCAAACATAGTCGAATATTTATTTTATTTTTGTTATGGTAGAATAATATTTCAACTGTTGTTTTTGATGTAAACTAAATATTTGTCTCTAGACTCGTTTCAACGGATTTATGATCATTAGCAGAAGAGTATCTTGCCTTATTGGTATTTACCAAATATCGCATATGTACCTAAATAACAAGTTATTTCCCTGATTTTCAAGATACCATGTTCCTATTGGATCAAACACAGAGCATACACTCGACAAACTTCCATGATAATTCAACTACATATGAACAACTTTTATTATAGCAGCGATTCTTGATGACGATTTTGGTGAAAATGAATTTAGTTGAAAATTATAGGTAGGCACAAATCACAATATACACGAACTAAAATTTCCGTAATTCAATACTAGTTTCAAGTGTTGAGATTTTTCTTCAAAATTCTTACATTGATTGAACATGAAAACAATATTAATCTACGTTTCGAAATATTTGAACTCTATTGTGATGAGTTATTGAAATATTGGTATAATTAACCAATTAGTTCATTGCAATGGTTCTCTTTAATATATGTGTATGCTATATGCTATTTGTGGTCGTTTGACACATCTAATAGGGAAACTCTAGGTCAATGTTCGAATAGAAGGGGTTCGATTACCATCCGCACAGATAAAATACAAATCTTCAACGAATTTTATGACTATTTTCTTTCCTATATTACTTCCTAGGTTTACATGACTGAATTATTGACGTACGATGTCTTACGTCATACTTACAAGACAGGCAAAAAGTAAAATAAAAAGGAAAGGTTGCGTCTCCGTGTGATTATTAGTGTCTAAAATCGATATATCGTTTTATATTTTTATCTTTAATGGAATGGCAAATTTAGTATGTTTGCTTCCAACTGTCAATAATTCAATCATTGAGCATAGACAACCCTAACGTAGAAACAACTTTATTTTCTCAACGTCATTTTCAAATAGATGAAGACCATTTACGGATATTTATTTTCAGCTACAGTCGTACACATTCTCTGATTTCATAAGTACATATACTTCTCCGCTGGCTGGTCATTTGGGATATTAGTCACTTTGTGGCTACGCTTACTGCTTGACCCTTTCTTTTTTTAAATATATATATATATATATATATATATATATATATATATATATATATATATATATATATATATATATATATATATATTCGGACGACTGTAAAGAATTTCATGAAGAATTCCATATTCTTATGTAAAATATGTTATCTATCTAAATTGAATAATACTTCTGTGAAAACTATGTGGGGAGCAAATTCAAAGACAAGAAATATAGTTTGTTATTTATCAATGTAGAATACACAATACTATGTTTAGAAATAATGCTGGATATGTAGGCGCAGTACAAAAGCTCCTTTTTAAATGCATATTTTCGGATTATTCATACATTTTTGCTATCCATATTATACTTCCATTCTTTTATTCATTTATTTTTTTTTAAGAAAAAAATCAAGCCTAACAGAAACATATGCATTATGCAGGTGTATGGGAAATGTAAATTTCTTATTTCTTTCTTGTGTAAGCCTTTCAAGGGCAAGAGACGAGAAAAATAAAATAAGGAACATTGATGTCTTTTCCAGAACGTTCTCCATTCATCTTGCACGTTTGCTCCCTATTCACTTAAGACTGTGACAAACTGCAATGTTAGAGACTAGCGAAGCTAAACATTTTTTAAAATATTTTTTTACGCATGAATTTTTCCTTGAAAGCAGGATACAATCTGCCATACATTTTATATATATATCTGTGTGTGTGTGTGTTTCAAAGAAAAGAGAAAAAGACAAGAACATGTTCTATCGAAAAGCAGAGTGGTCAAATAACTGATATTGACTTTCCCCTAGATGCGGAACCAGGTCCTTAAATGCACATTGACAAATTGTTCTCCCTAATTTTCTATCAGTTTTCCCCTAGAAAACGCGAATAGCACCAGAAGAACGGGGCGAGTTGGGAAAATATTCCAGAAAACAACAAAAATCTTTTATCGTTTTTTTTTTTTTTTTTTAACAGAAATAATCTTCACTATCTAAGCAGTACTGTCTAATGCGACGCATTAACCTGGAAGTAATAAATAATGTACTTATTGGTTAATGTCGAAAGCCTGATAGATGTGAAACCAAAAAGTACATTAGAGTTTCTTGTACAAGAACTTTCACTGACCATTTCAGGTACACATGTCCTATATAGTACTATTTTGTTCAGTTGACTAATTTCGATGGGGCATTCTATTACCTGCAGTAGCCGCTTAGTTGTCACTATATCTTCTGCAAACTTCCTTCAGATTGGACTGATTTGATTCTTGCCTGGATAGTTTCGTTCCTCATACATTGGTACAATACATCCCCCCTAATAACTGAAGTGCTTTCGACATCTTGCCCCTAGTTCTATAATGCTTCTAAATTAGCAAAATGACATATATTATTCTAGTACTCCCTACAAACAAAAATTATCTTGAATTGAAGAGTTTAAGAAATTTTACATTAGTGTTTAACAAAAAGAAACGAAAATCAAAAGAAAATAAAAATAAGTTCAAAGATCAGACATATGGGGCAATGAATCCACAAAGCATTTAAGTTCACTTTTGATTATTTTGCACATCCTTCATAATTAAAATATTTATATGATACTTCTTTCAAAGCTTAAAAGATTAATGTCCAGGAGCAGTAAAGGAACTCTTATAATACTATAAAGAAAAATAGCTTTCCTGTATTTAAATGGAGCGTACAAACTTTATTTCCTCACAACTTCCGTAACTGACTTGAATCCCTCGTGATCTGAATCCACTCCCCTTCATATACTAATCAGTATTAGAATTAGGAGTTAGATTTCTGGGCTTTCGGTATGTATGATTATGTTGTCCTGTCACGTATGAGGGTTGATGCCTGGTTAATTGGGGAGAAATAAAGGAATGGGAGAAGAAAAGAAGCGTCTTTGAAACATTATATGAAGTACCATCCCGGCATTTGCCTAGTGTGAATGAGGTAAACCCAGGAAAACTGGTCGGGCTTGAAAAGTTTTTACACTTCTTCGACCCAGTGCCCTTACCGGGAATCGAACTCAGGACCGCCATATACCAAATGATAGATCTCATTAAGCTGAATACAAATCATATGGAAGAGTGTAGAACATCATACGAAATTTTACGAGAAAATAAAATAAATCGAATTTATTTGTAAGCTTAAAACTGGACACTATATGAGAATTACGGTCCCTGTGACGATGAAACTGATACAACAGTGTATCGTCATAAACTACTTCCTTACGACACCAGCAATATGACAATAGATTGTATGACTGAAGAGATATAGCCTGCAATTATGATTTGCTCTTAAAATTTTAATTTCTGTATGGCATTGAGTTGAAGAAAAATGACATGCTTGAGGATAAATTCTCATGCGGAATTTTTTTTTGAGAAAACAAAAAAGATCTATTTGTATGGCGCTACAAAAATATATCGTTAGTTGCCAATAATACGTAACTGGGAATTTTTATTTTGCTGGGAAAAATGTTTATTTACGTATTGTATATAATATATATAGGGTGTCTCAAAAGTCCCCTGACATAGGGTAATCTCTTATGATCAGAGTTACAACAAAATGTAAAACGGTAAATTCATCTCCAAATATAACGTTTTCAATCCAAAGTACAAGAGTTTTTTTTTTTTTTTTTAAGTCGGACGAGCCGTTTGGGCTGTACACTCTTTACGCGCCCAATGTTAAATGAAAATGCAACGTTGCCATTTACCTGGACCCACAACATAAGTGAATGAAGTTACTGTTTGAAATGGGGACTGGCCATCGACATGTTAAGAGTAAAAGACAGTAACGTCATTCACTTATGTTCTGGATGGATCCAGGTGACTGGCAACGTTGCATTTTCATTTAACATTGGGTACATAAAAAGTGTACAGCACAAAACGGATCAACCGATTTTAAAAATTTCCTTCACTATAGATTGAAAACATTATATTCATAGATGATTTTTTCCTCTTACATTTTGTTGTATCTCTGATAATAACAGAGCTACAGTATATCAGGGGACTTTTGACACACCCTGAATATATATTTCTAACAATGACACACATACTCTTAACATTTACGCCACATACTAGTTACAAGTAGGCCTACTTAAATTATTACCGAGATTTAAGTTACATTCTACACATTTGAGAACTGAAAAAGTGAGATTTCGACACCCGAGAAATAAACTGAAACTTCATACTTATTTCATAGTGCATTGCGCTGCTCATGAGACGATACGAGAAATTTATCGAGTCTCGTTGGGTAATACTACGCTCTACTGAAGTCTTAACACAAACATTATTTTAGTGTTGCATGGTTCATAGTTTAACTGTACGAACACAATAAAATAATTCAACAACGTTTAAAGATACACAATTGAGCTCCCTTGTGGCTAAGCGGTTAGCGTACTCACATTTAGCATGGGTGACTCGGGTTCGATTCCCGGTGGAAGCTCATGTGGTTTTGGATTCCACTTTTTAGCTAAAGTCCGCGTCTCATATAGCCTCGATGCTGAAAGGGACGTTAAAAAAAATCAAAAATAAAAGATACCCAATTTGTTACACAGTATACTTCAATAATAAATATGCCTTAACTGTTGTTATATCACACCCTTCATGGACCTCTGGTGACGAGGAAGGATTCTGATTAGCTTCTAGATGAAATAAAGAGAAAAGGAATAAATGAATTAAATTTTCTACATCATGAATTTACAAAACGATATGAGAAAAAAAATCCAAAACGAGACGAGAATTCGACATGAATTCGCGGGGTGACACGACAAAACATCTCTCGTCTCATCTCGTCTCGCGGGTAACGTTAATGGTGCAATTACCTAGAACATGTAAATCTAAAATATACCGGAATGCTATCAGCGGCAGTATTTCACATATAAGTGCTCTCACTTTGTACAAATGTTCTTCATCACCTCAAATCATCAGAGATTTGAATTTGGATTCTGTTAGGGCTAATTATGTTGTCTGATATTCTTTAATTAGCAAACATACGTATAAAGTGTGACCTCATAACTAAAACTATCCTTCTGCAAGACTCCTGAACTGTTTCTCTCTCTTTTTCCCCCTCCTTTCTCTCTCTGCTGGGGACCAAATGCACATAAAACCCACGCTGGCGACGTCACATTTATTATCACACCGAAAGTGCAAAAGCGTTGCAAAAACTCTGGTTTATCCTGTGAGTACAGCTATATTCTTAAAATATATACTCCCTTTGTAACGGGTGGAGATAATTTCACCCACCGAACACAAAAGAGAAACAGAAAACAAGAAAAACAAAATAACGACTAAACTTATTAGCTAAGGAGTCCCAGGATCCACTCCAGTGAATCGTATGTGTTGTTTGTCTTGCTCACCACACATCGTTGATCAGATTTAATTAAACTTCTTCTATGGTACGTTTACACACTAGAATATTTAACATTTTAAATTTCGAAACTACTAAATTAAGAAAAGACAAACAAAGAATAAATTTTATCACTTATATTAGTTTTACTTTTAACGATAAATACATACATATAAATGTACAAAATGTTTTAAAAAAAAAAACTCTAGTGTGACACGCTATTATATGGAAAGAAAGACAGCAATGTCTATTTACGAATACCAACCCAATTTATTAATAATTAAAAATAACATCTTCTATCAGGTTGGTGAGAATGAAATATCCACCCCATGTGAATAATTTCCAAAGGAAAAGAAATCCACAATACCTGGTTAATCAAAATAGTACATATGTGCAATCACATACTTTTGCTATTATGTGTGGCCTCGCCTCTCGTAGTCGCTTACGCTCTCGTCTTTGGTGCGAGCGGTCCCGGTTCCATTAACAGTGGGGACAATAAGTCGAAAAGTGCGTAAGCTTTTTCAGGCCAGCCATGCTGAGTGAGATTTTCCTGTGTTTTCCTTATTCAGACCAGGCAAATGCACGGGGTGGTACCTAACACACAGGTCCCAGGCCGTTTCCTTTCTTTCCCAATCCTTTCTTCATTACCTTTCATCGAAAAGTGTGATCGCCAAGGGACGTCATCCCTCATACGTGACGGACTAAATTAAATGGTCATAAGACGCCGAAAGCCCAGAAATTTAACTCCTACTCCTAATCCTTTTGCCATTGGGCAGCGAAAGATTTGATTACGTGGCTTAAAAAAATATATGTAATCTGCAATGCGAAGAAGTCCTCAACCTCATGTTGCACCGCTCGATCATCAGTGAAAGTCTTACTTCGCAAAAAGTGATCGAGATGCCAGAAAAGGTTGCAGTCAGTGAGATATACATCGGGGAGAAACGGTGGGTGAAGAAGAGCCATACTGCAGCTTCAGACTTTTCATACTGCGGAGAGTCCACACCATCCTATACGCAATAGCTTTGTTGAGCAACACGAAGATATAATGTTTGTCGGCCATTGCTGGATGCGTGTAGACAAACTTGAGGTGCATTTCATCGAGTTTTGTGCTATAAAGATGGTTTAACTCTGTCTAAGAAAGACATGATGGACCACTTCTACCATAGACCACCATAACAGCAAAAACACCTTTTCTGAGTAGAGAGGTGGTTTAGAAAAGCATCCTGGGCCTTGATCACTATCAAACATTTGTCCTGACCGTTTACAATTGTCACAGCAAATCCATCGTTTGAGTGAAGTGAAAATCCAATACAGAATACCTACCCGGTTATTTCTTGCAATCAGAGGACTACACACTCCAGACAATGATTCTTGTTGGCCAGTGTCAACACATGTACGAACCCACAGAAGGACAATGACATGCTGTATGGTATTTTGCTCGTGAAACCCAATCCTGCATGTCCATGTATTGTAACTCGCGGTAGACTGTGCTTGTCGACACAGACTGCGGAAGGTACATCTTGAGTTTCACCGTCATTTACATCACAGTCGCTTCGTTTTAATGCTTGGAGGGACCTGATATGTGAGATTTCTTCCGACCAGTGTTCTTCATTGCGGATGTGGTTTGCCGTGAGTTTTATAGGCGGTCATCGTCTTGAATACTATCCGTCATGACACACACAACACTTGTTACTTTCGTCACGCTCGCAGTGCATAAATGAGTGCCAATTTGCCTCCTTTTGGAAATCACAGAAATCGCCCATTTCACACTATCACCGTGTCCTCAGTTCACTGTACACTGTCGTTTTCCTGCTTCGCATATAGTACGGTGTTCGGTTTAACACACTACTATGAAGAGCCAAGTGCTGCAGTTCCCGCCTGAACATTGTCAACTCACACATCTGTGTTTGCCAACCTCATGTGTTTACATTAAATTGACAAGTATACCTATATTTTACATCACATTTGTTCAAAGAATGTACGCTAATATCGGAGTTAACCAAGATAAAACACTAGTAATGCTGTAATCAGCAGGAATTATTATATTCTTTGAATACAAAGAAAAAAACATTATACTATGTCAGAACAATCACCCTTCCTTCTAACACTGGTTTGACATTGGTAATTGGAACTGCAATCTACATGTCAATTCTCTTAATTTTACAAAGGTAGATTTTAGCACGCCTCCCTCATTCATCTGTGTGTGCATCATTCTCTTCCTATAAGGCATCAACCCAGCATAAACTGATGCATATTTGGTTAAATATATACCAGGCTCACTTTGAAAATCAATCTGCTACAAGATTGTGCATTTTAGCGGATAGTTATATACACACATGAATCAAAATCTACTCTGTAAGTCTAAAATTTTCTACAGTGTGTTAGATAGACGTTCTTACAATCTAAGAGATTTTGCATATACAAAAATTCACATGTTATCATGACATGTATATTGTTCATATGAACGTTTAACAAAATTTCTCAATTCTTCGTAATAGATTACTGTAATCAGTGGCGCAAACAAGGATGGGTTCGGAGTTCTAACCGCCCTTGCACAGTATATTATGCAAAAATAAACATTTGCCATATAAGTATATGTATGCAGCATAAATAAACATTTACCATATGAATATCTGTAAGCGAACATTTGGAATTATATGAACTTAGAACCTCCAACAATCCCCCTTGACGAACTTCTGCGTACACAACTGATGTAATTAATCACGTACTGATACTACTAAGACGTGGTCTGAACAAAATAGTTTTGTTAAACTTGAACGATCAAAACTTCTATCTATACAAAAGTGAAGGAATATTATCCTCTCAAGAAAATACTATGTATCACACAGCACTATTTATTTAATGAATAACTCCAGATAATTTTTGTCGTTTTATTTTCTTTTAAATAAAATGCTTCAACGATTCTAATAATTATTAATGCCATTACGTTTCTTCCTTATCAGAATTCTTTCAGAATAACTACAAGTAATCAACATTATTTTCGACACTTCCTCGTAAACAGGTCTATTACGTTATTTTCCCTATTATCTACATAGTCCTCAACCTATTAAGTTGATTACTAACTCGACTCCAGTATAATATCACCCGTTTTCCAAAGGTTAGCAAATTATATGAAAATATTGTTATCGCAAAGGGGAAGAAATAATAAGGTACCTTGAACAGATTTTCTTCTCAACAAGATCTTACAAAACGACAAGTAATCTGTAAACTGCTCCGCCCTACCCACATTTTAAGCAATTAACTATAGGCTGGATAACTAACAGTTGGGGAGCTCTCTTTCTCTACAGCGCTCGAGGCCGTCTTCTCTGTCAAGAATGCTTATTGAAGATATTATTGGTTTAGGAAGAAAGATGGAGGGTAAACGAACTACGGTGCCGTTGGATTTTCTTATCCTCAGTTTACATGCATAAAGTTTAAAATTTTGATTTCGATCCATTTGTAACTATCCTGTGTATATGCTAGGATAGATTACTTCAAATTGATTAAACTGATAATGTCTTTGAAATTAATTCCAATAGTTTTATAACTTTATGACCCCTCCGATAGCATTTTACATTTTTTTTTTTTATTTTCATTTCTAAAGAACTGTAATCCGAAATTCAATATTAAAAGTTAGAGAGCAATATATATAAATAAAATGCAAAGGAAGTGTGTTTTGGACATCATAATTCAACTATAGTGACCGTAACGACTTGTGAAGCCCAGACTTTACGCGAATCATAGAACTGCTTTCCCTCACGTGTGATGCATCGGAAGAATTCGGTACGATTCGTAAAACTGCCTTCCGAACGGACACTTGAAAAAAAAGTGAAATAGCAGAAAGGAACCAACAACTTTGAAAAACTAAGAAAACATGACAAACGAGAAAAAAGTAAAACAGTACTTAAAGAACTATAACATCAACACTAACAATTATTAGATTTAAACGATAATAATAATAATAGAAAATAAAAAAAAACAACGAAATCAACAATAACAATAAAACGAAACCTAGCGGCAATCCGACAACACCGTACCCTCAGGAGAAGTTGTCCTATAAAGAGAGAGAGAGAGAGAGAGAGAGAGAGACAACATTGGCAAAATTTAATGGGTGAAGGTTGACGACTGGGACGCACCCTTGCGTTCTATTGGGTGATGCAATTGGTAAATCTAAGTCAAGCTTCCCGACTCTTCGCGATCATTATAGAAAATACGGCATTACATTATGTTGCCATAACATTTACTTTGTTCCTAGTACTTTATTTATTTAGGAAGCAATAATCCCCAAACTTCAATGTTGCCGTTATTTTATAGTTATTTAGAAAGAGAAGGAAAATTGGTGCAAAATTTTATTCCAAATAGCTTCCTAGTGTTCTTTATGGATGTTTCTCGTGTTTAGAGTTTGTTTTTCATCTGTTTATATAAAATGACAAAGATTTTTAATTACACATACTATACCTGCATAATGTCCCTCACAAATATTACACAAGAATAAATATGTAAAATCTATATCTCAATACCAAATATTGTCAATATAAAATCACATACATGACGTGTCTTCTGAAAATACGTCGCACTTAATTTTAATTTTATACTCTAGTACCAACTCAAAAATTGTACTGTGGTAGTGATTGGGAATCGTATTTCTTGGTGTGCATATTTTCGGGAAAGCTTTACAAACAAACCCAGAGTCTGCGTGGAACGTATCACCTTCACACTTTTTAAACAACAGTGCATGGAAATGTTTTTAAAAGCACACACAGAGAGAGATACTGCCAGAGATGGATGCAATTACGACAAATTTCTGGTAGGTTGACTGAACTAAATCTCAGACATAATGTAAAATACACACACATACACACACAGAGAGAGAGAGAGAGAGAGAGAGGGAGAGATTATTCATTAAAAATTATAACTATTTAACTTTAAAGGTGCGTTTAAGAGGATGTAATATATTAGCAATGGTCTATGTAACCTGTCGTAATACTCGCGTTCGTGTCTAAACTCTTTTCAAAGCAATAATACACACCTAAAATCACATGGGCGAAAATAACACTTCCTGGCTTGAAACACGACAACCAAAACTAAAATTGAACCACCACCATCACTTTCTGCTCGGCATACCCACAATTTTTTTGTAATAGCTCACGAATATTTTGCGTGCGTTAAGAATTTTATCTGAACTATCCTAAATGTTATCATGCATACACAACCGCACAAAGCTTGCCTCTGTTGTTGTTTCAGCGCCAGCAGTTCTTGCGGAAAAAATCGTTCTGGTTTTCTACCCCAACGCTTTGCTTTTTTTTTTTTTTTTTCATACTTCTCTTCGACTCCCAACAAGCCACAAGCAACAGACTCCAATGGCTTGCTTCATAGTTGCCGCATGGAACGTAACATTCAGGAAGGGAGGGAATGAAACAAAAAAAAAAATCCCCACAGAGAATCTGAAAGAGACACAGGTATGTATGCATATAAAAGCTTATTTGTACATATTATGAAAACTTTATACTTACTGTTGCGGTAGAGAGGACATAGATAAATTCGCCACTGGGATCCACAGTTGTATCAGGGAGAAGAGCGCGACCAGGATCCACTACAAGTTCCTCATACTCGACCGCCTGGGTGGCACCAGAGATCAAAACCTGAAACAGACGAAGGAAAGTGCCATTAACCCAACAAGCCACATTAAACAAACTAAAAAGAGAGAAACAGAAGATCTCCACCATAAACCCAGCTCTACTTGGTCTTAAAGTAAAGCCTTTATAATGTCTCTAACCATGATGCACGAAGTATTATGAACGGCTTGTTTTCAAGAGTCTATGCATTATTACATTATTATTCATTTTAGTCTATCTTCGGCTCCAGCTGCTCCAATTAGCTTACAATTCAAACATAGTAATTATGATCTGCTTAACTAAAACATGTGAATATATGATATGTTTACTTTGTAATTATAAGGACTGGGTTCTGTTCCAGGATATTTCTCATAATTACAAATCCTGTTTTTTTCTTTTTTTTCAGCTTATTAAATGCAATCAGTTGGTATCCTACATTGTGCCCTACGGAGCGTATCTTCCTCAAATGTGAAGCATATTTTTCTCAGATCTCAGATACACTAATATATTAAGCACACAAATTACACAGAAATTATATTTTAAAACCAACACACACACACAAAAAAAAAAATGGAATAACAAAATAAAATCTAAACCATCAAGATCAGAAACATATTCGGTCTCTTGATTTCTAGAGATTCTAATTTCTCCAATAATGTTTGTTGCGCTCAACAGTTCATGACATACAGTATGTTAGAAAAATTTATCTTGCATATAGATAAATTTATATACTTAGTACTCATATGCACTGCACTATTTATTTTAACATGACAATTTTAACAAGAAGACAATACGAAGCCACAAGACCGACAAAAGCTTTAGTGTGAAATGCGAGTCTGTAAGGTAACAGGGTCAAACATTTTATTGAAGGAAACTTAGTCCAAAATCTTCAACATCTTTCTTTCTTTTTTCCCCCTATCTTCAACGGAAACATTGTAGCAACAAATTGAATACCACGGAATCATTGTTGGTATGCTTGAGAGAAAACAGAACATAAATTAAAATGAACGCAGTACAAATGAGAATTTCCTGTAACTGGTTTATTTTTGTGTGGTGCACCAAAATTTACACGAGTGCTAGCGTTCCATTAGTTTATGGTATGCCCTTCTAATTCCCTAGCCAAAACATCACGAATTCTTTTGCCTTTAGACACTTTTTTTTTTCAACATCATCTATGTCTGACTTCAGAATCCTGTTCAGTAGAGACTTAAAGAAAAGCTTAAAGGAAAACAAATTTATAGAATGATTAATATTCTTTCTTTTTTTATAACAGAATGTATACTAGGCATAACATAATTTACTTTCTGTAGGATAAGTGAACGTTTAATTCCCTCGCGTCATAATAAGAAGTTCCCATGATTGAATTCCGACACATAAAATCCTGATTACACGTATGTTTCATGTCAGTCTCCCAGATAAACATCGATATGGTATTTTTACTTTCTGGTTTACTAGTTTACTTTCTCCTGGTAACTCCTTTCAACTTCCCTTGTTATTATTTCCAATGTAAAATTAACTAATTTTTGTGTAGACTATAATTCAAGTTTTTTCTGTATGTTCAAGCTTGCGATGTGCTGTTGATTTATTCCTCTTTGATCTACTTATTCTTCGTGGTTTACAACCTCAAACATGTTTTTTTTTTCTGCATGTTGAAGCAAAGCATATACCAAGTATAATTAAAATCGGGTAAGTTTTACGAGATATCGGGTAAGTTTTAAGGGCGGAACTAATGGACAGCCACTGAAAAATGGTAAATGTTAGGCAACTCTCGTTTCAATAAAATAGTATAGTGTGTATGTACGTAAGAAAATCTGTTTCGAAATGTATGAGGAACTGAATCCCTTCAAAAATTTGGCAGTGGGTAACTGCCTCCATTACTCCACCTTCGGGCAGATTTGCGTATTTGTGTTACAGTTACAACCCCATCCTTTAAATTTCAAAGAGGGACAGGGAAGCAACATTTTTCATACGCAGGAAATAAACATACAACTAACCATGTACTGAATATTATAATAATTTCGTTTAGTGTGATTACAGTAATACCGGAGGGTACCTACGTTACATGTTAGAAGTGTTGTGGGTAAGGTAATTCACCTATGTCCCACCAGATCAGTTTATCAGAGTGAACAGTAACTTTAGCAATCATCTTCTTTTCTTTCATTTTAACAATTATATGGCAAAGATGCAATGCAATTAAAACAGCATGTTGCTACTTTCACCTGGCTATATCCTCTTTTTCTCAATTTTAATTTGGTTTCCTCTTAATTTTACTACTCTACAGAACCTATTATTAATAGTACATTGACAGTGATAAATAGAATAAAACAAATTATTCAAATAAATGTATATACATGTAAATAAGTACTTCTATAACTTTTAGATGATTAAAAGTTAGCTTTCAGCGTATTGCACTGAACGGGGTTCGAAGTCGAGGTAAGAGCTCAGGGAGTGAGAACTAAAACAACTAAGTTGAGAGAAAACTTCTACGTTGGTTCATCTTGCTGTGAAAGAAGACATTGCCCTGTCGTACCCCGAGCACTTGGGAGAACACGAAACGTACTCCAAGAGCTCGTAACTCCGCGTTTATGACCTTATATTATCGTTTCAGAATTCCATGCACAGTATACGTATAACCAAGGTATATTAAAATGGCTTTTTAACTTCACTTTAACATATCTCAATTTGAGATATTGATTCTGCAATGTGTATATATGGAAATATCATATGCAAGATTTTCTTCATGGAGACCAAAGTATTCAATAAAACAGATTTTTTTTAATATTCGATATATTCTCGGGAATATCTGAAATGTGAATACTAAAGAAAGAAGTTTTAAAGATTCAAAATAGTAAAAAAAAAAAAAAAAAAAAAAAACTCAAAATACAAATATATTAACCGGTATTATTAGTTTATTTCTACAGTAATTCTGCTGGGTAAGGACAGTAATTCTCTTAGATGCCAAATGCGTTCTTGTACACTCGTGTTCAAAATTTATGCACAGTGTTTTTAGTTTAGCCAAAGTTGGTAATTGAAAGAAAACATCTATCATCTAAGATACGAATTCAAAACCTCATAGTTCACCTGCAATGTTGCGAAATTTGTAAGGATATACTTGCTTCACCATCTACCTTACTTACTCAAACAACAACGCCGTTTTACACTAGAACTATAAGGACAGCGTAGGGATATACTTGAATAAAAAGGAACACGTGATTTTTGTGGGAAAAAATAAGAGATAAAATGGGAAGTAGTACTCTTAAAGACTAGCCGAGTACTGTGTCATTGTCCTGTGATCCAGCTCTTTTGAAGAAAAGACAAAAGTGGTGAGGAAGAACCTGTTCTGTGGGAAGTAATCTTAAATGATGGTCCGTGCTCTGGCTACCTGCACCAGTTTAAGTTCCGGTATAATTTAGAATCCACGTAAGTAGCAGGTGTTTTCTTTCACAACCATAAAAATGTAAACTAAAACTAATCAACTAATCAATCAAAACAGGACTAAATAAATTACATAATAATAATAAAATAATGTGATAAGCAGATTTCGTCTTATATATATATATATATATATATATATATATATATATATATATATATATATATATATAATGATTAAATCTACTCACTCACTCATCGACAGACCACATAAACTACTAGACATAGGACGTTGAAATTTTTAAATAAATATTGTCCTGCACCTAACCTTAGAATTTTGTATAAACACCTAGGTATTCCCCATATACCCTAGGCTAACAATGTGGCCCCGCGTAGCGTAGTCACTAACGCTTTCGTCTTTGGTGTGAGCGGTCCTGGGTTCGATTCCCAGTGGGAAACTCGGTCGAAAAATTATAGGCTAGCTGTTTTGAGTAAGGTTTTCCACATTCACACAAGGCAAATGCCGGTATGCTACCTAACATATAGGTCCCAGGCCGCTTCCTTCCTTCTCCATTCCTTTTTTTCCTTCCCTTCCTTCGGAGAGTGTGATCGCCGAGGAATGCCAACCCCCAAACGCGACGGACTGACATGACCGCAGATGCCGAAACCCCAACAATCTAACTCCTAATCCTAATGTGCTAAGCTGATAATTGCATAAAATTTTACGAAATGTGACCCTGTAAGGGAAAAATCGAGGATCAGATTTTATGTAGTTCCTGTGAAATATAACTTACATCAACAATTATTTCCAAACCAGACGACATTCTTATATATCAATCACATAGTTTCCATAAACCTTATTCTTCGTGTGCAGAGAACGGGCAATGTGCTAATCATACTGATAGCATAGAAAGAAAGACTTTAAGATGTATGGATATTTAACTTGTGACGAAATATGTTTCGTGAGCAACTACTGAAATAATTGGTCAATGAATATATATATATATATATATATATATATATATATATATATATATATATATATATATATATATATATATATATATATATATATATATAGTGTCATCCGTGAAGAAGCTTCTGGAGACGAGATACTGCTGTGAGAAACAGCCGATAATGTAGGGGTTGCCCTTGTATAATGCTCTGTGGATCCGCCAATTGTACAGCTCGCGCCGTGTGGACTTTGTGGTGGACACAACACGGTGCTCCTGGGTTTTCTCGGGGTTCCCCCGTTTCCTCCCACTTTCTTCATTCCACCATTTCACTCATCTCTCATCATCACCGTCTCCTTTAGCCTAACCGGCATAATCGTGGGACGTAAAACATAAAAAAATTCCCGCCAATTGTAGCGGATTCCAGCCCCTGACGTGGTTCTTGAAATGAAAATCTTTCGGTTTAACGTCCCACAATTATGCCCGTTAGGCTAAGAAAGATGAATAATCAAGGCAAGTGAATAATGATGGAAGAATTGAAGAATGAGAATGTAAGACGAAACAGGACTACCCCGAGAAATCCCACACACTGACGTGGTACGAACTCCACATTAATAGGGATCACGGTGGCTTTGTGGTAGAGCGTTTACCTCTGGTACGTGGGGTCCCAGGTTCGATCCTCAGCCCAGAAATGTTGTGGTAGACAACATCGTTCTCGTGAGTTTTCTCGATGTACTCACGTTTCCCCCACTTTCTCATTCCACCAATTATTCCATCATCTTCACTTGTTTTGATCACTGTCTCCCTTAACCTAAAAGACAAAATTTTGGAACGTTAAACTCAAAGATTTTATTTATTTTTTTCCACATTAATATTAGGTCATAACCTCGGTGTTGCATAAGAAGGCAAAACACAAAATCTCAAAACTCCCGTAATAAAGTGAATCAATCTTTACAAATATCGATCCACCTTTTAACCTTGTATACTACCTGACCAGTTTGTTGTCGCTAATCAGATATTTTGTATGACAACCATTCCTTTAATTTCTAGTTGACATAATGATTTTATACCGTATGACTACCAGAATATATACAACTGAAACTGCTATCGTATTGATATTAACAATCCGTTAAATGGACTTGTTTTCAATTGTTAGCAATTTATCATAGGAATTGAACTTGAATTGTTATTCAAATAGACACAATACCTATTATAACAAAATCGACTTGACACTCAATTAACGTATAAATGCAAAAGAAGAATTTCTTGAACACGAAACTGCTTAATTTCTGAAACAACTTCATGTGTATATTTATTGACATGTGAAAGAATCTTTACACGTATTTTATTTTTGTCTGTGTGCTTTCCTCTATCTTTTCTTGCTATATATGTATATAAAAATAAAACTACGTGTTCTTTTATGCATAAGCACAAAGCAAGTAATCTTGTAATTACAAAGACACATTTCTTGAAGAAATACGCACGTTATTAACAGTTAACAATATCCAATTTCAAGCTTTATAGAATTGCTTTAGCCCCTTTAACTATAAAAGTGATGTGTACACTTCGTTTCCTGGTTTAACGGTTTTCATTTATTCATGTTAATTGCTTCTCTCTATCACAAAAACACCACTAATGTCACCTGACGTGTGTTTTGACAGGAAATGACAAACGTATCAACTAAAATTTTGATCAACAATGAATAATTCTCATACAATATATAGTGGATTATATCTGCATATGTAAAGGGAGCAAAATAAAACAAGGGATAAACACGTGAGTGTATACATTTTGTGGGTGATTTCTTGAATTAAAAGATTTTTTAAAAAATGATCAAAAATCAAAGTAATCAAGGTATCGTTAGGAAAATACTAAAAAAAAATAATAAAATCTCCCAGCGCAATAGACCATAATGCTAGGCCCTACCAGTTTGTTTCTGGCAGTAATTCCTTCGGGTCATGTGTGGTGATCGCATCGGCTTCCTTTGCTCTTAATTCTCACCAGACCGGAGTTTTCAATGTCTTTCAAGTAGCTTCTCGAATGAATCCGAAAATATTTAGCTTGAGAGATTCGAATCATTGAACTAGCTACTTTGAAAAGCTAAAGTGGATGAAACTGAAGGCATGATGTAGATATTATATACTTATAACTTTATCTAAGATATTAATAAGTAAAGAAAAACAGAGTAGTAAAAGTCGCGTTTTTAATATCAGCACGAATCTCACCAACGCAACAAATAATGTCATTCCTTATTCTGCCGAGGCATAAAACTTGTACTGTGTCAACTTCATTCACTCTCACCGCCGTGAAATTATGGAATGACCTTCCAGAAGATATTCGAAAGTCATTCTCGATAGCAGTATTTAAAAATCAACTGAAAAAAAAAAACTTTTTCTTTCAGATTTACCAGATGAACTAACTAAAGCAATATTTATTTCGGTGTATTCTAACACATGGGTATTACTATTTTTTTTGTTTTATATTTTTAAATTTTTTAACTTAAATGTGTTCTCTTTTCAATGTTCTTGTCATACTTGGTATTTTTTTTTCTTTTCTGTTTTATTTATATTTGCTATTTATGACAATGTCACTGTTATTACATCCAGTGGAAAATAAGGCACAAGCCTTAACTCAGACTTTAATAAATTGAATTGAACATACACGTAATACAAATACACCACTTGACCAGCAGTGACACATAGGAGACATGGACCTACACCCTAACGTGGGATCCGAACTACATGAACTTCCACTGGGAATCGAATCGTCTCCCGCGAAAAAAAAAAGTTAGCTAACCATGTAACCACGAGGAAGGTAAGAGAGTTAATCGAACACAACAAAACACATGGAAATTTACTTCCATCGGTGGAGAATCTTACCCCCTCAAAATCCACACACCCCAAACATCACATAACGCTCATCAATACAAATAAGAAATCATACATCGGAAATTTACATTGAAGCCAATAAACAAGATATTTTTGCCAGTAAAAGTACCTAAATCAGTGGTAAATTATTAAATTGAAGCGGTGTAAATCTTTCTTTCTCTCTCTCTTTCTCTCTCATCATAAATATGGACGTAAAAACCCTTATTGAAGGTCTATTGGCTAACGGGCGGACGCGCTCTGGGTGCACGTGGTTCCGGGTTCAATTTTCTGTGGGACAGCACTGCAGTGGCTCGGTTTCATCTTAAACTCTATGCTCACGTCCCATATAGCCTCAGCACTGAAAAGCGATACTAAACTTTAATAAAAACAAGAAAAATACATAGTCATAATAAGGAGATATAGGTTCCTTTGATGTCATAATTTAAAGGACGCTTATAACGCTTGATCGGAGTTCAGAATGGGCATAATGTCATATGAACTTATCTAGTCTCTCTTTAGACATATTATAAATCCACCCTTTATACAATATACATATTGATGAAGACAAGTCTTGGAGTGTCTAGGATAAGAGAAATAACACTTATTACGTGTAGGACTTATCAATGACAATATTTAAGGCACAGTCAATAATTTTAAATAACTATTGTTACTTTAAAAGGCTAGGATTATTAATTGAGATTTCACAGTACAATAAGTGAAGAAATAACGATATATCTTGTATACTCTCTCACACACAATAAACTACAGAAAAGAAGAATGATGGGAGAAAGTAAAATCGCTATCGGAATATTGATAGACATGGCCTAGTTCCAGACACAATAACATGCCAATTCTTTATACACACACACACACACACACACACACACACACACACATATATATATATATATATATATATATATAAGAAACCATGAGCACGTGCATGTGTTAAAACTCTGTGGAGAATACAGTTAAGGTTGAACCACTATTGGATTCTTCCTAACATGTCATCAAGAGTCTGGGACATTCTCAACTAACTTTCGCGTGTAAAGAGTTCGGTAAAAAATTAATGCCAAAGTCACGCAACTCTACCACATACAAAACTTATTACCCGTCTGGGTTGTTGCGAGGTTACGCTTTTTCAAACGAACAAACAGGAAAGAACAGATTGTATATAATACTGTACATTCTCACAATTTCTGCTGAACGAAGAATATGACCACTTAACAACAGTTCATTGCATGATTGGCCATCATCTGCACAGCCATAAAACAAGCGACCCAGTACAATAGCCTCCTTGGCTTACGGGCATAGTCTTCAAGGCACATAAGGCTTCTTTCTTGGATCAGCAGTAATTTTGTAAAATTTTAATTTCATCCCTTGGTTGCAACCAAGTTATTACTTAGCTTGGGTTTCGTCTCGGTTTATCACTAACAGCTAACTAACTTCCACGAGTTTTACTCTTCACTACAGGATTTCTCGCGTCTTTTGCCACACATAGAAAAAAGTAAGGAAAGAGAAATAAAACAGTAATTTGTTTATACATCCCTTAATTCACTACGAGTAATTTACTAAGAAAAAAATGGGACTTTTTTACTGCTACATTCTTCAATCTGTAACATTATTCATTGTAATAAACATAATTGTTGTTTTGTATTACCAAGAAGAAAATGATTTTTTATGAAAATATAGTAAATCGTGATTCTAACTAATATAGACCTATAATTTTAGGATTATATACACTAAAATACAAATTTAAATACGAATCCTACATTCGATCTCAACAAGTTAACAGATTTCGATACAGTGAAAAAAAATGCAAGAAATAGAGAAAAAACTGGAAGTGCACATCTTCCAGGTCCTTCCAGTGCAACAGTAATTGGATAACATGCATTCTACTGTCAATAATGTTTTACACCTGCTTTAGGTACTACTCACATCATAGGGAACGCAGACACAAGCATAACAGGACAAAGAAACTGATGTCAATACAATGGCGGCCAGTTTACGCAAACAAGTTAGCTATATAAGCAATGATGATTTCAATCGAGATAGGAGCCCAGGAGGAAATTTCTTCCCGGAGCTACAAAATTCACTCCCGCGGCCGTATCTTCGATCCTGGACAATGCATACTACTAACATTTCTTCAGTACTTTTCTCCATCTCCCCCTTAATGTATTGAAAGTCTTCTCGGGAGAAATCTGAAATCACCATCATATAAAGGTAAGGTAAACGGGCTGTGAGTATTTTATATTGTTTGATATTGTTATCCTAGTTTCTCAAGTTTTAATATTTTATCTGATCCACAAGTCCAAACAAACTTTCCTTTTAGCTCGTGTATGTACTTAGCATTTCGTCAGCAGTTTGCGTTGAATCAGTTGTGGATAGTGTTTTATGTGCTCGAGAAGACGAAGAAAAAGAAGGAGCGCCACCATTCACGAAAAAAACTTGAAGGATTCTCTCAGTCGATGTAATACAAATAAAATTACTCGCTCGTCTAGGAGCTATTTCTGTGCGAAACTTAGAGCTGTCATAAGCACGCGCATAAAGATTGGGAAGAAATTAATGAAGCATTTCTCTCAAGCCATTTTTATACCCCGAACACATGTCCACGATAAACTTAAACAACGAGTTAGGTGATGAGACCGACTTCCTTTCTTTTCAAGTATGACTTTCAACAAGAGCACACAACGCATTTGTAGACTGTATCGTATAATACAATAACAATCTACACTATATAGGTATGTTTACAGTTTCCATCGTATTTAAAATGACTCTTTTCTTGTGACGCCCTGTGCATAAATATGGCAGTTATTTTGTCTTGTATTCCTTGTGTAAAGATTCTGATTCCTTGACACTATAGGAAAGAGTGCTTCATATCGAAGGGAGATTACATTACGTGTGCAAGTGGCTGACTATCTCTGTTAATAAAACTGTAATTATCACTTGTAGCTTTTGTATATGTGGTATCCTTAATCTTACTTTCCACTGTATACTTCCTCCACTTCAGCTGTTAATTTCCAATCTATCATGTCTTGTTTTCTTGAATCACAGGGAAAAAAAATTGGCAAGCCTACCACTGGTTTACTGGCCTTACCTAGTTGATATGGTAAGTGGGCTAGAACCTGCTTTCGCGCGGAATATTCAAACAAACCTAATTTGTCAGCTACTGAAGAATGTTCACTAGATTTCAGTATAAATTTTACATTTTCAAAACTCAAAACAACTTTATCGAAACTTTATGCAAAAATTTCTGCCAGTTACAAAATAGTACTTGATATTACTTTCTTGAAACTTCCGTGACTATCAAAAAATGTTTTTTACAGTTAATATGGCATCATACGCTATGTACCGGCTACTCAATAATATGACAAATACCTTGTGAATATTAAAGGTTTCCCTAAATAATATGTAAGTACGAGTTTGTCACGTTATTTGTTTTATTTGGGGGGGGGGGGGGCGTGACGGATTAGTGGCAAAGTGCTCACCTTTACTGCAAGCGGTCCCTGGTTCTATCCCAGGTCATGTGAATTTGTGGCGGACAACATCGTGGCCTGGGTTTTGTCAGGGTTCTCCCGTTTCCTTCGACATCATCACTCCACCAATTACTGCATAATAATCCACTTTGATTAATCACCGCTCATGTTTACCACAAGGGATGCAGTTGTGTGAAATAAAAACAGAAATTTTCAATATCTTCAAAAAATAATAAAAAAAGAATGTATGAGGGAAGGGGGAAATAAACAATCTGGACTGATCAATGTTGCCAATGTGATATATATTGGCACGTGTGATACCACGATTGAACGATGACACACGAGAATTTACAGCGAGGTTCTACTACTCACATTATCTTTAATACACTTGCCAACATAGACGAGTAAAGAAAAAAAAGTAACTCTGCTGTATATTCCATTAAATTTTGTATCTGCTTTAGTTAAAACATCAATACTACCCACATACCGTTTAATCCTAGTGCAGTAAACAATTTCTCTTCTTTTTGACACGAGGATTGTACGACAATGTTAGCTTTTGCTTCCTTTTCTATGGATTTTGTGTTAATCTTTTGCCCTGCTACGTGACTTCGTATAATCCATCTCCCTTTTCGTTCTCGTATTCGAAGTAACTTTAATCCGCCCATATTTCTTTCACAAGAGACATTTCCATGTTTCAGAGTAATAAATACAAGAAATGATTTACAAGGCATAACATTAGTGAATTTAATATCACATTAATTTTGCGTGGGACTGTGTCTGTTAGTGTGTGTGTGTGTGCATGTGTGTCTTTGTGTGGATATAAACGTGCAACTATGCAATTTACTAAGTGTTCACCAGCACCATTTTGTTTACTTTAGAGTAATTCACAATCACATAAGATTAGTGTGGTATATTTGTAGTGTGTTTTTTTTTTAATTAGACATGCCCCTTCATGACAGTTACTGACGCGTGTGCTTTCCAAGTACGTGGTCCCAAGTTTGATTCCTGGTGGATAAATTCGCCTCTGATACAAACCTAAGTAATGGTTTAGATGAGTACTGTTAAAATTATTTGAATCTTCGTTATTAGAATTGTTATTCAAAATTGTTTTCTTTTGTTATTCCAATATCCGAATATTTTTTTTTCTGAATACTGAATATTCGTTATTTGAATAGTAGGTGCAGGTAAATACGCCATGTTAAGGGTGTTGTATTTTTCATAGTCTTAATGTTCATAAGACACAAAGAACAAGACATGTGCGTTGCAGAGTAGCATTTTCCGTGTGTAGAAAAAATATGGCAATGATGCAACTCACTTTGCACCCAAGGTAAAAGAAGACAGTGTTACGAAGTGGCGTATTTATCAACACGTGTAGGTAATTACGCCAAGTCTAGAATACTACTGAAAACCTGTAATAAATCTTGCAACTGCTTACATCGTCTGTATTATATAAACTCAAATATTACTACACAACATGGCTGAAGCAAAAAAAAAAAAAAAAAAAATACAGTAGAATAACCAAAGTGCAAAGATGAAGATAAAAAGATAAAACGTAAAAACAATAATCTCCAAAGTTGAAATGAAGCTCGAAACTGAAAAGTTTTAGTCCATAAGAAGATAAACAAGTGGGACAGATGAAAACATCTTTGTCTTCTGCAGTCAATCCTGCACAAACCCTGGCGTATTTCGCTTCACCATGCTTGGTATTGATTTAGTAGTTATGGAATCACACATACTGAAATTACACTTACAAAACAAAGTTTTCCTAGACGGACATTAAATAAGGCGTACATTGCTGTAAACAATCGGCAATGTTCTGAGTTAACACGATACTAATAATGTATTCTTCCTCTTTTGAAATAACGTCCTTCCACGGAACCTTCCCGAAGCAAACAACGCTGCACGGCGTGGCGGTCTCAGCGCTGTCTCCAGGAGTATTCGTCAAATCTGACTTGTTCAAAACCGTGGCACATATTGGAGGCTCATTCTAGCAGATTTAGTCGGAAACCTTCTAGCACTGAACACTTGGCGTATTTAGCTGCACTGGCGTATATACCTGCAGTTACCTTAATTACTGGAATATTTTTCTGTTATTCGAATATGAGAATATTCGTTTTGAATACTGAATATTCGTTATTTGAATAATTAATGGAATATTTTTTATCTTATTCGAATATCCGAATATGTTTTGAACATTCGAATAATGAGTTATTTGGATTTTAACAACACTAGCTTGGAAGCAACACTAAATGTGGGCTTCGATCCACGACCGAGGACTCGCTGGTCTTTGTGTGTGCACAATCATACAACATCAACCCTCACAATATTAGATGTTTCCCACCAAACTATTTCGCGCCGACAGTAGCTTATAACCTGACGATTGAATATTACAACGCTACGCTGCACAGAAATGAACCTTTTAGTCACGTAAGCTGCGGTCTACATCTAAAGAAAAAGCAATATAAAACCCCATTAGTATACTGATGACTTTAGCTACTATAAGTACTAATACTATAACATACAGGGCCGGATTTACGGGAGTGCAAAGGTGCACGTGCACCCACCTTCATTGTAAATATACACTACCTAAAATGAGAAGCTAGCACTAAAAATAGCAACACTTCCTAAAAATTTATGCTGTCATGCTTCCGTTTAGGCTTGAAAGAAAGAGAAGTTTTGCAAAGTCAATAGTTTGTCAATTTTCTGAAGGTTGAAGGAAAAGAATTCACCGAGAGCTGACATTTAGCATTTCCAGGGCAATTCCTTATTCACACCACAGATGCCTAAAGGCATTTAAAAAAATCAAATTTAATTCAAATGTGCTGGTAGTTATTGGTGCACTCCCATCAGAAAATCCTGGATCCAGCCCTTGATTGCGATTGGAGTTCAACGTCCATTTTAATTCCCTACTGATTTTATATGGGAACGAACTACCCGGAAACCAACACCCATGTTTGTATTCGAAGCGAGTTACTCCACTGGGCATCGAACTCGAGGACGACGTGCACCGAAAGCGTGTGCGTTTCCATTCAGTCAAGAAGGGCACAAAATCCCTGAGAGAAATTACCAAAAAGATCCTTGAGTTTCTTATGACCATCTTAAGGATCAATAAACTCTGTCCACAAGGAAAGTCATTGACAGTGGTAGACGACATATTAGAAAGTCTTGGGAAATCTATGGTTTGAGGAAGCATCTTCATTGTTATTCAAATACAACAAACGATTGTTGTTCCAACTAAATACTCTCTATATATTGACCAACCGATGTCCAATCTTAGTAACCTTCCCACCTGGAAGTTTACGGTATTTGGACACAAACCAGGTGTTTTTTTTTTTTCGTTTTAATTGCCTTTCTTCTCTTTCTTCATTTCTAAAAAAACTTATTCCCTTAATCTTAATATGCAAACAAGTTGTCCAATGTGCCTTGAACTGAAAACTCTTGTAAGCTTTTTTCTTCTTTTCTCCAAGAGGAAAAAAATGACTAAATTACACTCTTCCTTTTGAACGAATCAACACACAATATTTTGCCCATGGCTCAGCCTCAGGAATCGCTGATAGTCCTTCCTGCTTCTCATACTATTCTTTTTTTAAAATTCATTTTAGGTAAGTATTTTAGCAAATATTTGAACTTCGTTAAGAGAACGGGCGAGAAAATAGAAGAATAAGGATTCAACAAATTACGAAGTGCTGCACATACAGTCAATGGTATGTCCATAACACAAAACTTCATGGTCAAGTTACAAGATCGTCCAATCAATCATAACAATGATTTGGTTTACGGTCTGATCCTCTTTGTAGAGTCTTTCATCTGGTGTTTTATCTTCTTCAAACACAAGGCTAAGTAGTACTTTACTTCTTGTGCTTGTTGACACCTAGACGAACTGGTCTTCCTCAAGAATTCCCTTGACACTAGAACACACTACATCAACATTTCAAGAGTTTCTTAGTTTTGGCTTACCAGATCATTGAAGAAAAATACGCCCCACGTTTATCCACCAGAAACATAACCCTCAAACCAAATATTGGGAGTATACGAGCTATTTCTCAAGAGAGATACACAATACACACACATACACACACACACAAGAAAGCAAATGTTTACTTTTATCAGCTCAACCGCTGTGCGTGCCTACTTTGTTTTCAAATGCTGTATATTTCATGAACATCAACTGATGATGCCTAGCTACCGTGCATTCCTCTTGACAAATAGTTTCTCAGTTTTCCTCATTTACACTACACAGAAATTAGTCAGTAAACAAAATCTCAGTGGTTGTTATTTTCTTTACCGTTAGAGTTATTAACTGTAGTACAGTAGGAATGTTAAATATAAATGGTTCATTTCAAATATTTTTTTTTTCTTAATATACGAGACCGGATTTAATTTAAGGTCAAGGAGGCTAAACACAAGACAACGTATTATTTTATAAAAGGAACAATTCAGTAAAATATATGTTATTTTATCCAGTGCAAAATTATAACTGAAGAGAAACTTTAGTCCCTATAACCTTCATTCATATCTATCTTCAATAATAATAATAATAATAATAATAATAATAATAATAATAATAATAATAATAATAATAATAATAATAATAATAATAATAATAATAATAATAATAAAGTAATGTGTGTGTCATAAGAATTTTGCTGAGAAAAGGAATCATATGAAGCACAAAAATGTTGTACTGAAATATATCTTTACCAAATTTAATCGTGTACTTTCGATTTTCAGCTCAGAAGGAGGAGGAAGTCAACACTTCTGACTAGAGATGCAAAAAAGCCGGCTTTTTTGAATCGATGTTTTTTTTTACATAAAAAGCCGGCTTTTTTGGGAAAAAAACGAGAATTTTGGAAATTTTGGCTTTTTTCAACTTCATGATTTTTCTATCTAAATAGCTTTCTTATAGTATATTCTATAGTTAGATAAAAATTCCATGACCTGAATGTGATATTTCGCTCTGAAATTCACCATCAAGATGGATGGAGCACATGTTTTACGAATTAAAGCTAACATGAAGAATGTAGTATTTGAGGGTAATTTTAGAGGCTATTTAACTTTATTTTAACTTTTGAGTTATCGACATCTTTTTTCTTCTCTAGTTTGTCATCCGTGTTTCATTTCTAAGAGCTTTTATTACTCTAGCTTCTAGCGCAAAAGTTAAACTTGCCCGTTTTTCTATTTATCCGTCAAAGCGTACGTTTTTCAATATATCCGTCAAACCGTACTTTCACATTTCTGTTATACTGTAGCTGTGAAGTGATTTAGCAATAATTTTCCGGACACAACCTTGAATACCAATTTATACAAATAATCAGTAGCGGATTTAGAAAAGTACTTTAGAAGGGTTTTTTTCTGATTGTTTCTTTTCCTAAAAAGTCCTAATTTTATTTGGGAAGTGCTTGAAGTTTATGAGTACAGGCATAACTAATATTTCGTTTCGTTTATATGTTTAGCAATAATCTTCCGGATACAACTTTAAAAATCATTTTATACTGAGAATCAGTGGCGGATTTAGAAAAGTATTTTGGGAAGGGTTTCTTACTAATGTTTAGTTTTTTTAAACATTCGTAATTTTTATTTGACGGGAGCTTAAAGTTTATGAGTAAAGGCATAAATAATAGATATTTCGTTTGTTGCAGACATTCCGTAACTTTGGGGAACGGGCTTCAGTCCGAAAGACCGCCCCCCTAACCTTCGCAAAACCGTCACTGCTGGTAATTAGTACTAATAACGATTTAAAAACAATAAAAAAGGAAGTCGCCCAACTCACAGTACACGCACTATTTCTACATTCCCAGATGGAATGAAGAAAAGCTTTGTCAGAATGGTCGAATGCTGGTTGAATCCCGGACTTCCCGATAGAAGCGCAAAAGCTAATCACTCAGTCATGTTTGTTGTGCAGTTGTATTTAGCTTAACTTAAATATATTCCGTAGTCTTTTTTTGGGGGGGTGGAAGTTCCGTAATGATATGTTGAATCCCTCTTGTTAAAAATTCAGAAAACTTGAGGATTGGGTAAACTGTGATGGTGGTTCTATAAAACTTAACTGTAGAATTTCAAGAATATACAGAACCAAAAGCTCTAGATGTGCAGCCTTTAAGTGTATCATATAAATCTAAGTATTTCTCTTATGTTTTATTTTAATTTTATTTTGTTTCAAAAAGAGGGTATGGAATATTTTGAAGTAAAAATACTACATACTATTTTGCTAGTTATTTGTGTATTCTTTAAAAAGAAGTGTTTACTTTTAGGGTTGGCTGATTTACACCAACTTTTTTTTTTTTTTTTTTTTTTTTTAATAACTGGTTTAAACCACAAAAATAAAAAGAATGAAAAATGCGAATCGTGTGAACTTCATGGTAACGTTTCCAGATATCAAACCACCTGCAGTAGTTTTATTTCCCTTTCACCTTTTAATCAAGGTGTCCCATGTTGAATTCTCGGTCGAACCACAATCCTTCTTTCATGTGTAACCCAAGTAGCGGTTCGGATGTCAGTTTAAGCGAAAGTCTTCTCCTTGATAACCTCGGTATTTCGTAAGGATGTTAAGCCTAAATATACGAAACAAACCAAATTGTATATTTCTACATGCCTAAATGCGTGTTGTTTTATAAAGAAGCCAATATTGCTTAAATATATTGATAGAAATTGGCAAAATTTATCGATTGCCTACGTAGCTTCCAACATTAGCTTGGATTGGACTTTCAATGATATCTACGTACCGGTACTAAATTTGTAATTTAATACCTCAGTTTTAGCGTACTGATTATGGTACGTTGACCTTTAAATTTTACATGCAAAGCAATAACAGGATTTTCCCGTTATTGTCTTACATTTCAAGTAATGACGGGATTTTCCCAATGGCTAGGGCGGGAGATTCTCAACTTAAGAAATTTACTGACCGGACTTCTTTAAGTTTATGGGAGTTCTTCCGGCATAACCCCGCTGTTGCATAATAACATCAAGGCGAAACAAACTTAGGCTATTTCTGTGAATATGTAATATAAATACATAAAGCAAAAAATCTAAGTCAAAAAAGCCTGGTTTAAACCAAAAAAGCCTGGTTTAAACATCCCCAAAAAAACGGGTTTTTGGCATATTCAAAAACAACCACGGTTCTTGCCAACTCTGCTTACTTTTGTATATAGGAGGTTAAAAAATTCTTATTATATACATTGGTTAATCCTGTGGAATTCATAATGTAAATATGTTGAAGAAAAATTGTTTGAAATATTTTTTTCGAAATTCATAGTTTATTTTCGATATTTTATATTATTATCAGCATCAACCACTAATTAAATGATTTTTTGTGTTATAGAGAAGCGATACAAAGTCTGTTTTATCAATTTAAAGCAGTATTTTGAAAAAAAGCCCAAAATTTCCGAAGCAAAAAAGCAAAGCAGAAAAAACCGAGTTTTTTTCCAAAAAAGCCGGTTTTTTTCCGAGCCCTTGCATCTCTACTTCTGACAGTTCTGACTGATTCTAAACAGTCTGGCCTCTATGCAACCACTATTGTATATTGGTTATGCGGGCCTAGATACAAGAATAGAATAAATACCGAGCACTAGAATGGTTGTCGGAACATTTCTTTAAAGACATTATTATTTCTTTTTATTAAACAGATTCACAATTAAGAGCAGGCAACAACATGTTTTTGAAACTAGTATAATATATATAATCAGAACTGATGTTGATATATTTTGTACATTAGACCACGACAAACATAACTCTGGAGACATTTTGACGTTACGACTTTCGTTGTTTTTCGTTTGTTTCATCTGAGTTTAGCGTCCCGAGATTCGAAGTACATGTGCTCCTGCCGAGAACTAAACCCGGATTTCCCGCGCCAAAGACACTCGCGCTATCGATATAGTCACGAAGGAGCACGTTTCGACTTTTGGAACTCGAGATATCTGAGCATAAATGTGTCCAGGGAAGGAAATTGGACAACATCTGATTCGGATTTTGCGAATACATTACAAATTCAGCATAAAGTATCATGGCTTATAATAATGTTCTATATACAACAGAAAAAACTAATCCTTTCGGTAGATTCAGTTTGTTCTTCATGATGGATTCATTTGTAATTATTTTTATTAAAATTATTGGAATAATGATGTCTTTGACTGTAAATAAATGTTTTTGTTGATTTTTTGATAATTAATATTTAAAGCGTATAAATTTTAGGAAATTATGTGACCTATATGAACAGTCTGGAACAGTCTGCTACAGATGTACTGTAATGAGAGCAAATTGCCACACTCTTTCTAGCATTTAAAGATGTCTGGGAAGATTTATTTAAAACGAAGTCTATTTTTTATCTGCTTGTGTGGTAAATATTTAGTACTTATTATAATACTAACAAAGAAAAATATATTTAAACAATGGATGAAACAGTGGCGGAAGAAAATGATAACAACACAATAAAACGGACGACAGCATATGGCCAAAATTGATTCACTTGATAAAGGACAATTTTTTTTTCGAATATTTTATTTTGAAGAATTTGTTATTAAATTTTTCTTTTACAGAAATAAAGTCTGATTCATTGGCCGTAAGATCAATACAGAGAAGATCGGTATATAAGCGTGTATTGGTATATCAACTTTTCCCTCATATCTATTCCGCTATCAATACAAAACTCAGTACACACATTTCTTATCATATATAGTATTATTCGAAATACATTTCGATTGTATGCTTTTACCCGGGGCCATTCCAGAGGGACCAAAGTTGATGGGAAGGATTTTTGGAAGGAATTTTCCCGACATTCGCCCAATTTTCTCTGTTCAAGTACGTTATGGGCCCCAATGCATAGCACCTCTGGAAAGCTTGTATCATGCTGATGAGAATGGAATATAAACGATCACTTTCCATTGAACAGTGTTGATACAATAGCTATTTCACCGCGAGTCTACGATTTTCCTTATACTAACAGGGTTAGTGGCCCCCAGGGACTTACTCCGTTGTTCATGACACCTAATTTGTTGTGCATGGACATATCTTTGTTATGTTTATCGAATGGACTAGGTTTGATTTGAATGTCCAATTGACAGGTTCATGTTCGTTCCTTGTGAGACTTAGGAGCTGAGCGCTACAGTGGCGATATCTTAAAAAAACTATGGGTTCGTTCTTTCCAAGATCCTTGGTTCTTTTGATAAAGAATGACTTAATAAACATGAGTATGTTATTATCGTGTTTTTCCTCGTTGGAATAATAATACAAATATATTTTACATTCCTAATATTATTTTTTTCTTTTTCTACTCCGTTTTAGCGCGTATTCTTTGAAGATTAACAGTATTTGATGGTAAGTAGCAAACGAATTAACAACATACTGAAGTGGGGTAGTGAAAATTTGCAATATGTCTAATTGCAGAAGGTAATTGTGGATCGATTTTGCAAAATTTGCTTTCTGAAAAAAAAAAAACATTTACTTTCTTATTAACTCATGCTGTTCACTTTTTTTCGATAAACTTTGGAATCGCTTTTGATTCACTTTACAATATGTTGAAATTTTGGATTTACCATCTAATGTCCTCTTAGAAACAGTGTTTTGTTTCTCTTGAAATTTTCTATTTGAAAGCTAGTTTTGCAAAAGCAGTTCTCAATTAGATTTTACCAGTATGCATAAACGTGGTAAGTAGTGAGTAGTTATCAGTATACATGAATATTGTAAGTAGTGAGAAAAAATGTTGAGGAGGATAGAATTAAGAATTCAATTCGTATCTGAAATCACTTATAGTTAATAAATAATTTTCGGGAAACAGGAAACACTTACCGTTCAATATTCACGGATATAAGTAAAATAAATTCGACAATATAACCAACCGCGTCTTTTCATAAGATAGTTCTATTGCCCTTAAAAATGTAAAAAGAAAAGTGATTCTCATATATCTGAAAAGTGAAGCTAAACGACTCATTTTCACGTGTGTATACTGGATTACATGCAACTTTAGACGTAATCAATGCTACCGTTTTTTTCTTTTTCTTTTTTCCTTTTACCATCCTATACAAACTCTTCTCTATGTCCAATGTCATCGTTCGAATGTTCAATTTAGGAATCGAAACCACATTTCCATAATTGAAATCCAATATTACCAATGCAAACACAGAACCTTTTCCCTCTTCACTGTTCCCAACAATTCAATGCATAAAATTGATTCTTTATAACTTGAACTCAGTTTCATCTGCTGAATATGGAGAAAGGGCAGTTGGTTAGGTTATAAGTTAATAAAAATCTGAGAAAGGCAGAAAAATGAAGACGAAAAGAGTGCTAAGTGATGCATGCGAATACTAATCCAAGTAACAGGATTATTATTTTTTTTTTCCTTTCTTTTTCTCTCTGCATTCTTCAAGGATCACAAAATACAGCGCTGAAAGTGAGATGGAAGCAATTCTTTTCTACATAATATAGTTAAAATTTTTACTCTACTTTCACTTTCACTTGTTGCTTTAAAAAAATCAAGTAAATCTTCCGTGCAGTATTATATGGTGCTTTGCGTTTGAGTTTTCTGCACAAATATAAGTTCTACCACACTTCCTATAACATAGCAAGACAGGACCATTAAGACAGCAGAGTAGTAGACAGCAGACATCAGTTATTTTTCCTGCTATTCAGAAACGGCCAATTATCAAATTCTGTTGCAAACTGATGATAAACTAAAAAAAAAAAAAACAATCCAATACGAAAAGTACCTTAATTATTTGATTGACTTATTAAAATCTATGGATTCTAATGGATGAGAATTGAATCCCACATCATGCACAGAAAGAGCACATGGGACATTGATAATGGAATTGTTTTAGTTCAAACCTAATATCAGTTTTATATCCTGAAACATTCGACTTTCAGAATGTGGAACTTGTATCGTAAATTCCAACGATAAATATAGCAGGAATTTAACAGAAAAAAAAACTACGTTATGTAAAGTTAACTTCGTTATACTTCATATGTTGAAATTAGCTTCAACCGCAGCAAATTAACTTTAAATCTATCATTCATCCTTTTCATAATACAATGAAAATGGAATCCACATATTTATGAATTTATACAAACTCAATAACTAAAAAAAAAAAAAAAATAAATAAAAATAAAAAAAACTAAGCGTTGTGATTTTACAGATAGAATATTTGTGAACTTAATAATTCAAATCTGAATAAGACAATATTTTACGAAATAAGTTATACACATCAATGTTTCGAAGACTTATTTTATCCCTGTGGTGCTTTTTGTGCTTAAAACATGTCGCAAGGAAATATTGAGTTGACAAGTCACGAAGAACAAGTTCACATACAAACCTTTTAGAGAAGTTGTATGTGACAATTAACGAGCATTACATTTTTTGTTTATTGGGCATTGTTTTCTTTTTATAGAGTGTCTTCCTTGGTTACCCCTTGTATGAACAATTTTACAATGTCACTTTGACAAAGACGTTTCAAAACCATTTTCCAACCAATGTCATATTATCAAAAATTCTCTTACAAGTCCATTATTGGCAGTAAGAAAAGTAAACTGTGAACTCCAGAAAAGCACTACAATTAACTAGAATTAACTGATATTAAACCAGTCTTCCTGCCCAGCAACGATGCTTTCTTTACTTCAATTTTATGGCACATTTCCTGTAACCTAAGAACACCAAACACGCTATGAAAGACACGCTACCCGCAAAATATTCTTCAGTAAATGCATGCCTTCAGGATGATCATCGATGTTTCGAATATATTGCCCTAGAATTTTTCCTTTAAGTATTTAATATATTGTGCGATCCGTTATAAAAATACGAAATGACCAATACAAACTAAAGAATTTTAATTATGAGATGTTCGTCATTTTAGGGAGAAAAAATGCAGAATATTCCTTTTGTGCAATGGTTTTGCGTGTGACAATTAAGACGGTATTATAAGACATGGAGATACTACATAGATTTCTTACGTGCTCATGAGCTCCCGTTTAGAATAGTAGCTCATGAGAGGCATGACCCAGCACAGTTAAGAGTCTTCATCCCGGCAAAATTAAAATACCGCTAATTTTACAGTAATTATGTGATATCTTCAAATAGATAAAATATAATTGAAATATGGAACAAGAGTGCCCTAGACAATATTATTTTCCGTGAGGTACCGTTATGACAAGTCACCTAGCGGCTTTCCGTTTTCAGCTGTTTAGAAACGCGAAAATAAATGCCGATTTTCAAAATGTCTCGAAATCGAAAGCAGATAAGTGAGTCGTGATAACGGTTTCTCATGTAAAATAATATTGTCTAAGGCGCTATTGTTCCACATTTCAATTATCTTTTATCTATTTAAAGATATCACATAATTACTGTAAAATTAGCGGTATTTTAATTTCGCCGGGATGAAGACTCTTAAGAAAATGAGATACACCCCTTGTCTCGAGAGGGAGGGTATGTTATATATATATATTTGGGGTACTCAATCTTTTCATGCTTGAAGGTCACTTTTCAAATCATAGATCAGTGGTGGTTTAATACTCTGTTTATTAACCCGCTAGAAAGAATTACATCTAATAGTCTGTTTACTAGTCCGTTAGAGGGAATCAAGCCTAATACTCTGTTTGCTAGCCCGATAGAGAGAATAATAAAGTAATAACAATGTTTGATACATGCAGTATGACATAAGCACTAGCGGGCTACCTCTCATGACTTGTTGATCGAATCGTTGACAACCTTCCCTATTTATTTTCGGTAAAGGACTGATAAATTTCTTTGCTTTAGATGTTACACAAAAGAAATTAAGTGGTAGGTGAACTCAACTCTAAGAAATCAGCGCTGACCTCACATCATTCGAATTATATATGGTCGGTCTAAGCTATTTGAGAATTTCAGTAACATAGTTTTTTTTCTTCCTCAGTTTCTTATACGGTTCATTCGCCCCCTTCCCGGGATTGATGCCTGATGGAAGTACATTTAGATGAAAGTTCATGGTAAACAAACGTACATCCATGTCACATACAAACTCAGTACTGAGATGGGACTATTTATCTTGAAAGAACAAAAACAATCCTGTTGAATCGGGAACTCTATAACAAAATTAATGTTTGACATTCTTGCAATAGGCTATCTTCTATCTCCCAAAATAACTCAGTGCCTAAATTATAGCATATAGATAAATAAACGGTATGACCAATTATGAGTGGAAGTTGCAACAATACTTCCTGATATTTGACATTACCCTTACAGTTATGCTAAGGTACTGCGCATCCATATGTCTGCTATTTGATCAACAGCAGATAACTATCTTAACTATCAAGGTTGAAAGTCAAACTTAAACTTAGCATGAAACTAAAGGACACTTGTCTTCCTAAAGGTGAATGTAAAATTAGCTATTACTATGTCTTTTTATTATATCAGATTACAAACTTGTATACAAGGTACGAACATCCCACTGGATCATATTCATAAGACAGTACGTGCTAAGAAGAAATACTAACTGTTTGGCAATTTCGCTCAATTGTTGCTCATGGAATTACGTGAGGAATCAGCAGTATTAACACTAAGTATCTCTGGCATGTACCACAGTCACGACCACATAAAAACCCAATCTCTCAATAAAAAGCGCGATAAAATTGTGGGAGGGAAATGAACAACGGCGTGAATCATGTTGAAGGGGAGCAAAATATCTGAATTATAAACACGTCGACTGGGAGGCCATTCCGCATTTTTCGTGGAGAAAACCTCCTTCAGACCACTAACTCCTCTCCGTCCGAGGTAGTGAGTGTGAGACCCTTTCATGGTTCTCCCCGAGTTGTTTGTTACAACCCTCTTCGCAAGCTCAAACTTCTTGCAACCCCTCACAACTTTCCGGCAACAAGAGGGAGAAACTCTTCCTTAAAACGCACTTACTTCACTCAATAATATTCGCTCCAACTTTCTTTGGACCTATACAAAGACTCTAGGATAGAAAATTTCATAGTTTTGCAGGCAAATGTGCAATAACGACGGCTGATTCTAAGTCTTATGATAACATTGACTGTAAATAATATACAAGTTATATTCTTCTTATAGATCGTTATTCGAATTTTAAAAAAAAATGTACCTAGTAGAAAACGGAAGGTAAGCAAGTCATGACAGAACTAAGGTAGTAGTTGTTTGGTTGGATTGGAATTTGGTGTCCCTTTCAACATCAAGGCTATCTTTGATGTAGACCTACTGTTTAACGTGGAACTCGAACCAATGGAATGAGTCAGATTTCAGTGCTTTTTCCACCGAGAGTCGAATCCGGGATCCAGTGAAACAAAGACGCGTGCGCTGGCCACTAGACTAACCAGGAGGGGTGTATAATTGTATTAATCTTGCAGTTGTTTCTACTGTTTGTATAGCGGGTACAATACAGAGATAAAAGCTAACAGTGTATGCATAAACAAGTTCGTGCTTTGCTTTACTACTATATTCCCACACTGTTTAAAAATAATTTCTTAAATTTAAGAAAAAAATTATTATCTGTGCACCGAGACAATATTTTCTTAGAAATGAGATTTGGCTATTCTCGTTCATAAGGAAAGTAACAGTATATTTTCTCGTTTCGTTTTATACAACCTCATCTACTTTTCTCCATTTCTCATTAAAGTGAGTTTCCAAACTTTTGTTTCTAAGAAAATCTATTCTCGGTGCAAAGATAACAAATGGTTTCTCAGATTTACGAAAGTATTTTTAACAGTGCAGGTATACAATAATGATCACAGTTTACTAAACCGACAGTATTTGCGTTTTTCTTTATCTATCGTCTGAAACTGTAACTCTAATTCATAAGAATTAAACCAAACATTTAATTTAACATTCCACGTTTATGTCCTTAGGCTAAAGGAAGGAATGCAAAATTAACGATACTGAATGACTATAAAAACAAATTGTTGGTAGAATGATAATGTAGAAGCAAACGGAACAACTCCGAATAAACTTCCGACACGACGTTCTCTAACAGAAACTGTATAGACGATCCCCATGGAAATGTGTGTTGTTTTTCTACGTGAACCGTGAATTCTCCCGCGGATATATTTAAAGGACAGCAAATAGGAAGGGAATCTCTTTCATTTGAGACTTTTGAAACTAATCCTTACAACAACAAGACCCCGCCCTTTTTTAAAATGCAAAATATATTGTTTTATAAAGTTACCCTTTGTAGCACTTCTTATAATAACGTCTCTCTGTCTGTCTCTGCTACAGTGCCTCAGTAGACATGGGATCATCTATTAGAAACGAAAGCATGTGTTTAGCAGTCAGTCACCATGAATAGTTATTCTTAATTCGTGCATTTTTCATTTGTAACTATGGCGTCTTTGTGTGTGTATATGTTTTATGGTAGCTCTTTGTGCGAATGATTGAAACTTGAATACCTATCATTAATTCTTCTGTCTCAGGGAATATTTTTTTATGAATGAAATAAATGGAAAAGCGGGGAAGGGTGAGTGGGCGAAGAGAGGGCCCGAAAAAAGTTTTTTTTCTGTATTTTGCTTCCTAGTCTGAGATGTTTTTCAAGGGGTTCCTTTTTTATTCAAAAAATAATTCTTAAGGATTTTTTGTATGGGAGTTGTTCTGTTTTTCCACTTGCGTTCTTTTCTCGTATCTTTTCCTTCCTGCTAGTCCTTATTGTGATTTCATGAGTGTTTCTTCAACGTCCTTTTGTTCTTGGCTTCAGCTTGTTTATCAAAATTTTCAGTCAGGGGTTGAGGTGTGACCGTTACCTTCTTTTGTCTCCTTTTCTTTCTTCCTTTTCTTAACCTTCATAGGTTGCTTTCTATCTACTGTAGCTTTATCTAAAGCTTATTTTTTTATCTTCATTCTTTTAATGCTGAATATTTTTTTCTTTGCTTCTTCTTCTGTGAACTTATAAAGTCTTACTGTGCATACCAGACGAGTTAGTATTATTATTATTATAAATAATAATAATAATAGTTTTTGCTTGGTTTACCACATTTTTGATATATTTTCGTTACGTTTATATATAATGTTTTTTCTTACTCTATAAACATTTGGCACGGTGGCTCAGTAGTAGAGGTACACTTCTGGTGTGTGGGTCCCTGGTTCGATCCCAGTTCGCTCAAAGTGGGCTTTGTGGTGGACAAATACCGTGTTCATGGGTTTTCTCGAGTTATTTTGTTTCCTCCCACTTTTTTCGTCTCATTATCACTGTCTGCTTTAGCCTAGCCGGCATAAGCGTAGAACGTAAAACTCAAAGGTTTCATTTACTCTTTAAACATTTGCTTCATTTTATGTATTTGAATCTTCTATTTTAAAAATGAAATGAAATGTTTCAGTTTTTAACGTCCCACGATTATGCCCTTTAGGCTAAAGGAGACGATGATTGTGGTGGAACGAGAATGTGAGAGGAAACGGGATAGTTCAGTGCAAAACAATAGTTTCTATCTTTTTTGTTAAAGGCGCCACACAAAGGCCAAGAAACAGCACTGAACTACTGAGCTAACTATTGAAATCATGTTTGATTTACCGACATTTCCTTCGCGTATACGCAATCTAAACATACTTGTAAGAGATTAGTTGATTTTGCAATAAAATGATCAACCAGAGAAAAACTTACGTAAAAAATTATATATATAATTATATATATATATATAACAATATTGTATTGTCACTGTGTTTATAAATCTGAACGAAAAAAAACACAGCTCTTGTTGATACGGGAGTGAGATAAATTTAAGTTGCAAAATTTGACTTTAGCAAACAAATAAATAAAAAGCAGTCTAATACAAAACATTGTAAAATAACTCAAGGTCAGACACACTATTGACATTATAAATAGTGTAACATAGTGCATTAACATTTAGATAATGCATAATGAGGACACTTGAGTCATTTTGATACTGAAACCTATATTTTTGATATAGGCTATATGAAAACAACAACAACAATCTTCTGTACCTTGTCTGTTTTTTTTTAATTTTTTTTTATTTTTCTGCTTTTGAGTTACCATTCAAGTGACTTCGTTATTATTACACAATTATCTTAGTTTTCCTTAGATTTTTAACTCTCTAAGTGTCTTATAGAGAATACTGTAATAAAATTGCCTTGTGCTGCTTCTTTTTATTGCACTAAAACATCATCAAAGGGTGACTTATGATTATAACAGACATACTTTCGACAGAGTCCTACTGGGTACTTTTATGCACTGATCTTACTTGAAATTTATTGTTCAGACGTAAAATATAGAAAACTGTTATGACATGACCGATGGTTGTTTTAAATTTTGTGTTGGAGACATGCCAATTAGAAATCTATTACGGTGAACGCGGGCCAAATTTATTTGCATAAGAACTACTCCATAAACTTCCACGTACGAGTATCGCTTAATGTCTCACGATTTTCCATAATAATAATAACTGAAATAAAAGATTAAGTGTTTTACTTACTTTAAACATTTGATAACAAATGCTTTGTTTATTGTGAGGATAGGCGGGGTGTGAATATCGCCTCCAAAATAGTCCCAAAATGAATCTATTCAAACTTGTTTAGACGTTGTTCTCATTTCTGGAAACATGTGACTTTCTCTTTTTATTCTGAAGTACTCTTGGGTGTCTTTAATCACATTATGCTAGCTATTAGAGATCATATTACCGTCTTTTAATTTTGAGGAGAGCCACGAATCATGAGGAGCTAACTAACGAATATGTAGGATGATTAAAATTCGGCATCTTTTTGTCAGAAAAAATCAATTACGTACTTGTTTTAGCAACAAATCTCAAGCAAATACTTGTCCAACTTTTTCAACAGCCAGCAAACATATGACTTGGGCGACACCACGTAGCCATCCTGAATTAAATTGGAACTTCTTGCAGTGTTCTCTTTCTTTCTTTTAATCTCATATCGCTTTCTAGCACGAAATCTAAACCTACGTCCAAACCCTATGAAGTAATTATGGGATACAAGCCACGGGAACCGAACCCGGATCTCCCATTAAAAGCAAAGTGTAATAAAAGTAAGACATACTCGTAGGTATCCAATTCTTAGAAAGTTAGCAGAAACAACTGTTTGAATCCAGCGCGTTAAAGATTATTATGAGTTTGTATTTGCAAGATGATGTAAATGCAAGTAAATACAAGTTTTCACAACATTGATTCTCAGTAAATGACGGATGCAGTATTGATCGGCAATCATCTTGATAGAACGGCCAGACAAGAATCATTTACTTGAAATGAATGTGAAGTGAATCCTTATTACTATCGAATACCAAGATTTGCATGTTCTTCACAGCAGAGATCCTGCACTTACAATTCACAACTGTAAACTTCCTGGTGCTATGACCAGCCAGAATAAATATGTTAAAATGAGTGATACGTAAGCACTGTATCGATCCCCAATGCCGTTAGGAGCTCCTCTGTAGTTGTATGGTTAGCGTACACGTGTTTGATACGTAGGCCCAGGTTCAATTCATGTGGTTCGAGTTTCACATTAAGCTATGAGACCAGGTCTTATGTAGCCTTTCTGTTGAAAGAGACACTAAACTCTAATATAATATAACCCAACGCCATTACTGATTTTCTACATTTTGTGGTTTGAAATATCTAAGTCTGTTGAACCATTTTCGAGAGTACTAGGGCTGTAATCTATGTTATGGTGCTCAAGTAATCTTAGAAACTTGATTCAGAATAGAAAATTACGTGTTCCCCTATCTAGATTCAAACCCCAAGATTACGTATTTCCAAGTTTTTTTTCTTTTTTGACAATCCACGTTAACAAGGATTGTTTGTGTCCTTGAGACATGAGGGCTTGTGACTCTTCCTTCATGCATTGTAGATGAGCTTGCTCGACTCAATTTTGTATTTCTGTTTTTTAATTATTATTTTGACAATACCATGACCACTTTCGTTGGTCTGGTGATTTTTTCCCCACGAAAGTTAAAAACCTAGTTTTGGGCTGTTTAACTGTTACTATATCTCTTAAGTCACCATATGTCCTTATTTCGTAAATCTCTTAATTGACAAGGAATGAATATTCATTTTTAAATAACACAGTATACTTTTACGAAACAGCATTTTCTCTTCAACATATCTAGAAGTTTATACTAACTTTTCCCCCTCATAATGGACATTTTTTATTTATCATTCTTGTATTGTTTTTGGGTTTTCTCGGGGTTCTCCCGTTTCCTTCCACTTTCTTCATTCCACCATTTTCACTCATCTCTCACCATCACCGTCTCCTTTAGCCTAACCGGCATAACCGTGGGACGTAAAACTTTCGTTTCATTTCTTGTATTGTTTGCTTTGAAACACCCTGTATATAAGCTAAAATAAAAACACATTACATGCTATTTGAGTCTGACAACAGAAACCCACAAACTTAGAAAGACCTCTCCAAGTATATACAAACACGTAAAGTGTGGAGAGCATACGTAACGGAAGAAATACTTAACTAAGTAAACTGCCTGCTTCAGGTTTCACTCGACTAAAGCAAACACTGCCACAAACAATACACATCAATAATTAAACAAAGGCCAAAATTGTTAAACACCATCTGCTTCGGCTCTCCAAACGCACTGAGAATGGAAAATGAAACCTCCAACTTGATTACCCTTGTCCTTAAAACGTCAAGGTAAGAACAAAATCCTGTTTGAACTATTGTAAAGATAAATAACAGTCTTACACAATAGATCCACATAGCCTTTTGTGTCTCACTACACAACATAATCACTGTGAAGAACTGTGCGGTCTTAGCCTACTTCTCTATTTAATTATGTGCTTCTGCGTGGTCAAGTGGTTAACGCGCCTAGCCTAGGTTTGATTTCTGGTTTGGTTTAATTTAGTTTAACGTCCCACGATTATGCCTGCTAGGCTAAAGGAGACATGCACCTACTGATTATAGTGGAATCCGAACCACTTTGGTCGTTCAACTGTATTCCCACCGGGAATCGAACCCGGGACCACGCGAACCGAAGTCAAGTGTGCTAGCCACTAGACCAAGCTGGGGTTCTAGGTATGATCTCTGATGGGGATATTTGTCTCAGATACAAACATGTATAAATCGTTTGGATCCCACTTTTAGAAGTAGGCTTCAGGTCCAATCAATTAATGATAGTCATTGTGCTTAAATTATTTATAAAGAGTTACATGCATAATACAAGATTTTGTGTACACGCACGGGTCATATAGTAAGAGACTAAGGCAATACAAATACAAGAATACTGAAGCCAGAAATAGTTTCTTTCTTTTTCTTTTTTCTTTTTTTATTTCTTTGGTTTGAATGGTTGTACAGTTGCCTGTAGCTCTCGCTATCTACCTTTCCAATTGATCTCAAAAACTTTGGAATGAATTAGGCATTTTGACTGGCGCTTGATATAATTTTCAATAAATTATCGCAGTTGCGGAAGAAGGAGGGGAAGATAGTGTCGTATACAAATATGGTTAAAGGGAAAGAAATGAAAATGGAGACTGGTACATTCTGTAGACAGAAGTCACTACTAATTGAGAACACTTAGTTCAATCAGCACAAGAGAGTAAAATATACATGGAAGTCCTCAATAGACGGAAGAAGTTATAAAATATAGTATGCTATAGTTCAGGACAAGTATCAGAATAGTTTGAGTAACGCGAAGACCCTTCCCGGGGCCGACATTTTCTTTGAAGTAGATGAAGTGGCTATACAACTGAAAAATGTAAAATCTAGAGCTGGGATGGCTTTTCGTGTGCTAGAATTTGACAAAACAAAGACTCCAACGGATGTCCAACGGAAATTTAGGATAAAGTACGAGAGAAAGGAGCAGAAACCAAGAAGGCAATCTACAATTGACATGTAAAGTTTGTTGAAACTGGCTATTTGTGTGTTGAGAAGAGAAGTGGTCGGCTAAGTGTGAGTGCAAATGACACTGAACGAGTGAAAGAACCTTTCACAAAGAATCCGATAAAATCTATACCCAGAGCTTTATGTGAGTTGGAAATGTCAACAATGACTGTGTGACGTGTTTTGCGTGAAAAAAAAATAAATAAATAAACATGAAACCATACAGACTTTTAGTGCAAAAGTTACACCCTAAAGACAAAAAACAGTAATTCATGTTTTTGTGTGCTTTACAGATCAAAGTTGAAGTTTTTGTGGCATTTTTCGGGTCACGCATAGTTCCCGCATAGGGTCTTTGTAAAGTGGGTGCTGTTGAAAAAACTTTTTAAGTTTACCCTTTAACGAGATGTACTTTGTTACTTTGTAATGCTATTCGTTTGGTTAAAATAATTTCTTAAAAGTGTTCCCGGACTTTTATTACACACTGTACACACACACACATACACACATATATACATACACAAATAACTAACAACGCAAACATTATCTAACCTTCCACGCTGCTAGGAAAAGAAGGCGAACAGAAATTCATTTTACAAACACACTGAATGGAGCTCACCTTGGTCGAAACAGATCAATAGCGCTTCAGTGAATAAAAAAAGATCAGAGACACAGATAAACTACTACAATAGGACGAGGCAACCGAACAACAGATAAGAAGTGCAGTGTGATAGTATGAAACTAAAAAAAAAAGAAAAAGAAAAGAAAAAATGGGAAAAATCTTAACATTCATATTCGCATTAGTTCAGCAGAAAATACGTTGTAGATTATTATATGTTGCAGATGGATTTTTCTTTTTCTTCTTATCGCCAATACATAAATTAAATTACCAATTGTTTTCCATTTAGCTGAATACGGATTAGAAAAGTGAAAAAAAAGAAAAAAAAACTCAGGCCTAGCTTACAAAATGAAACATCTTACTATTTTTGCTCTGTGTTAAAAAAAATGAATACAGTACTTCTGGATCTCCACGAAAATTCCGAATTTGCTTATATTGGAAAAAAAGAAAGGAAGAAAGACAATTAGGATTAAGATTAGGAATTAGATTTATGGACTTTCGGCATCTATGTTCATGTTAGTCCGTCACGTATGACGGGTGACGCCCCTTGGCAATGACACTATCCGATGAAATGGAAAGAAAGAAAAAGGGGGAGGAAGGAAGCGGTCTGGGAAATGCACGTTAGGTACAATACCTGCATTTGCCTGGTGGGAATGAAGATAAGCCAGAAAAGTTTGGGTACAAAAGCTCGCGGACCAAAACCTCGCCGCCCAAAATGTCGCCATACCCAAAATCTCGCCTGCCAAAGCCTCGCGGTCCTGATCTCCGGACACAGAATCTCGCCTGGTTTAAGCTACGCGGGACGTAATCTTGCCTGGGAAGAAATGTCGTCAGTATAAAACCTCGTCACGACGATTTCTTCGATGTAGAATGCTCTATATATTGCTATATGTATATATTTTGTAATAACACATAATTGCATTAAAATAATGACAAGAAAATATTCTAACGCGTGCTTTGAAAATCTGTATATATAAAAATGATAATGACTATGTGACATCATACCTCTTGAACCACTCGACCTGTCTCGATGAAATTTTCAATATAGATGGGGTTTGAGGCTGGGATTGTTTTTATTTCACTTTGACGATGATCTTAGGAAATTCTAACAAAATCGAATAATATTTGTGAAAGCATGAAATAATATCTGAGTTTTTACGTCCCACTATTATGTCCTGTAGGTTAGACGAGACGTTGATGATCAGGATGAAGGAAATATTGGAATGAAGAAAGTGGGAAAAAACGGTAATACCCCAAGAAAACCCCCAAACACGATGTTCTGTATCTTCATCTTCATCATCATCTTATTATTATTATTATTATTATTATTATTTGTGATATGCAATTGCATATTAAGAAACTCATTGGGTAAATTTTAAGGAAAGGTTTCATTCCGCAAGTTTTTGGCCAAGCGAGATTTTGGTCCGCGAAGTATTGGACGGCGAGGTTTTGACCAGGCGAGATTTTGGCTCACGAGGTTTTGGGCGGCGAGGTTTTGGTCACGCGAGGTTTTGGGCGGCAAGGTTTTGTCCACGCGAGGTTTTGGTTCTGCGAGGTTTTGTCCTGGCGAGATTTTGTCCCGCGAGGTTTTGGCGACGCGAGATTTTGGGCGGCGAGGTCTTGGCCCGCGAGATTTTGGGAGGCGATGTTTCGGTCGCAAGATTTTGTTCGTATCTCCCAGAAAAACCTCACTTAGGATGGCTAGCCTGAAGAAAAAATAACTTTCTAATAATACCCGAGTACTGACTGGTTATTTGGATGTGCCGACACTGAAACCCTTGGTGGATAAGCAATTTAAAGAATGATAGTACTTATGGGAATTGAGATTCTGTCTGTAATTGTAAACGATTACACAGTCGCATTGTAATGTTACAAAATCTTAAGACGTGTTTGTTGATTGGTTGATGTGTATTAACGCCCTATATAACAGCGACAATATAAAGTGGAATCCGAACCACTGAAGTGAGTTCGAAGTGGTATCCTGTTCGGAATCGAATCGAGATCACGTGCACCGGTAGTACGCAGTGTTTCCACCAGAGGGAAAGAAAAGTGTGTGTGTGTCTGTATCATAGTAATTCACATCTTGTATACCAGGTGGTTAAATATGTATGCTTAAATTCGTACCCTGCAGACTTAATCACCCATCAACGTTTATGTAACGAGCGTACAACGCAACAATTTTGGCTAATTTAAGTTACGGATGCTCTACACACCTAATTTTCATTTAAAAAAAAAGGATAAAAATACAGCCACGAGTAGTATGTAGCTACAGATATGTTTATTTTTTTAAAAGAAAAACATATAATAGAGTTAAGTTTTGGATTAAATAGAATAGAATACATACAATAATAAGCAGTATAAAACTTTTCTACCAGATCATCAGTGTTAAGGTCCATAAACCCAATCGAGCATCACATGCACCCTACGGGGTCTAAAAAAGAATCCCCCTTGCTAGTATGTGCTGTTGAATTTTGGCTAACAGCTGCCCACTTTTACCCTAGCTATCTTGTATTCTCAACACACACATGCCATCTGTATCGCTTTTTATTCATATATCTATATTTTTTACGAACTGTTAACAGCTAACAGTTCATTATGTTGTGTTTTTCCCTTTCTTTTCAACAACAAAAGTAGGTTGCAAAAGGTGTGCCAGTGAAATATTACACAACCTCTACAGACTGTTTATAGCATACACCGTTTATATTCTAGCATTCTAATTTACAAGCCTATTTCACTGGCAATTGCCTGTAGTCAAATCACGGAACCATTAACAAACATCGGTCTGACACATTAAAGCTGTTACTCATAGCGTATAGCGATTTGTCTAGCAATCTGTAGCATATTAAGTGTATATACCTCATTTTAAATATCTTCACATGTTTCGCCTCATCATTTTATAATCAAAAACAAAAAGAACAAAAAAGAAAGAAGGGGAGATTCATATCGGCAGATGTCAGTTCTTATAATTCAGCATTTGGTGTACTGTTCTATGTTTAAAATCAATTTGCGTTTGGACTGCACAAATGATGGCAGTCCATACTAATGGATAGTATAGTCTGTACGTTTTAAGCAATAACTTATACATAGCAAGCAAACCAATAACTGTACCGCTCTGGTGATACATCAATGCAACTGTTCGGGTAATTGTTAAGTAAAAATTTACATTGCCCATGCTTACTGCGCTGGGAGTATTTTATTTTCCGTAAAATATGTATTTTGAAGCCAACATCACGTGGTCCAGGTGTGCTTTGCATTTGTAAGGTGATAAGGTTATCGCAGTTCCATTATGAAGCAAAACCGTGGTTAACGCTTAAACAGATTTATACCCCACTGCTTTACAGTAAACATAATATACAGACACGGAAAACTGATGCGTTTTTATTTTTTTACTTATTTATTCAACATATGATAGGCAATATGTATAACTATTTATCGCATCAACATACTATTAAAGATACCGCGTTTTATGAGATACACAATTTCCCATTATCTGTGAATTTATATATTGAAATTTTACAAGGAGGTACTTAAATACAAGCAATGTCTTAAGCTGGTCACTCTTTCCTGCAAAGAAACTATACACTAGTAAGTTGGCTGACGAAGTAATAATTACCATAAATGAAACAATTCAGTGTCTTTTGAGATCATGGAGACAATTTCTATATAAATGTGTCAGGTGAGAGCTATTCCACCCTTATTTCTTATTATAAAAATAATAAAATAAAGAAGGATGCGTCATTACATTAAAATCTACTCAACTCGACTAATCATGAATTCATTTGAACTGCTTGGACAAATGTACAGTTTTGTTTAAAATAATCTTGACCACCCATCTTGCTTTAAAACGTAATACTCTGGCAATTGTCCATAGAAGATTCTAATACCTTAGCTCTAACGTAAGTGAAGTCTTAATCAGCAAATGAAAATTGTATTTGCTTGATTTCATTCCAACTGTAAGTAAGAATTCAGGGGTTTTCGGAGAGATGGGAGGCCAGTTTCTTGAATAAAAGTATACATATGGGATAGGAAAAAGAAAAGTCACGCATCAAATCATTACATAACCGCTCAATCACGTTATATGAGTGTTTGTTGTTACACGAGCAAAATCTTGTCTAGCTGTGAAAATGCTAAAGAAATAATATAAAATAGTACGGATATATGAATATAATTTCATTCATTCAATAAAATAATAGAATACAAACACACGTAGTATTATAACGTAATTGAGAGTCATTTTTTCTTTCTTTCGTACTTTTTTTTAAAGAGTACGATCATGCATAAATATATTGTGCAGGTGCAACTGCTTAAGTTTTTTTTACTTATTTATGTGCTCATTTTACTTGTTTATTTACTTACAAATCTCCAGATATACGCGAAAGGCCACTTTATGGAAAAAATATTAATAAGGCTTTTCAATAATAAAATCTGAAAATAAGTCGACGAGGGCTTGCACGTTAAAGGCACAATTCTGCCATCTCCTTAAGGAAACTGAGCACCTCAGAATGAAGCTTTCGAATTCGAATTTTACTCAATCGCTGATCTAGTGGCTACGAAACATACCTATGGTACACGGATTCCCGTGTTCGATTCCCGGTGGAAAATCATCGAACGTACTGCCGTGGTTCACATTCCCAATTTCAACTCAAAATTTCGTGGTATATAATCTTGCTATTGACAAGGGATGTAAATATATGAATGAACAAGGCTAACCATTTACTTAAGTCAATGTGCTCGTTAAGTAGTTATTCAATATCCAGATGCATCAGTTAGTTACAAGATCATTAAAGGAAAAATTAACAATGCGAAGCTGAAAAAAAATATCCGAAAAAAGTCACCTGTTCCGAAAGTATACGGATTCGAACTCAGAAACATAACTTCAGGTTATAAAGTAAAACTATTAACCGCTCCTTTACACCAGACCACTCGATATCCAGAGCTCAAATATCTTTGTGAACGTAACATTAATTTTTTAGGAACGAAATATTCAAAATTCTTTGTAAGATATCCAATTTTTTAACGTTTGTGATACGACGACAATAATCATATGATAAATTATCTTAATTTTCTTTATCACACAGCATTTCGTAAAATGCATGAGTGAACGCCGAAGAGTTCAATGACTGAATACTTGAAACATAAGAGACTTGTGTTCTTTTCTCCCTCACAACCCAATGACAATCTTTAAAAGGTTCAACGGCCCCTAAAAAAAGAAACAAAACATTATAAACATGTTCTTTATTTTTTTTTTCGCTGCGCTTTTTTGTGCAGATTTCCCATGTAGTACTCTTCTGAAATAAGCCAGACAAGCCTTTAAGTATCTCAGAACTTATTTTGTACATCGTGAAGCTAAACACGTTTGGATAAGGCTTTTTTTTTTTGTCATTATGTTTATTATACGAATGCCTTGTATGTCATCCCTTGTCTTGGATAATTTAAGTACTCGAACTAGTGTTAAAAATGAAGAAAGAAAAAAGACCGCCCACTCCTTTTAACTGGATATTTAAAGTACTTTTGTGTTTAATCACGTGATGTTCTTCCCGAATATACAGTAACAATAAAAACACTATATCGTCCTTTTAATGCTGATTAATTTGTTAGCAAAGAAAATTTCTTATTTGCATGGCATATATATATATATATATATATATATATATATATATATATATATATAATACTCACAAGAAATGGACATGAACGTGCCTTCCGGATATCCAAATCAAACCTAGTCCATCCGATAAACATAACTAATATATGCTCAGGCACAAAAACATAGGTGCCATGGACAACGGAGTAAGTCCCTGGGGTCCATAAACCCTGTTAGTATAAAGAAAAACGTAGACTCGCAGTGAACTAGCTATTGCATCAACACTGTTCATTGGAAAGTCATGGTTTATAGTTCGTTCTCTTCAGTATGAAACAAGCTTTCCAGTAATACTATGTATTGGGACCAGAACATGCTTGAACAGAGAAAATTGGGAGGATATCGGGAAAATTCCCTCCAGAAATAACTCCCATCAACTTTGGCCCCTTCTGGAGTGGCCCCGGGTAAAGGCACACAGTCCAAATGCTCCTAGAAAAATACTACATGAATAAGAAATGGTGTACCAAGTTTTGTATTGATAAACAGAAGAGACATGAGGGAGAATACTGTATAGCAATATACGCTTTACCCTCATACCTATTCCGTTTATCAATACAAAACTTGACACGCACATTTCTTATTCCCTGTAGTATTTTTTTTAGATACATTTGGACTGTGTGCTCTTATCCGGGGCCACTCCAGAGGGGGGCAAAGTTGATGGGAGTGACTTCTGAAGTTAATTTTCCCGACATCTTCCAAATTTTTCCTGTTCAGTACGCTCTGGACCCCTCAATACGTCATACCACTGGAAAGCTTGTTTCATACTGAACAGAACGAACTATAAACCATGACTTTCCAATGAACAATATTGATGCAATAGGTATTTCACTGCGAGTCTACGATTTTCTTTATACTAACAGGGTCGGTGGGCCCCAGGGACTTACTCCGTTGTTCATGGCACCTAATTTTTGTGTATGAACATATCTTTGTTATGCTTATCAAATGGACTAGGTTTGATTCCGATCTCCGGATGACATTTTCATGCCCTTTCCTTGTCAATAAAACTAATGCCAATTAATATAAATTAGCATCCTGTTCCTCAGGGCTTTTCTGGATTTTTGATTGGAATAGAACGTAGATTTTTGCAATTTTGAGAACATGCTATAAATTGATATGTTGTTAAACACTTCATGAATTTACATCAACTTTAGTATTGAATCTATTTTACTTCTAATACATTATTTAAAAAAAAAAAACTACGTGACGGCACTCAGTAAGAATAAGAATCTTTCCACAATAGGGAGGACCTCTTAAACACATTCAAGAGATCTTCACGAGCTTCCTTACGGATAATAGAGTTAGTATTCTCATATTTGGTGCGAGGATGTTGGGTTCATTCCTCGGCGGAGGAAGATGTAATTTGAATACCATGTTAGAACTGTTTGGTGACATTTTATATAGCGTTGGTGCTGACAATGGGCGTTAAACTTCACACAAACAAACAAACCAAAAGTATTTTCTTTGGAATCAATTCTTTTATTGGCATGTATGCCTTTAATATTTTCTACGCTTTACCTATAATAGATGGGGAAAAACAAACCAGAACGCGTAGCCTACATAACATTAACAAAATATTATAATTGAAAGAACGAACGGCTTATAAAAACTAGTTCTTATACTCGAGCCTTTGGTCTAATATATTACAGGTTAAAAGTCGTGTTTAATTATAAGCTCTAATTGTATACAACTAACATTTTTTTTTAGTTTACTCACCATCCAACATGCAGTTACACAAATGTTAGTGCTCAAATCTAAAATGGTTACGCCTTTTGTTTTAATAATAAACTAGCTGAACCTGCGCTCTCCACACAGCGCATCATTCGCATATGAGCATAAATCTCCTTCTCAGTCCTCACAACATATGTACATGTCCCTTTACAGACACAAGTGAAAGACGTATTGATTTAAAAAAAAAAAATCGGCAAGGGATATCATAAAGAGGAGATTTTTTCGATTATTTTTTCTCAATATCTCACACCGTTTGCAAGATTTGAGCCTACTTCCGGTTGGAGTTTCTAATTCATGTATGACCAGTGTTTTCTTTCTTCTTGCATGCAGTATGTAATAAGCAAATACATTATATATACAACTAGCAGCGTTCACCCCGCTTCGCTGCGGTCACCCCGGAACGCAATAAACTTTGTTACTTAGATAATTTTTACTTTTTCGCTTTCAAGTGATATGATAAAAACCATAGAAGATTGCAGTAAATGTTAACATTATATCGCCTGTCATTTATGTTAACCCGCCCCGCTTCGCTGCGGTCACCCCGGAACGCAATAAACTTTGTTACTTAGATAATTTTTACTTTTTCGCTTTCAAGTGATATGATAAAAACCATAGTAGATTGCAGTAAATGTTAACATTATATCGCCTGTCATTTATGTTAACCCGCCGAGTGACACGGTCATGCGGGTTGCATATAAATACGTTTATTTTTACCTATGATGAACTAACAAAGGATTTGTACGTTATGGACACTTGAATGGTCAATTATCTCAAGACACTGGTAATTAAAAATTAAAGTGATATGATAAAAACCATCTAGGGTCCAAATCCTAATAACCCCCCAAGAATGAAAGAAATTGGTTCAGCCGTATTAGCGTGATGAGGGAACAAAGGATTTGTGCGTTCTCTTTTATATATAAGATTAATTATGTCAGTTATATATGGTGTTCATTGGGCTAAACACTCAAAAAATAAAGATTTATCTTAGACTCGAGAAATGGTTATCCTCCCTTTTTCACTATTACTTAGCCATGGAACAAACGCCTGAGACATATACAACCCCAATATACAACATTGTGGTGTTGGAATGTATAACGCAAAGGATATGATGCTTTAGTTTTTTTTTATTTCAACGCTTCCAGCGTACCCTAAAAAAATGTAATAAAGAAATAATGGCCATCTTTCTTTAAAAAAAATCAATTAGAACTGGACAATCTACGCAAAATTTCCAATCGATCAGTGAAAACGTCATCTTTCTAGAGCCTGTAGTTTCCGAGATCTCACTGTCGAAAGGATTGAGCACAAACATGTAAACATAGTTTAAAAGAACTCGGAAGATGGAAGGACAACTCACATGCATTGATTTTACAGAAGGCTTATTAAAATACAAAGGCCTTGAAAATAATTTTATATCATAAACTTTATGAAAAAGATATAGTTAACTAATTTAGACTATTTAAAGTACAAATACTTAAAATACATTTAAAGTACAAATACTATGAAATCACACATAACCGTAAATGAAAGATTTGAAAGCCAAAGTTATAGGTTGGAGCTCAGACGCATTTAATTGCTATTGTAACATTTTAATAGATAGATTACAAATCATGTTCATGTTCAACATACGCTAGACACATCTATTAGCATTAGGCAGGCAAACAACAACGCAAGTAGTAGCATCCATTAGCATTAAGCAGGCAAGCAACAGCACAGGTAGTGACATTTATTAGCATAACTGTTTCCTATTAAGAACTGAGACGCTTATTGTTTATAAGCAGGTTATCTCTTTCAGAGTCATTTTTATCTTCAATTTCTTCTTAGCACAGAAAAAAAAATGTAATTTAATAGATTCAAACAAAATCATCTACTTAATCCTGAAAACGATCAACTTTTTTCTTTATTTTCTTTCTCTCTTTTCTTTTTTCAATTTCTCGCAAAAAAAAAAAAAGATTTCAGCACATTTCAAAGACAGTAGATAAACACAGTAATAAATTTACATTATGTCAAAGAGAAAATGAATGACAAATGTAAAAAGAACTGAAGGGTTGGAACGCTTTCTCAAGACATTACTTCAGTAACTAGCACTTTGCTTTCACATCACTACATGAAAAGACGCTACAATTTGTTCCGCTTACACCTTTAAAAATGCATTTTAAGACAATACTTCCTCGTTTTCACGTTTTACAAATTTATCGCTTCACCCCCATTTCTTCCACTGCCCCCCCTTCCTTCCTAATAAACTAAGAAAGTGAGTGCTCCACATAAACCGAAAAACAAAGTTCTTATCTGCACAGAACAGAAGAGTTGTCAACTGAAAAATTAAAACATCTGCAAAGCCGAATGGGAAGAGAATCCTGTTTGAAATCAGCTCTAGAAGAAAAGAAACTCTTGTCACTAGTAAACGAAAAGGGGGAAAACACTAAGAAAGGGGTAAAATAAGAAAAAAAGAAAGCGAGTCATGAAAAAGAACGGTTAAAAAACTCGAGTCATGAAAAGCAAAGGAAAGCAAAGAGAGATTCACAATAAAAAACGCTTATACGCACAACAACAAAAAAGTGATTTACGAAAGAAAAAAATACAAATAAAAACAAGTGAAAAATAAGAAAACTAGCAAGCAAGATGGAAAGGGATTCTCAAACGATTCTGTCACCTTGAGAAGGATGAGAGAAAAAAATCTTTCAGGGACGTAGCCTGACCACTTAACTATGCGTCAAATGTTCTTTAAGACTTGTGTTTGTGTCTATCAAACCGGAGGAAATACCACATTGCTCCATTACCGGGACATCCATATTTTACCTTGGGAGGGACTCCGTTTGTACATCCAAAGAAGAAAGAAGAGTATGTCGCTTTTCATATAGCCGACAGCGAGGTTCGATATGCCAAAGAAATTCGATATAGGACTCCCAGTCATTCGAGAAACAGATAACACAGAAAGGTGGGACGCAACAATGCCCTTTCCATAATGACGACCGTACATCAAGTGACGGAATAACCTTATCAGAAGAAGAATCCAGCGTCCACCAAAACAGGTTCTCACTTTTATATTTTCCCGATCCACTCACAAGGATCACGTTTGAAACAAAAATAAAATAAAATGGTACTAGCTACGTAGGAAATGTAAAAGAGAACGGAGAAACCAGGCAAAAAAATAGGTTACAGAAACTAATGGTCTTAAAAATCAATGTGCATAAAGTATAGAAAACGGAGAAGACAAAAAGAAACACAGCAGTCATGAACAGAACACAGTATTATATTTCAGTAATAAATTGTGTTGTATTGGGTTTAAATATTTAGATTAAATAAGTTGCTTGAATTGGAATTTAGCGTCTCCTTCAACGCAAGGTCATACGAGACGTGAAATTTTAAAGTGGAATCCGAAAGTTTACGGCGGAATTGGTTCAAATTTCAAGGTTCTCCTACCAGCAATCAAACCCGGGAGACCTTGCAACATACTATTTTTAATGAGGCATGATGTGTAAATTTTTTATCTTTCACCTCTAGCGCAAGGGACCTCTTCATCGTTCGGTCTCGGGTCATGTACAGATTTTGTGTTGTAAAATAACGGGTTTGTAAGGGGAATCTTCCATTTCCTTCCACAAATGGTTTCATAAACATTTAGTTTCATCGTTGTCACTGTCTCTTACCCTAAAAGGAAATAATTGTGGGATACTGCATTAAAGCTATCATTTATTATTATTATTTAGATAATTTATTACTATTGTAGGACACCTTCAAGGTTCCACACATACGTAGCTAAGTACATAGATGGACAAAGTTAGAATGGTAATCAATATAATTGGTTTCCCTGTATTGTAGCATTAGTTCGTATCCACGTCTTCTCCAGGCGAGAATTCCTAGCACTTCTAAAGATTTTACAATGTTACCTATTGAGTAAACAAAAAAAGAATTTCCACTGTAAATGCCATACTTCAGGCTTAGAATTTTTGTTCCCACATTACAGTTACGGCTTCTTATACTAAATGGTTTATTGATTTATTGTGAGCAGTAAAATTACATTGAAGTTTCTACTTGCTTTCCTCGTTTTGTACACATTAAAACGATACTATTAATGCCAGTTGGATCATTAAAAATTAAACATATCGTTTACTCTTACTTCAGATACAAATAAAACCTGTCTCTTCACATTTTGGACCCTACAAGACAATCTGTAAGTTTTGAGTTTCTGCTCGTACATAACAGAAAACATGAAAAACGTACTTTGTGACAACATAAAATCCGCCCTTGTTATACAGAATTTGTTATAGCTATGTAATTAATGGTTTATTTATTTCTTAGTAACACATGTGCTATTTCACATAAAATAATTCGTTTACGTATAAAAGCGGAAAATTGATTACAAGTGACAGTTTCATGATCTAAAGATACAACGCTGACAAATTGCTTCTGTTTTGCACACCGGTGACGTTACTAATCAATTAATATTTGAATATTTTTGTATCGTCAGACGTTGTAAAGGAGAAAAATGACGTCGACATAACAGGGAGTTGGTGGTGCACAATTAATGCTATGGCCTCTCACTAAACAGAACCTTCTTTGATTTTGATCTATTGCAAATTAATGAGAGAGAAACAGTTAATGCTGGCATGGCCTCATTTGATACACAAAAAGTACTTTTTTTTTTCTGGTACAATTTTCAGCTATTAATATTTAAAAGCACCAACATACACAGGAAAAGAGAAGAAATGAACAGAAAAAAGAGAGATATAATTTAAAACGGCAATGAGATGAAAAACCACATGTCACACACGCTTCAACTATATAGTTTTGATGAGCGACAAGGTTTAAAAGCATATAAAGAGAATTCAGTAACAGGCCTGATGAAGGGAATTGAACAGCGAGTTTCAATGTGATTTACACTTCAATTCCATTACCGATCTGTGTTCACTTGCTATATATTTTTAAAAATCAAAATTGAGGTATTAGTAGTTATTTATTTCTTTTCTTGCTCGCTCGACAAAGATTTTAATTAGGAAAAAATACAAATGTCGGCTCGAGACAGTTTGTGTCCTAATCCAAGTTGACATATTCAGTATATAAATGGAGAAAGACGAAGAATCGTCAAGTTCCTGGCGTATATGCAACCAAAAATGATAGGGAGGAATGAGGGTTGCATAGAACAAATAAGCAACTTAAAAGTTGAATGGGGAAGCTTGGATGTTGAAGAACAAAGAGCAATAAAATGGAACTCAAAGGATTATTCTTTGATAATGCAGCTGAAAATCTTATTTTTAGGGCGTGTTTTACTTCATTAAAAAGTTTGATATGCAATATTTATCATTTATCTCAACTATCAATGCAAGTATAACGAAATATAGCTTCTCAACATACTCGATTATACAAAGTTTGCTTTTCAAAGATAATGCTCAAGATCATTATAATAAACAAATACCCCTAAGTTGCTCTCTAAAACGTATTCAAATATTTGTGGAAAATTATTGGTTTTACCAATAATATTTTCGAAATTATAAAAAAAAGACCCTAGCCCTAGTTATGTGTATAGTTCCATCTAATTAGGCACTCCTAACAATTATTTTATTCATGCTTACAATTTTGAAGCCATTGTTCCGTCCATCCCCATATTAGGCTCGGTTCGCGTCAACTTGGAGATAGTCGTTATGAAGGCTTCTCAAAGACCCTCCGTGCATCGATTAAGCAACTTCAGAATGTTAGAGGAAACGCATTTGACGCTACTATTCTGACAGGGTTTGGGAAGAAAGGGAGAAAGACATGCGCATTCATCATCCCAGCTTCCTTTTCCCCCATCTTGTCCCAAATGAGGATTCAGAAGGACTTCTTGAATTGCCGATAGATCTTAACGGAGGGAGGATTTTGGTCTAACTCTGTTATCTTCAGATCATCGAGGATCTGTAGTGAAGCATACGGGGAGCTGGGAGCCACGAAGGGAGACAAGTATAGAACGAGGAAGAATGCGAAATCAACCAGCAACTAACGACTCGGACTAGAGTCCAACTACCGCCAACAACGATGCACCCTAGTTGCTTCCAACCTCCTTATCAGCTATGCCCCTCGAAAACTTCGAAGAAATCGCCAAATTACCCCATGAAATCGAGAGTCTCGTGGATTGGCGAGGGTGCAAGTAAGCGAGGGTAAACAAAACCAACAAGACTGCTTCAGACAGTGAAAAAACACACTCGAATTAGCATCAAGTTTACGCAGATGCTCTCTTCTAGATTTTACTAGTTTCGACAAAGAATGGGAGACAACTGAAGAGTACAGTAAGTAGAAACTCACAAATTCTCGGAAAACTCGAACGACAATGTATTAGTACACAAAAACGTAAAAACAGTTAAGAATAGATGTGTTGTTATTTTCTGTTCTGTTCTGTGCAAAGTGTACGGCAACGTTCCATTCCCTCTTCTAACCGAATTGGTCCCTCCTTCAATTGATAGACTCCCATTCCCCTGACATTCATTTAAATCAGACGCGGAGGTTCTTGCGGAAAAGAGGCAGGAGAAATAAAGCGTCTTTCCGCTGTTTTATGGGATGTGAGTGAGGGTGAACGAGAGACGCCGACGGACGGAGTGCTCTGCAAAAGTTTTATAGCGAATCATTTCCCAAATTCCTTCTTTTCGTCCTGCGTCAGTTGATTTCACATACAAGACGTACATTTTATGGAACAGCGCTTGGTTATATCCGTACCAAACACGTATTTGTTATGCCAATGTGGTGAAAATTTGAAGGGAATGAGTAATGTCGACGAAATGGTTTCACCACACAGACAACATTAACTGCATTAATGTTCTAATGCGAATAAGTTTTTTTTCCCCACAGGAAATAAATATTCCCATTCATTTCAAGTCCTGGGAAGTCATTTACTACTACTTTCATAAATCTTATGGTTGCAGATATTGTGTTAAGAGAAGGGTGTTACTAAATTGAAGAGGACAGTTTGTTTTCAATATAAGTATATCAATTCAATAAACAGCAGCGTATATAAAATATTGCAAATTATTCAACTGGTATCTGCAGCTAAATTAAGTGAGGGCTTCGTGCATAAAAGCCAATGTCGCAGAGCTGTTTCAACCTATATTTCTTATATATCCTTAATGATTTTCTTACTAACAATTGTATACAATTGCGAAGGTTTGTGAACTTGAACAAGTAATTAAGTAATAATCATAATAGTAATAGGCTATATGTTAATTTCAACTTACTAATTTTATGCAGTAGTGAAACTGGTGAAAATTTAAGCTCTTTCTTTAACACGTTCAGCCCGACATCTGGCAGAAATGGAGAAGCTATGCTTTTTCGAAAATTCCGACGTGAGCCACCGGTGGCACATGTGATTCCCCCTTCAGCGTATTCACAATGTCGTGTTCAATATATACACTTAACACAGTGCAATAATATAGAACGTCCGCTACACTATTCTACTTATATAAATCCAACTATAAATCCAAAGGCAACTTATAGCCACGAATAAAGATCATGTACCGCCGGTGGCGCACGTCGGGATGAATGTGTTAAATTATATTAGGTTAAAAGAAATAGACTAATTTCAATGTGCATTGTTAGTTAACTCTCTAAGGAGCTTCTATTGCAGAATTTTCAACATTAAAAAAAATAAATAAATAAAACAAGTTATACTTTCATTAGCCACATATCAACTAATTTGTTCCCAAATTACAGATGCACTACACACGTTTGTAATGGGTAATTTAACTTAATCTTTCTTTTATATAGATGAATATATATCGAAATATACCACCACCATGAAAGTAAATTAATCTTTTTTCCGTATATATGAAAATAAAACAAGGTTTTATAACATATTTTATATATATATATATATATATATATATATATATATATATATATATGTGTGTGTGTGTGTGTGTGTGTGCGTGTGTGTGTGTGTGTGTGTGTTTGTGTGCGTTTATGTGTGTAGAGAGAGAGAACAAAGAAGAAAATTGTATAAAGTAATTGTTTCAGATAAATGGATGGTTGTTGACAATATTTGTTTCATAAGAGGAAAACTATTTAGATGGTGAGACGCGAGATTTTATACTGCATCAAGTGAATACCAATAACAGTATAATTGAATCCGGTACAATTTTGACCATTTTTAGCTGACAATTCAAAAGGTACAATAAACCAGAAGAACCATAAAACCGCAGTTTCACTGATTGGCGATCAACGAAGAAAACATACTGACCAATAAGAGGGCTCCACTTGGGGAATATAAAAGTAGAGGACTCCTGCTCTGCAGGTTTTATTTTATGTTTGTTTTAGTATGAAAAAAAAAAATGCTTAATTCAATTTTCTTCCAAACGTCATTTACAAACCCGTTTAACCTCCCTTCTAATATTTCATTTCTTGCTAGATTCTGGGGGATTTTCATATATACACATTCGCTGATAGCCGTCAATCTCAGCAGGTGTTCCACGCGTAAATTATTATATCCCAATATATACGTACACATATATATGGAAAGCAGTGACACTTTTTTTTTTCCTACCTTGTTCCAAACATATTAATCTCAATTCCACTTAAACAGAAATAGTATGTTACATTTATTAAGAAGATATTCTTATTTGTCACCTTTTCTATACCGTTTTAACTAAAGACGACTAACAGAAGAATTAATATATATATCTACATTTCCATAACACAAATTAGTAGATGCCATTCTAGTTCCATAACCAGTGGTGTTACAAAGAATTTTATCAAGACGGATTCGAGCACTCAATCGGATATGCTTTGAGGAAAAGCGTGATTTTTGTACACACATGCACATTATATATAATACTAATACAGAACATGGTTTATTTTTTTAAAATTACCTTGCTCAAGAGGAGAAGGGGGCACGGCGGCTCAGTGGCAGAGAGCTTACCTCTGGTGCATGGGGACCCTGGTTCAATCCCCGGTCAAGTAAGTTTGTGGTGGGCTACATTGTATCCATGGGTTTTCTCGGGGTACTCCCGTTTCCTTCCACTTTCTCATTCCACCGATTATTCCATCACCATTCACTTACTTTAATCATCGCCTTCCTTAGCCTGAAGTTCATAATGGTGGGACGTTAAACTAAAGATTTCATTTCATTTCAACTAAGTGAGTTAAACCGCGAAACCTCCCTTTCGTACGCCACTGACCATAACTAGAATAAAGAATACTGACAAACACGTTCTGCTTTCCACAAACGAAAGACAACTTTGCCCTGTTTTTTGTTAGTTTCTCCCCCGTTTACATGAACATTTGTTAAACATAAACAGAAAATTTTATCCTGAACGCATTTTGGACTACACTAAATATTTGCTTCCAATCATACATTTTGTTAATTTTATTTATTTATTGTTGGCAACGTGCATATAAATCGTTTTTAAAGTTAATGCGGACAAAACTGAATGCATGATAATTTCCGTCACGAGTAACGAAAGTAATGAAAGTATAGCATTCAATTATAAAGTAGTAAAGGTGAAAACAAAAAAAAAATTAAAAAAATAATACTTAGAAGTAATGGGAATAAATAAGAAATAAATCAACAATAAGTTACAAAGAAATAATGGAAAAGCGCTTCCCGCTCCGTGGAGAACATAAGAATTCCTTATCATACAGAATCGTTTGAAGACATTTAAGATAACTTTGTCCTTTTAGCTATATGATTGTGAAAGCTAGGTGCTACCGTGCAGGTATGAAAACAGCTAAGAGATTTTGGAAATGAAACTCAGAACAAACTACTATAAGAGTATTCATTAGTATAAGTATTTTGTCATAATTGGCAGGTTAATTGCCACAAAATGAAAAGTTTCCATGCACCAAACACCAACTTGCCTCTTAATCTTTAGGTAGAAAGTTTCTATTTTAATCTTGTTCATCAAGTCCTCCTCCTTTCTTTCTTCCACCGTGCCAGCACGTCCCTGAACAAAGGTGCCCGAACTCATGAGGTCGGTACTCAGTCGGTTCACAGCTCAAGAAGTGAGTGTGAGTTTGAGTGAGCGCGAATTCCAAATCATGATGTGAGCGTGAGTTTGAGTGAGTGCGAATTCCAAATCATGATGTGAGCATGATATCGGAATGATGTGAGTGTGAAGTCGAGTGAACGTGATGTCGAAATGATGTGAGTTTGAGGCAGAGTGAGCGTGATGTCGAGAAGATGTTGTGTGTGTGAGTTCGAGTGAGCGTGAGGTTGAAAATATGTTATGAGCGTGAGGTCGAGTAAGTGTGATGTCGATATGATGCTGTGAGCGTGAGCTCGAGTGAGGTGATATCAGGTTGACGATGTGAGGGCGAGGTCGAAATGATATTGCGTCGTTCCAATGCGAAAACTGCGAATGTGCAAATTTTGCTATTTTCACCTAAGTGCAATTTCATGTTATTTGGGACACACAGATTCCAATACCAAAGCCCCATTTGTGAAATATGAGTATATTAGAAGTTATCGTCAATTCCTAAAACATGTATCTAAGTCTATCTACTGATTTTTCGGGATAAGTTGAATATTAAAATGCTTATAACTCAAAATCAAATTTAGCACATTCGCGGTTTCGGCATTGGATCGACGGTTTGTGAAAGTGAGTTCGAGTGAGGTTAGTCAAAGGTGGGCACCTTGTCCCTGACAATATAATTCCTTCACGGACATTTTTGCCCTCTTTATAATTACGTCTAAAACTGATCTTTTCTCCCCTATACATAACACTTCCTGACTCGTTTTCAGTCTGACGCAGCTATTTGTTCGTTCTTCTTCATATCCATAGTTTGAAAGTTTTATTTTTTGTTGCTTTTTCGTAATACTTTTTTTCTTTTTCTTTTTTTCTTTGTGTTTTACTTCATAGAGTGAAATACGTCAAATGAAATCCTTTATCTTAACTCTTCGTTTCAAATACCTACAGACTTTCTTTTTCTTTCTAAATGCTTCCTACGTCATTCCTATTCTTGATTTCATCTCACGGTTTTATTTTACATTAAGAGTATAAGGGGATGAGCAATAGGGTAAATTAAAGAACTTTCTCAATTTCTACTCGTCAGCAAATAGCACACAGGCATATTCAAATGAAGACATCAAAAATGAATGGCACATGGTAATTGCATGTAGACAAGAACTTTCTTAAATTCAAGACGAGACGAAAGACTTGATTAATTGATTTTCAGTTTAGCAGCGAGACTGTATAAGACGTGGACCTACAGCTTAACGTGGAATCCGAACCACATGAGCTCCCGCTCGAAATCGAACCTGGCTCTCCCATGCCAAAAGAGCTCTATGACGAAAGATTTCATGAATTTCGTGGGCAATGCTACTTCACCCAAATGTCAAATCTCAGGCAGCGTTTTAGTATTACATGATTCACACTATAAATCGATCAAGCGATTGTAAGTACGCACTGAAAGGCATTTACCAACACTGAAAGGTACACAAGTCATTACACAATACAGGGTGGCCCAAAAGTAAGTATACAGTCCTGCATTGATCAAGTGCTTATAGGTTTATTTGCTTCGGCTATTTCGAGTATGTAAGTAAAAAGACATCAATAACAAATAATAAAGAAACTAAGTCTATCTGATGGATAACAATAAAAAAATATATATAAAGCAATGAAGTGATCAGTAAGGGACTGTACACCTACTTTTGGGCCACCCTGTACATATCCAATAATGAATATGGTTTAAATGTTGTTATGCCACACACTTCATCGACCTTTTGTGATGAGGAAGGATTGCGACAACTTATGGATGAAGTTAAAAATTGGAAATATATATTTCCTCCCTCTTGATTATTATATTGTAGTACATGAGGGCAAGAACACGAACAATAAAAGGAAAAGATAAACACAACTAAGGCAAAGTATAGAGAAAATTATCAGCGCGGAACTGAGAAACAGTAGGAAACAGTTCGAAACAATAGGATAGAAGAACGATAATAAAGAAAGCTTTAGAAAGGAACAAAAAATATGTAGAATATTATTTGAAAATAAATTGTATTCTAAACTATATGATATAAAGTGAAGTTGATTTGGTTTTTGCCTATTTAAGTTGAAGTTTAACATATCTTTATAGCAGTGAAGCTACACGAGACATTTGTCTACAGTTTAACGTGGGAGACGAACTACACACTACACACCAGAAACTGAATCTGATTCTCCTATACCCAGGACGAAAAGGTACAAATTTTAAGTCAAGAGAAAATTTTCGAGCTAGAAGGAGAAAGAGGGAGACAAAGATGGCAGAGTTACTACGATAATGATAATGATGATTGTATGGTGGAATACATTTTTTTCTTGTTAAGCTTACGCAACACCATATTACCTAAAACGACTTTTTCTTTTTCTTTTTTTTTAAAAAAGGTTAGAGATAGCGAAACTGTAAATAAGGATTTTCGTTAACGAGGAAAGAAGAAAACAAAAACATTCCTTTTGTCTCCAACTCTAAAAGAGCATTCTTGAAGGTTTGAAGAAAAATGGTGTTCCAATGGAACAGAGTACAATGTCTTTCACAATTTAATTCTTTACTGCTACCGCTACAATGAACCCATGAAATTTCTTTTCTTTTTCTATCTTTCTTTTTTTTTCTAGGAACTTGTTTAGCAGAAAGCTCCCGTCCAAAATCAACAACAGTTCGAACCGCTCAGTTTCACATAAATAATTCAAGCAGAACACAGACTGCGAAGCGATGTGTTGACTTCACTGGTATTTGTTCTCCCAAACTCCCCTCCCCGTTCTCCCGCCCATTTCCGACGTACTTGATGCCCTATTCGCGATGCCATGCACCATTGCATATTTCATTGGGCATTTCTAACAGAGCACAGATTGACAACATACAAATACATGAGGTACTATATAGTAGAGAAAACGGCAAAAATACAGGGAGAACGGTATCGGTCCTGTTATGGCAGGCAGATGGAAAACAGAAGCATGTTGTACTTCATATTCACAAAACTTCGATATTCGAAACACATGTGCTCGAAAATGTTATTCTGGAAGTTACTTTTTAACATTTTATACATGACCCAATTATAATTTGAATTTCATATTATATTGCTCCGGTCCTCCAAGAGAAAGAAATAAAAAAAGAAAATATTCTGGAAAATATTTTGTGTCTTTCAATGCACTTCAGGACTGATCACAAAGACTACTAGTCAAACAGCAATCTACATGGTATCTAAAATGTAGGAAACTGGTGGAAGAATTCACTGTATACAACTTGAACAACAGTGGCTTCACCAGACAATGTTTTGAGAGAAATAAGCCTATGAAATGGACTACATAATTGACAGACCATAATCACAGGAACTTCTGAAGTTCAAAACCTTAAAATCTAAGATTGTGACGATGTGAATTTGTCTCTGAAAGAATATAAGCTCTAATGTTTGCTCTAGAAAACCGTGCATATTGAAGACAATTCAACATTAAGAAAATGTCTTGTTCAAAGGTTTTTCCTTTGATTGTAAACACACAGCCACCTTTAAAAAATCGCTAATTGAAATCTTGCATACGAAGGGTAGACAAATTGCAGTCGATACAACTGCGGAAGCCTTCCAAACACTGAACAAATATAAAACTTGCACTATTAAAAGTTCGTTAGTTTTCCTCTTCAAAAGTACGATTTTTTTTCTCTCTTTTTGTTGGTACACTAAGAACCATGAAGTGTAATGTACTATGTATTAAATTTCAAATTGGAGCGATCAAAGTAAAGCATACTTACTACGGGTTTAGATATACAATCAGATTGCGATTGACGCAATTAAAATAACGTTTGTGATTCGTCACATAAAAACAAACAGATCGTGGCTAATCATATTGAAACGAATTAAAAAATGAATCAGTTTCTAAATAGGAAAACTTACTATTTTAGTTATTTTATTTTATTTATTTGTAAAATTTAAAATGACACATTTTCCTGAATAGCTCTACAAAGGTGCAAGATAAGCGGATCAACAAACTTGTGCTTACCAAGGGATATACGTACTAATTTAACCCTAAAGTACAAGAACACAATTGGGAACACAAACTACCGATCCAGACTCGGCAAATTGACGACTACAAGATACCCCAGAAATAAACTCACTAAGAACTATCAGACTCGAGAATCAAACGAGCATCTTACTCCCAAAGAGAAAAGTATGTTAGTACTACGTTAAGCTCGTAAATATGGTACTAAACAACTTCATGTATTCATCCTGTTTACGTGATTAGATATACACCTCCCTCACAATACACTGAAAACAACAATAACAATTCAAGATAGTGCATATAACAAAACAAACACATCAGTTGAAAACGATAACCCAGCTGTTATTGATTAGTGAGAAGGTAAATCTTCCAAAAGTTCGTGATGCACCGCATCTTGTCGGATTCATCAGATACCTCACGTGTATAATTATGAACATTCGGCGGATATTAAAATCGTGACGCACAGTTAACACCCCTTTCAATTTGTTGATTTGAAAAGTGCCTATAAAAAGAGTTGTATCAGTAAACCACGCATTATACCCGTGCAGAGGGAAAAAAAATGGCGGTAGATACTTATCTGGTCTGATTTATTCCATAGACAAAGATACTCATAAAAATAAATTGCCCTTAAATTTCAACAGACATGTAGAAATGTTTAACTATGTTTTCTTACAGCAAGCGAGAGAGAGAGAGAGAGAGAGAGTATGCACTCCAACTGCACTGAAATCATGCATGTAGCAAATACAATTTCTCATTGTAAAAAATAATGGGACCTCACACTGTTATTAATACATAATTACTTATTATAATTATTTTAGAAGGAGAGGAAGTTCAGTTAAATGAAACATTCCTTCAATTAAAAAAAGTGCACGTAATTTTACATTAACCATTGTTTCACGCACTAGACGTTCACTTAATTTTACCTTCGCTTTTGAGAAGAAAATAAAAAAAAAGAAAAAAGCGCTTTTCCCAGAGAAACCCTACTTAAGCTAACAGGGCCTAGACGTAATTTGGCATGTATTTCATAATATTTAGTTATGCGTTGGAATTACGTCTCCAATTAAACACAACTGTGTCTAATATGAGACTCGTTTATTAAACATACACACTCATTAAAGCGATAGCAAATTAACCTGCGGGTCTTTTTCTATTAATTTACAAAAAACACTTTTCTCTACAGGGAGGATATTAATTCTCGCTTATATACGTATATCAGCATCAAAGACAGCGTATGTATAGTTTCTAATTTTAATTGTCTGATGATAAAGAAGTATCTGACGATGGATTTAACTTTAAAAAAATGTATAGTATTTTATTCCGCTGTTCTGTATGCCACTATATGTTTAACGCGAGATGACAAAATGTGTGAATTTCCCAACGCTAATATATATATATATATATATATATAATCTTGTGCTTCCCTCATGATCAAGTGGCTAAAGCAAATGCTTTATTAGCACATGAACCCGAGTTCGATTTTCGATGGAGATCTCGGAAGCAGAGCTGTGGTTTGGATTCCAGTTTAAACACTAGATCTCTCTCACTTCTTATAGCCCCGATGCTTAAAAAAAAGGGGGTGGAATTAAACATCAACCAATCAATGTATATTTTTTAGAACTGCTAAAGCGTGCGGCACAATCGATGGATTGTGGGATAGGCGAATGAAACGAAGGCTGTGATACAACGTTGCCTGTGTCAAAGGGTTGGGGCCAAACAGACGCACTTCAGCACGAGAAGGCGACATCAATATCATTCTCTGCTTTAAGAAACTGGCGAAGGACTTGCAACACCGCAACTCTCTCATTTGCTGACAGCATTTAAAGGGAATTTAGAGCCTGCCTTCAAATGCCATAAATGCTGACCCTTACCATTCATTCTTAGATACTGCAAAACTTACAAATCTCATTCTGTTTGTAATTTCTTGATTCATGTAAGCTTTGTATATACAGATAACTGAATGGATGCTTTCTTCGCTTCCTATTTTCTCATAATTGAATTCACTGAATATTTTCGTGGCGTACTTTGGACACTTGCAGAAAATGCATTCCAGTTCTTCGTAGAAACTGTATTTAACCTTTAGTTTTTTCCATAGACACGTATACATCATTTTAACTAGATATCATGCACTCTCATTCGTTTTAGGTGGAAAAGTCCGTCTTCATGTGAGTCATATCTTTGTTGTCTACTACGTCTATATTTTGCGTATATTCACTTCTACGCTACGCAACAAATACATAAATAAATAAACCTTTTTTCTTATTTTAGTTTTAATGTGTATATATATAAAGTTTTCAATGATTTTTTTTTTTTTTTTTTTTTTTTTTTTGTAACTGAATGAAATTACACTTCTAATTTTACATTCGACGATTATGCATTTACACTCACGTGAACGGATGATTAATGAAAGTGAAACGAAGGAACTGATGGGATAATATTATGAAAAAAAGACCAGCAGAAAAAAAGAAATCCGCAAAAAAAAAAAAAAATGATTTGTCTACTACAAACTCGCATGGCCGAGAATAGAAGCAGGGACCCTTTATTTTCTTATTTTTTATTTATTAATGTTGTATCAGAGTTAACAATCTTTCTTTCAATTAACTACTGTACGAGAATGTAATGGAAGTGATTGCAATTATAACCACAATGATATTTTTAACAACAAGAAAGAATGAATGAAAGAGCAACAGAGTCATAACAAAATTGAACACAGTAATAATCACATTAACTTCTTGTGTGAAAACAGTAACGATTCCTACTGAAACAAAAAGGTGTTATATACAAAATAAATAAACCGTTAAAAAAAGTTTTTTTTTTAAAAAAAACAACATGACACAAACAAATTAACCAGCTCACTTCCTCTGCACGTAGGGTGCTATTTACACATTCCCTATGCGCCTTTACACATGACGTAATAATTCGCACATGGGACACATTTCATACATTATATTATTATACATGAGGGTGGTGGTAACATTAAGCGCAAGTTTATGTACTGATCCGCGTATATATTTTTACGAGCTCATCAATAGGGGTCGCAGGAAGACAGTGTAATTATTATTATTAAATTATTCCAACTGTTATTATAGTAATGATCGCCAAGTCCCGTTCATTTCATGCACTGATCTTTTTTAGCTGCTACCTCTTATACCTTGAGCCTGACAGCAAAAGCTATTTTAACTCTAATATTTATGTAATGTTCCATACACCGCTTACCACGAAACCGAATTACCAGCACTGCTTCTATAGTGGAAACACGGGTTTGATTGCTCCCCCCTTTTTGCTGTTCTGGCTAATGTATTGTAAATAAGCCTAACATAAAGGGGGAAAGTGAATCTGTGGACTATCACAACCCGCATTACTCCCCCCCCCTCTACGCTGTTGGTTTGTTGAACTGGTGGAACAACGATACACAAACCCGTAACCAACGAATCAAAAATCATGTGGACCACGTGACAATCAACACGTAATGCCCATATATAGCTTAGGTACACACTACTCATTTAAAGGGTATATCATAGTATGTACTGGTGATGATTTCATTTTAACATTGAATTCTTGCTCAAAATCGCACACATACGACGTGAATATGATGCTTTAGTTTTACTACGGCATTTGCCAACTGAAAATTAATTACCTACCGTTTGTAAATATGTATGCAGCTCTTCCACTGTATAAACTAGAAAACAGAAAAAAAAATAATAAAAAAACTGAAAGCGCCCCGCAATCCTGTACTATATATATATATATCATTGAGAGTCAAAGTAAACGAAGATTTAAAGCGTAGATATGTATAATGTAAAATCTATACGTTTCGTTATATATGCATATAGAACTCAAACCGTTTCTGAGATATGATAAACATTGATAGTGTGTGTAACATTGCTTAAAATGACGGATTCGTTCGGAATGTTTAAAATAATCGTTGCTTTCTTTTGCATAAATGTATAACATTTCAGTGATGATATTTGGTACTTGTGATTACAATAATTTTAATCAGTGTTGCAAACCTTCCCTTTGTTTATCATATCTCCAGAAGGGTTTTAGATATCAAATTGCTGTTAACGGCATTATGATTATTTTGTCTGTTGGAAACCATCTGCATTCTTAGATACGATGCTTAGCATTTTGTTTTCGAAATGAAGCTTGTATACACATGGATTTTCAATTTCTTCTGACTTTGTTCCTATTTGTCTAAAATGCATCATATCATTGCCATAGTATCTGACACTAAGTTACTTTAGATACAAAACGCCTTATTCATCTCAGTTGTTTTGTTACTTTGTAGAGCCCTCCGAAATTTGGATATATGTGATACTATAGCATCCTTAGTTGACAGCACTGAATAAAAAAAGTGTGGAATTTTAATGTTTCGTTTTAAACATATATTTGAAATATGTAACAACCTGATGTAATGGCATTTCAGAACGAAAATGAAACTTCATATTGAGATTGCAACACTGTTAACCTTATGATATTGTCGAGTATGTCATGCTTTTTCACCTTCTGATATTTGCTTGATACAAAATTTCAGCTATTTCTGTCAATTAGTTTAGAAGTCGGAAGGAGAAATAACTAATGGTTCACCCATACATATATATATAGATATAGATAGATAGAGAGAGAGAGAGAGAGAGAAATTAACTTACCTGATCTTGAATTGAATTTAATGCAATAATAATAATAATAATAATATTACCACCTTTGCCATATATTTTATTTAATTTGTCTCCTTATAGGGCAGAATTTTCGGTTGAATAATAATTACGTGATGTGTACTAGGCATGTTTCGTCACATATGGCAGGAATTTGATTGCTGTGTGGATATGTGCCGCGTGATCAATAAACAAGTGTGATTATCTCGTGGCAATCTTGGACAGCTCCTCTTTCTAATCGCGAGGTTACACTCACGTAAAGTAATGGAAAGAAGTGTCGTGAATACTATGACTAAAATTAAAAAAAAAAAAAAAAAACTAAATGACTATGCGGCAGAAAGCATTATTTTTTCCCTTGCGAAAACCAACCAGTTGAGCACACAAACACTTACAGCTGATCGAAAATATATAGAGGAATGTAATAGTGGAAAGATACAAACGCAGCGTCACACAATTTCTATATTGTTAAGCAGCAGATGTACATTGGCTACCCTTGTCCATCCCTCTATTTACAACTCGTCTCATCTCTATATAGTTTCGAACACAGACGAAGCACCACGCCTTCGACGGCGGTAGACGTCAGTTGCGCAGAAAATGCACACATGTGTCAAAAATTTGTTTTATTCACGTTAGGTTGTGGTTTTAAGGTCGTCATGTAACCGTCCGCCGTGTACACATGCATACGCGTATTCGTGAGTGTAATGAGAGAGAAGGCAAAAGGCTTATGAGGGGGGAGGAGACATTTTATTGAAGAATCATGTGTCATATTTCTTTCAGCACACCTTTCTTAAAATAAAAAAAGAAAGGAAAATATTCATGCTATAAGTACAAAAAGTTAACATTATTTTACTTAATTTTATGTACTTTTTTCACAATTTGAATATCGTATTACACAGACGTAATCCCAGAGCTTAGCATGCGATCTGAAATATAAATTGCCACCAGGAATCGCATCTAGGTCTCCAGCGCCTAAGAAAAAGCGCAATATTTATGCACTCACTAGGGAGTTCTGGGAACTATGCTGACTGAACAAGTGTTTTACACAACAGTACTACAATAGAGTATATTCTACGAAAGTTTCCAAGTAAGTTAGTGCTAAATATTAACAGATTGTTTGCACACATCTTCTGGCGGATGAAGTAGATATATTGACACCGTTGAATATATATATATATATATATATATATATATATATAATACAAAATGCCTCGGTATTTTAAGAGTCTTCATCCCGGTGAAATTAAAATACCGCTAATATTACAGTAATTATGTGATATCTTCAAATAGATAAAAGATAATCGAAATGTGGAACAAGAGCGCCCTAGACACTATTATTTTACATGATAAACCGTTATCACGACTCACTTATCTGCTTTCGATTTCGAGCCATTTTGAAAATCGGAATTTATTTTCGCGTTTCTAAACAGCTGGAAACGGAAATCCACTTGGTGACTTGTGATAACGGTACCTCACGCAAAATAATATTGTCTAGGGCGCTCTTGTTCCATATTTCACTTATCTTTTATCTATTTGAAGATATCACATAATTACTGTAAAATTAGCGGTATTTTAATTTCGCCGGGATGAAGACTCTTAAGAAATTTTCACAGCAGTCTCTGTTTAAAAGATCTGAAATGCACCAATCTGAACAAAACAAATCTACGTATGCAACTTCACAGCTTTAATGCTACTTTAGAGTTTCCTGTTGCTGGTTTGCACTATAAAACAAGTAAGAAAAGATGCACTCAGCAGAAAATTTTTACTTTTGAAAGTAGTAGAATAGCCGCCTCGTTGTCGATGCACTATAAGAATAATGTGCAAGCACAAAATACATTCCTGTGCATAAACCTGGCTTTCATGGATCGTGAAATAAGCTTTTATTCCTCTCACAGGTTCTCAATTTTCTTTTTGAAAAGACAATGAACAAGAACAACAAATTGGTTGCAAATGTATGTAATATACGCCTTTTAAAGTCACAAGATTAAAAAAAATAGATACACAAAAATAAAAATAAAATATGTATGCCCCTATTCTTATTTGACTCAAATTATAGTTGCGCCCAACTACAGCAATTTAGTGAATCATTACAGCATTTAAAGGTCGTTTGATGTGAGCGGCAGCAAATTCTTTGAACTAGAAAGTTAAAAAAAAAATTAAAGAAATAAATAAAAATGCTTCATGGATGTAACTTAGTTAAGGTCGGTATTTGAATTAAACAATAGCTCTTCGGAGCGACTTTGTTCTTCGTTAGCTACCTATATTTTATAAAAGGCGACTAGTTTTTTGTCAATTATGTTCATTACGACATCATTTGTTATGAACAATGACTCGATTCTCCAAAAAGTAGAAATAATAATAACAATAACAATAACAATAATAATAATAATAATAATAATAATAATAATAATAATAATAATAATAATAATAATAATAATAATAATAATAATAATAATAATAATAATAATAATAATAATAAACTACAGTCGGGTAAAAAAAGAGAAAGAGATAGGTATGATATTTGAAGTATTTATATACATCATACATAAACATATTTATTCAACAATAACTACATAAAGACAAAAGAATTAAGCAAGGAACTTCAAAAAAGAAATGAAAAGAAAAGAAATAAAATACAATGATGCAGTAATAACAGTAAGCAACGGACGAAATTGATTTTTTTAAAGTATTATGCGAATTTTTAAACGTTAAGATCATAAGATCTACGCAATAAGAAATCTTGACCATGTTCTGGATACACACTCACTGAAGTTATGACAACAAAACTTATTTGCAGTTAATTAATTAAATAATTAATTAAAGTTATAAAAAAAAAAGACATATTGGGTGTTCAAAAAGAGTCCACGGACCATAGAGCACTAATAAATAGGTGAAAATAAAGCGAGAAAGTGACATCATCACATATAAAGAATCATAGACTTACTAATCCATTAAACAGTTACACCTATCCTTTGCATTGATGTCGATAGATGTCGATACTAGCGCCACCTATTACCGTAACAATCATCAATGTAACGGGGTTTGATGAATTCGTAAACTAATCCAAATGCTTCCAAGTTAATGTATGGCGTTACCACATAGTGAAATTTTTTATTCCTCATAGCGGCTGAAGGAGGTCTAGGAGAGCATACCGGTATATAGCATTTTCGCTTTATTTTGAACTGTAGAAGAGCGCCATGTTGTCCGTGGGCCCACTTTTTGGAACATCCGATATATATATATATATATATATATATATATATATATATATATATATATATATATATATATATATATATATATATATATATTTGTGTGTGTGTGTGATAGCAAATTTGATCTTTGTAAGTTGGTTGATTTACAAAAAAAAAAAAAAAGTAGTTCACTTTCTTTTATGCTGTGTTATACCAGCAGATAGGAGGTTAGGAAAATGGTTGTTTAGTGATAGAGCGTTCACCACCAATTATTTTGCACTCCTTCACTTTAATTTACCGTTCGTGTCTTTAGCTTAAAGTTCATACCAGTCAGACGTCAAAATTAAAGACTTATTTTTATTTTATGACATTAGCACTTCCCAATGCTACAATGAACTCCTTCGTGGCTAAGCGGGTAGCATACGCACCTTTGGCGTGGGAGACCCGGGTTCGATTCCCGGTGGGAGCTCAAGTGGTTCGGATTCCACGTTAATCAGTAGATCCACGTCTCATATAGCCTCGCTGCTAAACGGGACGTTAAACTCAAAATCAATCAATCAATCAATGCTACAACGTTTCACAACATCTGGGAGTTAAAATCGTACTTGTAGGATTGTTGCTGATTTTCTTCATTTTCGTTGTGAAAGCCTACATGTATGACTATATTTCAGTCACAAAGTCTTAACATGCTTGAGAAACGTGTTAGATTGTATCTACTTACTATACTGAAATAGTGAATGGGATGCATTTTGAAGATAAAATATTGAGGTTTTAATAGACACACAATGTCCCTTACACATTTTTCCTCTTATAACCAACAAGAACACAGATGGTGATACTGCACGAGGATCATTTCAAAATATCTCCGAATGACGTAACAAAACATTGATTTTACCTCTTGCAAATCTTATTTATGTTACAATATAGTACGGTATCCTGCTATTATTATACTTGGTTGTGCTAAGTATTTACGCCATCGCGATTATGCTAAGTATTTATGCGAATATTCGCCAATTTTAGCTCTCCGTTCTAAAGAAAATCAAAGGCAATCACTGTACTTTTTCAGTTTTGTCAAAAGGGAAATATGATGGAGTCAAATTTGATGAATAAGATGGATGTGGCAGAAACCATATCTCAACTCATCTATTTTTGCCACTACAACAACGTCAATGTAAGAACAAGCACTGTCGTGATACAAGGTGAGATTCTTTTTTGATAAACCCAATCTTTCTTTGGTCTTTTTCCCTGGTTCCAAAATGTTGTCTAATATTCAGTGGTGATGGTTGCACTAGGTGAAAGATAGTCAATAAAAATAATACATTTCGTATTTCCCCCTCTGCACCCTCTCCCATCCAAAAATAAAAAAAATGAAGCCATCATTAGATCTTCCCAGCAGATTTTACACGCATGGTATCCTTTGGGAGTGGAATCAAGATGTTTCCATCAATTTGACTTCTATTTATTTTCAAGAATTTAGTAAATTACTCATGTTTCATCATTTTTATGAATCGATGCATAGAATCAATTTTTTTTTTTCAAACGAGCTGAGTTATATTTGGAGATAAGCATTATCATTTTTTATTCTTGGTGAACAATCGCACCACCCGTATTCGAAACAGTTACTTCGTTGTATAATTTTTGGACTAAAATGTAAAACAGCTGTTCATCTGAATCTCTTAGTGCCACTGAAATATCATTCATTTTAATCGGTTACCCTGCAATAACGTATTGTGCAACTTTTCATTAATGTACTGTATGCTGCGATTTTGGTCGTTCACTTCGTGAGCTATCTTCCAAGCTCTCACGACCATGCTGAAACTTAGATATCAACTTCACAAAAAATGAAACTTACAAAGCTGAGTCCCCTGGTGTATTTTCGATGTCTTTATGCGTTTCTTTTGTCTCAAACCTTTCTTCACCATTGAGATTCAAAGTTTGTTATTAAAAAAAAAAAAAAAAAAAAAAAAAAAAAAAAAAGTGGACTAAAATTGCACGATTACAATTACTTGTAACTTCAGTTGTTGATTACCGATCTAGACAATAATGCCAAGTTGCCATAACAAAAGATGGCCCATAATGCACTCTGTTTAGTACTAATACTGACATCTGTGGATATAGAAAATTACGTCATTTCAACACATATGACTATCTATTCGATATATTGATCCCTATTACAGTCCTTCATCAGCACACTATTAATAATTCAATGAGTTTCAACTTTTTTTTCACTCTTTCTTTTTCTGCAAAGTCTGAAACCTTCTTGCTTTTATCTGCAGTGTACACGAGAGGAAGATGATAACTGTGTTTCCTTTCCTAGAAGGTCATTGTATTATGGGAATAATCCTTTATTTTTGTAGACTTGTATTTAGTTTTTTGAATGTAAATTGGAGTAAAAATAAACGACCTGACACGTTTAATTAGCTTCAACAACAACGTAACGAACATTTTTTAGTTTGCATTATAGTTCAACACAACTTACTCACATACATTTTATAATTTATCTCAAAAATTTAATCTTGTTTTGAAAATCTTAATGCTTAAGTTCTAAAAATTAAGGAAAACACGGAGAATCAAAGATATCTGACAATGCTGTGATTGGGTCACTACTTGTGGGTTTCTTTGCTCTGCGCCCCACTGGTAGAGCATTCGACTGTGGTGCATGGGGTTGATGGTTTGATCCCAGTTCGCGCCAAGTGAGCTTTGTGATGGACAAACACTGTGTGCGTGGGTTTACTCGGGATTCTCCCATTTCCTCCCAGTTTCTTCATTCTACCATTTCCTTCATTTCTCACCATAATCGTCTCCTTTTCTATAATCCGAATAACTGTGGAACGTAAAACAAATGATTTCATTTCGTTTTCCAATGAACAGCTCAAAGAGATACTGCATAGGTATGCAAAAGAAAAAAAGAGACAAAAAGGTAAGAATCTAACCGTTTTTGACGCGATATCTATAAGGAGCTGTCAAAGTGTTTGCTGCCAATGTTCTGGGATATTGCAGATACACAAGTGACAGTTTTACAACATAGATGGTTCTTCTGAACTTCTTGTTAAAAGACAGATATGTTTACTCTCCATTTACATGTTGATATATATATATAATGGATTTCAAACTCTACTTGTCGAGGAGATTGAAGGCGAAAAGAAAATGAAAATGTTCCAAGTACTAGCATTCAAACATACCTCCACTGAGGAATAACGCAGAAATTAATTTGTAATTGGTTCCATTCAAAAGGATTTCTGCATCAACAACACCCACAGAAGAACACCTGAACTAATACAAATACTACCTCTCATACACACACTTATACACAAAAAGCTACTCGGGCTGTCATTTCACATAATACGTGCATGTTTACATAGGCAGCCTCAATATAAACGCACTTCAGTAATAACACACAAACACATGTACAAAACAACATAGAAATGTAGGTTTGAAAGGATCGAAAGGAAGAATGTAATTTGAGAAATGAAAATGGACACATTAGTTCTTTTGATGAATAAAATTACCTCTGTCGATATATATAAATTAAGACATGGGAAAGAAGAGTATGTCACAAAACTTTTTCAGCAAGCAATGATTATTACACTTTCGTAATATTTTATTATTATAACTGCTTACTCATGACAACAAAATTCTGTCGATAAAGAAGGTTACTTAGTTGGTTGTCTTGAGTTTGTCTTTCTTCTTCAGCACTGAGACTATGTAAGGCATGGATCTGTAGTTCCGAACCACCGAAATACGTCCAAATATTAAGTCTCTCCCTCTTATACCGGGAAACTAACCCAGGACTCCGTGTACCAAATGTGCGCATTAACCACAAAATCAGCGGGAAAGATTCTAAAAAAGTTTAAGAACTAACTTGAACTACTATAAATGTTTCTTTAAATACATCTAAAACCAAATTTAACCTAATTATGTAGAAAGACATTTTACGGTTATATTCTATGCATACTTGCTGGCAAGAAAACAATACCCTGGGGAAAAAAATGTTTGTGCATATAATAGCACTTTTGTCATTCATCCCGAGTTCTCTTGAAATTAATGAAATGATTAGCGTTCTTGGCTATCAATGCAGGACACCAGAGTCCGATTCCCGGAGGAGAGGTCCCACGTTAACCAATAACTGAACTTGTCACATGCTGACAATGGATATTAAACCCCAAACAAACTTATCCCTTTTCGGAAATTAAAAAAAATAAAAAAGCAGTAATTTGGGTTGCCGGTAAAGATGGTTGAATTCGAATATCTTATTCAGATACGGAATGGGATAACATATAACATCCTGATTGTATCAGTAATTCAAGTTGTACTTGTTATCTGGATAATGCATGTTATCCGTTATTCTTTACTTTTATCTGGATATTTCTGACCTTATTAAATATGCACATATAAAAGCTTCATTGACTTCGGCATCTTATTCTGTTTCATCAATATTATCACAAACTTTTAGTTATTCTGTGACGTGAGTGTTTTTGCACTTATTTATGACTCCATGTCAATACAATTTGAATCCAATATTAACTAGTGTGTGGTTTTTAAAGTCTGATTCTGGTCTCGTTTTAGAAACACGCATATTATCCATACGTGCAAATGATACAATCTATTGCACTAAAAACCAGAGAGAGTGCTTCCCTTACGAAACACTAGTGCAATTCCAGAAATCATGGTCTTGTTTGTCTTTTCCAATGAACAAGTCACGTCAGTTAGAGCACTCCCATAGGGATTTCTAGTTCTACCTTTTCTCCCGCCTATTTGCATACAAACACTTTCGATTCGAACTTGAAACCGTAACACGAAATATAATCATCCAGGAATCCAACAGCAACACAAACTGATTTGGAATATAATATTTATCGCGAACTTCTGACGTGATTTTTGCTTCACTTATATAAAAATATCACTAAGTGATCGCTCATGTCAAAATTTCACTAATAACGGAAGATAAGAAGGGGGAAATGTGTTGTTTTCATATTATAGCGATTGAATTAATCGTACAGTCCCGGTCAGAAGTAAACTCTAACAGAAATCCTTTACACTGATTGGTTTCAATGAGAAATTAACTACTACAAGTAAAATTTTATCTAAAGAAAATACCACACTTTGAAAACATAACATTTATGTTCAATGTTTTAAGCCTCGTATCTATAGATGTAGCAGCAATTTCCAGACCTTACACCTCACTGTGATTTCTTGGATAATGACAGGAACTCTTCCATCAGGAATAAATATACATTGTACTTTCAAAGTCGAGTCACCACTTTCATGAACTATTTCGAGACGAGACAGTGTCAACTACTGCTTTGTAATCAACCTTAATCACGTGTTTCCGCACTTTCAACCTAACACTTCACAGATTATTGACCGACTGTTGTGCATATTCCCTTAACTTATGTGCCTAATATAGTCTTGGTCTGTAGCCATAATCATATTCAAAAGTAATAGGTAATCACTGTCTAGTCACTTGCTTCCACGTAATATGGCCCTCACGCATTTTTTTCTTTTTTTACATTGTGAACGAGTTATACCCTTTAATACTGGATTAATTATTGTTGCCTTCTCTCTCTGCCTCTCTTGTAATAGTTTTGTCATACCTTCTACCATGATGCTCAGAAATCAATTTCCATTCAATGTGCTAACCATTTAATTTGGAACATTCGAATATTTCTTCCAATATTCTTACTTTTTATACTTAAAAATGTAAAAGGCACACTTTTAACTCAACACAGGTGGTTACAACTAATCCCAAGAAATATCAAGAAGTATTTGATGAATCATCATCAATTTTGACAAGAATGTAGAGGGTTAAAAGATAGAAATCGAGTTGATTGATGGAGGAGTTCCATCCAGCTGATAACAAGATATATCTCCTCTCTGTATTTGCATAGGGGGTAATTATAAGCTAGCTGTAAATACAAGTTGTTGCCGGGTTCTAATTCAGAACCTGGATAAAAAGAGAGGAAGAGGATGTCGTTAAGTGAAAATCCCTACAACCATTCCATTGTCCGGATATCTATCTTCTGATGTTATATAATCCCACATAATAAAGGTTTAATGTTGGTTGCATATGTCGGGGTTATGCAATGTTGGTTGCATACGTTGGGGTTGTGCAAAGTTGGTTGCATATGTGCCAGGCATTCTTAGAAATAATCAGAAACGTGCATACATTTTGACCTCCCCGCCAGCTCCTCTGGAGCAGAAAACTAATAAAAAAAAAAGACTTCGTATGCGGTTAGATATGGTGAATATCTATTTGTTACAAAATTTGATGGCTCCGGATGACTATTTTCTAAGCACAAATCTTATGAAAGACACACGCATTATTATTATTATTATTATTATTATTATTATTATTATTATTATTATTATTATTATTATTATTATTATTTTGATGAAGTACTCGTCGTTCCTCGGGTAAAATAAGATTAATAAAAATATCTGAAAGGTATGTTCGAATCCCTCTTTCTCCTCTTTAGGACATAAGTTTCAATCAAAGTGAAATGATAAAAGAAAAACACAGCCCGATCCAAGAGGTAATTATGTTGAAAAACAATCATTTCAAACGGTTTAGCTATTTTTCAGTGATGATGAAAGAGACAACATCGATTTGAATGTGCACAAATATATTTAATTCGCCCTTAGAAGTGAAATTTTCAAACACCTTGTACGTGTCAAATTATTTCTAATGTGGAGTTCATATATCGAGTTTAATCTTCCTAACGTGAGAGGTTTCTAAGATACACTATTTTTGGCATAAATGTTGAGTTCTCTCCTTTCCCTCTATGATGCGTACAAATAATTGTATACAGCCTACTGTCTCTTCCTTACAGTTACGTAGAGGTATCTCACGCCAATGATGTGAACTTGTATACGAGACAAACAAACCCTTCTTTCTGTTTTATATATAAGACTATCCTTTGGCCAGCTGAGGGCTTGGCCCTCAGACCCCCCGCGTTCTCTCAGCCTACGGCCACGCATCTCATATGTATCGGCCTTTGCTTCTTAATACTCTGGTTAATCACTCGCAATTTATTTATTTATTTATTATTATTATTATTATTATTATTATTATTATTATTATTATTATTATTATTATTATTATTATTATTATTATTATTATTATTATTATTATTTTACAGAAGCCTTTGTTTTGTCATTCGCAATGTATCGACTTATTGTCTGCTGATGTTGGATTCTCATTTTAAGAGAGGGGGAGATTTTTCAGTTGCCCACAAAACTCATTATTATTATTTTTTTTTTAATTTTAGTGACTTACTTATGTAACGCTAACGAAAACGTACAAACATGCGTAATTTCTCGTTTTTATTTCAATTCCAAGTGCCTAAAACATGAAATTGTAGGTCCAAAAATAGGCCCACTTAAATAACATGGGGAATATATATATATATATATATATATATATATATATATATTCACTTTGGGTGATCTTCCTGTGGGTTAGACCTAAAACCTACAATCATGCTAAATTTCAACTTTCTACGTCAACTAGATGAACCTCTTATTTTTTGTGAGTGAGTGAGTTCATGTAGTTTTATATATAATTATTAGGATTCTGCGTATCTTTTAGCCAGTTTTTGAACTTCACATTATTATCATAATTATTTTATTTACATTCATCAATAGGAGCTATATCATCTTCAAAGCGAAAAGTTCACGAAACACCATGTTAGTTGGTGTACAAACTTAGGAGACGCAACCATTCAATACAAGAAACAAAAAAAAAAGTGTATTCTTTTTGCCATTCTTCCATGCTAAGCACACAAGAAGATAAACGTACGAAAAATCTCATTTAATAACAGCATTTCGGATGATGGATGCCTGCACGTACTCAGCACCCATCCACCCACCACACACACATAAACGTAAAAATTCATTAAAAAATAGAAGAGGCAAGAAAATCATCTTTGCTAAGGCATTCTTTTTTGACGTCATGGTCCTACATCCTCTCAACCCGGAGCCGTCACACTTTGATGCGGTTGTTACAACCTGAAAGCATTTGACGAAAACCAAGTTTCGCGAGGCTAAAGCCGGGAGGGAACCATAGTAAATGTTTTTAAAAGTCTTCCTAAACTTCATTAGAAGGTTCCACTATTTAAGAAAAAAAAAAATCTTTCCATTTCATTACTGTTTTCTCTTCTTCTTTTCGCGATCTCTTTAAGTTTCCCACCTTTCAATTCTCTCTCTTTTTTATTATTTTTTTCGTTTTTGTTTTGGAAGCATCCTTGTTCGAAGCAAAGAATTCTAATTGAAAACGATATTCCTTGAAAACCTGTCTTGAGTAACATCCATTAAACCTGGCCCTCTAGAGTGTCTTTTTCCTTTACATTGGAAGCTGCCAGGTATGACAAATGCGCCGCTCGTCTTCTCTCTAATCCTACCACACATAAACAACAAATTAGATTATGCTGGCGAGTTTTCGTTCTGGGAAAATACATTTGAGTTTCCCCACGAAAAAATAGAAAAGCAAAGAAAAGGAAAGAAATCTGCAAAATCAATGATTCATTTTTTTTTTCCTATTCGGAAGATGTTTATGTGAATTTGCTGTCTTCCTTTTCCATTTTTTTTTTAAATAACGGAAAAGTAAAGGAAACTACAAATATTTTGGTATTCATAAAAATCTAAATACATTCGAAATTACTAATAAAATGCTCAGTTTCTTTGAAATATTATTTATCCCGCTATCATTCGAATTTCCGGAAACTGACACTAAACATAAGAAAGTACTATAGTCTTATAAGGTATTCTGTGGAATTTCTAATTTTTTTAATTTTAATATTTTCTTTACTACATGAAACGAAATGTAATTATTCGAATGTACAATTGCGTTCAAGAGAAATGATAATACGTAGAAGTATTATATATATATTCTTACCTAAAATAAACGGAAATAATATGGAAGTGTCCTTCTGAAATCAATTAGGTACAGCAAGTAAGGATGAAGTAACGCCAACATACCAAATTATCCTCTAATTCTTGGAAAGCCTTTTTCTTAACAAAATATTAATATTTGATTGTATCTTGTAAGACACTTCAACCTGAATATTTATTTTTAAAATTTGGCTCACATCATTACATCTTAATTCGTTTGAAGTCTCTCGCTTCGCGTGGATAAAAGGCGAACAAACTTCGCCAGCCATATGCTTCATATACATTCTAGACATTTATCAAAATAAGCTAAAGAGAAACTTTCCCACATGGTTTTGATTAAATTTCTTCAACTAAATACTGTTCTGTCTTTAAAAGAAGGTATTACGTAATTGGACCTGGAGACGGCTTCTCTTTTGAAATTACGTATCGTTGCTTATTAAACGAGACATATGACCTATTCAACAATATGCGCGACTGAGAGAAGTGCAAGTAGCATCCTGATAAACTCCAGCTGAGATCAAACAATTTTAATAACAGTTGCTAATTTTAAATTTAATTTACATCTGTAAATTTAAAAAAAAAATGAGGAAATAAAATAAATGAATGTAACATTCAGCGTTAATTTTCTACATTTTGAGGTTAGGTGAAGTGTGTGGCATACTCAACAGAAATATGCAAGGTACTGCATACCTCACAAAATTATGCAAAAGGGTTGCTACTTAACGAATATTTTGATTCTTGATGATGTTAGAAATATATGCTTTGCTTGAAAACGACTACTTGAACCCTTATTAACCTTAGTCCATTGAACTTTTTGCACCTCGGAAACTTTTACTTTGCTTCAAAATTACCTTTATTATGTTCATTATGTTTTTTTATTTATTTTAACTTTACACTATCGCTATATAAGAGAAAGATTCAGAAAATAAAGAACGAGAGAAACAGTAGAAAATCACATTACTTAAAACATGAGGCAATTCTTACCTTCTTCAGAATACCCTCGCTAGTTCCCAAAAATGCCACCGTATGTCGCTCCGTTGTTGCCATAGAAACAGACGTAATGGAAGTGTTCGGAAAATGGATGGCTGCTTGGTTACTTATTGGTGTAACTCCGGAAATTTTCAAGCCAGCTTCACAAAAATTCAATATGTTCCCGGTCGTCTGAAAGGAGAAAAAAATAAGAGATGAACAATATTTGAAATATTATCTGTATGTATGTGTCACACATATGCTAATCTATTTTTAGTGCCGTTTCTCTTTTCACCAAAGACAAGATAAATCTGAACAAATCACATAAATGGATATTTTAGTTTTTAATTTAAATTCTAAGTTTTCTAGTTTAGTCAAGTAAAAAGTTGCCTTTCTATCAAAAGGACAGAAAATTATTTTTTTAAAAAAGTATATAAATCTGAATTTTGCTTTATAACTGCTAGCTGGAGTAAAGAAGTATAATAAAAACAAGTGAACACTATTTATGCAGCATAATTTCAGACAAATGTGTCTCGAACCTACATAACATCTATATACTGATAGTAATATTATTATGTTTCTGATTAACGATGTACTATACTTGATTGGTTCTAACACCTTTGTCCTTCAATAATGGGCTTCAAGCGTTGCAATATTATAGACGACGTATAAACACTATAAGTTTCATGAATTTGTATATACGTAGAAAAGGTAAGATAATACATTCACAAAACAAAGAAAGTGACTTCCACCAATCAACCAATAAAAAACAAAGAATTTTTTGCAAACGTATGAGAAGTCAGATATATTTGGCAGCACAGCAAATCAGTCTAGAAATCTCGTTTCGTAACAGGTGCTATTAACTCATTGGCTGCAACTGACAAACAAAAAGACAGGAAGCCAGTTTCACAGAGCCTAGTATAAGCAAACCTAAAGTCAAACTTCGAATATTGTTATTAATTTCTTTTTTTCTTTTTTTTTAAATGTAAATATTATCGAACTAATTTAATATCTTAAAATGTTATTAGTTAGTAATGAAAAATAGACAATTTAAAGGGAAAAAAGAACATTATTTAGACCTACTTATGTTTTTCTGATTGCAAAAAAAAAAAAAAAAAAAAAAAACGTTCCTAAACCTGGTCTCTTTATTATTTTTTTTTTACAAAAAAGTTGGAGTTTAATCTTTACTATAAAGTAAATGTTTTTAAGAGTAAATTAGCAAGCTACTTTTTTGAACCTACTATTTTAAAGAAACGGCTTTAAACAAAGATAATAATTAGTCGAAATATCTTGATACACATATGTTTCACTGCTTCTTTCTAACTAAAAATGGAATTTTCAACCCATATATATATATATATATATATATATATATATATATATATATATATATATATATATATATATATATATTGTATGTTGCCGGAACAAACCCATTTTCTCTATATAGATTTTGTATTGATTCAGTTTCTTCGACTGTCATATGCATGCTAACTCACGATTCAATGTAATCTACGTATTTATGGTATTGACATTTTCTTCATCTTCTTTCACCCACATACTACACTCCGAAGTTTCCGAAAAGATAAAATACCATCTTCTTTTTTTTAAAGAAAAAAAAGAAAAAGAAAAACTATAATTACAATTGTCGAACGGACCTTCAGTTTGATTCAATATCAGACTATGAGTTTGCCGGGAAATGATACCAGCAAATACAAAATAGATATATTTTACAACAAATTTATTTCACATTTTACGTTAAATTGTGAAAAGGAATGATTGTAGATTGGAAGAAAACAACACAAACAACTTTCTTCGGATAGATCAGGCGTATAAAGCCAATTCTGCAGATGGTACGTATCACTTTAAACTATAACTGTGCGTATATATAATCTAATATAAATAAAATAAGGAGCTAGTTCGTCTATTTGTGCAGCTTGGGGACCAGATGACTGAACCGAGGATTACCAAATTTTTATCACGGTTACCTTGGCCTAAGCCCCAGATCAAGAAGAAGCGTTATCTTTTTCAAATTTTGAACCAGGGGTTTCTCGGGGGGTGCGTTTACCGGGACATTACCGGGACCGGGACCGGGACATTACCGGGACATAAGTAGTAGAAAATTACCGACATTAGTGTCGAATTCATAGTCTTCTCGATTGCAAAGGTCAATGGTCAAATTCCGATCGCATCAACTTTCAAATTCACCCCATTCCGCTGCGGGCTGGTAGTCATCAGGGGGGATACCGAGACATGTAAAACTAATCCAAAATGACCGAACTTTGTGTCAAATCTATAGTTTTCGCTGAGATCAATGGTGACACTTCCGTTAATGATTACTTTCAAATTCAGCTACCATTGTATGCAAGCCGGGGTTCATCTGCGGGTGGAGAGGTCACTGAAACATCGATAATGTAAAAATCATCGAAAATTACCGATATTAGTTTCAAATCTACAGTTTTCGCGGTCGTTGAGATGAATGGTGATACTCCCAAATGCGTTGACTTCCAAATACAGCTCCTATGCGAAGAATGGATATTTCAGCTAAGGATTATCACATTATATATATATATATATATATATATATATATATATATATATATATATATATATATATATATAGTGATAATCCTTTTAACTACTATGCGCACGTGTTCACGGGTTCCATTCCCGATGGGAGAACACTAAAATATTACTTTCCCAATCATTCACTTTGATTAATTATCTAGTAATCTAAAGTACATAACAGTGAGTCGTAAAAATTAAAATTCTTATGGGATTAAATTTCATGCAAGTTACACAGAACTGTTCAGAATTATTATTTGCTGAAAGTTTGCACACGTGGGTTCACTTTATTACTACAATGGCTAATTATTGTATATGTTAATTCAGTTAGTTAAAATGTTATTACAATCCATTCTCTGTTTATTTTTATTCCTTCGTTGGACTGCACAACAACTAGGATGAGGAATGTAAATCGAGTTCCAAGATGATTCCCCCATACAGGGTTGCTCATGAGACAAGACCTGACATCATTTTCAAGAAGAGACGGACGGAACTCTTCCGATAGAAACTGACACATTTTTCGGAACGAAATATCACTTGTGACGAACACATTTATGGGGAGAGATAGCCTATGCTCATGTGTCATATCTGTTCCTAATTCTCCTATCTTTTCTGTGATCTTTTTAAACCACAAGGCAAATCATTTCTTATACTACGTCCAAAATACATTGGAATCCTGTTTTTTTTTTTTTTTTCCTGACAGCGAACTCAATCAGTATCGTGTCTGGTCAGAGGAAATATGCGTAACCGTTCGCGATCACCAGATGGTGTCGGCATTGCTACTTGAAAGAAGGAAATAGTGAAACTCGTTATAGGTAACTAGCATTAAGAGCGAAAGTATGTGCTGACCACCCACTACCCCAAATCAGAGGCACAATCCAGCTGGTAAGCCGAGGCTCTTTGAGGGTTGTTGCGCCAGTGTTTGTTACTCAAGCAGTTTCTTCTTTAAAATCTTTCATTAAAAATAAAAGGCGCAGCTCTTTAAAATTTATTTGTTTCATTAAACAGTACTTGAAGTAACTGTTCATTAAAGTTACTACACATCTTTCCAACTATATACACATACGACAATACATGTATGTAAAATCAAAATTGTAGTAAATAGTATTACCAAAACCGCAAGTGTATCACACATACGTTTGTATATGCTAGTACGTAACAGCAAGAGAAAGAGCGGAGAGAGAAAGAGAGAGATTTCCAAACATGAGATTCCAAGTTCAAATCCTAGAACCACCACTTTCTGCTGTTTTCCTTGATCCACTGGGATGTCTCGTTGAGGAAACTCCTGATCGACTTCTTTCCATTTTGAGCCCATGAGACACATACTATATGCAAGGAAAACAGTTCCAAAGAGCGTAAATGCTAGACTCTACATGCATGAAGGTTCGCTGGGTGGATGAAAAAGCAAATCAAACTAAACACATTCAAGGATTTTCGAAAAGATGCTTCATCGTAGTTGACAAAATCTATCACCAACAGAATTTCTTATGAGCGATACAAATTGAATTATTATATCAATACACTACATCTACCCACATTTCGTTGTTCCGTAAAGTACCTATCACTTTTACATTTGTGACCAGTGCCAAATGTTTGAAATACCTCGATTTATGAATAATTAAACTTAGATGAGTAATTTGCCAGAAAAGCAATAACATGTCTGACACACTTCTAGAAAACTAGACTGGTCCTGTGAGATAAATGTTAGGATGTGATGACAGAACATTACCAAGCTGTGTGATGACGAACATTACCAAGCTGAGATGACAGAATATGAACCGCATATTTGTAACTAAGACAACGTGAATATATTTTTCGGATATGGCAACATTGTACCATTTAAAGTAAACTTGAAGAGCCGGATTGAAAAGCTTCAAACGCTGCACTTTTGTATAGTTAGTTTTAAGGATATATTTTAATGTCCTAGAAAAAGTCTAAGATCCAAATTCAAGGTAAGATTTTCAGTCACCAGCAGAAATATGTATCTCCCTTGGCAAACTTATTAGGATCACGCTAATGGGACTTATACTATATTGTTAGTCCGTTCGTCTGCTACTCCACACAATAATTCTTAAATAAAAGCGAATTTCTGAAATCTGTGTTTTGCAACATATAGCTAGAGCATTTGTTTTGGCTGAGTTCGTTAATGGAATCAATTCGTTATATTTTCACGGGTAACGACGACTTTTGTGGCTACTATCCATATCCTGTTTAAAATGTATAACACTCCCTAGTTTTCATGCAACCCACATAACAGCAAATCAATGTTGGTTGCCTATAATAAAAGGATGAATAGCTTTCCTTGCTGCAAGATGTAGGTTTATTTATTTATGTATTTATTTATTTATTTATTTATTTATTTTGTATCTTCTGAATATGGAATACATGGAACTGCGTCACCTTTTTTACTGTCTTTAGCAGGTTTTATTAGGATTACGAAGTGAGACTTTTCAGTACGTACATCCGTTACTTCGCACGGATACATCTTGAACGGATGCGATTTTTACTTATTTATTTATTTTTGTAATAGATAAAGCGATTTCATCGGCTGAGTTCGTTAACGGAATCAATACGTTGACAAGTTAGCGGATACCGGTGACTATCAGTGGCTATCTATAGCCCATATCCGATGCATGTAAACTTATATATATATATATATATATATATATATATATATATATATATATATATATATATATATATATATATATATGATTGGATTAGGATTAGGAGTTATATTTCTAGGCTTTCGGCATCTATGGTCATGCTAGCCAATCACTTACGAGAGATGACATCTCTCGGCGATCTCCACTGTCCGGAGAATTGGGAAGGAAACGGCCTGAGACCATTGTATGATGTACCATCCCGGAATTTACTTGATGTGAATGAAGAAAACCCAGGAAAATTGCATTCAGGATGGCTAGCATTCGTTAACATCTTAACGTTTAACGGAGATTTAACGATGTATGTCAATACCCTATATATATATATATATTTCCCGTGATGCTTTTGCCAGAGATTATTTACCAACAATTTTGAAGGAATACAGAAGCTGCAGTAATTTGCTTTGATCCGAGAGCATATGAAGTGTTCCGTGCAGTAGGGGCAAATTTTAAATTACCACTATATATATATATATATATATATATATATATATATATAATGGATTTATGCTGTTGAATATATACGAAATTCAAACATGTTATCAAATGCTGCTATCTAAAATATCTCCATAATCCGTGGAAATTTAATCCGACTTTGTAAAGTTGCTCCAGTTGACGATAATCTTTATGGCTTAAATTTAGAAAAAAATCCTGCTCATATAATTTCTTTCAATTTTCAGTCTGTTCCGAGAACATATTCAAATTATATATATATATATATATATATATACTTTTGTTAGAACTTGTATTTCTGAGGCTTTCTAGGTTTTTTCCGAATTGTGAAGCGTATATATAGAAGGGGAAAAACTGCATTTCTTTTAAGCAATAAAAAAGGCTACGTAATGGAACAAAGAGCTCACCGCTTTACCAGAGAAGACAAAGCAAACAAGTGAGAAGCAAGGAACTGGCTGGACATCTTTTTAACACGATTCTCTTACAATTATTGATTTTTTTCGAGAGTAATGCCTTCCCGCATCGAGGATTAGGAGCGCGCGGTAGCGCGATCATATACACAGTCACGCAGGAAGGGGAACTCCAACAGCGCAAGGGGGAAGGAGAGCAAAGCAGCGCAAGGAGAAAAAAAACAGAGAACAAAAAGAGAAGGAGAGGTGATAAAGCATGTGGGCGAGCAAAGAATAATAAAAAGGAACACACAGCAACGGAAGAAAATTCGTATTAATGAATGATAATGGTATAAAAGTCTGCACTTTCTCTTAACGTTCGACAATAATATCCTCTGACAAATGGAATATTACAGACACATTACGAAGACGTTAATAGAAACTAACGCTTTCTCACTGCCAAACTTGCACACGAACTCATATAGTAATTTGTTACGCCCATTTTATGCTAAATGGGAGATAAAGTGCCATATCGTCCTAGAAATTAACTACGTATCCTAATACACATTGGGAGTGCCGATATATATATGCAATTATTTCTTACGCTCACTCCATATACAGGGTGTTTCAAAACAACACCGACAACGTTTGGGAGGTATTTTTTCCTGATACCAAGATAAAACAAAAAGTATATACCAACTTTGGTGCACAAATGATTTCCTTCGGAGTTACAGGCTGTCGAAAACAAGAAAATATGAAGATTCATAGCTCCAAAACTATGGGACCTATCGTAGTCTGGTCAAGACTTTACTTAGGAACTAACATGTGCCCTATCCAAAATTCCATGTTTCAGAATCCTAAGGTACTCACGCAACAATTTTTATAGAGGGAGTTCGGTTACGCACATGTAATTTGATGTACTCCCTAACTACCTATATAAAAATCGTTGCGGAAGTACCGCAGGGTTTCGAAACATGGGTATTTGAATAGGGCACATACTAGTTCCTAAGTGAAGTCTTGACACGACTACGGTAGGTCCCTTAGTTTTGGACATATGGACCTTTAAAGTTCTTTTTTTTATGTTTTCGGCAGCCTATTACGCCGAAGGGAAGCATTTGTGCACCCAGGTTGGTCTATACTTTTTGTCTTATCTTAGTGTCAGGAATCACCTTCTTAATGTTGTCGGTGTTATTTTCAAACACCCTATATAATTAAGTTTCGGCAGAATGATTTACTGTGCAAACCAGTCCTACAGTAAAAAAGTCCATAATTAATTACTATACATAGTTATACATGGGTTCACTGTTCTATACATCAGATGGACGCAAAGTGCATTTATTCGGAAAAAAATACACCATACACATCGAGACTATAAAACGAGCAATTGACAAGGGAGAACGTGTTTCCTTCTTTGTCAGTGAAACTCTTTCTCATGAGTGAAGTAGTCACAAAATAATTAGTTTCACCATCTATAATACTCTGACCAGAGTTCTCCCATCGTGTTTTCAAGCAGAAGTATAGATAGAGAATATACCATCAGATGAAGTCAGCGGATTAAGTATATATTTGTGATTAACTATAGTAGTCGCGCTCACAATATTGTCAGTTTGTGAGATTGAAAAAAAATGTAAAACAGTGCTAAGAACTATTATCACCAGTGTATGTATCAGGGTAAATTTATCACTGCCCTACAAGATATCAAGAATGATCACAGAGGCGAATCCTGGGGGAGACGAAAACAGTGAGAACGAAATTTTAAAAAAAAATCCACTAAGTACGACGACATTCCTTTGAAATAAAGTGAAAAAATTTAGAGTGGAACTACCATACAGTGAAAATTTAGGTAATCAAACAAACATCGGAAATCGAACCCAGGACTCGATGCACTAAAGGTGAGCGCACTTATTTTGCCACTCTCAACTTACTCAACTGCTTGTTTAATATGGATTACACTCATGTAACCAGTTGGATGCAATCACATGGTATTATTGTACAAGTTTGGTAAACTTCTAGGAATCCAAATTAATCAAATTTGATACGTATTACTATAACTACTAGAAAACTACGAAACAAGACATAGATGAATGATAATAAATGTCCTGCCTATCCATTAAATTACGAATATTCATCATTTAACCGTGGAGTTTTAATATTATACTAGTGTGAAGCTGTTGTTCGTAGAACTCGTAAAAGAGCTGCAAGTGACCTTGGGATACGTCCTGTTCTCGCTGCTCGAAATAAGAGCCGATGGCCACGTCCAGAGAGGAATCTTTAGCGTGCTGACCACAACTCCGACAATGCAGACACTTAATTACGAGTTATTAGAACAAAGGGATCAAGTCCGCAAGCAGAATAACGATAAAGATCGTCGAGCCAGTTCGAAAAGAATGCAGAACACGTATCACGAGCCAAGAGCAAACACACCAACTATGGGGGTCGCTTCGTACACAAAAGAGTAAAAGCAAACATCTTGGCGATCTTCAAAATTGCCCATCAGTGTGCGATCATGCCGAAAGACTTCCAAATAACAATAGATTGGAATATCCCGTGACAAATATTTGAATTTACTACTTCTGAATCAAGCTTCAAGATTATTCGGCTCTCTTGTAGTTAAATTACAATGCCATTTATGCATTACAAAAGAGAATAACATATGAATTGTTAATTTTAAAAATCACATTGTTTGTAATTGTAATAACTTTTAATTAATGTTACTCTGTTAACAGACTTCTCAAAAGTCTATGTTTCAAACAAGAGGAATGTAATGCTACTTTAAAAAATGAACGATGGATTTAATAATGAAAAAGTGTTTGCTTCGAGTTTATTATATTTTTCTTGATTTGATTTGATTTTGCGTCAGGCCTCCTTTTCAGCAGCATGACTATGCTTGTATGATAGGTGGACTTACAGCTTAACGTAGGATCCAAACCACAGGAGCTCCCGGCAGGAATCGAACCCGGATCTCCCACGCCAAAGACGTAGATTATTCCTTTCTGATATCCACCATATTTGAGATATGAGCCTACAATGTACTAATAGCAAAACTTGATGTACTGTTAATGAAAGATAAACACACGTCTCTCGTAGCGAAGATAACACTATTTAGCCAGAAGAAAATGAAAAAAAAAATATATGAAAATCAGTATATACGTATCTATATTTTTAAAAGTCTGTTTGTAACTTGTAAAATCTCGGTGGCGTTCTGACGAATGTTCAGTCGGAAGGATACAAAACTATTTAGATTGACTGTCAACAAAATAATTCCTTTTAGTTGATAATGAATCGAACACATCGGCTTTCATTGCCATTATTTCTGGCTTTCTATACCGGAATTCATTCTTAATATAATATTTCCCCTATTCGCTCAGGATGTTGAAAAAGAATAACATAATTATGCACTCTAACGGGGAATCGAAAAATTTGATGTTTGGAAACACAGTCTGATGAAGGAATCTACTCTTGAATCGAACAAGCACTACCATTGTCATCGTCGGCTACACAAGTAGTTCTTGTCTTACCGCAACGGCGCCACAACTGATAGCACATCCCCGCCATCTACACATCGATAAACTAACTACATGTAAAGCAGCAGCAAGTTGTTCAGAGTGCCGCGGGGTGTCGTTACTGTCAACAGTGTTTCTTCTAGACCTTTTTTGGGGGAGACTGCCTCCCGGAACTCTGACAGTGCCCCCCGGAGCAGACCAAAATAATACTCACTTCACTCAGAAGTTTTGTATTACTATTCAGTTAGAAGTGAGCGCATATTTGAAATGCACGTTTTGTTACTTTGCATTCATTAAAGGATTCAATGCAGCAGTTTATAATGCAAGTCACTGAAGACGGCGGAAGTTCCGAACAGGGGCTCAGTAAGGCACCATGGCCTTGTCTCTTGTTCTTAAAAAAATTGACGACTAATTCAATATAAGCACCAAACAATAATCACATACTTGAGTTTAGTACAGTAATATATGCTATCAAGTTATGCCTTATGCAAAGATTCTAGTTAGAATCCTGGGCTCAATCATCGCTTGGTGCACAGTTCAATTCGACTTTTAACGTACGTGTTATGCACATTTCTCGTTAGTAATCGGGCCAGTTAGAAGAAACGGAGCACACAAATGTGAGCATACTGGACTCTGAGTATGCATTATCTGCGCCACACTCTTCAATAAACGAAATATGTGCATAGTTTCTAATCTTTAAACTACGGGATATTTTGTTTTCAAAATACCCTCCTTCTTGTCTTAACTACAGATATTTCGATTTCGAAATGGTACTACAATAACATTTTTTTAACACGTTTAGTTTCATCTGTCTTCGATAAATAGGAGCGAAGAAATGGGCTTCTTTGTTACCCCTTACGAAAACGCTTTAAATGTAGTTTAAAGGTTAAAGGTAAATTAACTCCGTAGTTTAAGGGTTAAAGATTTACCTCCATACGTTTAAGGGCTAATGGTCATTTAAGTCAAATAATTAATTAGTAAAATTGGTACCGTAAATCATGTTATCGCTTAATTTTCTACAACTAGGAGCGGTCCCAGCTTTGATTCCCGGTGGGGACACTTGGTCAAAAAGTTATGACAGCTTTCTTCCGCGCAGCCATTTTGAGTGAGGTTCTTCTTGGGCTTTCCTCATTCATACCAGGCAAATGCCGGGATGGTACCCCATATAAAGGGCTTAGGCCGCTCGCTACCTTCTGTCCCCATTTCTTTCCTCCTTCCCTCTTCCTAGGGTAATGTGCTCACCAAATGATGTCATCCCTCATACATAACGGGTGTAAGGCCATAAATGCTATTAATGCCCATAAATATGTACAAATAAATAAATAAATAAACTTAGGATTTAGGTTTCTTGGCTTTCGGCTTCTAAGGCCATTTAGCCCGTCATGTTCTGAGGGATGACGTCCCTCGGCGAGTACACTATCCGGGGAAAGGGAGGGAAGAAAGGATTGAGGAAGGAAGGAAGCGGCCTGGGACCTATAAGTTAAGTACAACCCCGGCATTTGTCTGGTGTGAATGGGGAAAACCCAGGAAAACCTCATTCAGAGTAGCTGGCCTCAAAGAGTGTTTTACACTTTTTCGACCAAATGCCCCAAGCATAAATACATAAATCTACAACTAGGGTTGCCAACTAGATGAGATGAAACATTACTTTCACAATTCGTTTTTGAGACGAAACCCTCTCAACTATTGTCTTGTAGGCAATATCTGCAACACATCCGCACTATCGGCTTATTGAGATTTCAACAATCATACTCAAATACACATTTAAAAAAAAAAGAAAAAGATTCATTTCCCATCATTAAAGTACGTCCAAAACAGTCAACAAAGCGTAGGGTAACTGATTGATTATATATAATAATAAGCGCAACTGAATAAGATAAGCAAAACGAAGATGTAATGATACCAATATTTCAAACCATTGACAGAAGAACTTAGGGAGTGATAACACTTACTTAAATTGAACAATATCTTATGTTCTGGTCTGCAAGAAGTTTGTTATATCTCAAACCCTTTTAGCGCTATTAGATTCTAATGAAAGACTAACGAAAAAAAGACTCTCTTCAATTTTTTACCCATTCCACGGCATCATTTCATCACTAATGTCAAATACCTATAATTTTCCATCTGGATTTGAGTTACTTCTGCTTTCCGACGAATTAAATTTATTCTCTGCCTTTTCTCTTTCAAAAGGGAAAAAAAATTGCTAAGGAGAGGGTGGAAGGGATTTATACAATACATAAATAAAACGAATAAGGCACTCTTTCCGAACGTGTCTTGATTTCATCCATTTTAGTAAGCAATATTCTCAATTTCTTTCCTTCCCCGTAAATGGATCCCACAGTTAAGTTCATCGGCTGAAACTTGACGATCCGCTATTCGATTTGAGAGCGGACAATTCATTTTACTGGCGACCCTCTTCGTCCTCTCGTTAAATCAGATTGGGAATTCCCCTTCCAAACCTCACTCTTTATGTATTGCAGCAGTGAAGCGTAGGCGTGTATGGACGCCCGGAAAACTGGCGCCGACGCATTCGACGCCAATTTCATCTCGCTGGCGCGCCGGCTCTTCCAATCTTGCTCATCCCAAACGTCTGAAATCCGACAACTCCTTCATTTGAGCTATACAAAGTGCTTCTTCTATTTCTGTTATCGCAAAAGCACCTTCCAGCTTCCAGGGAGTGTCACAATAAAAACTCCAGGGAGGGGTATCCCTCTGATCCGCAACGTAAAACAAGGCACAAGCAATGCGGGAGTAATGGCCACACGCACAGCCATTGAGGACAATTCACTCGTCAACTACTAGATAAAAAAAAAGAAAGATATATTCGCGGTTAGAACTGAAAGGATGAAAGGGATAAGCATCCGTAAAACAAAATACTAACAATTGTGCTGTTTCCAAACCTGTTAGTGTATGAATTGACGCGTTGGAACTTGCAGATAACCAGAAAGTACTATTGTGATTATGCTTATGCTAATGTATTGACATTATAACCGCTTACGTTACTAAAATCATCGTTGCAATAATCGTACATCATCATTAAAAAAAGAAGAAAACTTCACTTATAACAGTTTAAATAGCTATCAGCGATAAATATTCTTAAATCTTAATTTATATATCATTAATCCTGTTGTACATACTTCGAGCAACAATAGCGCATTTATACTTCTTTTGGAACAATTTTTAGCAATGTACTATCAGCCCTCTTCGCCTAATTGGGAACGAGCTGAGAAAAACTTACGTCACGATTCGATTACAGTACGAAATTGCTAACTCATTTGTTTGTTTGCAGTTTAAGAGGCCTAATCACTGCGAAATTAAAATACCGCTAATTTTACAGTAATTATTAATCAAAATGTGGATTAAAGTGCCCTAGACAATATTATTTTGCATGAGGTACCGTTATCACGAGTCACCTAGTAGCTTTCTGTTTCCAGACATTTTGAAACGCGAAAATAAATGCCGATTTTCTAAATGGCTGGAAATCGAAAACAGATAAGTGAGTCGCGATAACGATATCTCATGCAAAATAATATTGTCTAGTGAGCTCATGTTCCACTTTTCGATTATCTTTCATCTATTTGATGATATCACATAATTACTGTAAAATTAACAGTATCTTAATTTCGCCGTGATGGGTCCCCTTAACATGCTTTTTCAAGTACACAGTGTACATTGTATACACATTACGGCTTATCAAAGACTAAACAATTTCCAGCGGAAATCGAATCGTAGCTCTCCGTACAAACAAGGAAACTCTAACCATTCGCCCACGAGGAAGGCCATAAACAATCATGCTAGCGTGTGTACATCAGTATTTGAAATTAATAATTTATTATTTTTATATAAAAATAGCTTTATATATAAAATCAATAAATTAATAAGATTAGAGTAGTAAATCAGTTGTATATACAAATAACACACTTCCCTGAAACTAGATTTCTTTTTTTTTTCTTCTTTAAAGAAAGAAAGGATATTTCATGAATAGAAGACAGATTTATGTAGCAAATACTGTGAAAATTCATACGGAACTGGTTGACAAACGACTAACAAATTTTCTTCCGTGACCTAACTCCATAGGGCACCAAAGACATTATTTATACGTACAATAATAAACTTTTACTACTTCTCGATAAATTCTTTTATTCTTTTATATATATATATATATATATATATATATATATATATATATATATATATATATATATATATATATATATATATATATATATATATATGCATGAGGTCTTTCCAACTGCAGCCACAGAGTGGGGTTTTAAGGAATAGGTAGTCTTGAGTGGACTTGTACCCGGCTATCTGGCTATCCATCAGAGTTTAACTTCTGCGAACTCTATCACGACATCTCTTTGGCTCTTGCTAAAGAGAACTTGGAAAACACTAGCTCATATCCTGTTTCCAGTTTCTTCGTGACTAGAAAATCCGATCAACTATTTTGCACTACATATATAATTACTAACACAAACAAAAATTAATGATTCTCTTGTGCAGATAAGAAACCGCTTATGCTATGCTCTTCTCTGCAAGTGAGTAATGCAATATTCTAACATGGTTGTTTATGAGTTTTACGTTTTATACTCATCTTTTGTGAGTCCATGAAGTTATTTTATGTATAGCTACTAATTTATTATTTACCTTTACAATATGGTCGGGAATATATAAATCGTACAGTGGGGTTATAAAACAATACTATCCGAAACAGACATATTACTCATATACCTGAATTATTTCTCTGGATATATAATGCACAACCATTTCTTCTTTCTTTATTTTTTGTGCATGCTTTATATTAGAAAATGGTGTCCCCTCAAACTTTATGAAATCGATAAACTTATGTTTTTTTCTTTCTTTTGAAGTGAAAGCTGGATTCATAAAATCAACTGCCGACCTCGGACCGTAACAACGCCGGAAAATGTGGAACATGCGAAAGCGTCTGTCTTACAATCTCCAAAGCGTTCAGCACTATATATATTATCCGGAACAGAATCATGTCGGCCAAGTCCGAACCGAATGCAAAATGCCTGCTAAGTAGTAATCGCAGAACCATCATTACGAAAGTACTCCCCCCACAACAAACGCACGATGCTCACCACGCCACGCTATTGCTACTACTGAAAACGGCACGTATACCGTTATCAATCGATATCCCCTCCACCGCCATATCACAAACACTACTCACACAGTGCCTTCTCCAAATACTCACACAGCGTCTTTTTGCCGGGCCCTGTATTATATAGTGAACCAAGCGACCTCAAGTTTTGAATATATTTAAAATATACAATACGAGGCATAGATATCTTGTACGTTTAGAAATACATTTTAAGTTAATCAACATACACCAACTAGTAAAATTATTAAAACTGTAATAGCTATTAAACGGTTAAATATGAGTTAGAAATAACGTCAGATGTGTGTTCCTGAGAAAGAGCTACCACAAAACGATATGTCACATAACCCCCTTTCCATTAAAATAATTAAACATTAAATCCAAGATGGCGGACTTCAAAGTGGCAACCATCATGGTACTATAGAGTAGAAGATGCAGTTCTACCTCCGTTGTCCATATCCAAAACATGGTGTCACTCCCTCTAGCTGTTCTACACTTACAAAGAATCTTTGCCTCACACTGAATACTGTGAGTGTATCCGAACTTGAGATCTTTTGAGGCACAATTTAATATTATTTAACTGAGCTATCTTTTTACTTTTTCTTTCTCATGAAGTACTTTGGTCTGATATAAAAACATTTAAGGAGGTAAGACTTAAATAAACTCGGAGGTCGAAAAATAATGACCACCACTATAGTGGTGCCCTAAGAAGAAAATGGGAGGATAATAAATAAGGAAGGATTTTGAGAAATTGGGAATAATAATCCTAGCTGGTTTGTATTAGTACAAGGTAAGATCTTCTTGTGAACTATCCATTTCGCTGTAGTTAAATATTTGTATCTCTTAAACCATTGACTTAAGATATGACATATGATTTGTAGTGACAGTTGCCAGGTTTAAACTTTGCGTGTTTTAAACGAAAGAAGGGAAAATAAAAAGGAACGCAATAGCATCATATTTATAGAAATCCAACCTGGGTTAACAATGAGCAATATTATGGAATTTTAATGGAACAGATGGGGAAAAGTAGAAAGAAAAGGTACGAAAACTTCTAAAAGCAACGTGTTTTTAAATAAATGTGTTTAAAAGGAGACAATTATTTATTTGGTGCGGTAAAATTAAGGAATTGCAGTAAGCTTAAACGCACTGAGTGCTCATCCTAATGTTTAGGGCTAAAGTTGTTTATGCATATTAGGGTGGTTACTTAAACAGTATATCGATATGCCCAACCTTACAGTTTTGCAACAACTTCATTTCGTCCCACCAGATAAAATTTTCTCCTTTGTGCTACATTTTATAAAACAATTTCCTTACAGTTATTATATTTTACTATCTATTATAAGATGTTTTTACGTTCAATCAGCTTCTCAAGTCTATTGTAGCTTCACAACGAGGAACAAAACAAAACCGAGAATATCTCCTGAATGTTATACCGTGCAAGTCCACTCCAGTGCCCGTTTGGTTGCATACCAAAAAGGGATATAACGTCAAATCTTTGAATAAGGAATAATTAATATGGATAATTTGAGTAGATCGTTAGAAAATGCTATTTTGCATATTTATTTACAACTTCAAACGTCTTACCCCAAAATTTTACTATTGAGGGTTATCAACTTTTTCGACCGCGCCTTTACTATCTACTTCTATAGCCTATGGAACACGGAGGTTCAATGCCACGTTCACAAACGCTCTCCACTGACTTCAATTCTTAGCCAACTGGATTCAGTTTCTACTTTGTATTCCCAACTTCTTTTGTGGCTAAGCGGTTAGCGTACGCGCCTTTGGCGTAATACCCGGGTTCGATTCCCCGTGGAAAGTCATGTGGTTCGGAAATCACGTTAATCAGTAGGTCCCTTCTCATACAGCCTTGTTGCTGAAGGAATGTTAAACTCAAAATCAACTCTATTTTGTATTCCTATTTCTGAGAGATTCACATCCTTCAATTATGAGCTACAGCAAAAAATTATGTACAAAAATATTTTACTGTCATCGAGTTTACGCATCTGTATAACATTTCAGAACTTCAATTAGTACGGAAATGAATGAATTTTAAGTTCCAAGATTTTAAACTAACAAGGAAACAGGAAACTAAAACAATTGTAAATAAGAAAACTGATAGAACCTATGTTAAATTTTCTATTCTTCTTCTAGTATTTATCAATACATGCCTTATAGTAGATGGAAAATACATTATTTAGTACTTACAATAGTCACTTGTCTCGTTTTCGTCAGAAACTTGGAGGTATTAGAACGAAATAACTCTCCATGTTCCGTGGAGTAAGAGATTCAAGTTATGAAGGATCAAATGAACCTTAATGTATGTTCCTGAATTCCCTATGAGGCTGAGATAAAAGTTACGAGAAACTTTCTACAAGAAGAGACGGAGAGAAAAAAGTAGCTCGATGTTAATAGAAGATAATGTTGTAATTTCCCATCCATATTAGATTTTTAAAATAGTTTCGGAGACCGAACATTCTATCATTTTCTTTCTTTCTTCCTTCCTTTTTCTCCTTTTTTTGTTTACTTTTCGTAACCGAGAAATCTTTAATAGGTTAATTCGGAGTAAAAAAAAAGTAGTTTATATACAGGGTGAACAAAAGTCCCTTACCATAGGCCAACTTTGTTATGAGTGCAGATACGAGAAAATGTAAAGAGAACAAAGTTACTGGAAATGATAGGTTTTCGATCTAAAGTATTGGATTTTTTTTCAAATCGGAAAAGAAATTTTGGCTCTACACTGGTAGTCGTCCCAACCCTAATTGAAAAAGCAGCGTTGCCAGTCACAGTGTTACAGCTGGATCCATCATATATTGACTCTAAGAAGTTTTTTTTTTCGATCTTCTTTGCATTCATTTGCTGAGAGTGCTAATTATGTCCTTCTGAAATATCATTACATATATATGTCTAGAAAGCTCCTTATCCCCTGATAGGGACAGGGCATCGCAGCACACTGACCAGGTGCTTGCCACTAGAATGGACGTAGTTCAGCCGGCCCCTAGCAGATGGCGCTGGAGCAGGCTTAGTCTCACAAATAGGCCGTTACGCCAAGCACTTGCTCCTATATTACTTTTTTTCTGAAAAAAGTACGCTACTTCTACATACTGTTGCGTCCTGCCGAAGAGAGCACTGAATACCTGTACATAAACCCTGTTTGACTCATTGTTTGTGGTATTAATAGTTCATATATATTCGTAAGAAAAACATTCTATTTGTACATGACAGTTGCTCTATACATTATCATCAATATAGTACGTGTAATACTTCACCAATAGCAGCTCTCTTCCCCTCTGCATTCAACCTTCATGTTAGATGACGACAACAATAACACCTTTGGATAAAACAGTCGCGATTTTCTCTATGATGGCCCCATGCTAAGCTGTCAATTTTCAATAGTATTATTTGGCCACAAACCCACAATTTTAAACAGAAATATTTTGAAAAGGAATGTTTTTTTTTGTACTCATATTGACTTTTCCCCTTTATTTTAGGCAACCCATTAAATTTTCGGTAGAATGTTTTTTCGCATCCAGTACACTCTAACATTATATATTAATATACACTACCATCATCGTTTCCAACACATTTAATCTTCAGCACTCTTGTTACAACATTTTCCCATTACATTTTTCATCTTTCAGTGATTGCCAATGACTCATCGCCATAAACTATCAATTTTGATTAAAATTCGCATCTAACGTTCTGAAAATGTTAAACACTCCTATGCTGTACGGTATGTCAGCGTATGGTAATGTCAGTTGATTCAATACATGCAAGGTATGACAAGATTTTAAAAAAATGAAAACGAACAGTATTTTATTACTACAAGCTTTCTGTGGTATTACATGTAAATATGTGCGTCCCCCAAATACATGGAGGAAGTTCATGTGTGCAGAGGTAAGTTTAGAGAAAAAAAACACACACAAGACAACAAAAAAGGCGCCAAGTAAATTCTCATTCTTTTTTAAAGTGCACCTAAGTATAGTGATTACGTCATAAAATTGATTTTAAGTTGTTCTGGGTATTGAGAACCTCCCTGCAACGAGAATTCAATTACAGGAAACCAATGTTTTGTTTACGTGATAATCTCATTCCAATTACGGTGTACAATGTGCTTTCAGTCAGCTGTCACCGGATGGCCAATGCTCTTTTTTAATGGCTACTTCTTGTAACTGTAATAAAGAGAGAAAAAAGTAGCGGAACCGGCGATTTATTGTTAATGTCCTGTTGTCCCTGCTCCTCCCATGATTCTCGTGAACACTCACGCGACTTTCATGTTCCACAATCGACTGATATAAACCAACCGTTTGTCGATCACGGGATGGCCCCACCCACCACTTCTACTTGCAGGCACGCCATCACCTCGATCAACAAGCCCTACAGCATACAATTGTTACATAGAGTTCCATAGGGCAGTCTCCAAGGTCGTTATTGCCGCCAGACAACTACAGCCGTAATTGCTACACCAAACTTAATGAGTAAACAGATTCCATTTAACTGAAGCCTACCTTTCATTGTCCAATTGGCCTCGTATATCTCCACAGGTACAGAAATGCAATCATCTCCCACTGTCCCCGTCCCAAGCTCCTGAAAATCTCTCTCTCTCTCTGTCACACACAAACACTCACACATACACATGGTAAACATACATTCCTACACATAAAAAAATGCTCTTAGATTTTCTTTCTTTTTTTTCGAGACCACAGTGGAATTTTTCAATAGAAAGCATTTAATATCGAAAAACGAGTTATCATTTCATCTGGTTGATAAGCACGTTGGAGAGAGCAATAACCACAACCTATCATTATGCCAGGCTATTATGATCCCAACCTGTATAAGCATATAATAAGGACAAAATGAAACGACAAGGAAAATTCACGTATACCTTTTCTTTCTTTCTTTCTTTTTTCAACCGTTTAAGAAAAAGCATTCTAGAACACTTCAAACTGTCATCTCAAAAGTGTCAAAATCATTTCACTACGCACTATTTATCAGAATTTCATGTAAAACTACGTAATGGATGACTAATATCCTAATATATAATATAATTTAACAGTGTTCAGTTTCCAACCTCTCATTTTTTTTTTTTTTTTTTCACGTAAAGACTGATCTGACAATTTAGGTATTTTGTATCGCTTACGAAATACTATTTAAAAAAAAGTTCGCAAACGCTACTAAAAAAAAAATAATAATAACTTGGAGCTTAGCGTACATATAAAATACTGCGTTCGCATTCTACATTCTCATTTTACACCAATCTATTATGTTTTTCTCGTGCTCTAGTATTTCCCTCTCATTTGCGAAAGAGCCTCGCTTTCTCCTATACGGTAGCCACGGTAATAAATTGGAACAATTGTTGTCATCTGCACCTCCTATACATCATACACAAAAGCTATAAGAACAATGAAGAGTTGTTTACAAGCTTCAACAAAAACATCACAAACTAGCAAGCCAGAGCACAGACACTGTTGAAAATGAAGTCAGCGCACCACAAGGTCAGTGAGGGCAAATTGCTGGTTAATTACGATCCAGCTTGTGACCTGCGGAATGCTCAGAGGAAATTTTCCATCTGGCAGATAGCAAGCTCCGAGGAAAGACAACAAAAATGCAGCCATTTTCTTCTTGCCCAGCCATGATACTTTCTTTCCTTGTTTTGAGAACTACATGAAACAATGTCCACAAATATATACATAATTAAATAATGCATCTAACATCTACGAGTCGTTTAAATGTATTGCTAGTGTTGTTAAATCTAAATCAAATCCTAGTACTTTTATACAAGAAAACCTCTGACTTGTTGTTCGTATTAGAGTTCTAGCTTAAAAGAAGTTTAATGGATATTAAGTTTCCCCTAGTGCGGCTGGTTTTCAGTTCGATTTCTGCTGAATTGCTTAGGATTTTCTTGACGCTTACCTAACATCTCATAGACAAGCGCGAAGCTATCTGAATAAGAATTATGGTTCCAAAGAGTGTCAAAAATAATGGTTTCAAGAATGGACGAAACGATCAATTAAATATACACAATTTACGGCCTACAGTCGTCCCCATACTTAGTCGTCAATAAATGTTTACTTGTTTCAAGTAGAATCCCGGAAGAACTGAGGACAATTCTGTAAACTTAATCATGAAATGAAACCTGAGATCTTCGGTTATGATGCAAGGACATAATTTCCATTTCCACTGTTAGTTGCATCTACTTGATTTCTATTTATTTATTAACATTAATCTACTACTTGCTAATGCTAATCAATTCAAATATTTTCACAAGAGAAAATAATAATGAATTTAATTTGCATAAATTATGTGTAAATGCAAATTAAGTTACAGGAAATTATTCTGTTAGAACGTAAGTGCACTTACTCGTGCCTGAGTGGTTAGTGTACTTGCCCCTGTATAGCTGGCATGCGCTTGATCCGCCCCCTCCGCATGATTTGGACCTCATACTAAATTATGGATTCAGACTTTATGTGGTCATTCAATGTGTTAAATTCCAAATAAACTAGCATTATGATCCGATAAACTAGCAGTATCCCATCTCGAACAGAATTGATTTTCCCTTCGTATACCAGGTGAGCACACAATGAATTTTATTCGAATGGCATTTGAAGACACGTGCCAAGCAAAATAAGTGCTGAATTGTTTCAGATGATGCAATATTGGTGTTCTGTGTTTATATATATATATATATATATATATATATATATATATATATATATATATATATATATATATATATATATATATACGAGGATCAAAAGGGCTATAGCCCCCTTTGACGCTCATTTATACACTGGATAAAATGGGATTTAATCCTGCTTTACACTGGATAAAGCTGCAAACTATGGTTTAGCCCCTCCCTTGAGCATATCTTGGAACCGCCACTATATATACAGGGTGGCCCCAAAGTAGATACGCAGTTCCGTACTGAACTGCTCACTGTATTTTATACTATTTCTTATTGTTATCCATCAGGTAGACTTAGTTTCTTTGTTATTTGTTCTCAATGTCTTTTTACTTATATCTTAATCTTGGAACAGCAGAAGCAAATAAACCTATAAGCTAGAATGTTATACTTGATCATTGCAGGGATGAATATCTACTTTTGGGCCACCCTATATATATAAGAATATGAGATAACACAAAGAGTACGCTGTTCTATTAATTCTTTAATTAACACTTTTGACTTCAAATCATTAATTATCCAGGCTATGAACCTTAAACTGATAACATACACAACATTCCTTTGACCTTTTCAGTGATAACAACCGACCTTTACTGTCTTGAGGTTCGTTATTAAAGTAAGAGCAAAAGTTATAGACAATACATTAAAAAGATGTATTTTATTGAGAATGTTTATATGATTCTATTTTATCTTAAGCTATTTTAAATGATGAATTAATACGTTTGAGAATATTTTTTTTTATTGTTTGGTTGCATTCACTGTTTTCTCTACATTAAACACGACTGAGGAACACAGCCAAAACTTCCGTACACACACACGAAAATAGAATATGCTATGTATATACATAACGAGGACTAAAGAAAAATACAATTTCAAGTTTTATGTTCCACACTTTATGCCTGATAGGCAAAATGAAGCGGATTAAAAATACAGATCAATTCGGAGAATTATACTGGGGAAACGATAGATCTCAAGAAAAGCAATGGATATTATGATAATATACCATAAAATCACATGTAGTGATTTTAAATGTAGTAATACACCGTTTCCAAAACATCAATAACAAGGATTCCAGCGGCATTCGTGATCATCAAAAATGTGTTTTGTCTACATTAATTTTGAAACAGTGAATAAACACTGTTTTTTCATTGTTTATACCTACTTTTTCAATCCAGAATAAACACATTATCTGAATGAGAATGTAAATGATTCAAGTGACATTGTAACTGTGTGCGAAGTCAATTTTCTGTTGTCCTATTCTTATGTCGTATGCCCGCTAATCATCAACTTAGATTAGGATATTTCCTGCTGATTAACGACTTGAAATCAGGAAAATGACACTAATCATTCTCTGAGCAATTTGACACCTGTTCATTAATTCTTCAGCTTATACAAAGAGTTTTTTTTTTTCTAACGAAGACGATCGTCAGCTACATACAAAGCCACATTTTAGCATGGAAGCAAGTAATGTTTGTTTTCTGCTAATAAGGAAAACAAGGTCCTTAAACAGCACATTCATCTTTGTTCGTACGTATGTTTGTATGTGACTACATATCAAAGCATAGGAAACAAGGTAGTGTCTTTTAATACTCCATCTGATGTACTCCGTCTTGTTAAGCTTCCCACGTTTCTTTGCTATTATCACTGCTTGGCATTTTCAGTTGCCAACGATAATTGGTACTAATATCCTAGTAAGTACTGACTCCGATGTCTGTTACTCTGCTTAATTAACCACCCACTCTTTCTAGTGTTTTTGTTCCAACTTCTTCCATCACGCGACAGTACAGTACGTACAGTTAGTATTTTGTTAGCTGCCCGTGTCAGTTTTCAAGAGGGGTCTCGTTTCAACAGGTATCAGTTAGCACTTAGTAAGCTAAGTCGTAAACCAGAATTATTTACACTCCCCTTCTAATTTGTAGCAACTGCAAAGGAATGTTCTTGTTGTTAATGAAGATTTTTTTCTTCTCCATCCTCTGCATAAATAACTTTATTCTAAAGAATTGTCTACCGCAGTGCGCTTTAGAAGAAGAAAAAAAAATAACAGAAACATACAGTTCTTTGTAATTATGAGGATATTACTAATAACAGAATGTACATTTCAAGCGTTTATTCTTATGAGTAACATTTCTCACAAGTTGGTACAAAAAAATATGTATATTACTAAGCACTTCCTCCGAAAATGACGTTACGTATAACTGAGAAACTTCGTGTTAATAGAATCGGCACTAACATCCCAGTCTCAATACACCAGAGGTGTGGTAATGAATGAATGAATGAAACATTAATGAAAGTAAATGCGCCATTTACCAGTTACATTTTAGCAAATCAATTAAAACTTGAGTAAGAGATCTTCAGGGTAAATGTCATAGATATACATAGAGCTGACTTAACGAAATTATTACAGGCTCAACACAAAAAGAATGTTCCCTTCATTAACCAGTAACGTCTTTTTTTTTTTTTTTTTTTTTTTTTTTTTTTTTTAAGAACAACAGATTCAATTGAGTAAATTTTGTTACATCTTTCAAAGGATACACTGTCCTCCAAAATATTGAAACAATTCTAAACTTTTTACATTTTTAAACGTAAGAAAATTCATGAAGAGAGATTTCTGTTATAATTGAAGCTATATGCCATCATTATACATAACAGAAGCAACAAATGAAATTATGTTTGTATATGTTTCTCTGTTACACAAATAACCGTAAAATTAAATAACGAATCTATGTGATACTGACGAAACATGCTGTGTGTTCCATATAAGACTTACAATCATATTTGTTGTCTGAGGTCTATTGATCAGTCAAGGACCACGAGGAAGTAAAACTCCTACTTAAAGCTTTGTGTTTATTAGAGCTACATATTGAGGATGCAGAACATATTTTTTTTCCCTAAAGCATTTGCTTGTAATGTGAATCCCATCACTAGTTTACTTTGGAGTTTTCAACTGAAATATTAATGGTTAGTTAAACTGGTGATACTATTGCAATAGAAAAATAATACAATAAGCAAATTCTCCTTTTTCTTCTTATGTGTATTTTTGGTAGGGTGAAATCACTTTCTAACCTTGACAGATTTCAACCACATGTAACGTGCAATTAGGACATTTTCTAATTTCTCACTATTCTATATTTAAAGAAATGAGCAACTTATAAGTTAGACAATCTAAAATTATGACGTGAGATTGTAGTATTTACAAAAAAGGGTATTATATACAAATTTGCAACTTTAAACACCAGATAACTGGATATGCGTTAAAAAAAGTCGGACACTCCAATTTGTTTACCACAGAAAGTAAAGAACTCTACTTTCCAAAATTATATATTATTTGTTGTCACAGAGTTATTTACAAAAAACAGTAACGGAAACTTGAGTAAAATGTAGAGAAACCTTTTAAGGTGGCTGGAAAGAGGTCTAAATTACAAATAGATGACAACACTATATTTATTTATTGTGGAGTGGAGTAAGGCTTAAAATAGTTTACGAAATTGTCGTACAGATGGCGTTAGTGTAAAATCAAAGAAATAGGGACTATAAACCGATAATTCTATCAAATACTTGAAAACTGCACACCCGTTGAGCAGCGAGGCTACATGAGACGTAGACCTACAGCTTAACGCAGGATTCGAACCGCAAGAACTCCCTCCGGGAAAACTGCACATCCCTGTTCAAGCAATCGTTATTTAATAATAATTACTAACTCACCTAAATAATATTATTTTTATGTGTTTTGTAGCCGATATTTAAGTGCTTTCAGCGGGTACTTATCTTCACGGTTTAGGATTTTATTATTTTCTGTTACCAAACTATTTATTTGGTTTATATTATTATATCACCACTCTCCTCTTGGCTTACTCGAAGGTCTCCTCATGAAATGACATGAAATCTTTGAGTTTAACGTCCCACCATTATACCCTTTAGGCTAAGGGAGACGGTAGTTAAAACAAGTAAATGATAATGGAAGAATTCGTGGAATGAGAAAGTGGGAGGAAGCGAGAGTACCCTGAGAAAACCCACAAGCATGGTGTTGTCCACCACAAGCTTACTACTTGACCAGGGATCGAAGCTGCGATTCCACGCCCTAAAGGTAAATGGGCGCCACTGAGCCACTGTGCCCCGTCATTTTTTTTCCTCATGTACACTCCATGTGTATTACCCATGCGAGTGATATGCCACGCCTATCTTAGATATCTTGATATTATTGCCCGCGTTACTCCCCTATTGTGAGGTTCCGCATTTTGTATAACGTTCTGCATTCACTTCGTATAATTTGTCATTCTTTAAAATAATGTAAAGAATTGTGATAGAAAAAACATTACAGGGTGTGTATATTGTCCAATGGTGTAGGCTTACACCTAGAAAGCACCATTGCGATCTTCATTAGTGTATAAAGAGAGAGCACTTGAAATATTGGTTAGGTACGTAACGACGTCTCGACGTCCAGATAGACAGGTATCGCTTTCATTATACGCGGTTGTCATGGAAACACTGATGTCTCCCACAAGCAGCAAGAGCTGATGGGGGAGGACAGTGAGGTAACGAACCTTGTTATTGGGTAACCGAAAGCACAACATCATCACCTTTTTCCATTCTTGGGTACTTTTTTTTAAAAAAATCTAGAAACTCTACAAGGAAAGGAAAGGAAAGTAGGAACATACTTCACTATCTATCTTTATATGCTTTGGGAAGAATCATTGTGTTGTAGCTTTATTCCCTCTTCTCGAGTTTTTTTTTTTTTTTTTTTTTTTTTGATAAAAAAAGTACATGTATACTAAAATCGCTCCTCACACAAGCTATTCAAATATCTGTACACGTCGATTCTGCTATCCTCTCACGGGCGAATACAAAGAAGGTTAAAAAAGAAGAAAACTTAGTGCTAAACGTGGAGTGGTTGTTGGGAAACGAAAAAAAAAATGAGAAAAAAGAAAAAAAAGAAAGTCAGAAAAATCACCTCGAAGGTTTCTTTTGTCACTCACATTCAATTCTGAATCGCTGTAATCCAGTGAACAGATCCGACTGAGTGCATATTTTGTTTCGTCCCAGCATTACAATAAGGGAACATACATCTCCGGAAGTTACGATATATACTGAGAATGTTATGCAACAAAATTGTGTCTGTGAATCCCTAAGTTCCAAAGTACGAGAAAGTTTTAGCAATGAGATTCCTCCCTGATGGGTGGGAAAACTCCCCGAAACATTCCATACACCTTTCGACATGAAAGTGTAATTTATTTCACAAGGAAAACAAACTGTAACGCGATTCAGCTGTTTCAACTATGATTGGTAGATTTGTTTATCAGTATAGTACATGCGTTATAAGTTTTTGGCGTCTGCACATTAGCAAAACACAATGATAATACTCTCAGCTAAAGACACTGATGAGAATTATGCGAAACGTACACTTATGAATGAATTCAGTTGTATTTATAAGAAGGAATTAAAATATCTAAATATTTTCGTCTAAATATTTATGCAACCCAGAACTCTTACATGTTTCTTACGGTTGCATATTACCGTAATGCAAAACGTATATTTATGATTGAATGAAGTTGCATTCATAATAAGTACTTAAAATATCTGAATATTCCTGCCTAAATAATTATACAACCCAGAACTTTTACATGTTTTGACGGTTGCATATTAGTGTAACGCAAAACGCACATTTATTAATAAATGAATGAATTGTTGACAACAAATTCGGCAGAGATAATCGCTCTAGCTATCTAATTCGACAGAGATAATCGCTCTAGCTATCTATAAAAGAGAAAACACATTAAAAAAATAGTTTCATTCAAGAGATACCATGTGCAGTAACGGACAGACGTATTCACATTACAATTTTAAAAGGTCTACTTGTGATCCTAATAAACGCTATTAAATTTTCGGTTTAAAATGATATGCGGTTCACCTTTCCCCACGCTAAAAAAATGAGGTAATAAATTAATATCAACGACAATATGTTATTAATATTTATGATGAACTGTGTCACTGCAAGTCGAGGAAAAAAGGACGAGTGTCCATTTCACTGATTCGATGTATGGTCAGTGAATCAACTTGCATTGCTACTATGGCTGCATTACAGTCTGTTTTTTTTTTTTTTTTATTTATGCCTTCTTACTTATTCGAATAATTTCCTTGAACTTACAAAGACGGGTAAATACCGAAACAAAGTTAACCGCTCTACGGAGAATTGTACCCAGGATCAAACACAGCGAATTCGTGAGTGTACGCCATTAGGTTACACACAGTGATACAGTGATGAAAAGATCTTTGGTGAACGTGTCCCGAGTTTGATTCCTGGTAATAGAACAGTAAACATTTAAACGCATCACGGTAATTCGGGTTCCACCTTAAACTGTAGGTCCCCGTTTCACATACCCTCGGTGATGAAAAGGAACGTTTAACTACAACAAATCAACCAAGAAAACACGAAATACTCAAAGAGTACATGTATGTTGTTTACACTACAATGCTCACATTATAATAACATTTAGGTAGGGCCATATTTGGATATAAAATATTGTGATACTAACATAAAAGGCTAATAACTTAATGAGTAGGGCGTTTGCACATAAATTTACGAAAACTACAGTACAGGTGAGCACAAAAAAAAAAAAAAAAAAAAAAAAAAACAGTTACTGGTTTGAAAAGGTATAACTTTAATATCAAAACTACTATTCTGCTCAAACTTTCAGAGTAGATACATAAACTCATTAAGTTTTTGGCAGTGTTAATTGGAATTACAAACACGCGCCACCTGTTGCAGTGGAATAATCAAGCTTCATGTTGTGAAGCGTATCCAGTATAATGAGTTTTTATAACCACAATAATGCGTTTCGAATGATCTGGTAGAACTGGTGTAAGTACTCCCACTACCCGCAACCCTGAATGATCTTCAGACACAGATCGGTGCAATAAAAATTCCATTACACCGGTCATTGTTCACAAGGTGTGGTTGGAGTTGGATTATCATCTCGATATTTTTTCGGGTAACAGGTTGCGCGCAAATATGATCAAAGGGTCTATAAGTTCATGTAAACACCGTGGAAGTTTGAACAGAAGAGCACTTTTGATATGAATGTTACACTTTTTCCAAACCAGGGACTGTTTCTGTGCTCACTCTGTATATCACATAATCTCTTACCAGCAGCGAAGGACCGTTCCCATCTAATAAATAAATAACATATTTTAAAAAAACTCTTAAACTTAAGCAATCTGTTATCACCATAATTAATAACGCAAATTATTTTCTATGTCAACTAATTTTATAGTTCTTTTCCAATCTATTCATTGCATTTACAGTAAGAACTGCTTTAAAATAAAATCACCAGTGTGATCTTTTGGACTTCTTTTGTATACCAAATCTAGATATTTAACATATTTCTAATACTACGCTCCCAATGCTCGGTTATCAATCCTATTGAACAGAAAATCTAACATCCACCTTCCATGTAGACTAAAGCCAACAAATACGAATGGGCTATATAATTAGAACTTCTACGGCCACTAATATGCGCATTTTGTTTTTTTTTTTAAAAAAAAAGAACATATAGAAGAACTTGAAATATCACTACTAAAAAACTTTTATACTTCGCACCAATGACTCATAATTTTCTTTAAAGGGGTAATTTGTCATTTAATTTATATCTTTTTCCCCGTTCATGATACACATAGTGGAAGGGATGTGCCAAAGTTTCGTCGTTTTTGTCGCTTACCCGTCATTTGTGGTCGTTGGCGCCATGCGTTGACACTGATCCAAACTCCATACTCCAGGGGGAAAGCTATTTGGGTATATCAATCGACCGGGAAAAGAATGGAAACGAATAACAGTGCAGAACGTGGCCTTAGTTCGGCTACACTATCATATTTCATATTTATAGCCCAGGGAAGAAGAGGACATCTTCCGAAATATATCATGCACCATGGTCTGGTTCTGTCCAAGACCCAATAGGCTCCAGCGTTATCACACATCCCTACAGAGTTATATATATATATATATATATATATATATATATATGATACACAAAGAGACTATTATATAATAGGAAACATGATCTCCTTCCCTCCCAAACAAGTTAATCTGGCCAAAATATGTGCATATACTTCACGGATTAAACGTTCGGATGCTCCGATATCAATGTAAGAGATACTGTTTCATTTCCTCCTATCTCTTAACATAAAAGACGGTTGACTGTCCCCCTGCCACAATCGTTTGTTATATTTCCTGTACTTAAACGTCACATTTTAAGAAGATAGCAGGATGGAAGAGAGAGATATTCAAGGAACGAATGACCAAAAAGAATATTAATGGGTAAGAAGAACACGAGCTTCGACTTACGGTTTAAGCAGCATAAGTAGCCTCAAATTTTATTGTTCTTTCATTCATAGCACGTAATCAACATCATAAAATCTATCTCACAATATCTACAACAAGGCTTCTAAATATTTATCTTCATATATACTAGTATAAAAATGAATATGTGTAAGTGTATATTCTACCATATCTCTGGAACGCCTAGAGAAATTTTAACTAAACCCGATGCACATATTACTTGCAGTCTGGAAAAGAGTACTGTCGGAAGAAGACTCCTTAGTGCCTCTAGTAGGGAGAGGAAAGAGGAGACATAAAATGTTGGAAAACGAAAGATATTAGTGTCAAATCCACAGTTTTCGTGGTCCATGAGCTGATTGGTGACAGATCCAATGATCTTTTTAAGTCAAACTTCATCATTCCAGTGAGAGTAACACCCCCCTTTCACACTTAGGAGAGTGAGAGGGATATACATATAAAAATAATAGAATATGACCAACATTAATGCTGAATTCCCAGTTTTCGGTGTCACTAAGTTGACTGGTGACAGTTTTGGTGCCCTTTAACTCCAAGATCAGCTCCCAATTGAGGTAAGACCCCCCTAGCACCCCTAGGAGAAGGGGGAAGACATAGAAAAACGTTCGAAAACGACCGATATTTGTGTCCAATCCATAGATTTCGGCGTCGCTTAGGTGAATAGTAACACTTGCGATGCTGTAAGAGTCCGATTTTAGATCTCATTGGCACCGGAGGGAGTGAAATTCTGACATGTAAAAATATTAAAAAACGACCGACATTAGTGTCAAGTCTTTAGTTTTAGCATCGTTATTAGGATAAATTAATTGATGGCCGTCCCGTTGCCAAGTTCAGCCTCCAGTGGATGTAATATCTCCTTAGCACTAATAGGGGGGAGTACGATTGACATACATAAACGACCGCTATTAGTGCTAAATCCGTAGTTTTCAGGTTCCCTATGTTAATTGGTGACAGTGAGCTTTAAGTTCAAGTTCAGCCGTCCAGTACGTAACGGTAAGATTCCCTAACACACTTAGGAAGAATGGAAAGTGGTAATAGATAAAATCATAGAAAACGACTTATATTAGCATTGGCGTCTCTGGCATGTAAAATTTTAGGGTGACATTAAAGAAAGTGATTTAAATGGCATTACCTAGCCTAACCTCTTTATTATCTTCGATTTCATTTGTTGCCTTTCTGCTTACTTTCACGGATCCCATAAGGTATATTAAGAACTCTTGTTATAATCGTTTCACAGCCTGACTATTATATTGAAAATAAATATAATTATTATTATTATTATTTATGTTATTCCGTCGTTAGTAAATAAATTAAATTTTGAATATTTTGTACTTTAAAATATTGGGGAGGACGCGTTCCCCTCGACCCCCCGCCAGAGACGCCCGTGCATATTAGTATATAGAGTCATAGTTTTTGGGCTCTATAAGATGACTAGCGACACTTCCGATATCGTTTAGAAACAAGTTCAGTCCCCGTTAATACCCCTGGGGGGAATGGTGGCATGAAAACTGTCGACCGATATTAGTTTGGAATCCATAGTTTTCAAGGTCTATTAAGTTAATTGGTGACACTTTCTATAGCATTCAAGTCTAAGTTTAACCCCCATTAGCACCCCTATGGTAGTAGAAAGTGGCTGACATGGAAAAGAAAATCAAAAACGATCGATATTAATGTCGAATCCATAGTTCTCAATGTCGCTGAGATTTAATAATTACACTGCAGATAGCATTAAAGTCCAAGTTCAGCCTCCATTGTCATGGGGGTGAGTAGGGTGAAAAATAAAATGTCCCAAGCGACTGAGATTAATGTCGAATAAATAGTTTGGGTTCGTCAAGCTATTAGGTTACAACCGCGATGACATTTAATCCCGAGTTTAGCTATGAAGCAACATGTCGGCTAGATTGGAAATATGCAAGGGCAACGCCAAAATCGCTACTCGCACATCTATATATATTTGGAAATATGTTTATGAATGTATATTGCATCCTAACTCCGAAACAGCTGGAACAATTTTAACCAAATATAGTAGATAAATGACGCACAATCTTTTTTTTGAAACAAAAAAAAAAAAAAAAATTGGAATGCGACACCCCAAGTGGATTTTGGAAGGGGTGACATGTAAAAATAATGCAAAACGATTGGTTAGTGTGTAATACTGGTTTTGGGGTTGTTGAAATGAACAGTGATACTTTCCAACATCGTTTAAGCTCAAGTTTATTCTCATCAGCAAAGGTAAATAATAAGTCAATAAGGACTGAGATTTGTGTGAAACTTATAGTTTTCGGGGCGGGAAAGCGTCTGACCCGTTTACAATGACTTTTGAAAGATAGTACCCACTTCAAGCTGGATCTTTTATTCCTGTGATAAAAACCTGTGAAAACTGATGTAGCAACAACCTTAGTTAGGCCATGATCCTCTCATGTGCCAAAAATCAAAATCTGTGCAGTGGTCAGCGACAGGCGGGCCGCCAAACATTGTTACAATTATTCTTATGCATATAAATTAGGAAATAACACCTCCGTCTAATCATGTTCTTGAAGAAAACTAACTTCAAAGCATCTATGAGCTTGGTGGGGATATCGTTTCTGTTGGTTTTCTCAAGAGTCTACTCATTACCAATTCCTTCGTAGCCACATATTTGCGTTCAGCGTAAAGGACATATAACTAGTGTAGTCCTCACGGTGGTTTAGTGGCTCAGCGCTCGTGTCTTTGGCACACATGGTCCCAGGTTCGATTCTGGGTGGGAGAGTATTGAACGCATTACTATCGTTCAAATTCCACCTTAAACTGTATATCCACGTCTTTTATAGCCTCGATGTTGAAAAAGGGCGCTAAACTTTAGCAAGCAACAACGTAGGGCAGCGAACTAACAATTGAATTTAAAATTCCCGACTATGTATTTAGAATACTGTAAGAGGAAAATTTGGGTTGATTGATTTTGCAGAATGGGTCTGAACAGAAGAAGAATGATTTCTTTTCTTTATTTTTTTTAACTGAAGAACCAGGTCTCGTATCATATCTCGTCAAACAAGATTCAGTCTTGCCTCGTCTCGAATCTAGTCACAACACATGTGTCGCCTCGTTTTGTGGTCAACCCTAGACACACAGTTACAATACCAGTCATTACATTTTCCTATTCTCTGACTTTCATAGCGAAAAGAATGACAACGAGTGTACCGAAATATGAAGTAGTTACAGGTGTAGAATTCTACGAAACAGTGAGAGAAACCCGTACATTAAATACTCTTGCTTAATAAAACAATTCTAAGGGTATTTTACTTGTATTACACTTCTTGCAACTTTGTTAGTAATTTATATTTATATTTTAATTACACACTTTTTTTTTTCCAATTTGAGTATGGATTCTAGTAGACATGTTGATGTCTACAGTGAGTTTGTAAGTTTGTTTATAGAACTTGTGTGTCGGTCATGACAAGACGCAACTTCCTGTTATAAAATGCACTAATTAAAAGTTATAAACACTGACGCCGAAACACCTGCTAATGCATATTCATGAGTTCCGTAACATTATATGTGACTTGTCAATACACAGTACACACTATATACAACAACAAATTGTATTTCTAGAGAGAAAAGAAAAACGACAAAACAGTTCTCACAAAATCTCATAACCACGTGGAGATTCTTCCCACAAATATAAAGAAAATTTATCAACATAATACTTAATTGACAAATAACTGCACAGAAAAAAAAATGAAGGTACGGGCAAGTTTTGCTTAGGTCATATTTGCGTGAATATAGACAAACATTTATTCACTTGTAGCAATATATTAAGATTCAATGTACATTTAGGACTAAACCACGACATAAAATCACTATAGTATCTGTCGAACGTGCAAGTTTATAAACAGCATAGATTGCAGCACAGGAAGGTTTAAATGACTTGGAGTTGAATGATGATTGGCAGTATTTATGTGCATTGAATAGCGGAGATACACTTACTTCTCTTTGTGCCTGAGTTCGCAAATTTCTAACTCAAATTGGTCGCAAATTGTCTCACGTGAACACCAAAATTTCCTATTAGGAACCAAACCTGGAACTTTTATTTACCACCCACAACTACTTTGAAAACTTTTTCTTTTTTCTTTATTTTCTTTCTTTCTTTCTTTTTTTCTTTCCTTTCATTTTTGTTTAGTCATTCTGTCTGTAGGTTTTATAATAAATAAATAAAAGCAATATATGTTATGACACGGAACGCTTCGCCAACTCGACAATATAGAGTTCTGTTTTAGTTAAATGATATGTATTCTGCGCTTGTGTACGGAATACCTTGGTTCCACTTCCAGCTGGGAAACATGTTTATTTATTTCGTTGCTTAATAAACTTTCAGAAAAAAAAAGCCTGCCAGTCGAAATAATTCAAACTGAATTAACAACAATGGCAAAAAATGGAAAGATGTTTGCATTTTAAAGATGCCATCGGTACATCCGCCTGATAGAACAGGAAACCTCTGCATAGAGTCAGTCAGGAAAGTCGCCCACCGGGTTCGATCCATGGACCTCTTGATTATTGAAAGCAAGGACGCCAACAAATAAATAGTATATCCCCATTAAGTAAAAAATATAATACAGTATGAAAATATCACGGGAAGTATATCAATACTGAAATACTTCCAACCACACGTTTTGGTTTAGAAATCTTCTTTCCAAAGGAAAATCAGTTAAAATATACGTAAGAACCAAGCAACATTTTATTTGTTCCTTCGACCTTTATTACAAGCCCTAACTGCCAGTTTCAGTAACATCTCAAAATTAAATTTTGAAGGTTTTTTTTTACTAAGTACTATATATAAAAAGTAAAACAATCGTTAAGCAAAAATATAACGTTAAATAGTATTAACGACACGTTAATGTTCAATAATCGTCGCTGAGGTTGATGATGTATATTCAAATATTATACGTTAATTTGTACACGGAATACCTATATATATATAATACTGACGACTATTTTTTTAACAACACTGTACCTAAAATATTACCTTCATTTCCGACGGAAAAAGTGTCATACTGTGAGTTATCCATCTGATTTTATGCTTTAGTAAATACCTCGTTACACACACACACACACACACACACATATATATATATATATATATATATATATATATATATATATTACGAAAAACAATAATTTACGACAAATGTTTACGGCTTTCTCTTTCATATTCATACATTTATATATATTATACATACATACTCGAAGGGACAAAGTAATTTCGTGGTGGACCCATGAAATCGTAATGATGCGATAAAATTCGAAAGAACAACCAATTCTTTCAACTCCGATTGTATGACACAACCATTATTCTCACCTTCCCGCAATTTGTTCGCAGCATGAGTTTAGTGTTTGCGGCGTCAGTGCGTTTTTAGATGCTAAAAACGAAGAGACTGAACAGTGCTTGGAGGCGTTGAATAAATGAAAACGCCACAGGTATTAATACTTACAAAACGATTTGTATCGGAACCTCACCCAACCAAACTCTTTTAAAAATGCTTGTAGTACGTACTGAACGGAGATTAGTCCTGGCGGGTAATTCTGAAGGACATTAAAAGGAGGGAAAAAAAGAAGACGGAATGGAATATCTCTTCCTCTGCATTGATTCTTCACAATTATAATGGCCAAAAATTTCAGATTGGGTGTTCGAACCAACAATCAGATATCGAATTATGGATCTTAAAGATAATTTAGATCTGGATCTGAAAACCTGATAATTGTAATCGATAAGCGACAGTTTATTACTATTTATATCCTTTCTCAGTTACAAGGCTATACAGGACATGCCCTTAATTTTCTAATGAAATCTGAACCATTAGATTATGTTCAATCTTTTTCCACCGGGAATCGAACCCGGAAACTCGTACTCCGAAGGCACGAGTGTCTGCCACTGGACCATCAATAAAGGCTATAATCCAGAAAAGAGTTATCCGAAATCTTGTTAGCAGTCGCTTAGTGTCAATATACTTTCAATTCTCCATTATTCACGTAAAATATTGCGATTATATACGAACGTTTCCGTCTCGCAATTATTATTACTATTTTTAATATCAGGACACTAGAATAACGCTTAAGCTTGAAACAAACACTTTTGATTATTACAGAAAACACAAAATAATAAATTCCTAGAAAAGAAAGCTAGCTCAATAAATTTGAAAGTAATAGCAATAACAATTAAAGTTTAAAATAGCAACAAACAAATAAAATGAAACAATATTACAATATATTTGTAACCCTATCCATCACGACTCTGGAACTCACTAAAGGAATAATTAACACTTCTGACCAGAGTGTATACACATGTTTATTAAAACTAAAATAAAGTTTAACGGTATTTTAGTTTTAAAAAATAAGTGTATAAACTCTGGTCAGAAGTGTTAATTATTCCTTAAGATATGTGTATTCTTTTGTTTGAAGAAACTATTTTAAGAGAGAAAATGGACTAGCCTCCAAAATGGACAAATCCATATCAATATTGTGTTCATGAGTTTTCTCGGGGTACTCCTGGTTCCTTCCGCATTACCATTCCCCTGATTCTTTCATGATTATCACTCACTTGCCTTCATCATTCGTCTCTCTTATAGTCCAAAAGGTATAACGTCGTTCGCTTCCCGCGCTTAGACATGTTCGTCACCGAGGGCGTGGTTATAGGATAACCAATCACCACCTTTCAGATTTGCCTAACTTACTCATCTCAAGGTCACTCAACCTAAACCATCTACTGCGCTCAGCGAGCCACGAGTAATCAAGCTGGCAACTCCGCATAAACATCACTACAAATTTTCACCGGAAGCCCTTTCGTACTATAGCCTAAAGTATAGAACTGTGAGACGTTAAGCTGAAAGATTTCATTTTAATTTTTATTACTGTCATAGTACTTTTGAAACCATAATACACACAAGGTAAGTTAGTTTATCGGTTGAAATAAATTCAACAACCCAGCAGAAAAAGAGTGAGGGAAAATAAGTTATAGCATAAACTCATACCCTTTAGTTAGCAAGACTGCAGAGAAGGGTACTCCTAAAATTTAATCAGAAGCTGACCGTACTTATTAAAAAAAAGTACAGAAAAATTCCGATGAAAAATCACTTCCCTTCCAACGATTTTAAACAAGTCGGGAGAAACACAGTCTCAAACTCCAAGGGGAGCAAACAGCAATGTATACACAAATGAAACTCAGGAGAAGGGGGAAGGGAGGAAAGCAAAGAAATGCTTCTTCAAGATTCTAATTACTTCTTTCCAGACCGTTTTCGTTTGTCCTACACAAACACAAGAGTCTAACGAGGAAAACTAGAATGTATCGGGGGTTAATTAAGCAGAAAATTAATGATAGCAGCCGGAGGCATATAGATACCTCAATGGCTTTTCGACAACGAAGAACTTTATGGTTTCCACCGAAAGATTTAATTTAATAATAATAATAATAATAATAATAATAATAATAATAATAATAATAATAATAATAATAATAATAATAATAATAATAATAATAATAATAATAATAGACGACTATCTAAAAAGACACAACAATGTTGCATAAAAACACCAGTTTTTCGCACATAACATGGAATTAATCACCGATATTAAGCCATACTGCAAATGCCAGCCAAGTCCTGTACTTGAAAACGATAAGTACAAATTCTACTGAGATGGGATCTGGAAATCAGAACAGATATAACGGTACCTGCAAACAGACCTGACATCACTATTATCAATGAAATGAACCTACAGGTAGCTCTCATAGAAGTAGCAGTACTATTGACTCATAATATACACACCATATTCAGTATGGAAATAAGCAAATATAAAGACCTGGTTGACGAAATCAGAAAGTTGTGGAAATATCAGAAAGTTACAGTAAGAACAATCATTATCTCAGCTACAACGATTGTCCCTAAATGTACTGTGTCGCAAGTTGAACAGATAAACGCAAAACATCTAACAAATCTACAAAAATCAGTAATACTAGACACGTGTCATATGGTCAGAAAGTTCTTTGGAGAAGAAGAACTCTTCAAACAATTTACACGTGCCAAAGACGGCTGTCAGATTATTAAGCTGAAACGAAATACAACAGTAATAATAATAATAAATACTCTCCTGTACTCTCTACACAGCGAATCATTCACATATAAGTATGAATTTCCTGCCATTCCTCACAACATCTGTACATGTCCCTTTACAGACACGTGAAAGACGTCTTGATAAAAATCGATAAGGGGTAACATAAACGGGAGATTTCTTCGATTATTTTTCAATATCTCACACCGTTTGCAAGATTTGAGCCTACATCCGGTTGGAGTTTCTAATTCACGTATGACCAATGTTTTCTTTCTTTTTGCATGCAGTATGTAATAAGCAAATACATTACATATACAATTAATTATAATGGCAGTTATATATGGTGTTCATTGGGCAAAACACTTCAAACAATAAATATTAATCTTAGACTGGAGAAATGGTTATCCTTCGTTTTTCATTATCATTTGGCCATGAAATAAACGCCTGAGCGATATACAACTCCTGTATACAACAATGTTGTGTTGGAATGTATAGCGCGAAGGATATGACGCTTTACTTTTTAAAATTTCAACGTTTCCAGTGTACCCCTAGAATGTAATAAAGAAATAACGGCCACGTTTCTTTTTAATATTCAATTAGAATTGGACAGCTACACAAAATTTGGAATCGACCATTAAAAACGGCACTTGTGGTTTTCGAGATCTCATTATCGAAACGATTGGAGACAAATAAATAAACCTAACACTTTTTCATATATAGATTGTTGATGCTTAATATTAATCATCAATAAAATTATAAGCTAATTATCCTAGTACACCCTATTAGAAGTACTTTAGAAAGAAAATACAACGGAGAAAACATTCCTTTCATTAGATATTCTTTTTCACTGAGCAGTAATTTAACCACTAGTCCTGCACACCTACTTAGCATAGATAATCTAGTTTGAAACAGACTAGAATTTTAAGCTGAAACAGAAAAGCAAACAAACAAAAGAAGAAAAAAAAACGAAATTCCTAAGTTCATTAGCAGAAATTTCCATTTGGACTTCGTCATTAACTTGAAATCCCAGACACGTATTATGAGACAGGACGAGTTTAAAAGTCTAAACGAAGAATCTTATTATGGCGTGCTGATATATACTGCAAAAAATAATTCGGACTTTTTCTCCTTTTTAAATGATATTAACATTATTCTCTTTCAAGAAACGTATTTGTACAATTGAGTTCTATTGCCACAGTTTTTGCTGTCCTTCCAAAATAGATTCTTTTTTTTATAAGTAAACATTCATCCTTAACTCCCCATTGCACCTTACACTGAGTGCAGTGCAACGTTATGAAGTTAAAAATATTGAATTTGAACATCATTTCTGTGGGATTTATCGTGATTCTTCTGTTTCATTCCACATTTGACCATTTTTTTTTTCACAATCGTTTACTCTCTCTTAATAATTCGCCTCCTTCAATTTAAAGGGCATAATCGTGGAACATAAAATAACAAATTTCATTTAATTTAAACAATTAGAAGTGAATATCCACGTTTGTCTAGGAAAGAAGTTATCCAGAAATTGCAACATTAAGCAACAAATGAACAGATGCATTACTTGTACATAAGCTAGGTTGGAGAGCAGTTGGAAGGAACAGCTCCATAATGAAAACTAAAATGCCAATGTGCAGTGGCGTATTTACGATTTTGTTTCGGGGGGGGGGGAGCTTTGCCTGAAAATATGAAAATTCTGCAAGATATTTCATATACTTTACTATTGTAAGATTTCGGGGGGGGGGTAACCCCGGAAGCACCGCCCCTAAATACGCCACTGCCAATGTGCCTTATCGCGTAAAGTTTTCAATGAACGCATATTGCCTGCTTTATTCACCAGGCGAATATTGATGGTACAGTCCGCAGCAAAAAACCCTGCAACATGAGGATGTAAGTTTATTGTGAAACGACGAAGTCTTTTGTTCCAAAAAATGTGCAGGGGAGGACGCCGAGGTTTCTTCTGGCATGATTCGTGCCACTTAGACGTTATGTTGATTCCTTGCGCTGTTAGGCGTAGTTTCACAATAAACTTACATACTCATGTTGCAGGTTTTTTGCTGCGGACTGTACATATGGATTGGAGCCGTAGAACAGAGAGTGAGACATACAACCTCTGCAGACTATATCCAACGAAGCTTGGAAAGATGTATCCAAGGATCGACCGCAAAGATAAGAAAATAATCATATGAATCAGGAAGAGGACAGAAGCGACGGATAATAGCATCAACATAAGACACTGACGTGATAGTGGACTAGATATGTTGTATGAAGAACTGATTAACTGCGAAGAAACCCAACACTGGATACAAAGAGTCGAGAAGTGGCCTAGGAAACGTCCTTATACACAGTGGTATGCGGAAATCGAGATGCGCTGAGAAGTATTGTGGAAAATAATTGCTCAAGGTAGATAGATTTACCACTGAAACTTCAGCTCTTATTATAGCAACTCTGAATAAACCGCGTTCTTATATACACATACTTATAGTAGCATCGCCTGTACACCTTTGGAATTTTGACTATAGTACAATCGCGAATTTTCAGTTATAATTGTTTAACCACAACATGAGTTTGTCAGAAAGACTGGAGAGATCCAGGTTTTTGACGCTGTTTGACGTTTTATTTTTCCATTTCATGCCACCTTCTGCATTCACATTTTAAAAATCCCAGCATAGTAAATGGTTTTGGTAGGTCTTTTACGGTAACTACAAAAGTACACAGACTATTCGAATCGTAATAATTATTTCATTTACTACCATAATCCAAAATGTGGGAAGAAATTTTCGAAAGAAGCCGTCCAAGGGCTACATTTAAAGGTGCCAATCCAATATTCGCCTGGTACAACTGAAAAACAAATTTCAAGTACTCAGTAAAGAGAGCCTTCAACGAGATTCGAACTCAAGATATTTTGATTGCGAAACGGAAATGTTAAATGGTCATCTAGTCCCAAAATTAAAATAAATAAGTAAATAAACGAATAAATAAAGATGTACATGAAAACGCACAGCATGTAAATAATTACTATGTATTCTTTTCTGTATCAATTACATGAGCACTGCATTTTGCATAAAGCTGCCTCCTGAAAATGTGGTTTACTTCAAATGGCTACGTTGATCATGAACATCAAAGAGACACACGAATAGAAGATTAAACCCAGAGAGGCAAAGGCATCGTTTGTGAAGAAAAGTACTGTATTAACAGGGGTGCAGCATTTGGTTGTCAGCTCCAAAGGGGTATGAGTAGCTAAACAGTGCTTCAAGCAATGCGATGCTATCGGAGAGTCCTAACATTACAAAGGAACAAAATTAACTGTGTCCCACAAAGCCCATTAACCTTTAGAGAGTATATAGTAGCTTCATACGTTCCTTAACTCTTGCATTCTTATACCTCTTTATGCCAGGAACCCGTGATGCAATTACACACAATATCAATATATATAACAAATAACGGCGTGAAGTGTCCTGTGTGTTGCCTTACTTTCAGGATACAGTTCAATGTGACTTTTTGTAGCTGTTAATTCAGATTTTGATCATACATATGAGTAATATTATCTATAATAAATCTCACAATTATTAAAGAACAGTTACCAAATTCAAATCAACCCTTAAACAAAACTGACTTGACTTTTATTACGATTTTCACAAAGAAAAAGAAAGAAAAAAGGGGAAAAATAACTTTCTGGATTCTTTACGGTAAAATAATTCTATTTGGGTTCTTGACGGTAAGAATAAATAACATATATTGTACATGTAGGGTCACTAATGGCTCGTTAGTATCGCAAGTTCAATAAATCCCTTAGCATTAACTTTTGCCTATGATTGTACTTTATAACTTATAGTCAGTCTACTAAATGAAACTTATTCACAATTCTGATTTGCATTAAGAAAAAAAAAAAAAAAAAAAAAAAAAAGAGGAAGGATAATAAATAAGTGTTCTACACAGTGATCTATTTGTGGAAGTTTCATTATATACAGTTTGCGTCGACATTATTTTCTCGTCTCTGAAACAACGTTAACAATAATAAATACATCACACGCTTCCTAACGAACGTGCATCAACGATGCAGTTATTTGACATCGCATTTTATTAGCTCTGTCTTATACGAGCTGGTCTGCGGAAGGTCTCCAAACACCACGCTATTCTAAATAAATTACGTCAGTTTTAGACTATTGAAGCAGCGCGGCTAGCCACATATGAACACGCAATTCACAAAGGTGTTGAAGCCTACCATCGTATTGGTGCATATGGCTCTCTTCGTGTGTGTGTGTGTGTACAAAGCCTGAACTGTTGTGCGTGCCATAATATCGATTTGTGTTAGGAACGTCAGCTTATGTCATACGGCCGTGCAGCATGCAAACACTTTTACAACAAGGTTTAACCTACTTAGCGTTAATAATAATAATAAAAAAAGAATGGGTCGTGCAAGGTTCATAATCATGAAACTCATAGATTCATCCTTGACTCTAGTATTAGTACAAATGTTAACTCAACTTAAATATGGTATTTGAACACAAAAATCATCGCTTTTAAACACCTCGGATTAATTTCTAACTACAAACATATTGCAAGAGGTGTTTAATATTGTATCACCAACAAACTAGATGAATAGTAGCGTATTAAGCTTGCATTTCAGAACTTCCAAAATTCAAAATTATGAACATCCTTTCTTCCCTTCATTTCAGCAAGGCCAAGTTCTGCTAAATTGTAGTGTAGTCTCAAGAATTTTTAATTTCTAATTCGAGAGTTTAATTTTAATATCCAGTGAGAAATGTGCATAATAGAGTAGCATAGTATCGAATTTACGTATCTGTCAATGATGTGCATGATAGTAACTATGGTTTCAAATATGTTTACCTTTAAACACATATGGCATTAATTTTTCGTTTAAAAATGTGTGTGTATCAAAATTTCTAACATTAATACACGTTGATCACGAAGTCCGTGAAACAACTAAAAAGGGCTGTATATTCACTGAGAAATAGACATATGCATGATAAAACGAAATACTGATTCGCCAAATTACGTCACATTTTACAAATTTTCGACAAGATCGCACGGTACGCACTATCCTATAGTCAAGTTCAGTCTATACCCGATTCAGTAGATCAGAGGTGACAGTAGCATAAGTGTTGTTGTAGATCTTTCAGAATTCAAAGTTTGAAATCTGTTGACCATAGTGGCCAACGCGTAACCACGCAATTTCTTTTCTACTGCTGTGCTGGCACCATTTTTTACGTGTGCAAACGTGACGCTCTCGGTGGCTTGACAAAATGACCAGTAATACAAAGTATACCTTAATTCGAAAAGGGTTATTTTATACTGTGTTATGTTTATCGCAATCAGACAGGTGCACACCGTTTTGATCAAGGTGCACCGTTACCTGCTGTTGCATATTTTCCATGGCTCACCACAATGTTTCCCTTGTGGTGTTCTTGATTTCAACCGAAGTGTCCTTCAGTAAGCTCTACAGATATAAATCCGGGCTGCTCAGTTTGGGGAAGTTTGAAGAGCGCAAGGGTTCAGAAATGACTCAGTTGGGAAAGAAGCAATCGAACGTGTGTTATTTGCGTCCTTGAATTTTGCTGTCGCCTATAGGACCTTCAGCTAGTATACAGCACTCGAATTCGCAAGGCCCATGGATTAATATGTCATAACTTTGATCGGTTCTATTAATCTACTGTGGAATTATTAGCCTTTGAAGATGTTAATTCAGTCTATAAAGATACGAATAATCAAGTTTATTTACAATTACCAAATTTAATAAATCCCAATAAAATATTTCAAAACAAGCAATCATTTTATTCATTTGAGGTGATCACAACACAAGGAAATCAAATTAAATTACCACAACTGTGAGAAAAAGAGACAATGTTCGTGAAAAGTTGACTTACAAAGGTGGACTTGATTCTCCTGTGCATTAAACGCGTCATTTGGTACTTCCAAAGAACAGATTCTTGAAATCTATTTGGTCAACATTAGATCAGTAAATCACACGCTTTATATGTACTCAACAACGATATATACTACATGAAGGGTAGGCTTTGTTCGGCCATGTTTCTCACTTTACTACTGTCTAGTCAGTATGTTACTGGTACTATCTAGCCCTCCTCGCCGTTCTAGTGGCCAGAGAGTGTGTCTTTGGCGCACGAGTACCAAGGTTCAATTCCCAGAGGAAGGGAATCGAACGCACTACAGTGATTCAGGTCCCACTTTAAACTGTAGGTTTTGCTCTAAATAGTCTCGCTACAGACCATGAAAGTCTATACAAAACAATCAATCAATCAATCAATCAGTCAATCAACCAATCAAGGCTTTCTATATAGGTGTCGTTCCTATAAGAAACGCTAAACGTCCTCACTGGGAATTGCACCCCAGAAAAAAAAATGCACTAATTTCAATGAAATAACTCCTGAAAAATGTTCTGAATTCTTGTCACCGCATACAGTCAATCTAGTCTCAAGGTAGAATACAAGGTGTGATTAAAAAGTACGGTGAATGTGGTTGTACAGTGCCATCTATGAAAGCTGTATCCATTTCGACTACTAAGTCTGGTGGTCTAAACATTTGGTACAGTCAGTGTTGTGTTTGAACAAGTTGTGACATGCAAGTTGGCTTCCAGTTGCAGAAGAGTGCATATTAAGAGTGCCTGTCACGCGCCAACATTAAATTTTGTTCTAAGCTGAGAAAAAAGTACCAAAGAAGCTAACGAAATGTCATAATGAATGTATGGCAATGAAGCGGTGGCGTTGAAGACTGTTTACAAATGGAACGAGCGATTCAAAAGCGGTAAAGAGTGCTGAAAACGAGCAACGACCGAGACATCCTTCGACGCCAGAAACAGAATAAAGCATGCAAAAAGTGGCACAAATGATTTGTTTAAATAGACGAATGACTATTCGAGAGTTTTCAAAAAAAAAAAAAAAAAATCTTGTATGAATCCGTGAAAAACATTTTAACTGCCGATTAAATGGACAAATAACTTTCTTTTTTTTATCACGAAAGCGCGCTGTGCCACACCTTGCTTCCGCGAGTTTATGGCCGAAAAAAATATTCCTGTCTGTCTACATTCGCTGCACTATCCATATATAGCACCATATGACTTCTGGGTCTTCTCAAAAATTAAAACCGTGCTTAAGGGTAAACTTCTTGATACCATTCCTGATATTCAGAGGGCCACAACAGAGCAGCTGAACACCCTTTAAAACGAAGCCTTCCAGAAATGAATTCAACATTGGCGTAAGTGTGTTGCTAGCCAAGGGCAGTATTTTGAAGGAGATTAAATCAAATTCCATGTATGCTTATTACTTTGTTTTTAATACAATTATTCATCATATTTTTTTTTATCACACCTCTTACTTGTCTGTGATACAAACTTTAATTGAGGCTCAAACAACACTTAGAATCTTCCACATAAAGACTTGATGTTGAAATGGGACATTAAAACCCATGGATAATCAATGAAAATTCAGAAGTCCATATAACCGCAATCTGTTAATATTTTAACATAAAATCTATTTTTTTTTCTAGTTTGAATCTGTTCTGTACTGTACCAAAAAAAAGTACTATTTCTTCTTTTTTTCTTATATTCTCATTTAAATTCTATTCCAACCATACAACAGAATAGTATCGCATCGCATTTCTTTTCGAAAAGATCGTGACCCAAATCCATGGCTATCTTTTACGTCTGCGAAATTTTATTTGGTGAATTTTGTTTCAGAATATGTAGTACAGTTACATAGTCGATATGCAAATGTACAGAATATAACAGAATAGAAAAAAAAGAGTAATACTTTACTAACAGGCTACTTGCTGTACTTCTTACTTACAGTGTCAACTGTACAAGACGATGAACATAGTGATTAATATACAAATGAAGTAGTTATGAAGATATGATTATTGACATAATAAATGTAACAGATTCTATAAAGATTGCTATTATTATTAATAATAAGCTGTGCACTTTGCACACCTCTAATCTCAGCTTGCGTGACATTTTCTTCTCCTTTTAAATAGAGCAAACTAAAATATTGATTTTGAGGAAGTATATATTGAAGATCGTAACAGAAAAATAATAATAAAAAAAAATGTTCAATAGAATAGTAAAGTTTCTTACGTTAAAATAAATGATTGCACTATAATAAAGGCTCGCTTTTTTTTTTAAAAAAAATCTTATTTTGGGTTTAATGTCCTTGTTCAACGCTGTCTCTAAGGATCAAACTCGGACCTCCAAATCAAAAGCAGCAATTCTGTTACACAAAAAGTCACACAAAACATTGACAATAATAAGGGGTGATGAATAAAAGCTGAAATCGAAATAAAATATTGTTTTATTCGACTGTAAGATTTATTGTTTGTGTTACACTTAATCACAAAAACAGACAACAGTATAAAAAAAAGTGAAATTTTGTGCACATGAATTCAGTGGAAGGGCGGATCCAGTATATGATCAAGGGAGAGGCTAAACCATAGTTTCCCGCTTTTTCCAGTGTAAAGCAGGATTGAAGCCCATTTTATTTAGTGTTTACCTGAGCGTCAAGAGGGGGACTATAGCCCTTATAGTCTCCCTTGGATCCGCGTCTATGTCCAAAACACCGACAAACGTTTGGGAGGTGATTCCTGACATTAAGATAAGACAAAAAGTATAGACCAACCTGGGTACAGAAATCCGTCATTTCGAAGTTACAGGCTGCCGAAAACATGAAAAAAAAAAAAATAAAGGTCCATAACTCCAATACTATGGGACAGGCTCTGAAATTAGTTCGATTGTCCCCCACAGAAAAAAAAAAAAAAAAAAAAAACTCCTGCACAAAATGCTATCCGCTAGCCTAACAAGTAAGACAGATGAGCTGGTATTTTACAATAAGTCATGATTTATCATTATTATTACTAGTTCATTCCCCCTGAAAATCTTCCCCTAGTTTCCAAGTTGCATGCACACTAGCGACATCTCTTAGTATCGGGTAGGAGGTAACGCAGCTAGCGACAACTATTAACCTTACCGTAAATTATTGGGTATCAGTGTGACGGACGGTCTTGCGTTTATAACAAGGAATCAGAATGTTTAAATATTTTGCCTGACTGTTTATGCAACCCGCAACATTTAATTGTTTTAAAATTTGCACATCAGTGTTACTCAGAGATTATTATGAGTTTGGTTTTAAGTATTAAGTATTGAGAATTACTTTCACGTAGGTATAGCATAATTTCGAACACATTCATAACAGATTTCTTAATATGGTTCTACACAGGCACTTTTTTTTTCTTTCTAAAAGATAATCTGTGAAAGAATTTTGGAATTCTTTTCACCGCCAGCCAGTAGCTTATAGGCCAATAAACGCAGAAGAGTTTGTGTGTGTGTCGAGAGAGAAAAAGATAGACGAAAGAGCATGTAAGCGATCACATGCACAGTTAGTGGAAATCCGAACTATCAAATGCGTGTTAAACCTCAGTCAACGTTAATCCGTTTCGAACCTTTAAGCTGCTTTCAAGGACGATAGTTCTGAACTAGAAAAGGGCAAAAATTTCCTTTTTTCTTTCGTCTTCTTCCCGTTTCTTGCTTCCTTCATTTTCTGTAAAAAAAATGCCAAGCTAAAAAGATAAGACGAAACGAAGCTTACTTTAATTTAATATAGTTTTTGGTTTGTTCTGTATTAACAGAAGTAGAAAAAAAGACGTTTATAATTCACTAATTTATTATTAATAAAAGTGTTTTGACATGTTAGGAGATATGTAATAGAACATTAGCAGTATGATTTTCTTATTAGGAATATATATCAAGCCATCGGATAAACTAACTCCGGTTTACGAAACTCGTATGTTGATCTCAACAGAAGCCTAAGTCCTCCACTGAATCTTGTTTATTATCGTACGTGTATACCAAACCAATCAATGGATTCCTGTCATTATCTTATGGCTAACCAATTTATGAATCCTGCTTATTATCACATGCCTAGCCAATCCAGTGATCCTGCTCATTAGCTTGTGCCTACCTAATTCATGGATCCTTCTCATTTTCTTATGCCTACCCAATCTATCGATTCTGCTCACTATATTGTGTCTACTCAATCCATTGATCCTGCTCATTATCTCTTGCCTAGTCGTTCTATGAATCCTGCTAATTTTTCTATGCCTAGCTAATCTATAGATCTTGTTCCTCTCCTGTGGCAAACAAATCCATTGATCCTGCCCATTATCTTGTGTTACTCAATTAATTGGTCCTGCTCATAATATTGTGCCTAACCAATCCATGGATCCCTCTTATTATTTTGTGTCTACCCAATCCATTGATCCTGCTCACTATATTGCGTCCATTCAATCCATTGATTCTGCTCGTTATCTCTTGTTTAGCCAATTTATGAATTCTGTTCATTATGATATGCGTAGCCAATCCATTAGTCTTGCTCATTATCTTTTGTCTCACCAATCAATTGATCCTGCCTATTATCTTATTCCTACCCAATTCGTGAATCCTTCTCATGATCTTGTGCCTACCCAATTCATGGATCCTTCTCATTAGCTTGTGCCTACCCAATCCATCGATTCTGCTCACTGTCTCCTGCCTAATCAATCTATGAATCTTGCTCATTATTCTATGCCTAGCTAACCTATAGATCTTGCACACTATCCTGTGTGAAACCAATCCATTGATCCTCCCATTATCTTACACTACCCAATTCATTGATCCCTCTCATTATCTTGTGTCTACCCAATCCATGAATCTCTCTCATCATCTTGTGTTTGGTCAATTCATGGATCCCTCTCATTATATTGTGCCAACTCAATCCATCGATCCTGCTAATTATATATTGCCTAAAAAGTCTATGAATTCTGCTCTTTATACTATACCAAGCCAATCCCATAGATTCTGTTCGTTGTCTTTTACCTAATCAACCCATAGATACTGCTCATTATCTTGTGGCTATCCAATCCATGTATCCTGTCCATTATTCTATATCCAGCCAATACAATCATGTTTGTTGTTACGCCTCAGGAAAATTTGTTTATATATTATACTCCCACCATCATCTTGGTCTACCCAAAAGTGTTCCTAATAGTCCCTTTGTTAAAAGTTTCCCTAATAGAAATCAATATATTCTGCGTATATATTCAATATACGAAACATATCACGCCCAACTTAGTCATCTCGATCTTAGTACTTGTATGGTATTCGGTAAAGAAAATGTCGACTTAATTCATGGCTATTATTTTTTTTTCCGCCACACACAAATTATCCAATGTTACGAGACACTTCAAATAGCCTTTTCGACTTCAGCATAGTCGAGTTGGATTCGATTCTTGGTGGGAACCTGTGTGTTTCGGATCCCACGTTAAGATCTCTCATACACAAGCTTCTGAAAAGGAAAGCTACATTTCCTTCCACGCACTTTACAGTATTGCAATAGAATTTGACAAAGTTTAAAAATATCAAAGTTCTCTTTTTCTTTCTTTCTGTTTTTGTTTTTAAAGCAAATCGCTATGAAACTATCAACTATGTCACTGTAGACACTACAAAGAAGATGAAAACATACGTATGTATGAGAACAAAAGTGTTACACAATTTCCAGTGATAAATATATGTATATAACACCACTTATATGTTTGTAAAAAAAAAAAATCAAAGCTTTTCTGTGTAAAAATTGTGTTTACATGTAGGGAAAAAGGCGTGTAAAAGTTAATCACATTGTATTCCAAAAAAATATGTTTTGAAATGTTAAATGGTGATTATAGTTAATAATATTTTTCTCCTAATAATTACAATTCCTTTTCCATACGGTTCTAATTTTCTGAAGACAAAGAAGAAAGAAAATTAAGATTTTTTAAAAAATAAATTTGCAACCATATTTTTGAACTTTATAAGTTATATACACAATGTTCTTTCTTCTATACTAGTAAACAAATTATTATTTCAGATTATTACGGCCTAACTTAACTATTTTCCTTAAAGCTTGTCAACTTGCTCAGTTCTTTCTCTTTTCTTCTCCGACGATCGATCAGTATCCGTATTGGAATGTTGATTTCACAGCCTGAGCCAAGCTTTTATTCCCCCTTCCACAAACCAAGCTCTTTCGCGTTTTTTTTTTCTTTTTTATGAAGAGGGTTGAGAGACGAAGCATAATCAATACTACTTTCTCATTGTTAGCGACGAGATAATGGTGTTACTCCAATCACACGTAAATTGGCATGCTTCATTTAATACTGAGTTGAAAACAATTGATGTCAATTTCTCCTTGGGTATCCTTCATCGCAATGTCATTGAAAGAAGACGCTCTCTCATTTACAATCTGACCGACGTCAACTCCGTAATTAAAACTGACAACGGAAAGCACTTGTTACTTGCTTCGTTTTCGGAGTTGCTCGTCACCAAGCAGGATAGTGTCTCTTCCTATTTCGACTAAATAACAACAGCAATAACAGAAATAATACTAATAACAACAGTTTTCCTTCTTTTGCTGCTGCGACAATTCTTAAGTACAAACAACTTGAAATTTGTCTTCTATTTACATAAAAATGTGTATGTCTCATTGAAATGCAACACGATTTCTGTCTTCTTCTCTTTCGCAAACAATAGTCTCATTAACACCATTACTTTATTATTATTATTTTCTGTCTCTTTCTTTTAAAAAAAAAAAAATGATTTAAACGGGGCTGGAGTTCGTAATATAAACAAATACAATTTCTAATTTTTTCTCATTGCTCATTGGCTCTAATTTTTTTTTTTTTTTTGTTTCGCGTTTGCTGATTATTACCACCAGTGGCGTACGCAAAAGAGTTTCGGAGTTTTAACCCCACCCCTTTGAGCAAGCTATCACGGAGAAATAAACATTTAATATATTAAGATGTGCGCTACGAAAACTCAGTTATCCGGACAGTGGTATATTATACAAATATACGGAATCCATATATTTACGACGGAAATTTGTACGGATCATATGTTATCCATATGCTACATACGTACCGCCTTATTCTCGACTTAGATGTTATATCATGTCGCTGAAGGATGTCTGACATCTAACAGTCTTACGTATATTACATACGTCCATCTGTATGCAAGATACTTTCCACTTATATACAGTTCTTTCTTTCAGGCGGAAAGTACGTATAGATGGAACACTTATACGGAAAGTGCGTATACACGGAACACTTATACGGAAAGTGCGTATAAATGGAACACTTATACGGAAAGTGCGTATAGATGGAACACTTATACGGAAAGTGCGTATAGATTGAACACTTATACGGAAAGTGCGTGTAGATGGAACACTTATACGGAAAGTATTATAAAGCATATGTTTTCAATTATGCGTTTGCTGCAGGATGTAGCATATAGTTGTAGGTTAAGTCCAAAACTACAGGATTTGCGCATATAACGTACGTTTTTACATACGGCACATAGTTTTATTTTCTTTCTATGTATGTATATATATATATATATATATATATATATATATATATATATATATATATATATATATATACAAAAATCACTTGTATTTTTCAAAAATATGAGAGTGAAGACTGAAACTTTGACAAAATTCTGTGTATTGCAATGATTAGCACGGTAACTGAAAGTACAGTGTAAGTATAATACACAAATACTAATTGCTACTTCTTCTAAATTTAAAACTTATCTACACTACGATTCTACATTCAAATTAAGCACGGGCCGTGGACTTCGCTTGAAAGCATTCCGTTCTTATCTTGGCCGTGATAACGCCACAAACATCAAATTACGTACAATTATAGCGCCCAAGAAAAGTTGTAATAAGTTTGCACATTCGAAGTAATTCCTGATTGATTGCCTATACATTAGGTGAATCTAAAATGGACAAACTGTCAGAAAACAGAAGCGTGATTAAATTTATATATCACTAAACTTTCTGAACTTCTACTGAATATTAATTACATTTTCTTTCCAATATAGTATAATTATAGAGTTCTGGTGCCATTTTTGAGTAATCCAAACCAATATTGAGGATGACTAATGAAACCTGATTGAAGTTAAAAGTCGAGGAAGGGGAACTTGAAAACAACTGTTATTAGTAATTGTTATGCACGCAGCCAAATGAGATTAAGCAAAGCGAAAATCACCATCCTTTATTCTAGGTTTCGAATACCAAATGGTATACTTACAGGTTTTCTACTTCTCTTAAAAATGTTAATAAATTCTATCAGATCTTTTCTTTCTTTCTTTCTTTCTCCTCTTTTTTGCCAATTAATATTTTCTTATTTTCAATGAAATTAATTGGGCGGTGTTATGGAACAACCATTCAACCCACAACGAGTCAATTTTGGGGAAATTGCAGTTATAGTTTATTCGACCCCATAAGATATTACCGTATGTGGATAGATTTTCTCTTCATAGATGACAGACCAATCGCAAACGCGTTGCCAGGATGTTTTAGTATGTTCCTTACAAATGTTCGAACCCTCCAGCTGGGTTAACTCATTTTTCTAATTTTTTTGGGTTGACTGGTTGTTGCATAACACCGTCCAATTGTAAGTTTTACTAGTTTGGCTTTGCTAATTTCTTATGCAATCTTAGTTAAATGTTCTTGTTTTATCGAACTGAATTAGCATTATATAATACTGTCTACTAATTTAATTAAATTTTTGAAGGCCGCGGCGACTCAGTGGCAGAGCTTTCACCTCTGGTGCATGAGATCCTTGGTTCGATCCCAGCTCACGCTAAGTGAGCTTTATGGAGGGCAAACACCTTGTGTGTGAATTTCCTCGGGGTTCTCCTGCTTCCTCCCACTTTCTTCATTCCACCGTCTCATTCATTTCTCGTCATCACTATCTCTTTTAGCGTAGCTGGCGTAACCGTGGGGCGTAAAGTTTTTTTTTTTTTTTTTTTAGTTTCTTAACATTAAATTTGATTTACAAATACTACTACAGTGAAACCTCTCTAAAGCGGACAGCCGTGGGGAATCAAAAATTGTCCGCTATAGAGAGGTGTCCGCCTTACAGAGGTTTCAATATTTTCTTACGTAAATTAATAAACAAGGTAATATGCAATTAGAAAAAAATATTTTTGCATGAATCACATATTTATGAATATTACCAACATGTTGCTGTACCTACATTATCTTGCGTCATCCAATTCCCTATGTACGAGGCCAAATATGGGAATAAGATGTTATAGTTCTCCGCACTTTACATTTATCGCTACTTACTACGTTTTCGGTGTGTTGCTTTAATTTGTGAGTTAATTACAGTCCAGTAATGACTTTTTTAAAAGACAATATGCGTACCCGTGGTAAAAATACCAAACTTGTCTTCTGTTTGGTTAGAGATTCCATCCAGACAGTAGAATGATGTCATTCCAAACAGTGGGCAACTGTCAATCACTTTTGTTTCTGAAGCAGGTTAGGTGGGAGTGGAATACAAGCAAAGGATATAAGGGTGTTGTGAAACAGCGACCCTTCCTCAGGGTTGCTGAACAGTTAGTTGAGGAGGCAAAATGTTGTCACACCCTCATGTTCTTCCTTGGTGACATAGTATGAATTACTAAAAGTGTATTTATACTCTACTTTTCAACTTGTTTTTAGAGAAAGTGTCCGTAATAGGAGGTAAATAATACCTATAATAGACAAGAAAGACTGTCCGTGTCCGTACTAGAGAGTGTCCGCTTTAGAGAGGTTTGCCAATATGTTTTTTCCTATTACGGTGTTTGGGGATTACAAAATATGTCCGTTATAGGAGGTGTCCGCTTTATAGAGGTGTCCGTTAGTAGAGGTTTCACTGTATTATGTATTAGAAAATCTTTTTTTTTTACCAAATATTAGCGTCATTTAAACAGATTAAAAGAACAGACCAGATCTATCAGAATATTAACATCACCATTCATATAAAAATAATATAGATACTTGCCCATATTGAAAAAAGAACTAGATGGCTCAAATACTCATCAGTCTTAAAGAGACTAACAATATTAAGGGGAAAATGAAGCTACACTTGTAACTTTTCCGTAAAATTACAACGACTCCCTGATAAAATATGTTGTCAAATGATCGCTGTTGAATAATTATAAACAAACGGATGCAATCAGGATCAAACTTGGGATGATGATAGGACCTGAGCTATTGTACAAGCGCGTGGCATATTATGTTGTACAGGGTTACGGTACAGAGTTATGAGCGATCAAATTTCGCGTCATATTTCTCTAAAGAATAACCCATATACCGAACTCATCGGACCGCAATCATCGTGGCATAGTGGCAGATCTTAATCTATTTACTAACGTACAAAATATTATGCCGTGCAGGTTTTGGGTTCCCGAGTTACGAACTCTCTCCATTTCTAAATCGTTGGAAATAACAAGAACACAATATATATTGTTTAAATAGCAATAAAATGTCAGTCTTATACAGAAAAAAAATCTAATGAAGGACGACTTTTCGATGATTGGATTTTACTGTCCCGTTCAGCAGTGAGGATATATGAGACATGAACCGACAGTTTAACGAGAGATCTGAACCACATGAGCTTTCTCCGAGAATCGAACCGTGATCTCCCACGCCAAACGCGCGTACGCTAACCACAAGGGAGCTCTAAGATTTTTCATGACCATGTGTATTTCACTTTTACAGTAGATTCCGCTAGCTAAATAAACTCTTTAATTGACATCATCTGTAAATATCTGATATCGAATTAATTCCGGCATAGCATTCACAGCAGATTCGTTATGACGATATCTTCTATTTTATTATTCTTACTGTTACTCACATATTTAACATTCAATGCCTTTTTCAACACTCCCGGCTAGTTTAAATGTAAAGCCACGCGCGTACATGTATGTACGTACGTTCGTATGTATGTACGTGGTACTTCAGATATTTTCATTAAATGTGACTCTTGACTTCATTTCCCTTTGACAGTTTGCAAGCCAACCTCTCAACCGGGTTAATTTCGTTAAGTTAAAGCTGCTGTAGAGAGGGGAGAATAGGCACATTGATCAATTTATGGTATCTGTCATCAGTGAATGTGTTTCCAGGATCTGTCAATATGAATGCTCGGAAGCAAATGTACGTTGAAACACATAGGAGATATAATAAAATACTCAGCACCAACTAAACGTCAAGAGATAAAGGAATATTTGTGAAAAGTGTAAGTGGATGTACTATGAACACTAAACTTATCGTTCATTTTTTATAATGAACTACTTGTCAAATAAGCCAGAGAATGCGCTTTTTATCCCTACTTGAATGAAAGTGAGTTAATTGAATGCATATATATCCAGTGCCTGTAATTACAGAACAGTTACTTTTATTTAAAAATCAATCCAATACGATAAATCACTTAGTACAGAGGAGAAAGAGTAAATTTAAATCATCGTATTCTATCTATATGAACCTTTGTTGCCCTAGTTTCGATTCCTGTCGGAATACTTATAGTTAAAGGAACGAGTTGCAGCATGGATTACACTCTAAGTAGGTCCCGTTTAATATAGCCTCGGTGCTGAAAAGGGACGCAAAAATTCAATCAGTCTAACTAATCCATGTGCTCTAAGGAGTTCGGCAATTTAGCTTTTTAATGAATTTAACGTCTGTGATCGCGCATCAACATCGATGGCCCGTCAAAAGTTTGAAGTATTCGTATGAAATATTTATGTTTTAGAATGGACTACGGCTACAACTGTTATCTAATACATTACACTCACTATGACAAGTTATTCTTGAACAAATTTATCGCGTCGTTTGATATCTGTCTCTTATTTATAAGAACCAATCGAGTTTCACGCTTCTTGGAAAATAACTCTCAATTCGTCAAACACGTCAGTGTCCTACGTTATCAACAAATTAGAAATTTCCTCAGTATACGTGTTGCCAAGTTTTCAAGACTGTGAACGTAACGGTTACTATCTATATATATAAAAGAGAACGTACAAATCCTTTGTCCGCTCATCACGCTAATACGGCTGAACCAATTTCTTTTATTTTTGGGGGGTTATTAGGATTTGGACCCTAGATGGTTTTTATCATATCACTTTAATTTTCAATTACCAGTGTCTTGAGATAATTGACCATTCAGGTGTCCATTACGTACAAATCCTTTGTTAGTTCATCATAGGTATAAAAATAAACGTATGTATATGCAACCCGCATGACCGTGTCACTCGGCGGGTTAACATAAATGACAGGCGTTATAATGGTTTTTATCATATCACTTGAAAGCGAAAAAGTAAAAATTATCTAAGTAACAAAGTTTATTGCGTTCGGGGGTGACCGCAGCGAAGCGGGGCGGGTTAACATAAATGACAGGCGATATAATGTTAACATTTACTGCAATCTTCTATGGTTTTTATCATATCACTTGAAAGCGAAAAAGTAAAAATTATCTAAGTAACAAAGTTTATTGCGTTCCGGGGTGACCGCAGCGAAGCGGGGTGAACGCTGCTAGTATATATATATTAGCATCATTCTTTTCCCACTGCATATGTTTTATTATCAGCATTGACTTGGAAACAGTTTGTCAAGTTTACGTCTTTTTGTCCGCTGGCCTAGTAGTGACTAGCACATGCACCTTTGGTGCACAGGGCTCTGGTGGAAAAACATTGAACACATTACGGTGGTTCGAATTTCACTCTGACCTACAGGTCTACGTATCACTAAGCTTCAGTACTGAAAAGAGACGCTACATCCGAATCCGAACAAACAAACAATTTGACAAGTTTGTTTCCTTCCTTTGTTCCATTAATAAACTTGTTAACTGCATTTACTCTACATTTAAGTCATGTTAACGGTGAACGTAATGCATATGTGCACTGAAATTTGTTCAAAGCAGCACTAATAGAATAAGGAACCCTGCTTAAAATGAAAGTTCAATAATTATAATTATCCTTCAACTGGTGTTAGCTTGTAGAAACACGTGTCCTTTAAAAACATAGTCTATTTTAGTTCTTTCCTACATACACATCCTAGATTGGGTAGTTCCATCCAAGAGTGTAGCTACATATATCACAAATAAAACGTCAATATTACAATATTCTTTAACAGTGACTTCATTAATGAAAACTTGCCCAAGGAAAGAGAGAGAGAAAAAAAAGAAGAAAGAAATAAACTTCCAGCTAACGTTATTATGGCAAATAAAATACTTTGTATATAGCGGAAACTTGTGAAATGCGGAACATTTTTATGCCACTTCGATCAAGTTTCACCTAATGAAGATTGCTTTATACTTGTTGAAAAGACATGGAATCTGTTTCTCTCTGCTTTTTTAGATTGTAACAAAGAAATGTACTCTTGATGAATTTGAAACCTTTTTTACGCGTTTATACGTGAAGCTACCTTTGTCTCGAGTGTGAGGAAAAGGTTTGCAAGACAACTTGTGTCCAAGAAACAAAGAAAATAAAAAAGAATCGTATCTTTTTATACAGCTGTTGACTAGATATTAATATTGAAACTACCAATTAAAGTTAAATTAAAAGAAACCACTACTAATTAAGAAGAAACAAAAGAGAGACAAGATTGAGAAAGAAAATAATAAAAGAAGACAGGAAAAAAAGACAAAGGAAATTCATTTCTCCAAATTATCCATTCTAATGGCTCAAATGAAATTTCATCTAAAATTCGTATGAAGTAAAGAAAAAGAGTGTTGAAAAGTGTCCATTTCTCCAAATTACGCACAATCACTAATGCAAATAGTACTTAGCATTTGTTTAACCTCTTTTATAAATCTACATCATTTTAATTTTTTCCTTGTAATAATACTACAAAATGTTATTCTTTCCATAAACTAAAAACAAAGATCATTTGCACTTTATCATTCTTTCATTTTCGTTTCTAACTTTACTTTCCAAGATACTTTCCTACAGCGCTAGAAACTGCTACTAATAATAACAACATTGAGATGGTTTCCTTAAAACTCTTTAATTTTTAAATTGTGTTTTAATATATAATTAAAAAGAGCTTTAGTAGAATAAGATGAATGTTACAACCGAGAATAATTTGAAATTTTGGTCTCGATGTTCCTCTGTTCGAACACACATTTTCTTCCAGTTATATTAAAAAAAAAAATATTTAATATCAAATCATATATTTGGTTTCGGTTTGATAAAATTCTAATATACAGCAAAGATATATGATAATTCTTGAGTTAAAATGTCTTAAGCTAATGCTTTCTCAAGTGTTAGACTCACTCCAACAAATATTAAGCTTCATGGAACCTACAAGTACAATATGACGAAAACTTCTTTGTTCTTTCAGAAAATATCAAAATAAACAAATATATAAGAAATATGAGATACTGCATAAACTTTTTCGCTTAAATTTGTTAAATAAAATTCTTATACTACAATTCTTACTGAAACATTTATTTACGAAATATGAGCAAAATTGTATAAGAAGTTCGTGAGGAAAATTGCGAAAAGCTACTTATCCTGAGAACAAATTACCAAGTGTGTTCTTTTCTTTTCTTTTTTACTTTTTTTTCCATGAGTTGAGTTTGAGTTGATTTTGAGTTTAACGTCCTTTTCAGCAGCAAGGCCGTTACATGAGACGTGGACCTACTGACTAACGTGTAATCCGAATCACAGGAGCTTCAGCCGGGAATCGAACCTGAGTCTCCCACGCCAGAGGCGCGTACGCTAACCACTTAGCTATGAAGGAGCTATTCTTTTTTCACGAGAAATGACATATACCATATTATAGTGTTGTTAACGAAATAAGAAACAAAACTGTCTTGAGTCTTGGACATAGAAAACAGATCTAAATAAGACAATCTCTTAACAGAAAGCGTGAATCAAAGTTTCACTCAACTGATAACAACAATAGAAGTTTTATCATAAAAGAAACAATTGTTTTGTTTTAGAACGTATTACAGTATTTTTTTACGTTAATTTCTGGAAAAATGAAAATGTGATTTACATCTTCGTAATTTTAACCGTCCATATGATAAGAACTGTTAATGAGATATTGGTATATGAAATAATAAACGAAATCGTTAGATCCATTTGCGACAAATTAGCAATTTTTGATTTTCAACCCTCAGTAAACTACTATTACTTTTGGGGGTAAAAAGAAATACTGATGACACCCTAGGAGGATCTTATAAAAACCTTAAGTTTAAAACTTAGTTATGGTATTTTGAGCAGAGTGAACATGTATCATTGTAGACGGACAAATAGACACATATAAATCACTTTTTCGAAATGTAAGGTCTGCGAAGCGTGTAAATCCACTTTAAAACATCTTCGTTTGTTACTGTCTCTGTCAATTTTATCTTCGTCTCCTTCAATATTTCGAAGCTCTCTAAACATTTCACCTTTAACTTCCGTAATGTCCAAGCCTCTGAACCATACAGTCCAATGCTCCATATAATTACAGAACCTGACCAACTTCTTCCTCAGTCCAATATCGCACCTGTTAGTTAAGAGTGGTCTTTTCTTGTTGAATGCCTCTTTGACTATGACAATTCTTGATCTGATCTCTTTGGTGCAGTAAGCGTCTCTCGTCAAAATACTTCCCAGATACTTGAAATTCTTGATATTCTCACGACTTTCGATTTTTCGATGTTGATTTCCATTTCATATAGTTTCTCAGTGTCAACTATTTTGTCAATCACCATCTGTAGTCCTTCTTCGGTTCTAGCTAAAATAAACCGTATCTTCTGTATACTTGATCATGTTAATGATCTGCCCTCCAATCTTGATATCTCCAATTCTCATTAATGCTTCCTTCCTTAAACATTAACTGCAAATGTTGAATAATTGTGGCGACATACTACATTCTTGTCCTACTCCACTTCAAATTTCCACACTATTGGTTTCTACTTCATTCAAGCGCAACTTTCACTCGTTATCCTATGTACAGGTTGCGAATGAATCGTCGGTCTCTTCAGTTGACTACAATTTATTTAAGTATTTTCGGAAGTTTGGTACAATTAAACCGGACAAAATCAAATGGTGTTTATTTGTTAGACCCTCGAATATCTATTATAAGGAGACCTATATTTTGAAATTACATTGTTATATCTAGGACTTAGATTAACACTTAATGACAAATTCGTATTGCCTAATTTCAATATCCCTGAACGTAACATGTAGCAGTCACTTTGCTTTCTGGTATATAAAATCGGGATGAGGTTAGGTTAGGTAAGGTAAGCTAAAGTTGGATAGCGTGTGTTGGGTCAACATTTAACCTAACACAATTTATGCCATTATAGACTAACCTAACAGAACCTAAAGGAAACTCATTAACAGGCACTTAATTAGTTATTTTACAATTTACGAAGTTTAACAGTTAAGGAACAACTGGATTTCATATTTTGTCAAGTACACTGTACATTCGAATTATATTATTACGTTTTAAGCTGAATACTTATGTGTTCCACCTTTTTTAAGTGTATTTTTTTCCAACTACGGAACTTCAGTTGCAGTCAAAACGTTAAATTCAGTGACTGGAAAGTCCAGTAAGTAACGAAATGTAAGAGAACGCCCCCCCCCCCCCTCTCTCTCTACGGACAAATAAGGAAACTGCCACTTATCTATAATTGGTTCTCTCACACCTTTCGAGAAACCTCCTTATCTTACGACAGCCACCCCTCAAAAAACAATAACACCATTGGGTGGTGCATGTTGGGAAGAAAATTTATTTACCAGGATTGCATCAAGCCATCAAAATGCCTGCTGTTTCAAGTTAAATATGAGCAGCGTAAAAACAAGTTCATAGCATGTTCAGAATGAAAACTTCAGGATTTGAAGAACAGCTTCATATAAATTGTTTGTTCAGGTTATTCAGGAGAGAAAATGGGGAATGTGATGTTTCCATGGTAATGTTTCCCCCTTATATTGTTCCGAATCTTCTATAATAAATGATAAATACGAATTTCACACCTACTAATTGTAATAATTCAATATGTACGACACGAGACTTTATTTTACATCGTAAAGCCCTATTATTTTCTACATACTGTATGTCGTAAACCTAGTATACCCAGGAATAAGGTTAAACGAATAAAAATTTGCAGCAGGATTTCTCCCTCACGCGATGCGTTGCGAAAAGAATAAGCTATAAAGGGTGTTGAAACACACAATATGTCAGTAATTGAATTTTTACAGGCAAATGCATTCTTTGACTAAATATATTAGCGCAGACTTCAGTCTATGGGGAAGCTATTCAGGTGTAACATATGCAAAGCGCAATTTTACAGTGATTCACAAACACAAGTTTTAAGAGCGGCAAAATACCGCTATTATGATGCTTCAAGTAATCAATAATAGCGGCAAAATACCTCAGTGTTACACATAACTAGTCTTGAAACCAAGAAATCACATTCATGAGCTCAATACAGAACTGTATTACCGCAGTCCTTTGACACAATAGATGTAAGAAGTACAAATTCAACATCAAAATGTCCAAAGCCCAAGCCACTTTCAGCTTCCTACGTTATTTGCTTGTTCGTTGAGGATAGATATTGTTTGTTTCACCTCTGGCAAAGTATAATATCGACATTATTTTAAATTACAGTTCCCAAGCTGCCTGACTAGACAGGAGTCAGAACGCCGTTTAGTAGTCGAGAGCCCCTATTCTGCCTTTGATGTGACTCTCACATACGAAGGCAGAAGAGGAAGGACAAAAGAACAAGCAAAGATATAGCCGATGGGCGGTGTCAAATCGCGCTTTTATGACACTCATGCCCTTTGGAAAACTGACTTTTCAATATGATTTTTCTTCAAACGACAGGAGGAATACAAAGGCTTTGTAACAGTTTCCACTGTGTCTATCGTGGATTTCTATTCCTTGCAATCCTGTGTTCTCAGTAGAGCTCACGTATCACAAACATTTTGTTAATATGCAACTACTGATTCTTGAATACAGTAAATGGAAAATGTCACTAAAGCATAACTGACAAACCCAATTTCCAACATTTGAGTATTTGTGTACCTTTTCTTTCAGCAGATAACTCAAGCAGTTTATCAAACTTTTGACGTTGTTACTCAAAAAAAACATATTCGTATAGTTGGTGGCAAGAATTATATTTTTTCTTAAGTTAATTTTTAGCGAGGCAATAACTTCAGAGAACACTTTCTGGTGGCTATATGATTAACCTACGTGTCTTCGACGCGGGAGACCCGGGTTCGATTCGGCGGAGTTCACGTGGTAAAGAGCCCACGTTAAGATGTAAGTCCACATCTAATATAGCCTCGGTGCTGAAATGGACGCTAAATTTCAATCCAACGAATCAAAAACTTTAGAATATATATGTACCCATTTGAATAACCGAAGTTCAGAGTTTGTATTCATTTTGCTCAATTCATCTTTTGTTTTTTTCAGTTTATTTTCTAAATAATTAATGATATTGAGAATTGCTTCAGCAAGTGCGCATTCTTCTCACTAATTTTAACCGCAAACTATACAAATAAGTGAGATACCGTAGACACAGTTAGAGCATTGGACTCATGTCTGCGTGGGCCCAGGTTCGATTCCCGGCCGGTGCTTCTCAATTTCCGGCGTCGTGAGGCAAACTGGGGAGTCGCGTGAAAACAAGACGTGATGGTCAAGATCCTGATGCGCCTGTTAGGAACAGGGCGTCGCAGTGCGCTGACCACGTGTTTGCTGCTAGGCTCGACGTAGTTCAGCCGGCCCCTAGCAGATGGCGCTGGAGCACGCTTACTCTCATCAATGGGCAGTTACTCCAAGTGGTTTCGGACAAAACGCACACAATGTTCTATAAAATGAGTGTAAAAATAAGTTACATTGGAAATAATTGTTGTTCTTCTATTCTATGTTCTTCTATTTTCATTGTTTCGTATCTTTACTCATAATGAAGTTGGCCTATGGCCCCGAACTTTTGGCACACCCTGTAGATGAGTAGATCGTTTAAGAATATAGATTCAAAGAAGGGATATGTGCTTAATATAATAATAATAATAATAATAATAATAATAATAATAATAATAATAATAATAATAATAATAATAATATGATAGTTTAGTAGAATGTAACTGTAATCTCAAAAATATCTTTGATCTAAATTACTGGAAATATTAGAATACGGTAACCAATTATAAAAGTACACTATTCACACATATTGACATAATCACAATTTCCAATGCGTCCCAAACAAACTCCCATCTCATGAATACATTATTATTCCAAACTAAATTTACTTGATGACCATTTGCTTTCCTCTTATTTCACACATTTGATGTCATCAATAACCACACTTCTTCACTACAAATATATTTAAAAAAAAAAAAAAAGTTGTTGCTTAACAAGTTCCGAGAAAATCAATAGCGTTCCATTGTTCATTATGGATATAAATATGATTTTAGAAAAAACAAACTATTTTATTAGTTAATTAAAGCACATATTTGTAATGTGAGAAAAAATATTGCCGGCTGGAGGTTTATCGGCTAAAAGTACATAGTGGTCAAACGAGTCACTGATATAGGGCGTTCTAGATAAGTAATTCATAAAATTCCTTTTACTGTCATTGCTACCGTAAAGAACTCTTCAGGGTTCAAATTATTCGTAAAACAATGTTAGTTGATTTGGATTCATGCGTCCCTTTCAACAACATGGCTATACGAGACGTGGAACTACAGATTAACGTGATATCTTAGCCGCACGAGCACCCACCGGAAATCGAACCTACGGTCTCCCGCGCTAAACGATAAAGTGAAACTTGTTTCACTGTTTCTTAAGGCCTTTTATACATGATGATATAATCAGAAGTAGAGCTTTTTCTTTTTCATATGCAAGAGAGATATCTTCCATTTACACATGATGATGCAAAGGAGGAGATATCTCTCGCATAAGGTCAATAGAGACTGACATCTTTCGGAGACTATGCGAACTATTTCAGAAAATTCACCTTCCTTGTCAACGGACAGAGAAGGATCACGATGTTTGTTTGTTAGTTTGTATATGTGTATGTGTCTGTACTGTGTCACTTATAAAAAGACATTTCCTTGCTAATTTGGTTTCTCGCGCTAGTAAGATAACAGGTTCAAAATAAAGAGAATGATTGTGCAGCTTCTGCACTTGTCACGTCCGTGGCAATGCTGCATATATATATATATATATATATATATATATATATATATATATATATATATATATATATATATATATATATATATATATAAAAGAAAAGAAATAGAGAAATATGTTAACTAGATACGCAAGGACTCCCTAAGGACTCCGAATGACTACTTTGCTGATTCTAATTACTCAAATGTACATGAGAAAATAATTTTTTTTCAAATACTTTACCTTACTTAATATCTCAATATTTATTTATTTTCAACTTTATCAATAATAATGATAATTTGTTTGTGGCGCAAGTTGAGAGACAAGCTCAAACTTTGACAAAAATTGTAGCCACGATAACGTGTGGCCCTACGACCTTTTGAAACTAAATATAACGATATTCGTAAAGTTAATAATTTTCGTGCATTCGACTCAACATAACATGATGTATCAGCTCATCTGACCTCCTCACTGGTCCAGTAGCTAGCGCGTGTGTTTGGTGCACGATGCTCCAGTTTCGGTTCCCAGTGGAAAAGCACCAAACCACTACAGTATTTCGGACCCCACTTTAAACTATATGTCACATACTTTATAGCCCCGGTGCTGACGAAGCATATAAATACAAATCAACCGACCAAAATTTGTTCATCTCAAAACATCATAAAACTACCAATTGTATGTACATAATCCTTCAATCGGGAGTTAAGTATCCGTCAGCCGCTATTAGAGGCGGTAGTTTTAAATCACTAAAACAACAATTTTCCCAAAACGTCACAAAATTGAACATAACTTTTAGAACTATTTGCTCAATTACAATGACATTTTTAGGACTTTTAAACGAAACTTCACATTACACAAAAAAATGTATAAATAATGATATTTATACGTTAATTACAAAAATAGTAATAAAAAAGATACATGTTGTGCTTACAAAGTACTCCTGTTTTCTGTCGTTTAGATGTCCAACTTTGTGTGATACAGTTTGGAAAACCAACAGATGGCACCACATTCCGTGCCATGCGTTTTCGTACATGTGGGAAAACAACAAGTGAAAGAATATGCATAATTTCGTTAGTACTACACGGGACGTATACGTGTACGCCGAATCGCCTCTAGACGTACTATGAGGGTCCGCACACGTGTACGTCAAACCGATTTCAAGCGTTAAGGATGTTCACCTCTGGCGCATGTGGTTCCTGGTTCGATCCAAGCTCGCCCAAGTGGATTTTGTTGTGAACAAACACCATGGACGAGGGTTTCTTCGGGGTTCTCCCGTTTCTTCCCACTTTCTTGATTCCACCATTCCACTCGCTGTCATCATCACTTTCTCCTTTTTTCTACCCGACATAAGTGTGGGACGTAAAACTGACAGATTTGATTTCATAGTTAAGGACAATTGTTACCTATGAATACAGCATACTGTAAATAAATTCAACGGATATTTGATGCATCGATATGCGGCAACTTATACACTTCGCTATGTAAAATGGACATTTTAATGTTGTTCGAACATCAGTGATAAAGGTAATTTATATAAAATCCATAAACGGCAATGAAATATGTCAAAGGGAAATAAGTACAGTATATTATGAGTTAATCAATCAAAGTGGACGAATACTACAGCAATCATTATCAGGTAAATCAAATGTCAGAAATTTCCATTTGTCGGAATGTATTTCATTTCAACTCTCTGTTAGTGTCTTATGAAACATTTTTTTAGAAAATAATTATGAATCAATTTTAGATTGATTAACTTGTCACTAAAGTCAAAAATGTTTTTTTTTTTTTGCTTTTTTTGTGAATAGGAAACTTATGTTTCTACAGTATTCTTGTAGCGTATTACAAAGTTGTGCTGTTAAAATTATTCTGTTAAGAAAAATATATTAATATTTTTCTTCTGGCATTCTTAATATATGTTTCCAATATTTGAACAAGTGTTCCAATAACTATTCGTTCGAAGAACCCATTTTTTATATATGTTTGAATTTTAATTTTACTATTACAAAATTCCCCGTAACACGTAATCAGGGACGTCAATTGGGACAACTGTCTCACTTAAGTTTGAGATCTATATACCATTTTAACCAACAGTACAATAGTATACTAACGAAATCATTAAACTCTCATGGGCCGCGGTGCCTCAGCGGTAGAGCGTTCATCTCTGGTGCATGGAGTCCTTGGTTCGATAACAACTTATGCCAAGTGAGCTTTGTGGTAGACAAATATCGTGTGCGTGGGTTTTTTCGAGGTTCTCCCGTTCCTTCCGACTCCATTTCATCATTTCTTTCATTTCTCATCATCACTGTCTCCTTTAAACTACCCGGTATAAATGTAGGAGATGAAGATTTCATTTCCTTTTCATTTCATGAAACTCTCATTAAATGAGGAAATCATGCTCCCCTCCCCCCAAGGTAAACCTGAAAATAACGCTGCTACAGTGGAACTACTATAAGTTGCTTATTTATATTCATGTTTGGTTAATAAGCATGGCTTTGGTAAGCATGGTGCCGGTTTCCATTTCAGGTGCTGTGTCAGAGGTGTCATTTGGGAAGGGAAGGAGGGCAATTGGCTCCGATGAATTTGAAAAAATACATAGCTTTTAGGTCAACTGTATACTAATATCCTAACGAAAAACGTGAAACTCTTATGCCAGTGGAGGATCTCCCGCTCCCCCCGCGACTCGCGAGTAAAACTTTAAACTGTGCTATTGCAGCTGCATCAGCATTGTGAAGCAATTAATATTTCACAATTTAAGAAGTAACGAACTCTGGTTTAGATAGCCATAACTGAAACAAAGGAGCCAACATGTTGACTATACAGAGATATTGCCGATCATGTTGATCCGCATGTTATAACGTCGTGTAGGGGAGAGTTGGATAAAATGATCTCTGCAGCTAAAATGATCCCACTTCTTATAGCGGAAACTGGTGGCGGTGCCTCTCGTATCACGTGGTTGATACATTACACAAAAGAAGCTGGCCTTGTTCATCAGTTCTCTTTAGAAGAGAAAAGTTTTGTTTGTCTTTCAGACAAATATATATTATAACATTGTTTATAAGGTAAGTGCTATTTCTTGCTGTATTAATACTAACACATGAATTAGAATGTAAAGGAGACACTATTTGTTGAAAAGTCAGTGTTTAACGCTATACATTTAGCAATGCAGGTGGAAGTCTTCTCCATGTTTTGTCACACAACAACGTATTTAATGGAAGCCATATGAAAAGACAAAACGATCCCGGGATCATTTTGCCTTAGGATCCGGGTCATTTTGCCCGGGTCCATGACACACACCGAGTGCATCTATTGCCATGACCTATATTCGAAGTCTGCTGGAGGTGAGGGTTGAGTAATGTTATCAACAGTGCCAAGAATAGGCCCACGATCAGTGTGCTGGTGTTGATGAAATTGAGGATTTCTTTTTGTGTGTCTGTGGCATGTGTTCTGCCACTTAGGCTACAATAAAATTGATCCCAAGAAAGCATAACAGAACGAAGTATTCAAAAAACGTTTTCTATATCGAAGAATATAGCAGCCTACTTTAACAAACTATAAATACTATTATTACCAACACATTTTAACAGTATTACTACACCCTGTACTCCATTAAAAATAAATATAATCATTTTTGTAAGTTCACAAGGTTTTTCTATTATTTTTAATGGAGGGATCATTTTTCCCACCCCCTAAGGCACAATAGGTTCAAATTTGTGTCAAAATAATAACGAAGATATTTCTTGACAAGATTCGAAATTGCCCATTAGAAACCTAAGATATTACCTTATCCTAGCGACAAAATTACTACAATATAAAGATCATTAGATCTGAAGGACAAATTGTCTTAAGCGGTTCATTTTATCTACCTCTCCTCTACTTTTTCTTTTATTAAAAACAAAAACAAAAAAAACTTGTAGGTACATTCTTTGAGGCTAATTTACACTGCCATCATGAACTATCAACAGAACAATGGTGGAAAGCAATTGGCCAGGAAAACCATAGTGAGGATAGCAGCTAGTCCTGTAAGAATTCGAATAATGGATTACTCAAATGTTCGTTACCCGAATATTCGAACAATATTCATTATTCTAACAATTATTCCTATATTCAAATAACAGTAAAAAAAATGTTCGAATAAATATTAACAACACCTGGCTATTAAAAAAAAAAAACATTACATTTATTATGAAACCTGAAACAAGAACTTTCTTTAAAAAAAAAAAAAAAAAACTCTTCAGTACACATAAATCGAGTTTCAATACAGAGTTTTTAGATTGTTATTTCTACCTTGTTATCACAATTATTTTACGAGAATTGTCACCTACAAATTGTTACTTGCGTCCCAGGCAAATAACAGAGTACACGATCTCCCTTTTGGACGCCCAGAATATTAATTCCCCAAAATACTGTTATTGATAACACGGTTTATTCACCAACTATTCACCTTCTGCTTCTTGCCGAAGCCAACGCCTACAGTTACTACAGCTGAAGGAGGAACAAAACAATACTTTTTTTTTAAGCTTGCCTCAATTTATATACAATGACTACACATTTGTTTGGTAGTGTGATATGAAAAGATACGATAATGCTACGTTAAGCAGATGTTGTACCAACATTCTTTTAGGCATTTTGGGTTTTTTCTTCATTGCTATGAATACTGGAAGCATGTTAATTAGATTGGTGCCTTTCTCTGTGGGACTTGTTTTAACATTATACCCAAGTTTTCTTTTATTTTCTTCTAAGTTCTTTCGCTATTTTGCGTTCTTGCTTAGCGTGTGCGTGTGTGAAAACACACGCATTGATTCTTTTTGTGCGTGTGTATCTGTGCGTGTCCCTATGCATTGAATTTCGACGCAACTATTACATGAACAACACTTCTTCAGTAAGTTATGTTCAGGATAATATTAGCATTACTATTAGTCAGGGGCGTACCTACGGGAAAGTCTATCGGGTCCGGGTCCCCTCCCCCCAAGAAAAACTCCCTATCTCAACATACATTTGTACATTTTCTGAATAAAACTATACTCGTTCAACAGAAAAATGATTGATGTAACATGAAAATTTGATGTTCCATTTCATTTGTACTCTTTCTCCTGTTTTTTTTTTTTTTTTTTAATCTAGTTCTATTATTTTTACCAGAAAATATAAGTGGAAGTATTTTACAATCACTTATCGTCTTATCGGGTGCAGCATAATAATACCCATTCAATACTATATAGATTTAGTGGTTTGTAGTATCGGAGCTACCAGAACTACTACTACTACTAATATTATTATTATTATTATTATTATTATTATTATTATTATTATTATTATTATTATTATTATTATTATTAATAATAATATTATTATTATTATTATTATTATTATTATTATTATTATTATTATTATTATTATTATTATATTGATCACAAACTAACTTATCTCCTATACTCTTTCTGCACTAACAGAAAGAAGGTATTTGTAATACTTCATAATTCGATTTTCAATTTGAATTGAAAAATTAAACATGAGTAAGCCTATATCTACTTCATGAACTATGATCTACAGTGTTTCAGCTGGCCTAGTTGTTGTTTTCATGAGGCCATATTATACACATAATGAGTGTATATATATATGTGTGTGTGTGATTGTGTGCATTTTTTTACCCTTAGTTTTCTCCAACACAAACACATTGTGTTGTGATTATTAGTTCTCCAGGACCAACATGAAAGAGACCGCCAGAGCTAATGGTTTGGGCTCTTGTCACGCTATCAGCCCACGGTAGATGGCTCTCATGCCCGTAGCGTTTGACAGCCGCTGAGAGGAAGGGGCAAAGGAATCGTTGGTTTCAATGGCAAAAGAAAACTCAAAAGAGGTTGCAATATTTAACATATTTACTTGCATGAGAATCGTATAGGAATGAATAAGGTACACGAGAGGCGTGGACAATCAAGGTCACGGGGGTTTTACTGGGCGGAGTTAGCAGAGACACCTGGTTGCTGAATTAGGAAATCTGAACATTATGTCAAGGCGTCTCTACCATACCACGATTGGCAACTAGACTCGCCGATCCTTGACTGTAACCAATGAAAACGTTGTTCACACGATAAAATTACTAAGTAGCTTAGGTTTTCCCCCTTCGTTTGTTGTAATTTGTTATTTTTTTTTATCAATTTAGGGTTACAGCTCTTTTTTTTTCTCTGTTTTAAATTAATGATTCTCCTGAAAACTTGCCACCATTAAAATTCTTTAAAAGTCATGATGAACACTTTAAATATATTTCATACTCGAGTCCCTGGGTGGACAGTTAAAGAGTTACTCATTGTTTCGCATGTTGAGGTAATAAATGTGTGCAACAGTGAAAACTTTCCTGCACAAATTCGTACGAGTTTCATATGAACAGTGCGTGTGACAAATATTTTTAGCAACAGGAAGGTGAATCTCTGTGAATTCTCGTTAAATCTGACAACTTTATCTTCTTTTATTTAATATTGTGGAAACACAAGCATAAACCTAAAACTTTTATATGTAATTAATTCTTCTTATTCCCCCTCTTCTTCTTCTCGGATAAGCAATCTCATTTTATTTGACTCAGCTTCCCGCTCTTTTATATCACGGACCACATTTTTCACTTCTGTGCACCTTATCTTTCCAGTATCTTGCATGATTTCGTCCACATACGTATTTCAATCCTTTTTTTTTTTTTTTTTTTGTATTTTCCAATTCTGCCTTCTATTCCGTACTTAATAGAATGATTCTTCCATGCCTAGTAATGTATCCAATCTGACTATCTATTCCTTTCGAAACAGTCATCAATATATTTCTCCTCCTTTAAAACGGGTAGCTACTACAAAATTTAGATTAAATATTAACGTAGAGAATCATGTTTACAGTTATACTCTCAGTGTCTACAGGGGGGCCACTAGGTGACTTGTGATAACAGTACCTCACGCAAAATAACATTGTATAGGGCGCTCTTGTTCCATATTTCAATTATCTTTTATCTATTTGAAGATAACACATAATTACTGTAAAATTAGAGGTATTTTAATTTCGCCGGGATTGAAGACTCTTAACATAAAACAGTCATCACTGTTTCCTTGTATGCTTCAGTCTTTCTTTGTTGGGTGAGAAAGTAAACTTCGAAGCTTTTCCATGTAGTTTAAATTATTGTAACGTTCTCACCATTAGTTTATAACTTAGTGAATTTAGCTTATAAATATAGTTACTAAGTGTTGAAAATTTACGCACAGTGAGGTCTCGGGTTCGGTTCCCAGTGGGGGACACAGTTGAAGAAAGCGTAAAAGCTTTTTCAGGCAAGTCATTCTGAGTGAAGTTTTTTTCTGTGCTTTCCTTATTCACACTAGGCAACGGTTATCTAGCGGTTATGCCCTTTGAATAAATGAGACGGATGATTAACGGAAGCGAGAGATTATGAAAGAATTGGTGGGATGTGAATGTGAGAGAAAATGGGAGAACTTCTAGAGAACTTCGGGACATAGTATTGTTTACCACAAACTTGCATGGCTTTGCCGCAACCCAGAAAACCCTCGCATCAGAGCGTGAGTGCTCTACGTAAAAATCTTAAATTAATCTTCATTCTAAATTTTACGGAATCCAATCCAACAGAGACACGAACACAGAAATTTTATGGGCTGTTAAAAACGTCGATACTCTTTAGGAGGACACGAACCCTCAAAGGGTTTAGTTTACAATCGTCAGCTTAGCGAATTAGAGTGCTCGGCAACACCACACCCACAGACCCATTAAGCCACAATGGTCTCCATTCGAAACTAAGCGTCCACCAATAAACTGCAATATACTCGGTTGCGGTAGACTCAGCTAAGTCCCGCCCCTCATTCAATTGAAATTTATATTATGATATAATTACACTTCGTGCTAAATGATATGTTGAAGCAATAGGAACGATTGGTCACATCCTCGTGTGACGTTGGCAACTGTTCACTCGTTATCCTTCTGTCGACAGTTGAGTGGTGAGTTTATTGTGTAATTTAGTGTATGCGTAAACTAATTTTCCCTCCATCCTGTATATAGAGCAAGTGAACTAGATAAACATTCAAAATCGGCCATTTTACAATATTATTGTAAATACGTGAAGTGAATTTTCAGTCAAGTGTACTTTTCCAGAATTCACCTTGAATAACTATATGAACAAAACTCTACAGGAAAGATTCTTAGTTTGCACAGCACAGAAAACGCGCAAGATTTTCCTCTTTATGCAGTGCTCGAAGTGGAAAGAAAGCAGAGGCGGTATGTTTTATTACGATTTTGACTTAACATATCGGCTATCTAAATGTTGAAATACAGTGAGGGTATGTTGCCTAAAAATCGCATTTCTATTTACACGATGACTCAAAACCATGGGAGAACTTTTCCATAGTTACTGGCGGGGGATCATGGAGAGATTTTGTCCCCCGGTACAACTTTCTGAGAAAAAAAAAATATATATATATATATCCTCTTATATTGTATTATAGAGAATTGTACATGAACATGCTCTAAAATCGAGTTTTTATATTAACAATTTGTAAATGGTTTCCCGCGACACCATTGGCTTTTTGAGTATCTATCTATGAAGGCAACCTAGTTCGGCCAAACTATGTACTGTTCTAAAAACCCTACACATGGTTTCTTCATATACAGAATGTTGGATAGTAGTTGCATGCAATAACCAACACAACCAATACGAGTCCTTGTGTAGGAGTAAGGCGAGTTAGATGAAATAATTATCTGCAGTTCGTTCCTGGAAGCGTAAAATTAAAAATAAAATTTCCCACTTGCCAACCACATTTAAATTTATTTGTAGACACCTGATTTTAAAAGCAAAAAAGTAGAGGGAAAAATAAGACATGTTGGTATTGCCAACTTAGAAATTATTTCTACATAATAAATAACATCTTTGACGTGCAAAGCTATCCGTCAATTACTGTGTATAGAAATGGATTTATTAAAGGTATATTAGCATCCACTTTCCGAAGATGGTATGTCTTGATCACTGTAAAACCACAGACGGTATGTCTTCAACACTCAGAAATCAGAGGTGGTATGGCATACCACCGCATACCGTCTCACTTCGACAACTGCCTTCATGTATTAATAAATGATCTCATTGGACAAAATGATTTTTTTTTATTTTGGAGCAAAATAATTACGAATGTAAGAAATTATATTAGTTTAATATAGCACAATAATCTGAAACGGTCAAAAAATAAATTATCATGCATTCTATTTACGCTGGAGTATTCATCAGATTGAAAACAAAAATTAAAAGGGGAAAAGAAGAAGATGAAAAGAGCGGTTATATACATGAAGAGGCACAGTGCACGAACCTCTAACAAACGCTCTGTGATTCCAGCGCCTAGGGTGGTCGTTCCTGGAAATTATTTGGACCAGTTGGCCTCCGTCTGACGCAAGAGAGAGGAGCTTTACAGAGGATTTGAGAACGTCACTGATTCTCTTTGTTTCCACAGAAGAGCCGACATCTTTTACGAGGAAGATTTTTTTTTTCATAACGACGTTCCAAATGCAATTCAGGTTATGAAAGATGAATTAATACAAATAAATTTTGTATTTTTTTCTTTGTTTCTATACTCTTTCCGTACCATATCAAATGGTGGTCACGGTTTTAAAAATATACTTTGTTCAAGTTATTAAAAAAAATAAAGTTTTGAGTACAGGATGTGATAACGACATTTGTAACAAAATATTTGTCTTTTCAAATTCAATTCTTAGTTTCCTTATTTTCTATAAATTTTTGCATTTATGTTTAGAGGTAGAGAAAATAGCAGAAAGGTCCATATCTGAGAAAGACAAAACCCGAGAAAATAAAATGCTCCGTCATAGTGGAATGTTTAATGCAAGTAATTTTGGTGTACATGGTATTTGATTCACTTGAATAAGTTGCATTTATGTCCTTTGCCAACAGCGACGATACGCAGGATAAGATCTACGGTTTAAATTGTGTTCTGAACTATTGAAGCATGCTTGATGCTCTGTCACCAGGACTTGACGCCGGGAATTTTGCACCAAATCCTCGCGTGCTACTCACTCGTACATCGAGGAGAGTATGTATAGCGCTCAAGTTTCAAAGATTACGGCGTTGATCCCACATCATTACACAATTAAAGAGCTGAGCTACTTGAATTAATTAAATAGTAATGGACTAATCAAAAAGACAGAATTGATTATATTATTTGAACACGCACGATGTACTTCAGCATGCACCATGTGGCCAGCCAGTCCCTCAGCGGCTGAAGGACACAGTCCATAGCCTAACAGGAAAAAAATAAGCTAGAAGACTACTACGTTAAGCCTAAAGTTTCACAACTGGGGTGCACTGGCCACTTTCAAGAACGAATAAGGAGTATATTACTGTTAAAAGTTATGCTATCACATCATGCTTAATTGAAACCAAACACAACGAATATATCTGAGATAAAAATTTACTGTCTTTGGTTTTACACCAAAATAATTCCTTGTGTTACACGTGATTGTACCTTAACAATATTCTGATGACAAGGCATTTATCAGCGATTCGTTGTAAGTTTACAGAAACATCTTGGCAGTGTCAGTTACATCCTAATCTTGAAGTTTTACGTCCCATGATTATGGTGGCTATGCTAACGGAGACGGTGACGATGAGAAATGGATAAAATGGTGGAATGAAGAAGGTAGGAGGAAACGGGAGAATCCCGAGAAAACCCATGCACACGGTGTTTGTCCACTATAAAGCTCACTTGGCGCTAGCTGGGATCGAGCCAAAGGACACCATGCACCAGAGGTGAACGCTCTACCGCTGAACCATCGTGACCTCAGTTACATCTTATACTGAAACTGAACGACATGTGCCTTCAGCAAAGAGAAAACCACGACATTTGGGCAGTATACAATTGACAGCTGAAACTTGTAGTCTTGCTCCTAATAAACCTGTCAGCTGTATTTAGGTAAATTTTCCTCAGCCAAACTTCAGAAAGAGCAACTAATCTAGATTCACTATAAAATACCTACATTTGCTTTAAGTGATTCATGAAACCCACGTCGCGATATTTTCACAGCAAAATTCTTAATATGAACCCTCTGTTTATAAGGTGAAAGACCCTTCGATTAATCTCCTTGTCACCGACTTCATTTGTAATTAAAATAAAATCTTGATTTGATTGAGGAGACAGATTCCCTCAGTGATACAACTCTCACCTCTGATGTGAGGGGTCCCCAGTTTGATTCCAAGCAATATGATTCTATGGTGAACATTGTGCACCCCTCACATTCTCATCCCAGAATTTTTCACGTTCGTTTATCATACGTCTTCTTTATTAAAAAGCGTCTATCCTGGATATTTAATTAAATATTCCATTTCATTAAAAAAATCTGATTAATTAATTTGTATCTACACCTTTGTCAGAAGCAAGGTTATGCACACTATAAGACGAGACCTATACATTAAACTGCTATCTAACAGTAGCAGCGCTAGGTTTGCAACAGTAGAGGGGCAAGAGAGGAGGCAAGAAAAAATTTGGGGAGGCGAACCAATCACATTTGTTTTACTTTGAATATTATTATTATCCGTTGTACAAATTATTATTATTATTATTATTATTATTATTATTATTATTATTATTATTATTCACTGGTTGTACATAGAAAAATGGGGGCAAGAAAAATTATTGGGGTGGTGGTCGTCCCTCCTCGCATCCCCTGTAGCGCCGCCACTGTGTATGAACCAATTGTACTGCATTTCGAAGACTAAGTATTGAGGTAAATGTTTCGTCGACAACAGGAGAACGAAAATGTGAAGTTTGAAAGTTTCAGAATGTGCAATTCCATGATTATTATGCGCTACCAAAATATGGTGTGAACAGTAGAAAAAAGGTGTTTAAGGTCAGTGGGATAGAGCAAGAAGGTAGATCAAAAACTCAGACTGGACTAGTTAGTAAATTGCAGGATCTAGCAGAAAACCTTTATGTTTCTGCGGCGATAAACTTTTTCAATTTAATAAACGGTAGGATCTAGCAGCAAGCCTTAATATTTCTGCGGCGATAGACTTTTCGAATTTACTAAAGTCTTACAGTGAACGATTTCTTTTCAAATAAAAGTTAGAAATAGTATTCCGATTAGAAACAAATCAATATTCATATAACACTTTTTTTAAAAAAAAATGCAAATCTCTTACTTTATAAACCAATAAAAAAGGGTGTTTTACATTATGCTGAGCGCAGCGAACAGAAAAGAGCAGAATACAGCTTGGAGTAAATCAATAAAGTATTGAAGAGACTGGCTGAATCGCGTGTTACTGCCTAAAGATACAATTCCTTCGGGCTGATCTGCGGTGACAAGAGGTGAGCGCGCGAAGAGGTGACAGTCAGACCATGCGAATGGATCAAAGAGGTACGAGGGAAGAGTACGATTGCCTCTCAAAACGATGTAACGTCAGAATTAACACTACAAGTTAACATTATTATAAACTGCATTTCTGTCGTAAAGTTCAATAATTAAACATCATGTCTGTAGTTGTTATTCAGTCTCAAATCGGGAATATATATATATATATATATATATATATATATATATATATATATATATGAACTTAAATAAATTTATACTTAATCACTAATAGAAGTCAGCCCTTTCTTTTGCAAATTACTAATTGTGTAGTGGAAATAGAAAAGGCTGAAAGTGCCAAAAAATAAAAAATCGATTTTGTGCATGGAATGTGTTGTAAACGACATCGCCAATAACCTAGAGAAGGTCCAAAGTGCCAGAAAAATTCCTACTAGTTTCTAGAGCACTCGCAAGGAGCAGCACCTTAAAGGATAAAGTACAGTTTTAGGAAGTTTTTATTGAATACTGGAAATTTTACTTTGTGGCACTTTCAGCCTTTTCCATTTCCATTACACAATTTGCAAAATCTCCGTTTTAGAATAGCTAACTCGAGAAAAGTTTTGGAGAAGACGATGCCCTTTTTAAAATTTGAGGAGACTAGCTTCGTAGCTTGAGACTAAAGCTTTCAAATGGCTATATGTAATGCTTCTGCCTATTGTTCAAGAGGGTCCAGTTTGATTCCCGGTAAAAAAAAATATCTGCTTTGGGTTACATATTAAGCTACAGGCCTACGTCTCAAATGACTGGCAAAGTATAATGAATTCTAAACATACCACAAAACAAAATCTAGTCATAACTTACATCGAAAAAAATAAATAAACCTGTTTTAATTGTTAATTGCATTATTCGCAAACTCAAATTGTTATGATTAAAATGTCTGCATTCATAAATGAAATCAATGCAATCATATATATATAATTTTCTTTTAAAAAAAGAGCAAAGTTTAACATTCGAAAATCAAACTAAAATGTTATCTTAATCAAAAACTAGAACTGACAAATCAGCTGCTGATCGAAGTTTAATAAGTGAGCTCTTGCAATACATATCAGATCGCAATATTTGGCAATGAATCCTTCCGAGTGTGCGTGTTTGTCTGTAATCAATATTCTCAGTGTTGCAAACGCAGTAGAAATGTCTATACATTTTGATACTTATAAATATATTTTTGTCTACCACTTTTATGGGTCATAAAATATGCTTTTCTTTTTTATTACTACTATTAAAAAGTAAATAGCATAAAACGTAATATTTTAATGTAGAAAAATCTGAACTTCATGGGATCAGATCTTAAAATAGCAGTTTAGAAAGGGATAATGACTTATTTTATAAACTACTCTAGATTTTCTTTCGTTTTTTTTTTTTTTTTTTTAATGTGACGTTGTAAATAATTGTTGATTAGGAGACCGGAAATGAATCATTAAGAATTTGTGAGATTAGTTGTTTAAAAATTCAGATCGAAGTTTAAAACGCCACACTTACTTCAAATTACCAGATTTGAGATTCATGATATAAACGAGCATACAGAGGAACTTCGGGTATTATGGAATAGTCGCGTAGTACGGAATACTTGTTCCTCTGGCTTGTGATGTGATGGTACCAAGCGGAGATGAAAGAAAATATTATGTCACGTTTTCATTATGCTTTAGAGCCAGTCTCACTCTGATCACGGCGTGCGCTATGTTGCTGGGAATTGAAATTGGATTATGCACTCGTGCGAATTTTTGCAGGTAAATGTTTTGACCTCTCTCTTTTTAATGTAACATTTGATGGCTATAACAACATTTCTGATAGCCATCATTATTCTATGTGACTATGGGTGGAATTAACAACTCTTTCGTTTCTACGATGATATGTCGGCTGATATGCAATAGTACCATTCCATAATACATGTTAGATAAAGCATGATATTTCAAACTGAACGCAAGAACAATATGACTCAGGCTGCAATTCTCAACAAAAGTAGTTCTTAAGCTCCAGAATTCCAGCCTGTGGCTTGATCTTCTAAGAGGTCAAATGCGTTCTACCACAACATTTGTCACCTTTACCGTCATAGGAAAATCTTGAATAAAGGTAGGAAACGGGAAATTACTTTGCTTATCCGGAATCTTCGTACAAAATACAACTAGGAAAGTTATTTATTACGAAAGAAAGGATGAAAAAAGAGAAGAAAGTTGTTGAATGTGTGAAAACGTGGATTTCTCAAAGTAGTGTTCATATGAAAATTAAGGAGATGAAACAAGTTAAAAAGTATTTTCAAATTTTCAAGAAAAGTGTTCGAATAGAATCAAACAGTGAGAATGTGTGTTTATTCTAACACTTCGTTAGATCTTTACACTGTATCCAACACAACTCCAATTGGCAACCATGTACAGTGTATTTCATTTTTACAGCAAATTTTCCGATGACGCAAGAGAAGAACTTTGGGCACAGTGTTCATCTTGTTCAATGTGGCCCCATAATGACTGCACGTCTATTACATTTGTGTTTTTCCCAAACAATGACGTTTAGTATATGGGGTATTCACACTTTTATGGTATTTTCAATTGTTTGAATTTAAAACTTATTTCTTTCCCAGTAACCTTTGTATTCTATATTATCCGACTATTTTGTGTCACTCTCGAAGGTGACTATATCGTAACATTACTAAGTTGCACACACTGTTATTATGTTTCCTAATCAAGCTACGAAAAAAATAAAGCTAACTAAGTAATTTATATACACGTGCAGTTCTTTTATTTTATTTTTTTATCGAAGTAAACAACTATTAGCTAAATAACAATAGCAAACAAAAATGGCATTCTTTCATACTCGAATTTCTCTAACAAATCTGTCAGCTACAAAAATATTTCTGTACGAGAACGGTATAAATTTTTAGCATTAAATTAAACAGACACATAAAAAAGAAAAAGAAAAGAAAAAGAAAAAATCTGTGCACCATACTCCAGGGCATGAATTCGATGTATTTTGTTACGCAGAATCCAAATTTCGAAACCCCAAGACAATCGTCCGTGTTATTTATTTTTTTTTTTTATGGCCGAAAAACTTTAGCGATTTTGTATAGGGAAAATACACGTAAGACAGTCATACAGAAAAACAAAAGTTCTGTGCAGTGAGCTCCAGTGTATGAATTTGATGTATTTTGGTACACAGAATCCAAATTTTGAAACCCCAAGACGATCGACCGTGTTATTTTTTTTATGGAACTTCAAAAAAAAATAAGAAATAAAAAAATAAAACTTCAGCGAATTTTGGTACCTAAGACAGCACATACGTTTTTCGCTCATAAAACAACACTGACATGGTCAATCGGTCTGGAGTTTCGAAATTTGAATTGTGTGTAACAAAATACATCGGTTCCATACCCTAGTATCCAGTGCACAGAACTATTATTTTGTGTGTGTGTGTGTGTGGCTGTGTTATTATTTATTTATTTATTAGGAGGCTCGGTGGTTGAATTGTAGAGTGTACGCTCAATGTACAGGGTGCGGCACGTAAAACCGGCCCGTCGTAATATTCTGGTATATTGTGTTTTTGGCAACACTTAAATAATCTACCTTCCTACCAAGAGATGGCGTGTCGAGGTCGGGTCGACTTACGTGACCTGCAGCAGTCACGTGCAGCCGCAGCCAGTGAAACTTGTCGAAACCAGTTGAGAAAAAGGCCTCGTTGTGTTAAGCCGGGTGAGTGTCAGTGTGTGATAATGCCGTATTCGATACCCGAGCGTGTTGCCATTGTTGAAGGGTTCATTCTCACTGGATCTTTTGTGAAAACAAAGAATTTGTTTCGGGAGAAATTTCCAGGACGTTCTGTGCCAGCAAAAAGCACCATTTAGGAATTGATTGAAAAATGGCGGCGTACAGGACTGACATGGGTATATATGAATGTCCTCAATCGTGCTCACATGTGTGTTGAAGTGGGCGGAGGACACTTTCAGCACCTGCTGTGAAGGTGAGTAGTCATATTCAATACATTACATTTCATTTATGTGTTGTAGTTAATCATATTCAATACATTACATTTCATTTTATGTGTTCACTTTACGGTTTTACGTGCCGCACCCTGTACAAATTCGTAGATTTCATCCTACATAAGTAACTGTTCAAATAGTTATTCGAATAATGCACAATTGTTAGTATAATCCTCTTAATAATGATTACTAGTTCTTTTCATAATAATTTTTCACACAACAAATGCGTATTACTGCAAAAAAAATTCTCTGACAGATAATCCTTCGATGACGAGTAATTCCTTGAATAATGGTCACGAATTTTGAAATACAAATACCAATGAAGATACATGACAATACCCTCTACTTTTGAGAAACTTCGGCTACTTGATGCTAATCAAAAGAAAGAAAAAAAAAGGAAAGCCTGTCTATAATGTAAAATTATAAATTTGTACTTAAAGGTGAAAAAGATCATGAAAATCATCACCACCATCATCGTTATTATCTGCCAACCAACGCTGATACATTTCCAGAAAGTTGAAAAATTTCAGTACATCACGGTCCTCACTTAACTTTTCATCTTAATGATATCTACTTTAAATTGTGAACAATGTAGCCGGACTCCTCTCCCAACGGCGGATAATATGGTTTAGTGGCAGCGTGATCACTTCTGTTGCAAGAGTGCCTTGTTTGATGCGATCCCAGAATATGTGAGTTTGATGAATATCGTGTCCATAGTGTTTTTCGGAGTTCTCCCATTTCTTTCCACATTCTCACTACAGTAATTATTTTATAATCACTCATTTTCATTATTCATCCGTCTTCTTTATTCTAAAGTCCATCATCGTGGAACATTCCACTAGAAATTTCACTTCATTCCATTTCTCCTCTTCCTTTATTCTCCTTCCACCACACTTTTCATTGTGTTCCTCAGAATACAACTTCTCTAATTCTTCTTCATAATTAACTTCTATTCCTCTTTTTTATTATCATCAACATTATTTCTCACTATTTCCACTACTTTCTTCCGTTTAAGTTTACCCACTTAATATTCTCCATTCTTCTCCATACGATCATTTTGAACTTTCCAGTAATTTTCCCTTGCTTTTCCGCAATATCCACTTTTTCTCCCCTACACAACATAACTATATACTGGAAATTTTACTAGCCGTTTCTGTGATTCTCTGCTACTAGAATTTGCTTCTATCTTACGTGGAAACTTATTTTTGCCATTTTTTAAAATCCTTACTACTATTTCCCCTTCACATTTCAGATTGTCTTGTAACAGTATCTAGACACGCAAAAATAAACATATTACAGTTTATTCATATGAATAAACATAATATAGTTTATTCATTTAAACTTCTGTAAGTAACATGGGTGATTAATTACTATTACTGAGTTATCATTACTACTGCTTTTCGTCTTTTAAGTACTTACTTTCATCCCACTTTATTTTTGCTAAATTTCTTTATGTCAGTCATAAATTCAATACTGAATTAGATTTTCCACTGTAAATACGACCGAACAGATATTTTATGACTCCGTACAATTCCGAGAATCAAATTATCATCGCAAAATAAAATAAAGAGTAGAGATGAAAATCGATGTAAAAAACGCTGATGGAAGTGAAGAAAATAATTTCTGCAAGTTGATGATGCTACATATGGTCATGTAATCACGCTAACATTGAATACGAGTAGCACAGGATGGGGAAAAAGGTTGTGACCTCTATAAAATTTCATCAGAATTTACTCAGAAAGGAGAGATGAGAAACGTATTTCGATTTTCTTTTTTTGCTGTAGTTTCATATGACTATTGCTGTTAATGGAAGCCAATACTCATACAGCGAAGAGTTCACTGTACTTGCCTATTTGTTTCTCTTAGTCTCTAATTCCCAAAATCAATTAATACATATTATATAGGTACAGCATGTCTATAAATTAGCTACACAAAAGTAAGCGTTGATTGTGAAGAAACTACATTTGTTACAGTAACATTTTATCCCTCCAGGAATAAAATATATTTTCAAGTTTTCTTTACAAGTATTCAACATGTGATTATTTGATCACACGGCAAATGTCTCAGCGGTACTCAATTTCCTCTCAAATTATTAGAAGCATTTCGGCATTGATGGTTGCAACTGCCTGCGTTATCCGGATCCGCAGCTCGTCGACGTTGCTTGGAAGAGGAGGAACAAACACACGTTCTTTAATGTAACCGCAGATAGAGAGATCCATGGGGCAAATCAGACAAGGCCACAGAATCGTTCCACTACGTCCAATCCAAGTCGGTACTCCAAGATAACGGTAGGCGGTAACTTCATGATGAATATGCGAATGTGTTCCATCTTGTTGGAAACTGAAACCAGCACCCACATCTTCATGCAATTGTGCCATTAGAAGTTTTCAAGCATATCTAGGTATGACATGGCTGTAACGGTGAGTTCAGCAAAAATAAAGGGCCGTACAGTTTGCTCAAGCTTACGGCACAAAATACGTTTAACTTTGGTGAGTTCCGTGCATGTTTGATCACCTCATGAGGATCTTCCTCACCCTATACCCGAACATTATGTCTATGGACCTTACCGCTACTGTGCAATGTGGCCTCGTCACTAAACAGAATTATGTTCATAAATATATTTTGAGTTTCACACCTGTCCAACATATCTTCAGAAAATTTCGCTCGAACTTCCTTGTCACTATTAGTCAAAGCTTTCAAAAGTTGCAGTTTGTATGGTTTAAACTTCAGCTGCTGACGCAATATCTTCCAAACTCTAGATCTAGGAACGCCCAATTCTAAGCTGGCACGCCTACTTAATTTACGTGGACTACGCAAAAATGTCTGCCTCACTTGTTTGACCGTCTCTTCAGAATTTATAGGTGTACCTTGACTCGCTGTCCTGTGTGCTATACAACCGGTATCGATAAAACGATTGTGCCTTGCAACGACAGTCCTTGATTGTTGTAGCTCTTTGTGGTAACGTGTTCAGTTTTGTTACACGGTTATAGGTGATTTGGATTCGTGAAACTACGAGCAACACTGCTCACGCTCTGCATCCATATACGACTCCATGATGACTGGAGCAATACTACGGTACGGAAGATAAACGAACACTCGCCCCTTCAGTACCGGCGTCTGAAACTGCCGGTAACAACTGGAAACACACAACTTGCGACAATGAAATTGAATATATATTGTTTTCATGGAGGTATAAAACATTACTGTTACAAATAGATCTCTAGTTTCGTAAAATTCAATGCTCACTTTTATGTAACTAATTTATAGATATGTGGTAAGTACATATATATTGAATGTTTGAAATTTAGTCATCTGGTTTAAAGAGAATTTTAAAACTTCCTGTTTACTATTCAAGAGTTGAGACTAATAATAATATTGAAGTAGAGGAATTCATACGTTTTATATCGCTAGATGCCCAGAAATTTGGCTCTAAATATACGAATTTCGTTCGTCTGTCGATAAATGATACAACAGGCTAGTAGCATTCTGTGGTCACAAAACTTGGTATTAATATGGGTATTCCTCAGTTAATGTTTCTATGCTTTCTGATTTCCTCTAATAATGACACTTCTCTGTTAAAAATAATGCCTCTTTGTCCGAAAACAATTCAAGCAGTTTTGTTGATAACTGTGTCACATTCCACAGTATCATTTATGACCACAGAAATATGCTTTACTTATTTCTCACGGATAAATTCAAGTGGCTCAGCATTCTAAGTGAAAGTTACGATGCGTCATCTTGTATATTATTATTATTATTATTATTATTATTATTATTATTATTATTATTATTATTCAATCACAACTTAAGACACAGCCTATTCCCTAGATCAATGTATTCTTTCTACAAAATCTAACTGAAGATCTACTTTTCTTTCCAACATCGAGAGGACTATCTGAGTCGCACCTAAAATGAACTCAATTACATAGAAAATATGCCTCCAACAGAATCAGACCCGAGACTACATGCAGAACACCACACACGCGCTAGCTACTGTGCTATTTCATTACTATTACAATTAACAATATTCTAATTCATAAATATTCCAGTTCTTCTATTAATACAGAGCTAGTCGAATTAGAACAGTTGCCAACCCTTGAGCTATACTGTCAACTTTTCTAATGTTTGTTTACACGTCATCATGTCTCATTAATTTCAACAGCAGTGACACTAGAACGACTGGAATGACGATAACACACAAAATACGCTGAGGAAAGATAGATAGGAAAAGAAGAATCACCGTATGTATCTTTCTCTATATAATCTATCACTTCTCTACATACACAGGACAGAAACTTTTGGACGATGTTCACTCTCTGTGTTAATTCGAGTATACGCTGACTTACAATCGGAGCCCTTCGAAGTTTTAATCAGAGGTTTTAGATTGCACAGTGACAGAACTGGTGCTGAGAGAGAGACAGAGAGGGGAGGGGGAGAGGAAGAAAGAGATAGAAAAAAAGACAACCATTAATTTTAATCCTAAACACAAAAGAACGCTCCGAAGAAGAACCCTGTGACCTGAGAATATGAAATCCATCGCAAGAGAGACCTTTCACACTTGGCGCTGTTGTGGAAAATTGCACGCAGACATCACAACACAGACGGAACCGATCTGCTTTGTTGTCCTCCCAAATTAATTTTTGTTCGCTCACTTCTCTCTCTCTCTCTCTTTCTCCCTCTCTTTGTGACTAGGCAACAAGTTTTAGCTTCTGCTTTCCTCTTCTAACACATCTCAAGTGCCTTGGGTTAAGAACAGACATGTCTCAAAGAAGATTGAAAGTTTAAAGTCAACCACTGCTAAAGAAAAAAGGTTGTGTAGAGATTAATGTAATATTTCCGTTTTGTCACAATAATAATAATAATAATAATAATAATAATAATAATAATAATAATAATAATATAGTGAATTTGAAAACATTCTTACCGCTCATAAGCAATCACTAATTTTGCAGTTGATAGCCCATTAGCTAAAAATATAGACGAACATTATCGATAAACTTACTGGACAGAAGGAAATATAGAAAGAACGAAATATCAAAAGTACGCGTAAATACAATATCTGGACATTAATTTACAAATTTAATGAGGTTTGTTGTGATTAAATGATTAGCACTCTCGCTCTTGGTACAGATGTCCTGGGTTCGATTCCCGGTGTGAACTTATGCAGTTTGAAAAAAATGAAATGAAATTTTGAGTTTTACGTCCCACGGTTATGCCGGTTAGGCTAAAGGAGACGGTGATAAAGAGTAATGAATGAAATGGTGGAATGAAGAAAGTGGGAGGAAACGGGAGAACCCCGAGAAAACCCACGCACACGGTGTTTGTCCACCACAAAGTTCACTTGGCGGGAGCAGGGTTTGAACCCGAGACCCCTAGCACCAGAGGTGAACGCTCTACCACTGAGCCACCGCGGCCCCTTATGCAGTTTGAATCCAATGATATGCTGTAAATTAACATCGGACAAATCACGGCGCTGGGAAAAGACTTAACTCCTAAAAACCACAGGACCACATATTAATTGAGGTAATGAAAATTTAAAAAAGGACAATAAGAAAAAAACTTCCGATATATATTCGTAAGAAAATATAATTCAAAAAAAGCACACTATTTGTTCATTGAATAACTTCTTAACAGAGTTGAAGAAATAAATGTTTAATTCACTTTTTATGATGGATTTAAAATAGAGAACTAGGCCAGATACTTTATTTAGAAAGACACAATCCAAGCATTTACTTGGATATGAAATATTCAAACAGACCGCAAAAAATTAACTATGAAATAACCAATTACAAATTGAGAACGATGACGACCACCCTTCACCCGCTCGGTTTACGGGTTGATCACCAGTGATTAGTCACATTCCAATGCGCTAGTTTGCCTTTGGGAGATGCCCCTCTTTGCTGAATTACCTAGTAGACCACTGAATTACTCTGCGAGCAAAAATTCCGAAGTTTCCGATCAAGAATATAAACTTTGTCTCCTATTATGTAGTATGTCACGCTACAGACGTAACAATGACTACGTTTTAACCTTACCTCGAGAGGTTTACCATACCTTTTCTACCTTAAGTGTAGAAAAAAAAAATACTTGCTGTGCTAGTTTGTCCACTTCTTTTTTTTTTTAAATAATAATAATAATAACAAACAAAAAATCTTAGCATGTACCATATCCACATCCGTGCAACCGTCCGTCTAAAGCACGCACATCTTTCTGAAAGCATGCAATTTTATTTTTTTTTTCCTGCTGTCTTCCACTGCGTTTATTTTCAACTGAATTACATGTGCAATTCGCATGATGATACGAAACAGTTTATTAATATTCACATTGTAAGGAAAAATGTCAGTACACCTTTTTTTTTAAAAAAAAAATTATTTTCTCAGTTTCAAGGAACACGTATTCCCACTCCAATGTTGGCGTATATTATGTATTTCCAAGTACAATATTTGGTAGGACAACGGAAAAAAAAATATTCGCTTAACTGTGATTTTAATAGTTGTTTTCCTTTCAACGCAACTCGTCACAGCAGTCTTTCTTTAAAAACATAAAAAAAAGATAATAAAACCCTGAAGAAAAATACTGCATGCAACAGGGACACGTTTTCAATATTCTAGATTTATCGATGCATTCATTTCTTTCAAGGTATCAGTGGTGGTAAATATTCTTCAAATGCATAACTCAATACTTGCAGATTATATAATTTGTATACTCAGCAATGCATTATATCAACTATACATTTCAAATATTGTAAGCCCGTAAATAAAGAATAATAGTTCGATTGATTAATCTTTCTAATTTTGTGTATAAATTGGAACGATCAAGGTGAAATAATTCAGAAAGAGCAATGAAGATTAAAAGAGGTGCAGAGCTTCCTCGCTGGTCAAATGGTTAGTATATGTGTATTTGGTGTAAATAGTTCAGAGTTCGATTTCCGGTGCGAGGGTATTGCACGCATTTAGGTTCCACCCGAAGCTGTAGGTACACGTCTCATACAGTGTAGGTACTGAAAATGGATACCGAACTTGGACAAAACAAATATTGCGTGGATTTGAATTTCGTGTCCCTCTCAGCACCAAAGTCACGATTGAGATAGTAAACTGCCGTTTAAGGTGGAATGAGAACCAGGTAATGCTTTCAAATTTTCAAGGCTCTCCCACTGGGAATCGAACCCGGGATCCAATACGAGGAAGTCTAAAACATGCTTTGGTATTACATAAAGAGTATCATGATATTAAAGTATGAACAAATCTTTGAAACTGAAACATGATGGTTGTAAATTATTTGGACATTTGTAACTCTACGTCCTTTTCAAGCGATTGGGAGGGGACCATGGTGGCTCAGTGGTAGAGCGCTTACCTCTGCGTAGAGTCTATAGTTCGATCCTCCGCCAAGTAAGTTTGTGATGGACAACATTGTGTACTTGGGTTTTCTTCGGGTACTCCCACTTTCGCATTTCACCAATTCTTCCATCATCATGCACATGCTTTAATCAAGTATCCCTTAGTCTAAAGTGCATAAACGTGAGACTTTAAATTGGAAGATTTAATTTCATCATCATTTCTCAAAGATAAGCTTGCATCTCATCGAGAGATCCCAACTACATCTTACTGGAAACTTAACCCGAGTCTCACATAGTATATTCGAGAACACTATCCAATTTGTAGCGATAGAATCAATTACCAAGAGCTACTGCACCTGGATAAAGCACAATACAAACGATACACCAATCTTGATACCCCTGCTAAACTTCCCAACCTAGGATTGCAATATGATAATACACATCCGGCCAAACACACACTTATATGTATATTGTGTAATATATAACAGAAGCATTCAACTGAACTCGAAAGTAAATTACGAAAACACATGTGCAGGTTTCCCTTATTAGGAAGAAAATCAATTAGTGTTTGAAAACTTACGACATTTGTGTGATTACAGGGATAGTATATATTGCAAAGGAAAGTAAAAGAAAAATGGAGCAAACATATAATTACTGCCAAATGAGAAATTAAATTTTAAAAAAAAAATAATAATAATAAACTGAAAGAATACATGTGTTGAGCAACTCAGACGTATCAAAATCTAAAGGAACAGATGGTGTAGTCTGGCAAATGTTAACGCGATACACGCATGAACAACACTGAACTAAAGGATAACAATAAATTCTTTAAAACCAACTGAGTTTCATTGCTTCCCTATTCATTTTTGCTCTCTTCTTCTCCCCCTCCCCTCCTTACACACAAACACACTGCCATAAGAATAGGCTATAATTATAATTAGCAAAGCGCTTTACATCCACAGAAAAAAAAAAAACATTTTACAAGGGCTAACCAACTTAGAAAATTATTTTACATACAATCTAATGAATATCTAACAAGCTATCATGTTTCATTATGGAAAGGTGGTGTAGATCCATGAGATCTTGAACGTTTTACTTTTAAAAAAAAAGAAAGAAAGAAATAATATTAATTTATCAATAACTTATTACTTTTCATATCAACACGCAAACTGGAAATCTTCTCCCCAACTACGCTGCTTTCACAAATGATTGCTTCCACGCTTTTGTTATATTTTAAGATTATCTCTCGAATCGGCGAGCCAATGAGAATGAGCTACCGACTAAAGTGGAATTAATGTGTTAAAAATACCCAGATTTTAAAATACGTGAGTTTTTTTTATATTACTAGGGTGCAAGAGCACTACATACTATTTAAAACTCTTTACTGCGTATCAGTACGTAATTATAACATGCTTTCGTTTACCATTTCTAGATATAGCATGAAGTGTTTATAACAGTATACCGTACTTATTTTTAGTTTTGTTGCACTTAATATATACTTTATTGTTTAATTATATTTGATAACACTTGATAAATTGTAATTCAATATCAATAAAGGTTCTATTATACTTTCATTTTGTGATTCACATATTAAGATCATGCAGGGGAAATTATACACTGCAGTGCTAGTACGCCCATTAGCTCATTACTCTACGCGATAACTGGAGTAAGGGGGCATGGTGGCTCAGTGGTAGAGCGCTTGGGGTTCCTGTTTCTATCCTCGGCCAAGTAAGTTTACAACAAAAAGGTGGACATCATGTCCGTTGGTTTTTTCCCACTTTCTCATTCCACCAATTCTTCAGTCATCATTCACTTGCCTTAATTATAGTCTCCCTAATCGTGGGACGTTAAACTGAAAGACAACTTGAGTAATGGATTTGCCTACAACATTTCCTACGTAAAATCTATAGCATTTCCTAGATCCTATGCAACCTGTAGAGTAGCAAAAAAAATGTTGGTTGCCTATAGTAAAATGTAGAAAAGTGGCTATCCATATTCCATGTTCCAGACATGGAATCGCATGATTCCCTTTCCTGTTTTTAACACAGTTTATTTTGCATGAAGACTTGATTCTATTCGAGTCAGAATTGAGTGGATATTTCAACCGCGGGATTTATACCTTTACATTCGTTGATGAATTGAATTCGCGACGATTAAAGATTTTGAACTCAATAATAACAGCGAATTCCCTTCTTTCAGTAAACATTTAATTTCTTCGTGATATTCGATATAGTGCTTGTAAAGCATTAAAAAATCCATTGTCACTTTCAGTCTGTTTATGGTTATGCAAACTCTACATAGTAGTATTATATTAGTATTAAAGCGAAATATCGACTGGTTTTCCGGAGAATGGTGAGTACAGCATTACCATTTCGTTATTATAAACAATGACAAGTTTTTGAGACAAATATGCCATGTAAAACGACGCTATTGGTTTGAAACTTTTTCCAGCTTTACAGGAAAGCTGAAAAATACAATGTAAAGAAAGATGGAGGTAAACAAAACTGACCGAAGAGAAACTTCTGTTTAGCATGAAGCTTGTTCACTCAAGAGCTTTTAAGTACTAAACATCCAAAGTTTACTTCACGTACACAAGCTCCCGAGAACAAATATAAACCTTACATTTCTCCATAGTGTTTTTTTTTTTTTTTTTTTTTTCGTAACATGAGTAGCACTCGTCGCATAAGTGAAAGAACAAAGAATAAGTTTATTCTTTTTCTGCTGAACATAACGGAGAACTACTTTCCTTTTCCTTTTTTTTTCTTTAAACTTGATGTATTCAAAGTCTTCCGAAAACTATCCTCTACATCCTTAACCCGTTTCTAGATTAGCCCACTTCATGGCTGTACTGGATTATTTACACTCGTAAACAACAGGAGTTCATAAGTAATGCACGTGAAGCATAGCATTATCCACTTTGTAACCTGTGTTATGGTTACATCTACTTTGTTCCATTAGAACGTGTTACATACTTTGTACGAACTTTCAGAACTAAACTTCCCAGTTACAAGCCGTCAAGAAGTCAAGGGTGCCATATGAGGTAAAATATCTCCAACCATAGAACATAGCTCAGCATACATCCTTTATAATTATTGAAGAAACTTTCCTGAGAGCCGTATTTATGAGAAAGACACCTCAAGTCATTGAGTCGCAATAACGTAGTTGATAAACCATCTATCTACCAACTGGCTGATCCAGCTTCAATCCTTGGTGAAAGCAAAAATTACTTCCTCGCTGTACTTTTGTTCCAATGCAGCTCAAAGTTTCATCCAAGCTTGTAAAATTTTGGGGAAATCTGGGGGTAAGGGCATTCAGAGTGTGATGCTAACAACATCTTTTCCTGTATGTGTCCAAGCCTAGTAAGTGTAGAACCTCATCTTCACACCGCATGTATGCACGTAATAATAATACTATTAAAACAGAGGTTAGTGGTCTAGTTGGGAGTGTAATTTACATATGCCATTTTCCGTTGAAGTAGTATATCAGTGGTACTTTTTGTTCTATATATTAGGAGAAAACTGTGAGAAGGGCACAAATAAGTGTTCAGTCTTCTTCTCCAAATATTTTATTTTCCATCCCCAAGTAAAATTTATCGAAATGTATTTATGCGAAGCCTTAAAATTCTGCAATCCACCCACTATAGCTTTTATTTGAGAAGTATAATATTCCAGGATACCAAAATCTGCAAGATATGAAGTCTAACATAAAATCGCTGATATAATAATAATAATAATAATAATAATAATAATAATAATAATAATAATAATAATAATAATAATAATAATAATAATAATAATAATAATAATGATTAGTGGTTCTTGATTGATAAAATACTTTCTAATTACAAAAGTGGTTAGCGCCCTGTCTTTGGTGCTTGTGGTTCTGGGGTCGATTTCTGGTAAGGACATAATTCTCGATCTTCACTCAATACCTTGAAGCAATTGGGAGGGGAGCTACTTGGATTAACAATAACCAACTCATATGCCATGTGTGGAAGTCGATGATGTGCTGATAGCCAATTTGAAATTTATCTAGCTGACCAGAGCTCTTCCTATACTGTACGGAATGATAAGGAATTTATTATTATTTTTAAAGAGATCTCTAAAGGAAAGATAACACTGCGAGTAACTTGTGGAAATCCACATTTACCGCTGTTGTACATGAATGCATTGATAAGTATTTACATGTAGGGTAAAAATAAATACATATGTGAGGGGGACATGCACCTATGGCCCCTCTATATGAATGGTATTTGCAAAATAGCTTAAACGTACTAATGAAGAAGCAAAACACATAATGAGAGTAAAACTTGATCTCTTTTAAGCATTTTATGAGTAAACTGGTATCATATCAAGATAATAACAAGGTTCACCGTATACAAGATATGAACGAACTTTATAAGTTTTTTTTAATGTACTTTTACACAGTGTATACTTTAATTTTTAACAGACAATAAACTCTCACTGCTGGATATATTATAAAAGGAAAAAGAGCTTCACACACACACACACACACACACACACACATATATATATATATATATATATATATATATATATATATATATATATATATATATATATATATATATATATATATATATATATATATATATATATACATATATGAGTTTCATAGTAATTATTAGCAAGATCTTTTGTGCTTAAATTAAAAATGTTTGTACTAGAATATGTTAGCTAACTGCATGGGGAAATGAAAATAAATTAATTAACCTTGTACTTTTAACCAACAAGCAAAATAGTTTAAAAAAATAAAAAAAAAACTTTTACGAGGCTGCCTCGTTTAGATAGTATTTATTACAATCGATTTGCTCTGGAGGAATGATAAAATTAAAACAAGAAGATAGAGACTGGGAGAGAGAGAGAGAGAGAGAGAGAGAGAAATCCTATTCCATGCACTGGGAAAATGGATGAAGTAGATATGAAAGAGAATTCAACATACAACAAAACCTATTTTGTCACATACCTTCGTGAAAACGAATAGTGTTGTGTGTAGAAACAGACAGACAAAGGTTGTTTTAGCAATTTTTTAAGAGAAAAAAATAATAATATATGACTTGAAACAATTTCGCAAAGCTAAATGATTATTGGAAAAGACTATATCTTCTTGAAAATAGTGGGAAAAATTGAGAGAATTAATATGCTTTTCTACACTTTTAATATTCATTTTGTTGCGTTAAGTATTCAAACAATGCATTTGTTATTTCTGCAGATCTCGAAAAGAAAAATTTAAAGCGGCAAAAATTCTCTCAAGAATCCTCTGTGAAGATTTAAAGAAAAGAAAGAAGAAAAAGAGAAAAAAGCCCTTGCCCATTAGGACATTTTTCCATTTGTTGCAACTTTTTTTTCGTTTTATTTTCCCTTTTTTCGTTTCATTTCATTCTTTTGTGTCCTAGTTGCGATATTGTTTAACGAACGCTTATGGAAGAAAGACCCTACTTTGCATCTTAAATCGACTTGAATCGATTTAAAAAAAAGTGGAAAAAAGTCAATTTTCAACAACATAACTCTTTTCTCGAGCAACTCGAGGCGTTAAAGGAAAAGATTATCTCCATAAACGATTTTAATGAAAACTTAATTTGTATAATTAAATAGTACTGTAATAAATATTTAATTACAGAAATCATTATTCAGATGAAGAGATATTTAATTTGCTTTTTTTTTCTTTCTGTAATCTCCGAAGTTGGAAGGATTTTATAAATACTTGGAAAGAAAGAACAGGAAACTAGAAGAAAGTAAATCCTACTAAAATTTATTTAGTAAAATGTAAGTGTAACGAATGCATTTTTAGATTAGTAGTTTCACAGCTAGAAATTACAGGTAATAATAATAATAATAATAATAATAATAATAATAATAATAATAATAATAATAATAATAATAATAATAATAATAATAAAAAGAAGAAGAAGAAGAAGAAGAAGCCATGTCTCAATATATGCATCACGTTAATCGTAATAATGGACAATCAGACTGAAAAAAATATCTTTACCTGTGTCATTGCTTGTCTATGTAAAGTCTTGGATTAATTGCATGTAGCAATTAGTCCAATAGCTACCCATTAATGAGTTTTGGGTAGCTGTTGGACTAAATCAAATAAATAAATTAAATGTAATTAATTAGATATTTTAATTGAACACGATTTTAACCTACTGTGCACAGCAGGTTGAAAGCTTGGGGTATAAAGAACTGTTTGATATTATTGCCGATGATTTAGGGAACGTATTTACGGCATTATTGATCACCACAGACACCTTTCACTTACTACTTACTGTTCATCAGATTGGAAAAGTTTGAGTTACTGCATTTGACTGGCGTTTTATAGTTCTAGCATCTTAAAAGACTTTAGCCTAAAAGCACTACAGTTATGTCGAAAACTTTATAAACATTCTTTCTACTGCAGTACCGTCGATTGCCTTATTTTAAGTTTTATTGTTTTAAATACCTATCGATCATTATGTTAAGTATTTACTTTCAGTCAAGCATCGATATTCTGGTAAGTGTTTTACAATAATTAAACAGTCGTAGATTAATATTGCATGTTGATTATCATTATGCTGTTATTTAACAATACACTTTCTTATCATGCTTTGAAGCAAGATATGTTCACCGCGCGGTAGAAAGGTGTTTACTTAAACAGTATCTCGTAAACTACAACAGAGACTCTGATATGCAGCTGGTAACACCACAACTTGCATCAAACGAAATATGCTATCATTGTTACTTCTTTCAAATGCCGACACAAAGCTTAAGAGGCTTCATCCCGGCGAAATTAAAATACCGCTAATTTTACAGTAATTATGTGATATATTCAAATAGATAAAAAAAATAATCGAAATGTGGAACAAGAGCGCCTTAAACAATATCATTTTACATGGGATACCGTTACCACGACTCGCTTATCTGCTTTCGATTTCGAGTCATTTTGAAAATCGGGATTTATTTTCACGTTTCTAAACGGCTGATAACAGAAAACTACTAGGTGACTTGTGATAACGGTACCTCACGCAAAATAATATTGTCTAGGGCGCTCTTGTTCCACATTTCAATTATCTTTTATCTATTTGAAGATATCACATAATTACTGTAAAATTAGCGGTATTTTAATTTCGCCGGGATGAGGCCTCTTAACTAATCCGATATTTTCCCATTTACAAATCGGAATAAATACTTCAGAAGTGTGAGACAATATATCGAATAAGCTCAATTATTTTGATCAGTGTACATGTCATTATATGAAAAACGAAAACTCTGAATTGACCAAAACTTCAGTCAAGAAATTCGACTTCAGTTCTGACTGCATCACATATTTGAATTCTGTTTGCTATTCGAAGTTAATATACCAGTAATAACACCTCAAAATATAAACGAAGTAGTTTTAAGTTCGCTGATGTGGTTGCTTTCCTTTCATATGGTTATTGGGCGATCAATACATCTGGTCATATGAGTAGTAGCGATGAAGAAAGTTGTACCGGTTAGAACCTTGCCAAGAAGCTTAACGCTTCACATCAAACACTCGCGAACGACGTCTGGCATGAGAAAGAGGTGTAGTGATATGTGACGTACTTAGATTTAACATTTCTCATGTCAAAAGTTGAAGTTTCTTTTTTTCTTCTTTTTTTCTTTTTTAACTTTTTTGTAAATGTTTATATTTATGATCTTTCCGCAAAATATTGCCAGTTATTGAGGGCCAATGGGTCATGCAATTTCTCACCTTTATCTCTTTTCTACAATCTAAAGTCATTTTGTTGAGTCCAAATCGGCGTAGGAAAAAGATATTTATGGTAACTAATATCATTGTTTTTACAGTCGAATTCACTATGCTATTCTCTGCTCCTCTCCTTGCTGTAGAATGACCCATCACAAAATTACTCAGCTGATAATGTGTTGTTGACAAGTTTATGGCGACAGACTTATGTCACTGTATAAAAAATTATGTTATTCAATTGACAATTCCATTTCATACCATAACAAGATATATATATATAGTTGGTTGGTTGAGATTACTTTGAGTAAACATGACGTAATTGGGAAATTTACTAGGCTCCTAATGCATTTTTGCCAATTGTGTAATCATGGATTTACATAAGTATATTTCTTAATCAATTATCAATTGACAGTATAATTTTATACGATAACAATTGTAGGTGTGTATGCTGCATGGCTACTTTGGATTATTTAGAATGCATGGGACACAGTAATTCAATGCATGGAATATTATATGAAATAATAACGTTTGGCAACACTAGTAACTATGTAAAAATAAGAAAAAAGAAACCCCATTCAAAGTAAGAAACAAATTGAGATTTTAAAAAGTGCGGGTTGCCCTGTTACCATGCCGTGAGTATTCCACTGAGGTATCTGAGGTATCCTATCCACTATCACAACGATTTTTATGATTGGCCCCCCGTGACATAGCTCTCTCTCTCAGTTTCTAGTTTTGATCCGAGTAAAGATTTCACAGTTCTTCAAAAGCCATACTAAAGGAAATAGTGCATGTAAGAAAGAAGGTAATTGCCCCCCCCTTTTGTCTTTAAGCTAATTACAAGTATAATGACATTGCATTTAACAGTTAGACTTGAAAAGAAGACTTTATTCAAATACTGAATAGTGCTCCAGCATAGCCCGATAGAAAGCGCACGTGCCTTTGGTAAGCATGGCTCCATGCTGGATTCTCGGAGTGAACACAGAAGTTTTGGTTCTCACCTTAGCATCCGGAAGTGATTAAGAACCTAATTGAATTAAGTAGTGGTGAAGTCCGGGAGCCGATATCCTCTCTACAAAGATGTCTAGGCAGGCACTGGTCTTCCCATGGTGTGACTCCATGAAGTTTAACGGAAAAACAGGCGGAGGAAAAAATTGCCGAATTCCTTTACTTATTATCTCTTAATATACTAATAACATCATTATAAATTAACCGAGATAATTCATCAAAAATGAAGAGAAGTAAGCAACAAACATTGTACCTATTCCTAACGGAAGTCTATCTTCGGCACACAATACCATTAGTCTTTGTTCAATATTATTTCTAATAATTTATTATATAACTGGCTAAAACACTGAGCACGTTACCATGGAAGCATGTAGTTCTAGCCTTTGCCACAACGGCGCCACAAGTGATAGCACATTTCTGCCATCTACATATCCACATACTAACTACTTACGAAACAGCATCAAGGTCGTTCAGAGCAACAAGTGCTCAGTCAAAGCATTGCAGAAATTGTTGTGACGTACTGAGTATTTTCCCTATTTATGAATTAACCATATAATTTAATAGTTTCGTATTATAATTATTCGTTTAAAGATCTGTTGCGTTATTTCATTCATGTTAGAAAGTAATCAATATTTGAGCTGTGTTATTTAAAGCTTTGTAATCGACTAAATGTATATGTACGTAGTTACTGATGCAAGCCACCAAAGATGGTAATAATACGGGGATAGAACGCAGTTGGAAGACAGGGGTTGCCCTGATAAATTTAGAATTCTTCTTTGATTTCCCAATTACTGAAAATTTCTTGGATACAATTTGAAAACAGTAACTGAGTTGTTGAGTTGATTTTGAGTTTAACGTCCCGTTCAGCAGCGAGGCTATATAAGACGTGGACCTACTGATTAACGTGGAATCCGAACCACTTGAGCTCCCGCCGGGAACCGAACCCGGATATCCCGCGCCAAAGTTGAAAACAATAAAAAATGTATTTTGATGATTACTTGATTTGGGATTTAATGTCCCTTCTTAATCCTTTTCTCTCGTATTATTTCTAGCCTTTTTACTCTATGCACTCACAATTTCTCTGATGAACAATTTATGTTTTCAATTCTGTTTAGAGAAAAAAAAGATATAAAATTAACACATTGACATAACAGTTTCTGCTACAGATGGCTGTTCTGAATGTGCATGAAACAGTTTATGCAGATCTCACCCGACATACGGCTGCAACTCAATATTTAGACCGATGTCGCGACGATCGAGCGGAAAGGGTTAATATAGGAAATCACCATATTAACATGAAACCTTAGCTGCATCTACTTCCACTGAGCGTTAAACTCGAACCTTAGGTACCAAAATGCTAGAACACTAGGCAATCAGCTAGAAGGCATATATATATATTAATATTATTAAAATTGAATTAAAGATAATAGTGTTCAGCGATCAATCAAATATGAATGCTTTAAACAGAAATAATTATGTTGTGCACACTTACAATGTTAGTTTTGACATAGCGGTATCATTACTTTTCCATTAAACTTAAAAGAGTATGTAACTTGAAACTCATCTGCGACCAGACAATTCATACTGTACTCCAATGCTCCTAAGTTCATATCCTGTTATTTCATAAGGCATATCATATTTTAATCAACAATTCCATACTTTAGGTACACACAGACAAGACCACACCTTTAGCATATCATTTGTGTTTCTCCTTTCTCTATATAAAGAGCTATTCTACCTTCAGGATAACGTGCAAATTACAATTCTTCTAGTTTATTTTTTTAAAAGTAGATTGAGTAATTTTCAATACTAAAGCAATACGGAAACTTTAAAATACATAGCTCTTCTTATGTTTCGTTATAATCAGAAACAATTTTCGTATTATAAACCCCACGTGATGACCACACCACGATAATGAAAGATAAAACAACGGGGAAGAGCGTCACTTCAAACCACACATTATATAGCAACTAAATTTGCATGGTGTCTTCCAGTTGGAAATTGCTATTAAAAACACATTAAACATTCATTTACATAATTCGCTGCAAACTTAACTATTTTCAAAAGAATTTACACGAGTATAAGCTATGGTTTTCTTCATTGGACAATAAGTATGTTTACAACCAAAAAGTGTTTTAAAATTATGCACTTTTAATCATTCATTGCGGCCTAATGGACACATACAGAGCCTACCTAAATGACGATTATTGTTATTATTGATGCTGCCACGAAATGAAAGTGAAAGCATTTCCATTCTCTTCCTTTTTCTTTTTTTCTTTTTTTTTTTTTGTGTGTTCTAGATACATTATATCATTATTATATTTTGTTATAATAAAAGTATTGAATAATAAAAATAAAGTTTGCTGTCACGCACATGCTCCAACAAACAATAAATAATATGTAATCGTATTATCATTCACTGGAACTAAAAGCATGTGAAAACTTTCTTCGTACATGAGTGCCAGTATGCGTTTTATAAAACCACTTTCTTTTCATATTCGAAGAAAATGAATACTCAAATATTAATCGTATACTGAATCCAAATAATTAACAGCCAATGTTTCAGTCTGAACGTCACGTTAATTCTAATAATAACAGGTCATGCTAATAGATGTCACTACCTGCGCAATCGCTTGCATAAACTCCTCACTAACCCTGTAATATATACGTGGGGTCTAGAAAACCCAGTTAAAAAATATCTTTTTGTATGTGCACCTTTCATTACTAGTTTGTTATTATTTATATATTAATGTTATTGTTTAATATCTTATTTTTTTATTTTTTTTGTTAGTGTACAATAACAATGATTGTTTCACAGCTCCTTGACCAGCTATGAGCTTAATAAAGAATAATTGATGCTCCCATATCCCTGGCCAAGAGAGAGGGCGAAACCTTCTAGTGGCCGTTTCTTTACACCCATTGATTCCAAGTTCTTCAGCAATCAACAAATGTTTTACTTATAATGATGCCCATCACCTTCCAACTCAATAAGTAAAGTACTGTTACTGCCCACCACTCAAAAAAAAAAAAAAAACTCCGTTTAAAGTATTTTTCAAGGTTAAAAGTAACTGAACCCATGATCTAATGTTTTTAAAATTTTCCTTATAAAGGAAAATGAAGGTAATCTCTATTATATTTAATTTCTCATTTCACGTTCGTAAAAGGAGAAAAAGAAAGGGAACAGCTGAACCGTTTAAAATAAATTTTCTCAACTAGTTAGTACTTAGATCGACCTGGGTTTCCATCGTTACATTTTGACTGAAATGTGTATCCTAAGAGAATAAAGAGGGCTCATTTAATATATATATATATATATTAATGATACAATATATATTTCGTAATCCTTTTTTCTCTTGTGTGATGAACGGGCATTTCAACTAATATTGATACTATTACTAAACGAAAATTAGTAATCTTTATTATTAAGTTTAAAAATAACAATTATACAAATCTGACTGATATCTGGATACTAAGAGATGATCCAAAAGTCGTACACGTCAAAATAATAATAATAATAATAATAATAATAATAATAATTTCAATAAAATTATAAACACGCCAAACATTAGTTGGAAATATTTTAAATTAAGTTCTAGGTCAATTTCTTTTTTAAATTTCATATGTGCTGAACCAGAAAAAAAATATCCTTGCTTAATTTGTTTATAAAATAACTAATTTCAAATAGGAGTCAATTTAGTGATTTTTTTTTTTTTTTTTTACATTTTACTTTAGCCAGACCAAAACATAAAGGGAAAAACAATGTCGTTTAACACATAAATACAAATATATTTTATGAATCATTGATTGATTGATTTTGAGTTTTACGTCCCGTTCAGCAGCGAGGCTATATGAGACGTGGACCTACTGATTAACGTGGAATCCGAACCACATGAGCTCCCGCCAGGAATCGAAGCCGGGTCTCCCACGCCGTACGCTAACCGCTTAGCCACGGTTTATGAATCATTTTGATACTCGACATCCTCCATATTCTCTTCCTTCCATTCTAGTTACACCTGCTGTTTATTAATATATTTTATTTTATAGAATTTCTTTCTAAATAAGATAACGAACATTTAGTTTATTTCGCCAAAAAAAGCTTTTGCGCAGGAAGTACTGGGAAAAGTGTTGTGTCATTTCTTATTAGTTATTAGTTAGAAATTTTTCAAACAGGACGTGATGTCATGGGAAATTTACAAAAGCTCACAATACCTGAAATATACCATAAGAGTTATTTCGTAGCAGTGTATAACTCCTGCGTAGGTGATAATCTGAAACTGAAATTGATATTAAATCGAAAGTGAACTTTAAAATTGAATGAAAAGTAAATTATGTAAATACCTCAAGTATAATACGAACTTTGCTTGCAGTTTTATGGAATGTGGGCATTTCTGCATCACAGAGCATACGTTGAAAGCAATGCCGTTTTGAATAATGTTAACTTCAATGTAAATGATTAAAACCCACACATACTGTGTTTGATCTCTATAAAGTACACTTGCGTGGGCTGGAATGAACCACGGACCTCATGCACCAGAGGTGAGCTGTCTCACTGAGTCAACCTGACCCCCGTATTCCAACCACGTTAGCACCAAGACTACTATGTTTTTTTTTTTAATTATATCAGTTCCCTGAATGGTTTCTCTATCTCTGAAATCAATCTACTCAAACTATTATACTAAAACCAAATCAAACCACTTGGCGTAGCAGCCTATTTTGTGAGCCTGAGCCACTCCAACGCCATCTAGTAGCGATCGGCTGAGCTATGTCCAACCTAGCGACCGACATGTGGTCAACGCGCTACGTCGCTCTGTCTCGAATAGGCGTATCAGGAACTTTCCAGACCTAGAAGCCTTCATCTCTTTTATTTGTGTGACACTCCAGTTTGCGTCACGACGCTGGGTGGACGCCGAAAAGTGGGAAACACTGGCCGGGAATCAAACCCGGAAGCACGCGGACGTGAGTCCAACGTTCTATCCACTATATTACTATGTCCCAAAATTGTTATACCAGTTCACTGAAACCCGTCTATTTTTTAACATAAATTAGACAAGCTTATGTTAGATTTATTCTGTGCTTCCATTTGCCGATTCAATCACATTGTAAAAATACGTAGATTTTTCGTATATGTGAATGTATATAATGTCGTAAGGTTGTTCCCGTTAGGCTAAAGGTAATGGATGATTACTATAAGTGAATGAAAGTTACGATAACGATACTATCCATTACAAAACGTACATGTGTTCGACCACAGAAGTCGCAGAGGTGAACGCTCTACCACTGAGCTACCGTGCACCCAATATAATAGTTTTTTTTTTTTAATGAAGATAAAGCATAAAGAAATGCTTTCTTTAAACAAAAACTATCCAAATGACATAAAAACATTCTGGACATGCCATTTGTCGCATGAAAAATTCTCCTCTTCATCCCGACATACACGAAATTACAAAGCAGCACATATTTAAGGGTCTTCACTATAGCGAAATTAAACTACCGCTAATTTTAGAGTTTTTCTGTAATATCTTCAAAACAAATACAAGTATTCGAAAATAAGGAACGTAGTGAAGTAGATAATACGATTTTGCATGTGATACCGTTATCACAAGTCATCTATCTGCTTTCGATTTGCAATTGTAGATAGATTTAGCATTTTTTTCAGGTTTTGTAAATGGCGGCATACGAAAAGCAGATACGTAAATTATGGTAAAAGTATCACATGGAAAATTGGATTGTCTAGTTCACTATGTTTCTGCTTTTCGAATATCTTTATTTGTTTTGAAGATATTTCAGGAAAACTCTAAAATTAGCGGTAGTTTAATTTCGCTGTAGTGAAGACCCTTAAATAAACTATGCCTACTATTTAAGTTCCCGAAAACAAGTTGATGTAATATATTTTATATGTTCGTAACGTTTATTACGAACATAATTTAAGCAGAAATATTCCACAAGGTGAGTATATTTATACGTCAGTTTTCCTACTAATGAGTGCGATAACATAAGAGCGCTGCCAATATTATCAAAAATCGAGGATGTTGTGGTTTAGATAAGAAACTGGGAGAACAGTTTTCAACAGGAAACTGTTAAATATAGGTACACTCATTACATCAGCATTTAATTAATTTTTATTAAATGATTTCCTGATCATAAACCAAGAGAATAAAATGAATTTAATTCATATATATATATATATATATATATATATATATATATATATATTGCATGTGCTCTATACGAACAAAAAAGTTATCCGCTTGGAAATGGAACAAGCGGTGTTCCCTAGTTATTTCACGACTGGCAGATGATTTCGTGACGCGATAATAGAATAAATTTCAGTTATATATTTAGTAAGATAGAAAGTTACGTCGAGACATTGCACATCATAAATCAAAGGGCTGTAATATTGAAGAAATATCATATTTATAAGGTAAAATAAATTGCAAAAACAACTGCTTGAAAACGCGATGTTTTGGGCAGAATATGGTGTAAAAGGGTGGCAGCTGGAGTACAGAAATATATCAAAAATAGGGAAATACACGTTTAAACTGGTGTAGACTGTGTGTAGATTGGTTAGCAGAGGTAGAAACATAATATATTATATCGAATTATTGCGACTATAATGAAATATCTCTCAACTGTTACTAACTAGCTAATTTATTTCAAATTATCGCGTTTCTTTTTTCACTGATTTTTAAATCATTCAACATATAGAAAACAATGAAATGCTATTTTTCTCAATACAGATAATATTAGGGAACGACTTTAAACCAAACTCACAAGAGTCACAGACTGATTTAATCGCAGGCCATACGAGTTGGTTGTTGGCAACACCATATCTAAGGGATATTCTCGGAGTTTTTTTCGTGTCCTTCCACTTTATCATTCTACCAAATCTTTGTTCATAATTCATTTCTACTAGTTCTCCATCTCCCTTAGTCTACAGAATATAACCATGAGAGTCTTAAACTAAAGATTTCTTTTCTAAGCACGGTGAGTCAGTGGTAAAGTGCTTGCCTCTGGTGTGGAGTCCGTGATTCGATCTCAGGCAAAGTGGACATCATCGTGTTGACGGATTTCCTCGAAGTTCTACCGTTTCCTTCCACATCCACATTCTACCGATTCTTCCATAATTGTTCACTTCCATTAATTATACGTCTCCGTTAGCTCAAGGGCACAATACGTTAAACTACATTTCATTTTATCTAAAACCGAACGCTAAAATTGGAAGTAGCATGTCAAAGAGCATTAGGAGACTTTTCGAGTACGGTATCTGCAAACACTACCCTATTACTATAATATTTTCTATTTATTATAATGTTTGGGTCATTTATAGTCTAAAGTCCATTTTCAGCAGTGAGGCTAAATCAGAATTGGAACTACAGATGAACATGAAGTCCAAACCACTTCGGATCTCACCGTGAATAGAGCCCTCGCCAAAGGATCGTTAATTAATCACATAATAACAAAGAGGCCTATTTGCTACTGTTGTCAGATACATATCTGACTTATCATCAGAATCACCGTACCGCAAATTGACAGTTCCCCCTCTCACTGCGATCTTCAGCTAGCTAGTAAGAAAATGTTGAGCGAAACTTTAAAAAAAAAGCTCTTCTGGTTAAAAAAAAAAACTGTATTTTTACCAGAAAGAAAGTTAAATAAACCATGGCAATCTTTACTGAAGACCTATATCTTTACCAACAAAATAGCAGGTCTTAATGGCAGCGCCTACCGCGTTCCACGAGCAATAAAATTTCTGACCTTCGAATGAAAGCAAAGTGACTCCTATCGAACTTATCTCCCTTTGAATATTGATCACTAATTAGAAAAGCCAAGTGAAAAGTGGTTCCTTATTGAGGGAAACCGTAAATGGGCAGTCTGCCAACTTGAGTAGAACTCACAAACGAAAAGTTTTGATGTGAACGTGGATTCAACCACATGAACCCACACTTCTTAAACCCAACACGTACAATTCTTTGTTCCTACTTCACTACAGTGTTTACTCACGGAGATCCTAACGTTTTCAAAATATTAAAAAGAGCAAAGAATAAAACACCGTATGTGTGAGTTTCTACTACTAACAAAACAGCATATCGGTGATCACGTGTAGCCAAGTGGTAATGTGTATATCTTTTCTGGGTACGTGATCTAAGGTTTGAGTCCAGCCGGGAGCATTGTGAATCAATTCATAACTGAAAAGGACATTTTCGGTCAAAAGAACTTGAAACATGTTCACTAAAGGCGATGTACTGATACAACTTTATCAAGAATCCTTGCCGGCAACAGTTCTGAGACGGTGACAACGACAGAAAGTGTCACAACTTACAGAGTTCTTGCTTCGTTGTTCGGTTCTTTTGCAGTTGCTTACTTCATCTCTCCTTTTTTCACAGTTATGGTACGTAAAATAATGAGACCTGGCAACCACTGAGACCTAATGCATAAACAGCAGGCGCGAAACCACTTAACAACTTAGGAATTCTGATAGATTGTCATTAAAATATATGATGACACTTAAGAATCTCTCGAAATCAGGTACATTCAACAGGAAACGTTTTGTTTTTTTAATTATACAAATAACCAAAGAAACTATAAAACTAACAAGAAGATAAACTATTATGAATTTTCTAATGCTTACGATGTATATATATATATATATATATATATATATATATATATATATATATATATATATATATATATATATATGGGTGATTCCACGAAAAAGGGAAATTTTCACTTGGAAAATTTCTGTTCCGTTGATGGTAGCCTATTTCGATAAAAATAACACATGCACTTACTACTACTAAGTACATGTTAATTAGGTGTTCAGCAGAGCTGAATCGTTATTGGTGTAGTAAATAAAAAATCATAAAGTTTTCAGCACCCACGGAGTTGAGACCATAGGTCACGGAGTTGAGATTAGTTAACACGGAGTTGAAAATTGCTGTGGAGTTGAGAAACGTGATACATCTGGGTGATAAGTTTTGGTTTATAAGTGATTAAGCTTATAATTTACATAAAAATTGAAATAATTTTCCAATAGTTTTTGTAAGTTAGAATTATTCTCCTTATGTTGAATAAAATTCTAACAAACTAGATGACACGTAATTTGTTATACAAAAATACTCCAGAAAATACTGCAAACATATGAACATATGAAAATATATCTAATGAAGTTCCAAAATTGAGTGTATATATATATATATATATATATATATATATATATATATATATATATATATATATATATATATATATATATATATATATATATATATTTATATATATATAATATGAATATGTGACGTAAATAAGAAAAAAGAAATTCACATACACTTATCCAATATTGAAAAATTATTGCGCTTTCAATATGTTGACGATCATATGGAGAGGACAAACTTTTCACATAAGCTTACGAAACAGATGAAGTAGTCACTAAATCTGTCTATTGTCTACTTCATTTGTTTTCTGAGCTTATGTAAACCGTCTGTCTTCTCTGTGTGATCAAGTCAACACGTCGAAAGTGCAATACTTTTTTAACATTTAGTAAGTGTATTTGTATATTTGGTATATATACAAGGTGTTTCAAAACAATACACACATCATTTGGGAGCTGATTCCTGACGCCAAGATAAGACGAAAAGTATAGACAACTGGGTGTACAAACGCTTCCTTTCGGAGTTATAGGCTGCCGAAAACATGAAAAAAATGAACTTTAAAGGTCCATAGCTCCAAAACTATGAGACCTGCCGTAGTCGAGTCACGACTTCACTTGGGAACTAATATGTGCAATATCCAAAAATATGTTTCAGAATCCTGAGGTACTCACGAAGCAATTTTTATAGAGGGATTTTGGTTACGGGCGTATAATCTGAAGTACTCACCAACTACTTCTATAAAAGTTGTTGTGGAAGTACCGCAAGATTCTGAAACATGGATATTTGGATAGCGCACATACTAATTCCTAATTGAAGTCTGACCCGACTACGGTAAGTCCCATAGTTTTATGCTATGGACTTTTAAAATTCATTTTTTTTTCATGTTTTCGGCAGCCTATAACTGCGAAAGGAAGCATTTGTGCACCCAGATTGGTTTATACTTTTTATCTTGGTGTTAGGAATCACCTCCCAAACGTTGTCGGTATTGTTTTGAAACGCCCTGTATAATGCACACTAAATGACAGTGTAAGGCACTCATCATTTCTGTTTTCTTTGAATAATTCGATGTTCTTTGTTAAGTAGCCCTCATTTTCCACTCCAATGAAGGAAATGTCTTGAGGAAACAGGGAAGGGCTGTTCTAGTCTACACAGAATGACAACTGCCAACGCTTTTTAAACGTCAGGTTTAGTAGGCCAGGAGAAATTCCTCCCGATCCGCGTCATAAAATTGACTGTCCATATATTGCCCTCAGACTCTTCGACAATCCTTGAAAAGAAAACAATTAGTTGATCATAAGATTGAGACTTCAATAGGTTAAAAACAGATACCATCCATCTTGACTTGACTGAAGTTTTACCTCCGGCTACCTGACAGCCCCAAATCTGAACTTTCGCGAAACATTCCTTAAATGGGCTAGGACCCACCAGCCGGCCTTTGAGTGTAAATGACACGTGGTGGCTCCTACGACTGTTGCGATGGTCTGCGCGATCAGGTTTCAGTACATCTCTACTCAAATGAGTTTTTCAATTGCCTCACTGTGCGAAGTAAACACCATTAATTTTTGAGCTTCCACCGGGAAACAAACCCAGAACCACGCACGAAAGGCGAGCGTACTAGTCACTAGACCATAAACGAGCTTTATTTCTATCAATATATTGAAAGAACAAATATTTGGAAGAGCATGAGAATAACAAACACTATAGGATTATCAACTCCGTGAACTTGTCTCAACACCGTGGATTCCTTAGTTTTCTAATGGACATGGAGTTGAGAACCATGGAGTTGAGAAAATCGAATATAATTTATCTTTACCGGCCCACTTCTTAACCAGTACATGTGAGTACTTGTGTACGAATTTTCTACGTTAAGGCGTAGGTTCCTCAAGGGAAAGAAGGTATATACCATACAAATACATTCAGTAATAAATACCATGGTGTTGAGTATCAATTAATATACGCACCTGCTTTCCACACACAAAAATATTTTTCCTATAGCTTTTAACACATGCACACAACTTTTTCTGTTCTTCAGTCAAACATGTCTGCCTTGTCTTCTTGTGGGTGTTGCCAATGTGGACGACCATGCTATCTGTTGAGAACAATTATAATTTTTTCTATTGCCATGGAGTTGAAACGAAATAGAGGTGACAGAAACGAAGCATAGTCAAGCTTTCGAAAATAATCGTTATAAAGGTTTACTTTCCACAAAACCGAAACATTGAAGTGTTCTCTTCCATTTAATTACCATTACATGATGTTTGATTTGCGACTTCAGTTGTAATTTATTGATTAAAATCAGTCAACTGTAGTCTGTGACAGCCCACGGTGTTGAGAAATTGGGTAATAATTATTTTTTTACGTATGTTTCGTGTTATATTTGCAAACTGTTATACATGGCATACCTACTTTGTGACGGTTACTACCAAACAAATTAAAAATGAGGTGATTCTTTCTAGTAGTAGTTTGAAGAAATGCCCGTGACAGAAAATTTCCCTTTTTCGTGGAATCACCCATATATATATATATATATATATACAGTCGAGTCTCGATTATCCGAGCTAATGTGGACCTGAGATAACTTGGATAAGCAAAAACTCGGTTAACACGGATGGATACATAGAAAATATTGCAAAGTAATTATTATTGTTGTTTATTAATTATTTCTCTTTATTGGATTATCATTACCATATTTATTATTTTTATTGGACATACGGTACAGTGCACATAAATTATGCATACGCAAGTAGCAATAACACAGTAAATAAAATGCAGTTTGATATTGATACGTACCCTACATAAATAAGGCACTGTTCAGCATACACATTAAAAAAAAGTCTTTCATAGTCATTTGCTTCATTTAGCTGTCTCATTTTTGACCGCTATATTGCACAGACGTAGCGACGTCATAATGCCAGCTGGTGCCTTGTCGTCTTGCTGTTCGACGTAGAACAGTGCCTTTTCAAACTGAAATTCAAGACATGCAACGATTCAAGCTCGCTCGCTCAATTGTGGAAATGTCCGGTGGGGTTGTTATCTTTGCTGTGCTTCATTTTGTTTTTTTGCTGAAACAAAAGTCTGCAGATTGGTTATCGTCGTAACTGGATTTGTTTCAATTTTTTTGTTTCTTTGTCTGTATTAATCTCGGATTCAACGTAACGTCGGTTAATCGAAACTCTACTATATATATATATATATATATATATATATATATATATATATATATATATATATATATAGAGAGAGAGAGAGAGAGAGAGAGAGAGAGACAGAGACAGAGAGAGAAGGGTTACCAAAGAGCACGCACGCCCTAAGAGCGCACAGCGCCAATTACGCTGAAACGGTAACACACAGAATTATTGTTGCTACACTGATGAGTATTTGTGTATATTCTGGAGTCAATATTAAAGTTGATTCTGATACTATAACACCACCTTCTGTTAAAAATTGAACCTTTCATTATAACCCTTCTGTGCCACATTGTCAGATTACCTCAACAACCGAGAAAAAAAAAAAACTTAGAAACCAATTGAATCCAAAATAAGGGACAAATTTAAAGGAAAGTGAGCTAATAAAATTAAGTATTTACTTCTGCAATTGCCTACATCAAGGTATTGGTTTAGTGACACTGCAAGAAATCATAGTCCCTTATATAGGAGAGACTTTAATTGATGTGTAGAAATGATATTATGTGTAACAGCTATTAGTTTTGTACGTGTTATCGATAACTCTAACTACCAGTCTACCCATCTACCCCTTTACTCCATAATATCCCGTTTTCCACCTATCCTTTTAAATCAAAGAGAAAAGAAACTGGTTATCATACCCTTGCTCTTATAACTTACTGGGCCTACGTCAAATAAATAACAAAACACTCGGGCAAGTGTTCTGTAACTATGCTGAAGAAAACAACACTATTAAATTATATCTAAGTAGTGCAAGAACTATGCTAAGAAACACTGTTTAAGGTAACTGGGTTCAACCAATAAGGTTAAAGTTACAAGACGACGTTTTCGCTTGGTGAGGGTGAGAGTTATCAAATTTACTGGACAGCATGCACAGCTGGAAGATATGTATTAATTACATTCCGTCCTACGGAATGATAAATCCTGAAGTTTTCATTCGTGGGCAGTATCTGAAGGGAAATTATAACTCCGCCTTCAAAAAACTTTAAACGCCATCATTCACGATAACCACTATAGTAATGGTATTCAATTTGAAAATTCAAAAGATACCACAAGTACTGTTTTTGTGAAATAGGTATCATACAGTATATGTTGCAAAAATCTACATTTTAAATACTATTATAATTCGTGTTATTATTCGCTTCAAAATCTCTTGTCGTCGCGAATTCTGTCGAGGAATTTAAAGCTTAAAATATATAAAATATAATCATGCCTGCTGCTCTGTATGGTTGCGAAACATGGTCGCTTACTTTTACGGAAGAACATAGACTGAAAGTATTTGAGAACAAGATCCTGAGACGAATATTCGGACCCAAGAGGAACGGGAATGGGGAATGGCGGAAACTTCATAACGAGGAACTACATAATTTATACGGTTTACCCAACATTGTTATGGTCGTCAAGTCTAGGAGGCTTAGGTGGGCAGGTCATGTAGCTAGAATGGAAGAAAGTAGAAACGCTTTCAAAGTCTTGACTGGAAGACCAATCAGAAAACGACCATTAGGAAGACCTAGGCGCAGATGGGAGGACAATATTAGGATGGATCTCGCAGAGATAGGAATACAAAGTAGAAACTGGATCCAATTAGCTAAGGATAGAAGTCGGTGGAGAGCTTTTCTGAACGCAGCATTGAACCTCCGGGTTCCATAGGCCATAGAGTTAGTTAGATAATTAGTTATTATAATTGGCATGAATTAAAAAAAAAAAAAAAATGTTGTAGGTGGTGTATTGAATTTATGAAAAGTGTGAAACTTTCAGAAATCATAACTCTGTCTGTGCTTAAAAAATGCCTCCCTTCTCACCGAAATAAAAGTATTGGAATGTTAATTTAACGCAGCTTACTTTAGCACTTTGGTTATTATATTGAACTTTACCAGGAACTTAGAGCTGAAGTTTGTAAACCTTTATTCCTTACGATATTGACGATGAAAAGCAAAACTGAGAACATAGTTATCTGAAACAACTTTATATGAAACTTCTAATCCGTAAAGTTTATGTTCTGCTTGCTTCAACCAATGCAATCAACCACAAATTGAAGCTGTTAAACTTCTGAACTCTAAAAGTGTTTGAAAATAATCCTTACCGGGTAATTTTATTTATTTTCATTTTATTTTTCCTTCTTACGAACAAAATCTTTTCTGCTATTATTATCAACTTTTCTTACTACTATTATATCACAGCTACTAAGTATGAATAGTTAAGTTATGATACAACTTGTATCAAAATATTTAAGGTTGATAACATTAACAACCAAAGATGGAAAGAAATTTCCGTAACGAAGACAGCCACATTCCGGTACTTGTTTGTGGGTCTTCATTCAAACTCTGGAAACGAACTTCAGTCCGAGCGAAAACACGATATTAAGTCCGAGCGTCCGCTTCAGTCCGAGCGTCCGCCCTACTACTACACCTACGATTCTTTTATGTGTGGTGCTGAATTCAATCTTGGATTAAAGTATGTTCTTTGAAACCCAATGTTAAGTTGTAGATCCATGTCTCACATAACCTGAAGAGAGAGAGAGAGAGAGAGAGAGAGAAAGAGAGAGAGAGAGAAAGAAGCTAATCTTTTCAAACACATTTAACAATTGTAACAAATTTCAGTTTTCGAACAAGGTAAAAACTACACAATGACAATGTACTAACGTAAGTACAATTCTCTATTGAAACTCCCATTTCATTTGGACATTTCTTTCGTCTTTCGTTAGAATGAAGTGCAAACATCAAAGATATGTATATATTAGATATTACAGAGGTGGAAGGTCAACAATTTTTTTTTTCTACTTTTGCAGAAAATTGTGTAATTAAGTAGTTTTCTGTGCTTAAATATATTGTCAAATTTACCTGCGATTGAACACTATAGTCACTTAATTTACATTTTCTATGTCTATTTTGATAGTTCGTACCGATTGATTGTCCAGTTCAAATTACAACTATACTTCACGTATAATCCATTATTTTCGCGCTTTGGTTGCTATGAACATTTTCATGGTTATCTTAAGAATAGTAGTCTAAATTAATAAAATAATTGGATTAACATGTTCTACGAATAACCCTACAAGACTTTTAGAAACGTATTATTAATGAAAATGCTGCGAAATTGTGGCACTTGCAGATAGCACAATCCATGAACATGAAGTTATGAATCATAAGTTCAAAGGATTTGCTCTACCACTGAGCTATCTACCCCAATTGCCGATTTTTTTTTTATTTATTTTGTGTGTGTAATTATAACAGTAAACCTTATCGTAAGCAGATCAGCAGGTTCTTAGTAGACCAGTCTATCCATATTTGACCAGCCTAGAGTATCTTTAATAGACGAGCGTGTTACTAGATTGTTCGAAAGCTTTCCATTAAAAAAAATAAATAAAAAAATAAATAAATAAGTACCCTGTCAATGTAGAACTGAAATACTTCAGCGATAAAAAATACGATTCTTTAGGACACGGCGTTCGGAAGATATCGGGAAAAGAAAAAATAGAATCCCAACCCATATACAATGAGACATTTAAACTGAAACAAATAAGAGTAAGATTGATCGCCAAATTTACAAAACGCATTCGATTCAATATCTCAGAAAAGATTATCTCAAGTTGCAGTCACCTGTCAAGTGATTCTTGATATCTACTGGCATCCGCTTGTATTATTACGAAACTCTTTTATCCGACCACAGTGGAAATATTAAGAAAAATAAAATATTTATTTAAAAAATGTGAAATAATTTTATTACTATTATAATTTCAAAGTGATTGAAATCACTATATTTTTAACAGTGGATAATACTTTATGTACAATAGCTATAATTTCGGTTTCCAGTTGTCACCATTCAGAGGAAATCACTTTCTAGAAAAGGAAATTAAAAAAAAAAAATCTTTTTTTTTAATGCCTTTAAGGTATTAGTGTTAAGGTGCTGATTATACGGTTGGTAGGGAGATGCTGAAAATTCTCTTTGAATATTTTCCTTACTTTCACAGAAAATTTAAAGTATTTCTTGAATACCTGCCAGGGATTAATTTGCTTCCCCCTTATCACGATATAAAAAGAGTTTAATAAAATGCAAGCTGCAGGACATAGCAGGGAAGTTTTCTTTCTTTTTTTTTTCTACCTTCGACAAGTATGTATATTGAAGAGCGCGCATTTACTGGAATTTTCTTTCCCTTTAGCCTTGTATCGGCAACACCGTATCATGATAGTACTAGTATAAGCATTTTTCTAAAGCTGTACATTATTCTCTTTCATGTGGAGGAATGGATTTCAAATATCCGTTAATGTTTGTATTGACATTTTATATCACGACACTGAAACAAAAGCTTGTAAATTCGAACGAATATGATCATTTGGAACATATATATATATATATATATATATATATATATATATATATATATATATATATATATGTGTGTGTGTGTGTGTGTGTGTGTGTGTTGCAAATTTTTAGTGACTTTCGATAGAGAACTTTATGTACAGAAAATAATCACCATTTTGCCTGAAGTAGAAAGTGATAGTACGAAAACGATGTTGCACCCCAGGAAGATTCTGCTTTATTCAGGTTCACATTAGACTTGAGCTAAATGGCATAAAACCGATATTTCTGCTTCGAACAAGATTTCTTGTTTTGTATTCCTCATTATATCGTTCTATTAATTTTAAAGATGAGAGTGTTTTTTTTTTTAGGTACACTGTTTGTAATAATAGACATGGGTATCCTAAGATATTTTTTACAGGTCGGGCCAAGTTCGTATTACCTTGTTTATTTTTAATTAATATTATATATATGGCTTTTGGCATATAAGGGAGAGAACAGTTTCGTCCAGGCTTAATTTTTATGGTGCCATCTTGTAGTATTATATAGTATTACATAACGTATGTTTATAATAGAATTTGGGAACGTAAAGAAATAAGGAAAAACAGTGGAGAATATATTTTTTTTTTAATATACATATTACTTGTGTCCCGAAATTCAATTCAAATTATTGATTCACTTGAACTCCAGGGAACGACCACGGCCCCATCTTACCCTCTTTTTGCATATATGCCATTAGCTGCACAAAACATGCAGCACCCAACTGAATATGGTTTTATTCTTCTATTCTGCGTAGTTCCATTAATGTAGTTTATTTGAAACCCTTATAAATTACATTAGAAAACATTATTAAAAAAAAAAAAGAGACAGTAATTTATTTAGCGTGTCTACTAACACTTCTACCACTAACGAAAAAAAAAATGCGCGTTTTACAGTAATACGGCCTGCCAGATTCAGTAAGCATACGGTATTTGAAGATAGATATTTACGACAAATTGCTCCAAGTGACAAACGAACTTTTGCTACTTTTACTGATCACAGATGGGACTTGTGATTGTAGAAGAGAAGCCGACGTGGGTGTGTGATTGCTCATGGAGAAATCGCAGGTGGTACAAATGTTGGAAATGCGAATTTTGCCACGAAAGTTAAGCCCAACCAATTTATCACTTGGTAAATCATACCTAACACCTAATTGCAGTACTTACGAAATAACTATTTTTCTTATTACACACACACACACACAAAATTAATTTTTGTATGTTTGTCGAGAAGCACAAAGAGAAAAGTATAATGTATTTACGTGCACAGATACAGGATTGTAGTTTCGAGAAAGGTTATTTTGAAGACAGAAACTCTCAAAATAATCTCTGTAATTTCCAAACATGTTAACAGGCTGAAGAATTCTTTGATAATACTAACTTTTATTAGCTGAAGATACTGTGAGGACTTGAATGTGAATTTCAAGAGCATTTTGTACTTGGAATTTCACTAAACCTTACAGTGATATTACTAAAGATAAAGTTGAGCTTCCCTATTGAAATAATATAATATCCCACTGAAAACTTCACGATTATCCAGAGACAACGCCAGCAAGAAAGAAAAAAAAAGCCATGACATATTTGACTGATAATTTACGATAAGTGTAATCGTAGGAGAAACCATTTTTGTCTTCCATTTCATTTTTTTAAAATCCATAGTTAGTTTATATATAGTAACAGACGCAGAATTTTGGTAATGTGAGGGCAGGATGGGAACAAATTAGAGAGATTGAAACACAAACAAGAAATACTAACACGTACGTAAAGCACACATTTAAATAAATTGCATACATGGATACACGAACCTGTAAACTTTGGATGTATTCAAGGTAATATCTGAGAACAATCAAAGTGTATAAAAATACATGATTCGCAATGCTAACTACTTAAGTATATCTACTCAGGAATAGATATGAGGGAAAAGATTGTATACCAATATACGCTTTCTATCAAGCTGGCTATCAATACACGACTTAGTACACATATTTCTTATCTTCTATAGTATTTTTGGAGATACATTTCGATTGTGTGCTTTTACCCGGGAACACTCCAGAAGGGTCCAAAGTTGATGGGAAGGATTTCTAAAGGGAATTTTTTCCGACATTCTCCAAAGTTTCCCTATTCAAATATGTTGTGAGCCCCAATACATAGCACCTCTGAAAAGCTTGTTTCATGCTGAAGAGAATGGACTATAAACGATGACTTTCTAATGAGTAGTGTTGATGCAATAACTATTTCACTGTGAGTCTACGATTTTCTTTATACTAACAGGGTTATTGCGCCCCAGGGACTTACTCCGTGGTCCATGGCACCTAATTTTTTGTGCATCAACGTATCTTTGTTATGTTTATCGAATGGACTAGGTTAGATTCGGATGTCCGGAAGACACGTTCATGTACGTTCCTTGTTAGTTAAAGTTTAGGAAACGAAGGAAAAGGGATACTTTGGACAACAATTTGAGGAAAATACGGAGCAAAAATGTTACACATTCTTTTGCGATTAAATGTTAACTAAATAGAGTGCATCTTGTAAAAGATTTGACAAAACATAATTAAAGACAAACAATAATCCTTTCGCAATTAATAAATTCACTTGTAACAAATAACAATAATATCTTACATTTTTTCCGTAGCTATCCGTACAAAATAAGCAAAAGTAATTCAGTATTAGTTACTACATTAAAAAGGAAAGGACATTGTGTGTATTTTCAATATCTCATAAGGCAGTGAAATTTCTATGTATAATTCAAATATTAAATATATATATATATATATATATATATATATATATATATATATATATATATATATATATATATTTATAAGAAAAGTAAACTCCGCTAAAGACAGGAAAACCAAACACCTAAAAGTTTCAGTCTCGTCCGGTAGATGTCATCCGCTAGGCGATGTTTCCTGCCATCTAACGGTGCGATAAGTAACTTTTAGCATTCTGCAATTATACATCTTTGTTTCAATAGTAGAAAATGCAAACGGATAGTTACAATTACCCTTGAAAATGTTAACGAATTGACTCTATCAACAAACTAGGCTAAGGCAAACGCTCTAGCTGTCAATTGACAGAAAAAAAAAAGCACTTCCATTGAAGAGTTATCGGGCAGAGTAACGGACGTATAAACTATAACGCCCACTAGCGTCATACCTCAAAGTAAATTAAAATGCTCCCTATTAATTCATTATTTCTACGATGTGGACCCATATTGGGGATTAAGTTCCAAAGACGGTCGTTCATTTCAGGCGGAGGGAACTGTTAAGCTGAGGGAACTACTAGGCGCAAGGTTACCGCATGGTTACATTGTGGGAAATTAACGAGCATTTGTATTCTAAACGTGGCTGAAGTTGTACAGAGACGTTCTCTTGGACGTGAGTTACCAGTAAGACAGTTTGTGAAACAATACGGCGATAATGACAAAGATATTTTGAAACTGTGTGAAAATCATAGATTAATAAATCTAATTTAAAAAATTGCATGAAGTGTGGTAAGCAAGTAACTGCAAAAAAACGTGGATGAAGTTATACTTTTCAATGGAGATTTACAAACCGAAGTACTAAGTGGGAAAGTGAACCTCAGAAATCTAACCTAACCTAACCGTATGTTTTTCTTGTCGGAAACCAGTCGAACTCCAACTTGGGAATAAATGTTCATATTGGTTGTTCCTTTTGCAAATTGACCAAAAAAAAAGTATGTTTCTTGAAGTTTCATCGTCCCACGTCCCCCCTTAGCACCGAGACAACCTACAGACAAAAGTTTAAGGTGGAACCCGAACAACCGAAATGCGTACAGTACTTTCCCAACGGGAATTCGAAGCCGGGACCATCACCACTAAATGCAAGCGTACCCTCGCCACTAGACCAGCGATAAAGACGAAAGTTCAACTTAAAATTAAAACATTTAAAAAAGTAATTATGTTGAATATTTGACGGTCAATTCTATCGTTTTCTATCACCCGCATCGTGTATAAATTCAATTCTTTCTTAAATTTTCCCCTTTAATTGAACAAAATACATTTTACCCACTTGGGTGCTATAAAACATGCAACTCAGTAACATCAACAAGGAACAAGATATCAATAAACTAGAATTTGGTTGTGTTTGCTTTAGATTGTATATCATAGATCGAACGAAAATCTAATATATAAAAGTTAGGATGATGTAAATGGGACACACAAATGACACGACTTTAAGGTAATGCATACTCCATTGGTCACATTTTCCTAATAAATCATGCCCCATTGCACAGTTCCTTTTAGAGGCCACACTTCATTCGCTGGAAATTTCATAGAAGCCTTGATTCAAACTTGAGAGCTACGAGGTGACAGATGACTTTTATGTCACGTAGAACCGATAGAATATCAAATATAATTACAATAAAGTAACTGAAGCGACTGGACACGAGCTTTTACCATTCAATACGATCAAGTGTATGTCCGTCTAACTCCTCCATATTAACATTCATTAAATTTACCAGATTTTAATGAAACTAATTGGACGTGGTTTCTTTCGAGGCTATTGCTTAGGATTGGAACGGTTAAGAATAAAGTGGGTATATGCTCGCCTTAACTTAGAAAATTGCGCATATATATATATATATATATATATATATATATATATATATATATATATATATATATATATATATATTGTCATAATATAATTTTCCATAACTTTCCTCTATATATATATTGATGTTTCCCATCTTTTTTATGGCTTGAAGTTGAAATATGTCAAAAATAAAGTGATCTTTTTCTCATCTTAATACGAGTACGCTATTCAATTTACATTCCGCATAGTGTACCTTTTCTTTGAGACTTAACAATTATCCTTATTGCTTAAAAGTTTAAATTGAACACGGCAAAATGTTTAAATTTACACTAACTTTATAATGAATAGTTTAACTACTTCTGTGATAATATGTTGCAGCCCTGAGATCAATGCTGCTATCTACTCTTATTAATTTTTTTATTTATTGCTAATTTTTTTAAAAGCTTTGACACAATTTGGAATAGTTTCTTCCATGTTAACGGGCCAAGTACAACGCTTTGCACTTGTAAAAAAAATAACACACTTAGTTGCAGTGTCACGTGTACACCACACGAAAGATTTTGGTTTGCATTTCGTGCTATTTTCTCAACTAATATTAAAAACACTTTCGGTTTCAGTAAAGAGATTAGAATGAAGATGGAATATACCCTTGGAACGCTCAATTAATTATAAGAAACCATTTCTCTCTACCTATTACCGTTTTGGCTCCATAGCGGTCACCGTTAAAACTGGAAGTGGTTGATTATCCGTCATTTTTTGATTTTAGTACAGAAATTAGAATAGAGATGAAATACATTCTTAGGACGCTTAATCAGTCGCAGAAAACCGCTTCTCACTATATATTACCATTTTTACTAATTAGTATGAAATGAAACGAAATCTTCCAGCTTTAAGTCCTACGATTATGCCGGCTAGCTGATGATGAGAAATGAATGAAATAGTGGAATGAATAAAGTGAGAGTAACGGGGAGAATCCACAGGAAACTCATGAACGATGTTTGACCATCACAAAGCTCACTTGGCGCGAAATTGGATCGAACCAGGAACCCCACGCACTAGAGGTGAACGCTCTACCACTGAGCTGCCGTGCTCATTGCCCACTAGTAATCAACGTAAAAATTGTAAATGGTTGACTTCTACTAGTGCTGTTAAAATTGGAATAATTCGATGAATTTGAATAATTCGAAATATTCGCAAATTTATTATTCGGATAAATGTTCCAATATTTGAATAAAAGAAGAAAATAGACAAATAATTTTAACAGTACTAAATTCTTCACTTTCGTTTCGACATCACCTCCAAGAACAAACAAGATTTCTAACCTTTGATCCTCTAAATTCAAACCAAATTTGGTGATGATTGGTCAACTATTTCTCGACATTTTTTGTCTCCCGGACGGACAGACCGACAGAAGAAGTATATAAAGGAGTTTTAGTAAACCAAATTTCTTTCAAATACGACAATAATGCTCATATTAGACCTGTGACTACTACAAAGGTACCCTGATATGCTGCATTAAAAAATAAATAAATAAACTAAACTAAACATTTCTGCAGAAAATAGTTGCTTAAATTATTATTGTAGATACTGTCAAAAGTGTAATTTCGTTTCAAATTTATAGAAGTATAACGTCATAGGGCATTTAGAAAATTCAAATAATAGTGATAATATATTATTAAAATAATAATAATAATAATAATAATAATAATAATAATAATAATAATAATAATAATAATAATAATAATAATAATAATAATAATAAGCAATTGTTGAGGCTACAATAAAATCATTCTCGGTAAACGAAGTATATCAGAAGAGAAAGAATTATATGCGAGACCCTTTTTATATCGTAAAAGCTCGAAAGGAAAATAATCAATTAATGAGATGTTGGAAGAAAAGACTCAAACCTGTGAAAGAACCAATGATGATGACAATTATTATTATTATTATTATTAAAAAGAGATGAATTTGGATAGAAAAGCATGAACAACCAGCACACAATCACTGATGGCTCGAAAGTAGAAAACAGGTAAGCAGTTTTAATTATTAACAATCTATTGCATATAATGATATGAAATATGAAAGAAAAGGGACGAAAATAATAATAAAAAGAACGAGTGAAAATACATTCATTAAGGAGAACTAGGTCTGTACAGTGTTAAATGTAAGACCTAAAAGGAAAGAGGAAAAAAAAAAAGCTCAACGAAGAGATCCATTCTACAAAAATAAAGTTCAAACGAGGCCTCCAAAGACGAATAATAAAGGAGTTTCCAATGAAAATGAAAAAAAGAAAAAATACTGAAAGCTTTCAAATGTGGATTCGAATAAGATGTACTGGATGAAATTAAAAGAAAGGAAGGATAAAAAAAAAAGAACCAGCAAGAGAATATACTTTCAGGTCGTGATGAGGTTCAACTGAAGCATATTAAATATGCTTAAAGAAGAAAGTAAATTATTTGAATGCATTCTTAGCATGATTGTTTAAGAAATCAATCTGGCTATATGAATAGCGGTCTCGAAACCAAAGAAATTCACAACGTGTATGAATAATAGATGTTCGCGATGTACATCATTAATGATCGAAAGCTCAATTAGTTTATTGATAAATACAAATACTTCATTTATTTCTATATTTCATTGTTTATCCCTAGATTCCTTTATATAGAAAACAATCGATGAAAGAGGTAAGAGGTCAGAAGTTTGCCAGAGTTGAGCGCACATTGCAGCAATTATCCAGTAAGAATCGTGTTAATTAAAAGAAAAAAAACGCGCAAGGTACAAACCTGATACCTTCTCACTACGAAGGAAGATTGTTAACTGACCCACTCTGTAACCAAGCACATATATATATGTCCAAAAATTAAGAAAAAAAAATGAAATCTTTTAGTTTTATATTCCACGCTTATGTCGGCTAAGCTAAAGGTGACCGTGATGGTGAGAAATGAATGCAATGGTGGAATGAATAAAGTGGGAGGAAACGGGAGAACACCGAGAAAAAGCCACCAACACGGTGTTTGTCCACCCAATGCCCACTTAGCGTGAGCTGGGATCGAAACAGTGATCCCACGCGCCAGAGCTAAATGCTCTACCATTGAGCCAATATGTATCTACAGTCATCGACATCAACGACAGAAGTTATCGCCGCTGATCTAGTGGCCAGTGTGCGGACCTTTTATGCATGGGGTTCTGGGTTCGACTTTCGGTGGAAGAGCCTTGAAATTTGAACGCATTCCAGTGGTTCAGATTCCACCTTAAGCTGTAGGTTCACGTCTTTAATAGCTTCGGTACTGAAAAGAAACGCTATACTTCAACTAACCAAATCAACGACAAACGTATATAAGATATTTCATATGCAATCTGTATACGAAATGTGATTTTTGCTTTTGGCGATGACAGTCAATAATTTTAAAAAAAAGAAGAAGAAAAGGAAACGCAGAATTTACACCTCAGACGTTCCAATACGAAGCAAAATTGCTAACTGCTCCGCTCCGTAACCAAAATAAATAGCATATTTTATATGTGATATGTGTGTAAAATATGACAAAATATGTTATCTTTTATCAGTGACTTAGTTAATGTTTATAACATGATGAATGTGCTAATCTCTGTGGATTTCTATTATTTTTAAGTAATCTTCAAAGTTACAGGTCTGTTAGGATAATTGGAGAGGTTCAAATCACCCAACAATGAACAATATTTTAAATTTACTGACTACTTTTGTTTAATAATACCTTTCAAGTAATAGGCTGCTACGGAAACCAAAGCTTGATATTGTCTGGTGTTCCTTTCCATTATTTCCAAAATTTGAAGAAAAAGATAGAGACTTTACAGCAACCTTCTCTAGATAGATCATGCAACTAGATGGAAATTTCCCCAGCTTTCACTTCCATTGGATTAAATTCAATGTTATTATCCAACTGTCTATCTTTCATATTTCTCAATAACCCTCAATTCCGTCACTATTAGGCCCACATTACAGAATTTTACTAAAATCTTATAAAGAAAAAAAATGTAATACAGGATTTTCAATATACTGTCTTAATTCCTACAATATTTGAATAGAACAAAAAGAATAACATGGCTACTCATTCAGTAAACATTTTTAGCAGTGCTTCTTTCAGAAAAAAAAATATCCGGGGGCACACTGCTGGATCTATTCTATTTATTATTATATTATAGACGTATTATTTTGGTCTCCTCCGGGGGGCATTCTTAGAGCTCCGGGGGGTCAGTGCCCTCTAAAAAAACATGTCTGGAAGAAACATTAATTTTTAGAATGCAACTTCATTGCAAAACCGTGATAAAAATATATGAATTAGACCAAATCTAATTTATTTCATATGATAGTAAAAATAAGCGCTGTAGCATACATAATGCAATAAGCATTTATTTAAGAAAAACTGTTTTCTTCTAAATTAAAAGAAAAAAAACTATTACAGCTTAAAACAGATTGGAACAAGTTAGTTTAAAATTACAAAACGAGCTAATTGACCTCCTTTTGATTATCAGAAATTAAACTAAAATTGTATAGTATTTACTACGATAGATTATATCCTTTTGTCTTTAACGTATAAAGTAAATCAACAATAACATTTTCTTTCTTTTTTAATGCTCGGCTTAAGAAGGCTGGAGGTTTATCATCGCAGAAACAAAAGGCTGCTGTTGGATATTATTTATTGCAATACAATCTAATGAAGATTGTTATAAGCCACTTCCCTGATCTTCTTATTGATCTACACAAAGGTTTCTTTCCCACGGAAGCGTTACACGCAACTTTTCCAAAATTGCAAATGCTCTGAGAAATGTCAAATTAGACATTAAAAAAAAAGTTTAAACTACACTTTACTTCAATCATATTTGATATAGTCCCTCACAAAGCCATAACATTAAAGTAATCTGTTATTAGCCAGTGCAGTAAAATACGAAAAGATTACTTTCATATTATTTCTATGACCCTAAACTTGAACATCTGATTGATTTGTATTTAATCCTTTCTCATCAGCAAGGTTATACAGGACAAGAAATAAGTAACTAACTAACTCTATGGCCTATGGAACCCGGAGGTTCAATGCCGCGTTCACAAAAGCTCTCCACTGACTTCTATCCTTAGATAACTGCATCCAGTTTCTACTTTGTATTCCAATCTCTGCGAGATCCATCTTAATATTGTCCTCCCATCTGCGCCTAGGTCTTCCTAATGGTCGTTTTCCGATTGGTCTTCCTGTCAAGACTTTGAAAGCGTTTCTACTTTTTTCCATTCTAGCTACATGACCCGCCCACCTAAGCCTCCTAGACTAGACGACCCTAACAATGTTGGGTAAACCGTATAAATTATGTAGTTCCTCGTTATGAAGTTTTCGCCATTCCCCATTCCTGTTCCTCTTGGATCCGAATATTCGTCTCAGGATCTTGTTTTCAAATACTTTCAGTCTATGCTCTTCCCTCAGAGTAAGTGACCATGTTTCGCAGCCATACAAACACAACTTAAAGTGGGATGTTTGATCCTCTCTCACTGAGAACCGAATACGTGACCGCATGCACTAACTTACATGTGTTAGCCACTAGACCAGCGAAAAGGGGTCTTGAAAATCTGAAATCTTGTTAACATATTAGGCCTACAATCATTTTCACAGTAACACAATAATATTCGTTTGCGCAACTACTTCTTTACGAGTTAAGTTAAATTTGTAACTATTGCCTAATAATCCTCGACAAAACGTGTAAATATGTTTTTCCTTTTATCTGTCAATACCTAATCACACTCAAGAAATATTTACAATGGTGATAAAAGCTAATACTCTTATATATATACGCATGTATACACAAGAGCAGGTCTGTGATTAGACGGCGTGACCAAAGTAGAGGAAGTTCGTAGTTTGCAGTTCTAATACATTTTGCTCTTCTTCAGCGAAGCGTAGTCTAGACGAGATTCTGTAACAATATTGGCTAGTTCCTATTCAAATATTGAACACCAAGGTTCAGACCGCTGCAAATGAACACAGATTTTGAAGGGTTCAGACCAACACAAGATTATATCCATTTTTGTGACAACAAAAAAGTTCAAAACCTTAATCAAGTCCTCGTCCATAAGCAAATAGCTTTAGTGTTTGCAATTTTTATATATTAAAACATTCACAAGAAGTGCTTTTGGAAATACGAGAATTTTGCAGATATATCAAATTACACCGCGACCGCAATAGTACCTCAATTTTAGTCGGTAATGGAAATGGTCAATTTTGGTTCTCAACAATTTGACAGACCTGAAGATGCTTTACAGCAGAAACGATAAATATTGTTCATGAAAAATATTGTTAACAGCAACTGCTAATAGCATAATTGATAATGATTTAATATATTACATATTCCACAAATTTGATATAAACATTGCCAATACAAGACTACCAGAAAACTGAAGCAAGTACATCAGCTGACAAGCTTACGTTGAATGGATTGATTTCTGAAATGCAACATTATTTTGGCGTAAAATTAAGGAAAAATGTAGTTGTTAATATGGAGGAGCAATCTTTCTTTGTATTTGTTCAACAACTCTTGTCGTGTTAAGGAATTAATTATCAAAAAATATTGGAAGTGTAGATAATAGCTTACTACAAGTTAACTTCACATCTGAGCTTCCAGCTGTGTTCACATAGACACAGTCTCCAGGAATAACCCATACCACCCTATACAAAATAAACTTACTACTAACTTTGGGATGAGTAAAACAACTTGAACAAGTGTACTATTAATGCATTATTTGATGAAGCTACACTACAAAGTTTTACATTTGGACCATTTGTTGTGCCGGTACTCAAAGAATAATTGTGATGAAAAATACCACCTTTTGCTGGCGACTGAACACATTAATATTTGGTGAGATAACTGACGACAGACGGACTCAAGGTCTCTAATATATAGGACTATAACGTGTACTTACGTATTAATAATATATAGTGTCCTAGCCAACATCTCCTGTCGTTAATGTAGAAAAGAATGTTATGTTTAACAAAACTGACATACATGGTTTTAACCTCAGGGGATAGGTAGGTCATCACTTTTGCCATTGGGAATAGTGGTGTCGAGGGATCACAAACTCGCTACGCTCAAAGTCTTCCGTGAACATATCGGCTGTGGTTCCAAAGGAAACCACTACGAAACGACACTACATCCATTTTTTATCAACTTTCCTTTCTCTCACGGCCGGCGATGCTGAACGTCTGAAAATGTAAATGACAACCGAACCCTGGGGAATACAAAATTATATCCATGAAGCTCGAGTTAAAAACATGTGACTAGACGAGAACGTGGCTCCATTTGCGGAACTGTCGTACGAAATATATATACTGTACTCTATTTGCTTATATGTTACGACATTTTCTAAAACTTTGCAGGCTTTTATTTAACTCATTATCTTGCATTTATACTACCTATTTTTTTTTCCGTCAGTTCACATGGGTGACGGCTTTCATATTCAAGAAATATTTTACGAAAGAACCACAGCAGAATATCAGAATAACTTTCGTTGTTTTTTTTTTGTTATTAGAATTAATTAGATATTCGTATTAGGTTTGATATTAGAAATATAGAAATTTAATATATAAATTTAATATATATGTATTCTTTTCTTTTTACGCAAACATGGTTGTTACTAGATATTTAGCTTAATGTCATTGAGTACTCAGGAAAAAAAATGACGAGAAAATAGTATTTTCTTCTGGATATGATCTCGAGTCAACATAGGCCTATTTCTCTTACTTTCCAAAATAAAGTTTTAGGTTCCATGGAACTAACAAAATTGAATTCCAATTAAGATTTTTTTTTTTTTTTTTTAATGTAGTAGTGCTGAGAATGGAATCAATTACTGAAAACCTCTTAAGTATAGAACACGGCATAAAGTTGTTTCCCTTGTTTGTCATACGTCCTCGCAAGGGCGCCGATTTCTCTGTAAATTTGGGGGGGGGGCACTCAGACGCAGAAGGTATATATATGAGGATGTTAAGACAAATTGCATTTAAATTATGCCAAATATTGTATATACATAAATACACTAGGGGGGCCGCATGAGCTTTGGGGGGCCCGGGGCCCCCCAGGTTCGGTGCCCTTGCGTCCTCGCTATTACCTTACCGTTTCAGAAGTTACACACACATGCTCACAACGTAAGAGCAGTCTGTATATTAGGTAGTACAAATTAACATTTTTTTCAACTAACTAAAGCATCTATCTTTCGTCTTTGTAGGTAAATCATGCAGAATATTTTGTCCCCTTAGTTAAGTCAAGTGAGCTCATTTCAGTACATCGATATTTAACTACGAAAAGATAAACTCCCTGGTATTGCATCCAACAAAAAGCCTTAGCCAGGCAGGAATCTTTTATCTGAGTAATGTATGGTTGTTACTTATCCATCTCCCATCGTCGTTACTTATTGGCTTTCTAGAGTGGAGTTCGTTATCCCTTAATACAAGTGGCTACCTAACTACTTCAAAATGCTGATTGGATCAATGCAACACATTTGAAATTTGCATCTCCTTTGGAAATCAAAACCAAGAGCATACGCACCAAAAGTTTACCGCGTTAATCACTCCACTACATGGGAACATAGTTCCTACAATACTTTATCTTATTTTGTTTACGAAGACAGTGAAATGAGCAAGGAATGATTACACCAACAAGAATTTAATTGTTAAATCTTATCCGAGCCATTAAAGTTTTATTCGAATTGCAATTCTAGACGAAGAACTTTACAAAAAATATTCTTTACACACATTTTTATTGTTCGTTTACCTTTTGTTCTAACAATATTATTCACCAAAGTACTTGCTGATCGTAGATACACAGAAAGAAAGTTGAACTATACTTAGAATTTCACCTAATATTATTTTCATAGGAAAGTTATATGGATAAAAGTTTAGAAAGGAATATTTCTCACTATTTTCCCGGTACTTCGAACCCTAAATCAGAGTACAGAGTATAGCGACAGTTCCAGTAAGAAAAGCTACACCAGTTAAACATGTACTTGACACTACATTACTTATTTATTTACTGCTGTCTTTTCAACTAATTCCTTGACAGAACATACTTTCTATGTTTACCAACTTTGTTTGGCATCACGATAACTTCGTGCAGCATAAAATTTTCACATTTTGAATGAGATATCACATGAAACAGGCATATTTCTTCTACATTTGTGCTTCGAATAATTTATTTGCGTTTATTATGTAAATATCACTGCTGAACGGAGTTAACGTCAACATTCTAATTGAATATTAAATACGTCATTACTATTGTGGGAAAAAAAAGTTTCTCTTTTCTATATGTAGATCACTAGAGCTGACAAAATTGATATTCTTTATTCATTTCTATCATGACCTAAGGACACTTATAATTCATCACAGGTTTAAATACGGATTTTCACTTAATTAGTTTGTACGAAATTTTGCTTGTTTGTAATACGTATTACTTGGAAATCACTTTCCTTTACAGTGTGGAGTATCGTCTGGTATTTTTTTTAATGCATAAATTGAAAATATATACCATATTTGACTACACCACCAAAACAATTGGAGATGTGCATTGTCTTATAAGGAAACATATTTGGGTAAAAAGGGAAAGCTACGGAACGATGTGAATAACCTAAGAACATAATCTTTAACGGTACTTAAGGGTTTCTAAGACAGTATATATTTGTGATATTAATTATTATTATTATTATTATTATTATTATTATTATTATTATTATTATTATTTTGGAACTAGTAATTAACGAATTAGAAATAGTTTGATATGAAAAAAAAGAACACGTTAATACAAATGTCACAAATAGAAAACTATTCAAGTGTTGACTACATTTTTTAACACCGCATAATATTTTGATGCTGATGATACGTTTAATTTGTTTTGTTCATTAAAGAATTTTACATCTGTATACAAAACACACTTCAGTCCAATTTCTTAGTTTTATCGAGATATACGTGTCACTGTGGAGTCGTAAATAAAACAAAGATATGTCTGTTTAGCACGGAAAACGTTTCATACGATACATATTAATGTTTCAAGTATTCACTCCATATTTCTTGCATTGTCTGTACATCTATCTTAGTCTACTTGTTTCTGTCATAGATTGAAAAGGTTAACAGAAAACATTAATAATAAATTAGCATAACAAATTAATTAGTCAGGGTTCTACTAAAATCAAGCAACAAGAAAAGAACTGAAAGATGTTCTTCATTGGATGGAAACGTGTTAACTCTATCTGATGTCACAACTGATAAGCTGTTTTGGAACAATACTTAGCAGCATGTCTGTATACAATTATTAGTAGTATTTTTTAATAGCATGAAGCGATTCGAACGTAAGACGAGTCGGTTTCCTTTAGGTAAGGTAGTTTTATAGCATTCATTTTTTTTTAAATCAGACGTATTAAACACTGGAGTAGAAATTCAAAATATAAACAAATAAAAACTATGTTATACTAGGAAGCCCGGCAGATGCGCTACATCCGTTGAACGTCCCTGACAAGATTTATCAGCTAAAACAGGAAACTAAGACATATTCTGACTGGGAGATAAAAAGTGCCAATTCTGACATCAAAAATGATGTCACATAATGTGTTAACAAATGCAGATACCTACTTCTACCTCGTCGTTGTGTTCTTTACCACACACAATATAACAAACAATTTAGCATGCTTATCTATCATTTCGGCTTTCATAAAATAGTTCAGTGCAATAGCAATTTACGTACAACTATCGAAAAGAAACTGAAACAATTTTAAATAAATTAATAAATAAAGGTAAAGCCATTCACAAAATGTATCCTAAAGTGTTTCAGAACTCTGATGGTTGGACCAGTTAAAAGTTTTCACAACCACTGGAGTTCTGGTTTACAAAGAAAATGCTTGGTGACAAAAGAACGCACCTTTGGAAATCACCAGACACTTTCACCCTATTACGATATAAAAGAAATTAGAAATTAACAAATTAACAAAAAAAAAAAAAAAAAAAAAAGTTGAAAATTATGATTTAGAGCGCGTAACTACTAACTCCCATGCTTCCTTTAGCGTTCCATCTTTAGAAGGTTCATTCCTAAACAGACGTAAGAAATGAATGTCTCTTTTCAGTGCCAGTTACGAGACCGAGTCAGCCATATTTATTGAGAACTTCAATTATTAAAGATTTGAGGGCAAACGTCAACAGCCAGTTTTATGGACATATATTAATAAATTTAGGGTGCAGATGTTCAGACTTAGATTTAAAAAAAATAAAATAAATAAATTATAGTAGTAATCATTTCAAAAAACTATCGTTGAGAGTCCTAAATCGGATATGTTTAATTGATCTATAATCTGAATGTATAATATATTAATTGACAATTTTAAGTGTCACTGAATATAAATACATCATAAATATTACACTTCCAAAATAAACTATTTTTCTTTCTTTTACGCACAATAACTTGAAGACTGTATTAACATGCTTGCTCAGAAATTTAATCGGTATTAATTCATTAAAAAATATATTGGAAACATTACTACATAAGCTATATATTTTTACCTAAACAAACTTCTAAATAAATAAATAAAGAAATCGCAGTTAGTTTGTACTACGTAAAATGATTGAACTTACCCCAGCTTTCGGGCATTTTCCATCCAAAATAGGTCCAGAAATGTATCCCATGTTTCTATATTTTATGCTACCGTTAAAGCACATATGAATATTTTCGTTGAACTTAATTTCTATATCTTGAAGGCTATAAACACACATAACAGAATGATTTTGCGGCTTATTTGTTATTCCTTGACTGGGACCAAACACTCCCACAAATACTGGATCACCAGGTTCAATACCAAGATTCTGGGCAAGATCGGGCCCAGCCATGGTCATTTTTGCATCTCGAATGATATTATAGTTCATGCCGTCCTTAGACATGCACTGAAGAGTCACTTCTGTATAACTGTCATAATTAGCATCGTTGATACAAGTTCGTGCAAGACGAGACACGTAGCCTTGCTCTTCTTGGCCCGGTAAATGCGACTGTTTTTGAACAATCACGAAATACGCATATTCACTCGCGTTAAAACCGTACACATATTTCACGAGAAAATGATCCCTATATTTCACATCTATATTCAGTAAAGACTGTTTCGAGAACGAAAACTCGGCGATATCAAGATTGTATAGATTTCGACTTGCAATCGCAGGGACATCCAAACGATAACCACCATTGTTTGTGAATGTTGTACCAACATACAGCACGTTCGTACGCCCCCATGGTTTATAATGTTTCGGCCCAATAAAAGCGTAAGTGGACGAAGATTCGTCGTTGGCCGCAATACTGACAGGAATGAATTCAGGTTGGAGGGAAATATTGGCCATTTTATATTTTTCACACGCACCTTGAGAAACAGAACCACAAACAATAAGCATTCTTGATTCCGTATCTATCACTAGCACTTTGTTCACATTGTCAGTAAGAATTGTTTCGATTTCAGGAGAACTACAACCTTTAGCATGACATTCTGGACTATCTAAGCGAGGTCCAGTTTTCACAGCTTCTTCAATACGTAAAGAACTATCCAGCTGAAGAAGTCTGTTTACTCCAGCGACATAAACGCGTCCTGTACTGCGGTCAACAGCAAGGTGGGTGAATCGCGCTGAGCTATTCTTCGGCACATACTGTGAAACGATGTGACGGAGAACGGTGGCAGAACTAGCCGAATCACCAGTAGATACTACTGCCCCTGACGATCCAGGCGCCGATGAAGAGGAAGCAGCGATGGCTGAAGATGGTACGGGCAAGGATGAAGGCGTTAGAGATGATGATAGCGGCTGGGCACCTATTACTGATCCCTCACCTATACTTCCTCTGGATTCTGTATCCACACTGCCGCCTATACCAGCGGACAGGGTCATTCCAGTGACTATCCAAAATGTAGCTACCACGAAGAATGCGGTTTGAGCCATCCTTTTGGAGTCTTGTCAACAATTCTTAATTTCTTAGAAGAGATGATTCACCATTTCTTGACCTTAAATAAAGAAAAAATAAATAAAAATAATTTTAGTATTTGCTTTTCATAATATTAAAATAAAATAAAATCCAATCATAAGTACAAATAAATTACTTCGAACAACAGAATTCCCATTACAAACCAACCAACCAAACAAAAAAAGTATAAAGTACAGGATTACACATAGTACAGATAATGACTAATAATTTATTTAATGTTCAATTTCAGAAGCATAATTGACTACTAAACATGAAGTGACCATCAACATTCACGTATGATCTGAAGTGATTACAAATGTAATATTACTAACTCATCATCTGGTGTTTGGTAACACTGCTTGCTATACACCAGAATCTTGAAGACTAGTTCAAAACTCCGTCTCGTTCAAATATTGTTTCTAGTGGTTGGAGGGGGAGGCATCACTGCTATAGCGCACGCGCGATACATAAAACACCCATCGAAGACATGTAATCCACGCGCACTTAAAATACTGTTTCACACAAACATTCATCAACTTAGAAAACATTTAATAAAACTAAGCAAAACTAATGGAAATAAAATGCCATTGTATTACATTTTGCAGCCCCTTTGAATACTGAACGTTATCATCAAACTATAATGGCAGATCAATTTCATACAAAAGGCTGAATATACAACAATGTTTACACATAAAATCGGGAATACAATTTTTAATTTTAGAATACGGGATGCATTACCTTGTTTATGTTAATTGAAGTTCATATTGAACGGTAAATGAATATTCAGGATATATGCATATGTTGGGGAAGTTTTGTTATAAAGTTTGCCTTATGGCTCTTCCAACAAATCAAAGAAAAAAAAAAAGCAATCAACGATTACTAATGAACTAAACAATATTCATGTATTGGTTCATTAGTAACGTGAAGAGGGATTAGCTACGGACAACACAGAGTATGACAAAAACACGCTACCGGGAAATCTGTGTGGATTTGCGAACTTTACAAACATTGTGTTGGCTCCGCCAAAAGCTCGTTATTGTAAAGGTTGCCCGTGCTTCCACAAGCTACAGATCCATCGTTACCAAAATTGAACGTGTCCATTGCGACAGATTGCGATCCCTACAAAAACAAACAGAATCCGATTGACTGGACCATCTCTGAAAAGTAAACATACGAACACAATTCAGGTTTTAAGCTGAGTGTAGTTCACTAGTTATCTCTCTTTCTCTTTTACGTACCCACGCACGCACTCTCATATATTCTCCACTCCCTTTATATATATATATATATATATTGATAGTCAGTTAGAAAAAAAAAAGAAAATATATTTCTTTTTCTGAATTTGTGAACGTCAATTCAAATTATAAAAAGGAGTTCACGTCACTCATATAAAATAACACACGTGGGCCCCTTAATGAAGAAAAATAGTATAGCATGATCAATTAGTAAAATAGTGTAGTCATTTTTTTTCATTGTTCAAAGTATCTAATCAGGAACAATTTTTGCGTGTCTACTGAAATAACAGTTTCTCATTAATTGATCCGAATTTTGTTTTGTCATATATATACATAATGTTTTAAAAGTTCATATTCCATCGCTTTATGTTAGCACTCCATGCTATGGGAAATTACATTCATTCACTTTTAGATAACTCGCTAACCTATACTGAGCAGAAGTTGTAAAATAAAGTATTACTATAAACATAAATTGGTTTATGAGTTAAATTGAGACTTTGTCAATCAAATTTATTTTTTTCTGTCACAACTTCAACCAATTCTTAAAAAAAAAATAAATAAATAAATAAAGCTCTCAAGTTTAAAACTAAAGGGAATCGAACTTGGCTAGACAATGCTCAAACGATATATCGTGTATACGGAAACCTAATTCATTCACGCTAATATTTGCGCGTTATCAACAAATCAATGGTAAGTAAATAACAGAAAAAGGTCTGTAGGAGGCTATTTATTTAATTATTTATTCACTTCAAGCTTGACTTTTACTGTAGTTGTTTTCAAAATTATTGTATATTTTCAGTCAATTATTTAAAGATAAACTTAAAGACTCATGCATATTATACTAACATTGACCATATGCCCATTTCATCAATATATTTTCCGCTTTTTATCCAAGGACACTCTTGGCATGTCTTTCAAACCTATTCGTGACAAGGCAAGACAATCAATTCTACTTCGAAAGTCCTTTTTCTCCATATCTAGAATCAACCTATGATCTGGGGTTCTTATTATAAAGTCACGGCTGATCCTATGGGAGAGGGGCAAAGAGCGGACTAGACGGATCGGATTTCGCCGTCAAGAAATACACACAGAGGTTTGAAGTCACGTTTGATACTATTACACTTACACACACACACGCACACACATATATGCATATACTACCAGAATGCATTTTCTTGGTGGAAAACCAAAGTTAAAAAAAAAAAAAAAAAATCCAAAGTATGACGTGAACCGATACAACTGAATTTTTAATGAAAGCGTTCTCGAGACAGTTCTGATAAATGGAATATTTTCATACGTTTTCAAACTTGTTTTTCGTGTCCATTTGTATAATTAAATAGCCACACAGAACTACGCATGTATTCGTTCGTTCCTGGACATTTTCCTCGTGTACTTTCGGAACGCACGTAGTATGGATGGATCGATGAATAACTCTTAGAAAATTCCCTGCACTATCACGCTAGAACACGCAAACTTGCCATGGTTTGGCTGATTAACACTGCAGACACATTACAGACTAAACAAACTGACTGAAATAATGGTATTGTAAAAGCTGAAGTAATTCACTTTTTTTTCTGTTAATATGTTTTCACGATCTTTATACTGAATAAAACGGAATGACGAACAATTAAGAGGTTGCATTGGCTGCATCATAACATGCAACAAACAATCAGATAAGACTTGTAACACATTTATTATGGGTTATTGAAGCAATCACTATTGCATGTATGGATGTTACAGCTCATTTTTGAAAGAAGGAACAAATTGTATCAACAATAGAGAATCTGATAAGCGCTCCTAATATTATCATGTCTTATTCACTTCATTAGTAACTGAAGACAGTGTACGTTGGAAATTACTTTTTTTTATCAATTACAACAGAAACAACAACTTACGGTATTATCTTGTGTAAATTTCGAAATCATTTTTTTTATATTCTGCAATCTTTGCGAACTTTGCTTACATACACAGAAAAAAAAAAGAAGAAACAAATAGCGAACTGGCGTCCTGTCACTCTGCACACGCCGCGAACTCCCTCGAGAAGTCTCGGCAGAACAGCAAACACTGTTGCCGAGAAGATGTGCTATGTTACGAGGTCGTCTGTGCCGTACGTCCGCCGTGGAAACGGCCATTATTTACTAACAGTCTACGGAGCTCGTGGAATGTGGATGTAATGCATAATGTAACGTCGCTCTAAAAAAAAAGTAGTAACACAGTGCCTTTAAACTCATTTTGTTTCATTTATAATGATATTCCAAATCTACATTATCAAATCCATTGCTTAAAGACATATTAAAAAAAAAAAATATGCAGTGCTCACATTAAGAGTTTCGAAAATATTTGAAACTGTATTTTTTAAAAAGTGCGATAGATTAATATTTCTTGATAATCATGCATTCAAAACAATATATAACTTTTGGTTCCGACGTATGTTAATTCAAGGATCACCTAATTCACGCAAAATGTAACCACGACAATGTATTTTACCTTTTTATGATCATTAACGAGCTCTAGGAATGGCAAAGAGTGTGCATTTGGTCTGCACAGTATATTAGATCTCACCAGTTGAAAAACATACGAGCATTCCGAATTAATGATTCCGAGAATTTAATGGTTACAGAGAACAAGGAATTGATTCCTAATTTTGCAAATAGGGCAATAATAATAATAATAATAATAATAATAATAATAATAATAATAATAATAATAATAATAATAATAATAATAATAATAATAATAAGTTCGATTATTGTTTACTAGTAATTTATCTTACTGCTCTGAGCCATGATTCAATTTTCAGACATTGATATTATATTTGATCATCTCCCCCTCCGAGAAGAAAGAAAAATACTTTAAGAAATTTGAAAATTACATTCAGTATTTGGAAATTACATTACGCAGCTTCACATTTTGAGAACCATAGTTGGTGGCAAACCAAATGAAACACTTTCCTGTTCTCAGACATAAGAGCTATCAAGAGACTAAAAAGGAATTTAAATAATAATAATAATAATAATAATAATAATAAAAGCTTACCTCTTCGTTCTCGAACGAACTTTAATCTTTAATTTCTTTCTACAATGAACGTAATGAGGCTGCCCGGTTTACTACACCTCAACAACGTCCATTCAAGGGGAGTTGAATGCCAGACAACCGGCCGTTGCGACATGCGGGCTCAAACACAGCTGCCGAATCCCTCTTGTTTGGATGACGGCACTCCGTAAAGAACGTCGTGGCGAAAATGTTTATTTGGTCTTCTGTAGCTTTACGACTTTATAAGGATTTGTATCTTTCACAACAAATGGCACTAGGGATTAGGGATTACTCTCTTTTCTTAAAAAAAAAAGTTTCTTTTATAATTACGATACTCTTGTTAAAAAACACCGACTTTTTTCCCCTTAGCACTGTTAACCACAATAAAAAAGTATAGCTTCCCTAAAACACACTTATTTTTTTCTTCTTCAAACAAATTTACACAATAACTTTCACTATTGTTGAGAAAAACATCCAACAAAGAATAAATAACGCTATAATAATGTCACTTGGTTCTGAATTACACCACTTTTGGCCGGAAACCATCACTTCTCGTAATGCGAGACAAAAACACAGCAACCACATCTTTTTCGGGTTGCTGAACCGACTGATGGGTCGTTAACTAAATACGTATTGTTGGGTCGATTACGAACTGATAACTTCCGAATTTCTTCAGTTACCGGCATGTTGAACTTTCACAACTTTGTACGTTCAATAGCTCTCAAGGTCTAGGTCACTACTTCCGGCGGAACATCAGCGGAGCGCGGGTTCGAGGACCAGCGTCGAGTAGAAAGAAAACGCCAAACATTGTACTTCTCAAACAACTCACAGCACACTGAATTCTGTTCACAGCCTGCTCCAGACTCCCTGCCACGGAGGACGCAGGGTGCGCGAAGTACGATTGGCGTTAAGGTCCAGTAAGCCTGGCAAAGAAGCGACTCTATCGCCCTTATGCTGCACCTAAACAGCCACGCGGTGTGGTCAGGATTCGTCACTCTAGGCAGGAGAGGGGAATGAATGTTGTTTCTCAGCCCAGAATCGAAGATCGTCTGCATCGTGCTGCCACCTGGCAACGAGCCGACCCGAAGCAAGCAGAAACATGTACACAGGTGGTTAAAATCCTGGATGAAACGTTTTCCCTTCGTTGTATGTTGACCGGACTGACGGCCTGTTTGCCTGAATGCACCTGCAAGAAACTGACACTTTGCCGAATTAAGCAACACATGAAGTAGTTCCTAAATTATTTTCCCAGGTAAGAATTCGAGAAATGCTCTTGGTACCTGAAAAAATGAAGCTGCCTTTTTGGCGGTTAACGGTGTTTCAATTTTACATCAAAGGGTGGAGGATGAAAGAACACTTTGTTTCAGTTTTTCTATACTTTTAAAGATGACATGACATTCTAGCTGTATATTGTGTTTGCGCTATTTGAAAACAGGGCTATATATAAAAAAACAAATTAAAGTCAGTGATGGAAACATATCGATGATGGAGTTTTCAAATGCCATTATTATTTTTATCTTACAAAAGTTTCGTCTTGCGCAAGAACTTAAATAACAATAATATTTTTAAATTATTTCATTATTTTCACACATAACAAGTACGCGTAAAAAGTGCTGAAAAATGCAGATAAATCTATTGGCTGGATTAGCGGAACTCGGACCTCAATCACATATTTCCGAAGAAGATGTTCTATTCTTAACACCTTTCTGGCAGTGGTATTGAGGTTCGAGCCCGAGTCAGTCGAGAAGTCATTTTTTAAATGTGTTTTCTTGTTTGTTAGTGAATTTTTCAATTATGCTTGCACGTCTTAGCGGAATAGGCTCAAAAAAGTTTTAAAATACATACAATACATTTCTGTAGCTTTATTTGTGATGATAAAAATTCAAAAGTTACCTCACCACCATATATTGGTTATCCGATACGGGAAAAGGTTTAGTATTTGATCAGCTTCTGGTAAAATAAATTTTCATTATTTTTTTCCTCAACATAGTTTCTTTTCAACCCTTATGAAGTGCGTTAGGAATACACACAAATATAAGAATTGAGTTTATCTCATTTCAAAACTGTGTCGTCGTTTCGAAAGATGTGTGTTTCTATAGGAGGAGCTCAATCTGGTCTCTCGTCACGAAAATTGTGTCTTGTCTCGTTTCGTGCTCAACTTTAACATATCAATTCTAGACATTCTAGTAGGTAAAAATTATCAAATTAAATAAGTTCCTTGCTTTGGCGAAGTAACAAAAATAGTGAAACAACTTACACAATCTCTCTTTCTCACACAACACATACACAGTGTTTATGGAGCAGTTAAACTATAATAATACATTGATACATTTATGAAGCAAGTGATCAAATATCAGACCTGACAATGCTCTTAACCAAAAGTCCAGATTTCCTGCGTTGACTTCCGTAACAATTTATCTAATATAAACAAAATTGTTTGTGTGTCTGTCTCTGTGAGGCCTGGGGACCAGACGAGTGGACCAAGAGTTAACAAATTTTGGTCACGGGTATCTTGATCCAGATCCCAGACCAAGACGAAGCGTTCTTTTCAAAATTCGAATCAGGGGTCTCAGGGGAGGGGGCGTTTACTGGTACATTAAAAGTAGTAGAAAATGACCGATATTAGTGTCAAATTCATAGTTTTCGCGGTCGCTGAGATCAATGGTGACACATCCATTAGCAATGACTTTCAAATTCAGCTAACATTGTATGTGGGCCGGGGGTCAACTGCGGGGAGGGGAGGGGGTTTACTGAGACATGTAAAAGTAGTAGAAAATGAGTGATAGTTTTTTTTTGTTCAGTTTGTTTACACAAACATTTTATCTGACCCATGCGAAGAATGGGTATTTCAGCTAGTATTCTATAAAATAATTTTAACGTTGTGTATTATTTTACAATTAAATGGCGCTTTGAAGAAAGAAAAAGAAACTACTGGAAACTTCAAGAACTCGGTTTGAGATTTGTTTTGAAATTCACCTTTAAATCTGTATGCTACTTAGAAGTAATGTTCGGTGTGCAAATACAGCTAATCGATTAACAACATCCGGAGTAAAACATAAACTGAATCGAAACTGAAATTGAAAATTTCGTCCAACATGATACAAATATAAAATTAAAATGGAAAGTTAAAATGGCTTATCGAATGGTGAATATATATATATATATATATATATATATATATATATATATATATATATATATATATATATATATATATATATATATATTTCTTGTGAGAAATCTCACGTTTTACGTAAAAGTTTTGTATGCATATCCAAATCTCGTTCTTTCTGTGTGAATATCTTCTTTTGTTATTTTAACAGAGAGTTCACATTTGTGCTTGATTTGAATCACGGAAAGAATATCATTTCCCGGAATAGGATTCAAATTTTAAGAGAAGATGTGAAGTGAAGCTCTAGAAAAGTAAATATATGAAACCATTTTCATTCTGTCAGAGGAATTTTCGTTCCAACATATACATATAGTCGACTTTCACATAAGTGTTTAAAAAATAAAAAAAAATAAGGTCTCTTGTTTTTCTTTTTTTTTTGTCTTTAACTGTTCGCTCTATTTTTCTCTTTCAGTGTTGTCGAAGCGTAATTGTTAATAATAATAATAATAATAATAATAATAATAATAATAATAATAATAATAATAATAATAATAATAATAATAATAATAATAATAATAATAATAGGTTCCCTTAGCCAATTAAAGGTCACGTTCGCTTTAGATGCATGATCAACATATCGACTTGCAGCGCAGTTATTTTTGGATGTAAATATGAATATTAATAAGCACGTAACATATATAGTGATTATTAATATTATATATCGTTATATGAATGCTACTTGCTGTTACTGTTGGCTTACGAAGAAGTTTAGAGTTGTGTTTAATTTCTTCATTAGGAATGCGCACTAGACAAGATTTGTGGCTGTCTCGACTCGAAAATTATGCTGTAAAAGTGATGTCTCGACTCGAAAAATATATATTTTTCTATTGGAAGAGCCCTGTCTTGGCTCGGATTTTGTCAGGAAAATCCTGTCTCGACTCGTCTCGTGCGCATTCCTATTCTTCATCGATATCCAGTGTCGAAAATATGTCAGCGAAGGAATATTTTATGTTTACTTTTGTATATACTTGAACAAGTATGGAAGCATTTAAGACACTTGTGCATCTCAGAGCTCTCGGCTTACGGCTCTGAAATAAAGACCTAGAGACAGCCAAGCAGAGCCACAGCGATGCAATTCAATTCATTTACTGCTTCTTTTCATTGATACACACAAACCTTGTCAATCAGTGCGCCTTGTTTATGAGTTCTTAGCTGTGACTTAAAACACTTGATCTCAGACTATTAGCATGGTCAGGAGCGTCATTTAGGAATGAAGGAGAGCCAATTACCCCCAAAGATACATATACTTATACATTTTATTTAATAGTATGCTAATGAAAAACTCAAAACTCTGCTTACATCAATGCAGTCTCCTCCACTCCCTTCCCAAAGTGAAACCAGAAGTGACGCTACTGTGCATGGTTTATGGCTGGAACAGAATAATGTTCATTTAACAAGGGTTGAGTTCAATATTTTCACGCCTTAAATCACGCAACCGAACCAACCGAAGTGTAGGGTGGGTTGTATAACACAATGGTCTAGATTCAGTTTTGCAGATCATTACATTTTCGTGAAGGGTTATTGTAGCATTCGGTGGGTCTACAGAGTCCGGCCCGGTCTGATCGTTATTTTTAGGAAACCAATGCTGTTTCAATAATAAATCACAAACACGTGTGCATTTCCAACACTGAAAATAACATCATGTTCTTATGACTGTATAAAATCATTTAAAATTTCTCGGGAAGATGTCTCTTTTTGGAAACAAGACATGATGCTAAAATGACTTTACGTCCAAGTAATGGACTAATAAATATTTATATCTTTTGATGTCTTATGATAGCAATAGAGGCATTTTAACGATATTCATATCTCAACCATATATATATATATATATATATATATATATATATATATATATATATATATATATATTTTCTAGAGGATAAACTACATAAACTTCATTTGACAGAGAAACTAATTGCATCAGATTTGTTTTCCATCTGTGGTGCACATTATCCTGGGAAGTTTATTTAGAATTCATCTATTCTGTATACACCTGTTTACATACTTCCTCACAGTATAAAATGTTAAATACCTCCAAGTAAATACAGATAATGGTTAGCGTTTTAGACACAACAGAGATACTGGAATTAGACGACAATCCTGGGAAATTTCTTCCATATCTTCTGTTCCAGAACGCACTGAGTTCCTGGGTAAATTTCTGGCCATGCGTTTTTTTGGTGAACATGGTGTCCGGGTTTTTCCATTCCCTCACTCAATTTTACTGCACCAATTATTTTGCATTCTTTCAGTTGCATTAACCATTCGTCTCCTTTAACCTCAACGATATAAGTGTGGGACGTGAAACTATAAATTTCACTTTATTTCATATCTCTGTCATGAGGCGAATGTTAGGGTGGTACATTTAGTATAATTATACTTTTACCTGCTTTATTCCAATTTTTTCTCCTTCACATTTGATTTTCAATTTATTCCAGTGCAAAATTACCGTATTTTCAGTTTAAATAAAACATATATGTTGTCGCACACGCTGTCAAACAAAGCTTAAACACAAGTGTATTTTCTTTTCACTTGTTTCCAAGATATGATAACGTGAACAACTATTTGAACATGTTATTATTCAAGCAACAGCAAAATTGTTTTCTTGGTTCATCAAAGATGATAGTTCTAGCCGAATGGTTATCGCACATTCCTTTGAGGCGTGTGGTTTTGCATTCACTTGCCGCTATATAGTATATATATATATATATATATATATATATATATCGTTGTTGAGTCAGCATTGCGATACCTTTGGGAAAATATTTGAACTAAGAGTCAAGATGATAGAAACTAATTATTTTAAGCGAAATTATTCTCATATTTACGGCTCTTTATCAATATTATTTCGAAGCATGCATATTGTTCAGCAAGGACACTAAAACGGAACCACTATGTTAATGTTTTACTGCGTTTTGAATAGAACTATAACTTTCATGAAGCTTATTATTATTATTATTATTATTATTATTATTATTATTATTATTATTATTATTATTATTATTATTATTATAGTAGTAGTAATAGTAGTAGTAGTAGTAGTATTCTCTAGTATTTTGTTATTTTCATTTTTGAGTTTAAATGATGAAATGTTTTGCGCTTGCACTATAATTTTAGCAAAATCGTCACCTAAAGATATAACGCTATAGTAAATGCTTTGGAAAAAACACTTTACAACAAAGAACAAGGTATCGTAACCATTTGGAACTTTTACTTTCGGTCTACTGCTGGAGAGAATAAAATCTTTTTTCATGATGTTTTCATTACTAAACCTAGAGGCACAACGATTATTTGGACAGTCAGTGATATGCAAGCTTTAAGTACATATTTTATAGCTAGAATTGCCATACAGATGGAGCTAGTGTGAAACTACCTATACTTCTTAAATAGTATTATTCTGAGAAACTGGGTATGATTTTAGATTCTGCAAACAGGATTATAAAAATATTGAAACAATTAAATTTCGCAAAGTGTGAAAAAAGAAACATCCAGTCTCTGAACCAAGTTAATAAACGTTATTATGATTATTTTTGCTTTTACAGTAATGCCTTCTATGATTCTAATATATTAAATAATTGAAACCTTTACCTTGCTCTCCAAACAACTGTTCTTTATCTGGGTTCCACTCGAATGGTGAAAACGCCTAGCTTTTGAGTGTGCCACCTCAGTTTTCTTTCTTTCTTTTTCGGTAAAGATAGAAAATTTACTTTGCTCATCCAACGTTGTAGAGAAATGAAGAAGCTACTTTCTTTGCTTTCTTAAGTAGTGAACTCGGACGTGGAAAGTCAGTTAAAAGCGGCAATGAGGGCCGATGTGCAGAACTCGCTACACCCTACACGCTACTCGCGACACAATCCGTCTGGCAGAACACAGAATCTCGTGCGCTGTAATGCCATGCAGCTATTCTGTTGCTAGAACATGGTCAAACAGGCAGCTCGCGGACGCCATGGACTCCCATTTACAAAGATTCTTTTTAACATTGCGATAACAAAAATAATGTTTATGAAAAAAAAATAAAAATAGTTTATGTCCGAGGCAGCTACCACTACCTGGAATCGAATCCATGACCACACACGTATAAAACGTACTTACATTAGCCACTCAGATACGAAGAATACTGTCAATAATAATAATAATAACATTAATAATAATAATAATAATAATAATAATAATAATAATAATAATAATAATAATAATAATAATAATAATATTGATGATTCTGTAGATATGCATAGCACTGCATCTAATTAGATGTATGTGCGTAGGGTATCTGATTTGATTCCAGCTCTCTCCAAGCGAGGCTTGTGGTGGACAAACGTTGAGCGTGTGGGGTCTCCTTGGAGTTCTTCTGTTTCCTTCTACTTTGTAATTTCACCAATTTTTTGTTCATTATTAATTTCATTCATTAGTTTTCCGTCTCCTTTAGCTTACAGAGCATAACCATTAAATTATTAAACTAAAATTTTTACCCAAGCACCGTAATTCAGTAGCAGAGCGCTTGCCTCTGATGCGAGAGGTCCCTGGTTCGATTCCAAGCAAGTTAGTTTGTGGTAAACTGCATCGTATCTCTGGGTTTTCTCGTGGTTCCCCCATTTCCTCCCACATTCTCATTCTATTCTTTCACAACCATTTATTTTCATTAAACACCCGTCTTTTATTACTCTAATGACCATACCTGTGGGACATAAAATTAAAAGTTTCATTTCATTTCATTCATATGTATATGTAGAAATATCTACCGAATGAAATAGTCAACTACAGATTTCAAGATAAATAGAGTGAGTTAAATTTTGACAAGTTCTCTGGTCAAAAAACATAAATTATTTAAAATGTGTACCTTGTCCGTAACATCAGTAGAAGATGTTATTCTGTTGAGAGAAGAATCGGAACATTAAATATCGAACATATTTTGTTGGGGGACATATAATTTTTTATAATGAAACTTAAAAAAGAACACGAAACTTGTACAAATTTCTGTTTGAAATCAATATCCTTTCAAAATTATTCTGATTGCATACACTGATACCTCTTGTTTATAAATTCAATATTTTGTTCCAATGAAATAATGATGTTTTCAAGTTCTAAAATGTAGAGTGACATTTCGTTTCTCAATTCTAGGAATATATTCAAAACTCTATGAAGTAATAAATGAAGTTGTTAACTCTTAGCCAGTGGTGGCTTTTCAGGGAAGTCACATTGGTAAAGATTCAAATTTTACGCAAGAATCTGAGGGAATAAAGCAATGACGCATCTAGCCCAGGGTCGTGGGGCCCTAGAATTCGCAATTTTTCGAACATCAAACATAACTGAAGCTATTATTTAGGTATTTTTGAAAGTTTATAGTACGAGTAAGTATTGCCTTTTATTCTTTATTGGAAAATTTTTGAGACATTTGATCTACTTTAAGTTGCAGTTTTTCTGTTATACGATGTGTAAAACAATACTTGAGGTCCAGAATGTCAACGTCCAACCTAGCCATAATATCCATCGGGAGAGAGTTAACTTGGAAACTTCTACAGGATCCATGAATAATTGTAAACTCATGATATACCTACATAGTCTGGGTTCTGGCAGCCCCTTCCCCCAGTTTTTACCTTCTAGATCCGCCACTGGAATAAAGCTTCATATACAGATTCAGAAAATTATATAGAATAATAAATAAAATAAATAATGTTTCGCCCGTCAGTTTCTAACGATAAAATTTAATTTTTTTATCGAGTGACTTCCCTCAAGATACGTCACTGCTCTCAAGTATGGCATTTGAGCCAACCTATATGTGACTTCTTCATCCTAAAAGGTGATTCTCTGTGAGAAAAAAAATGTCCAGGGATACGTAGTCTTCTCTGATCGAGCTTTGAAGGGAATTTTAAAATGTGTTGATGTTGAACCTATGCAATGCATATATTTAAGCAAGGAATTTTAGAAACAAGTGAAATATGTGAGAAACATACTTCAATATTATTCAACAAGAACATATCCAATAAAATATTCAACAACATACATCAATAGAAAAATGAAATCTTTAAGTTTTACGTCCCCCGGTTATGCCGGTTAAGCTAAAGGAGACGGTGATTATGAGAGATGCGTGAAATGGTGGAATGAAGAAAGTGGGAGAACCCCGAGAAAACCCAGTGTTTGTCCACCACAAAGTCCACACGGCGCGAGCTGGAATCGAACCAGGGACCCCAAGCACCGGAGGTGAACGCTGAGCCACCGCGCTCCTCTATACATCAATAGAGTCAATCCGTTAATGCCTTAAGGGGTAAGGGGGACTCACACCCATCTCTTAATTCACACGATAACTTTTCAATAAAAGAGATTTTTTTAGCCTTTGTTACAATAGGTAGCTAGGGGGATCATTTCGGTCGACTTAGTTAATGGAGTTTATCCGTTAATATCTTAACGGGTAACGGCAACTCACATCCAGCCGTTAGTTCACATGATAAATTTTGAACGAAAGGAATTTTTTTGCCTTTTTACAATAGATACCTAGAGGGATCATCTTGGTCGAATTAGTTAATGGAGTCAATCCGTTAATATCTTAACGGGTAACGGCGACTCACATCCAGCCGTTAGTTCACACTATAACTCTTGAACGAATGCAATTTTTTGCCTTTTTTACAATAGATAGCTAGATGGATCATCGCGGTCGAGGTAGTTAATTGAGTGAACTCGTTAATATCTTAACGGGTAGCAGCGACTCACATTCAGCCGTTAGTCCGCACAATAACTCTTCAACGAAAATGACTTTTTGCCTTCGTTACAATAGCTAAAGGGATAATCTCGGTGGAGTTAGTTAATGGAGTCAATCCGTTAATATCTTAGCGGGTAACGGCGGCTCACATTCAATCGTTAGTGCATATGATAACTCTTCAACGAAAACGAATCTACTTACTTGTTTATTTATTTATTTTTGGTATTAGATAAGCTGGAGTGTTTATCTCGGCTGAGTTTGCTAATGTAGTCGATCTTCACGAGTAATGGTAACTTTAACGGTAGCTTCCCCTTTTCTGCTATTGAAACAATGCTAGCAAAAGTTAAATATCTCACCGTTAGATGGCATCAAATGTCCTCCTCCAGTTGCCATCTGCCGGGCTAAATTGAAACTTCTAGTGCGTAATCATTTTTATATTCTGCCAGAGTTTATTATTATTATTATTATTATTATTATTATTATTATTATTATTATTATTATTATTATTATTATTATTAAAATTTAAATGCAATACTGTTAGTAGATGCTTTTCTACAGTGCTTCCAAGTGACACTGGAAAATACTGAAGTACAGTATTTTTTTTAAAAAAAAAGAAAAACATTATATTATTATAAACCCAAGTTTTAGATATTTGTTCAATATCCTCAATATTTATAAAAAGTGTTGAATATAAAAAGTAAGAAAATAAATAAAAATAAAGAACTAACAAAATAAAGGAAATAAGTTTGCGAAAAAAAGAAAACTACATAAAAATATAATTCTGATGGAATTAAAATTAATTGTGACACCAAGGATTTAGCGAAGTACAGTTTGTGCAATAATAATTAACGAATCTAATTTTAAAATGCAATCTCCTGGGTCCACGAGTTTCAATGTATGCCAGAATTATGAACACAGAATCATTGGAAGTAGATCTGAAAATAGTATACTGTTATTTAACTTTTTCAATAATTAAATTTCGTATTCACACAACGTTGGTTGCAGGTCGCGTTCGGTCGCCTCTCGCTTAATTGATTTGATACAAGGGGTTGGGGGGAAAGGGGTATTCAATGGTTTAGTATGTCAACCATTTTCCTTCATATATATATATATATATATATATATATATATATATATATATATATATATATTTGTGTGTGTGAGAGAGAGAGAGATTTCGTGTTCTATTTTCAATTGCTGACCTTACACATCTTTGTATTTTCCCTTTTATCATTATAAACAACAATTTCCTCTTTTAAAATCAAACAATGAAGACTTTCATTTTTAAACTTTTAGTATTCGTTATTATCTTCTCTTTTGTTTCATATTGGGGCCTTAATATTTTCTACTTTAATAATATAGAGTGTGGTTATAAATAAGTCTTTACTTATTTTCTCTACTAGAAAAATTATTGATTACATGAAGATAAAACTTTATACCTAGGTAAGAACACAACCAAATGTATGGGAAGGAGGAATAAAGAATAGGTTATTTTAACGAATCAGTTTTAACGTGTCTTGTGGACATACATAGATACATATGTTGTCTACCTAACAACTGCCATGCTATAAAATGTGCTCGAAATATTTCACATCTGTATCCACGGCAGTGAAACGCAAGACTATGAAATTCTCCATCTATATTGTTGACGCAATTAGGGATATATTTTTCTTTAGACCGCCATATGAATAAATATTCTGTCCCAAGAAACCTTGTGTTTCAGATAGTCTCACAACGGCAAGTCACAGGGGTTTAGTAAGGTATCGGGGAGGCCAGTCATTTATAAATAATCAGGTAGTGGTGCAGTTGTTACCAGCTATTTTATTTAGAAACTTTTTCATCTGACGACATATTATTATTAGAGCTGTAGTCCAGCAATAGTCATATTCAACTTGTTGACCCTCGCCGATGATAGTGCATACGGAGTCTTTTTTTTTTATGACATGCTGATTTTTATGGTATGGGCTCTATAACTTCGCTTACTAGGTTACGGAAAAATTTTGTAGACGCGGCCATTTGAAAATAAATAAATAATAAATAAAATCAACTAGAACATAGTCTAGACATATATAGTACAACACACTTCTTTTAAATACAATATCACTTCATATCCACCCAAGTGTATAAGTTGGTAGCATTGACCAAGTACATTGATTGACACCTATATTGCAAGTACATTCAAGGATTTATACTTTCATAAGGTTCAAGCTAAGACACAGTTGACAAATTAAAAGATGAGCTGATCTGGAAATTCTGAGTAAGTGTTCGTAACAGCAAATCAGAAAATAATTTGTTGACGATGGAGTTATAATGCTAAGAAGTAAGAAGAAGAAGAAGAAAAAAAACAATGGTCTAGTAATGAAAAACAGAATTATGCACCGAATTGTCCAAACAACTGAAGATGTAGAAGAAAATTGCAAAAATAAATAAATAAACAAAATAAGTAGTAGACAGAGATAAGAGAATGTCATGGGTAATTGTAATGGTAGATTTTATTGATGTTACGAGCAAAGAACTGCTGTGTAGTGTAGTAGACGAACATAGTTGACGCCCTCTTCGCTGCTCTAGTGTGTAGCATGCGCCGTTGGCTTACAGAGCTCCGGTTTAGATTCCCGGTGGGAGAACCTAAAAATTTGAAGCAATTACGGTGGCTTGGATTCCGCCTTAAATTGTAGGTCCACGTCCCATAAAGTCTTTGTCTTGAAAAGGGACGCTAAACACAAACCAACTCACTTTCATTATAAAAAACAAACAAACAAACAAACAAAAACGCTTAATACCTTGAAATATTTTAAGTGGGAAATAGTCACCCTAGTTGTGTCTAGTGTCTACCTTCCAGTTCTTTTTTAAATTATTCGACTGGAATATGTCTGATCGATTTTCGGAATACTTGATTTAAAAGAAAAAGAAGAAAAAGCCAGTCCTTTAGTATTTCTTTCAAGAAAACCTACGTTCAATTAGTCAATTACCTACATCCCCTGTAGAATTACACGCTTATTATGTATTTAACATTTCGGATGATGCTTCCATTAAGCACTATTCGGATATTAATTCAAGTAGTCGTGATTCAAGTAAATGCTTGATTAACCACTGTCCGCAAATTGTGTTAATAGGTCATTGACAAGATGATTAATTAATGAATCTTATGGGTACAATTCCGCAAACCACTGTTGTGTATATGTATATATGTATGTATATGTATGCTTTATTAATATTACTTCAATAAAACTTATTGTTGGATATAATTGTTAAATTAACTTATCATATTATTTTCTTCTCAAATAAATTCAGTAATATTTGATATTCTGCCTTCATTTTATTAATATGTATTTTTTTCTCTCTCTCTGTTTCTTTGCAGATATCCTGAGCAAGAATTTGTAGGGGAAAAGGCAAAAGAAATACGTCCTGGTTTGAGAGATTCGATTTTCCAATATTTCACATTCTGTTAGGAACGAAATCAGTATTTTACATCCTGTTAGAGACGAAATCAATATTATGGAAATAATGTTGTAAAAAAGGACAGTTGTGAACTGCAACATTAAACAAATTCATTGTCAATACATCAGAGATAATCAGACAGTGGCTTTGCTGTTAATATCTTCTGTACTTCGATAGATAATTAGATTGGGTTGGATTTCAACATCTTAATCTTTAAGCTTTACGTCCCACCTTTATGTCGACTAGGGTAAAAGAGACGGTGATGATGAGAAATGAATGAAATGGTGAAATGAAAAAAAAAAGTGGAAGGAAACAGGAGAAACGCGAGAAAAACCACGTACAAGGTGTTTGTCCACCACAAAGCTCACTTGGCGCGAGCTTGGATCGAACCAAGCATCACATGCACCAGAGATGAACGGTCTACTACTGAGCCATCGCGGCCCTGGAGTTGCATTTGAGTTTAGCGTCTCGTTCAGCAGAAAACAGCGTTATATAAGACGTGGACCTAGAGCTTAACGTGGGATCTGAACCACATGATCTCCCGTCAGGAAACGAACTCAGGTCTTTCATGCCAAAGGAGCATACACTATCCACATAGTCACGAGGGAGCTCTTTGAATTAAAAAAAAAATAAACGTTTTAAATTAAACTCGACACGCTTTACGGATTCTCATTATTCATGATCCATTTTTTTTTTTCAAAAATATTTTTAACGTTTCTTTACAAAGTATTACGGAAATCAAATGTGATCCCTGATGATCTACTGGCTAGTGCGCGTGCACTTGGTTCAGACTCGATACCTGGTGGGACAGCTTGGTTTATTGGTTGAATTTTAACGTTCTTTTCCGCACCGATGAAATATGAGACGTGGACCTACAGTGTAAGGGGAGACCCGAACCGCAGTAATGAGTTCAAATTTCAAGTCTTTCACCAAAAATCCAACTCGTGACCATGTCCGTCAAAGGTGCGTGTGATAGCCACTAGATCAGCGGAAATATCTTGGCAGATGATTTTTGGTAAGAGCGAATTACGGTGATTTTTTGGATCCCAAATTAAACTGTTAATCCATATCTCGCATAGCATAGACAATATATACATAGTTGCTAAATTTCAACAAACAAGCTATGGAAACCCAAAAATAAATTTTCCTTCGTAATTATGTAGTGCTTTGAAGATGCAATTTACGGATATACACAGAGAAAATAAAACTTATGTGTCGTGCATAAAAACGTAGGTTACATGCATAAATACTATAGTTTTAGTAGACTTAACGTACGATTATATATATGTAAAATCCTACAGCAAACATGCAATTGAAAACGTATGTTTTATATTTTCCGTATAACCTATATGTACTTTCCGTATGAAAGAAAACTGTGTATAGGCGGTAAGGATCTCACATACAAACAGACGTATATAATATATAATTGACGTATGTAACAACGTATACCCATGTAATATATAAGGTTGGCCACAAAGTTCCGGTTCCGGCGGAACCGGTTCCGCGAAGAACCGGTTCTCGGATATCCGGTTTTCATAACCGGTTCCGGATCCGGTTCCAGACCTGGATCCGAAGAACCAGTTTCAGACCTGGATCCGAAGAACCGGTTCTAGACGTGGATCCGAAGAACCGGTTCGGTGTCCTCCCACTTGCGACAGTCCTATTAGCGACAGGAACTGTTAACTGTCCTATGAGCGACCAATTCAATCTGTTAACTGCGCTATGAGTAATCGATTCGTTCATTCTAAGATAATGGAAGTGATAAGGTTCTCTCTTCTTTAACTTGTTTCATGCTAATGTGATTTAGAACCTAACTAAATGTACTATGAAAAATTTCTCTCTACCTGAATGTAATACGTGAGACTGCTCTCATTACATCAACAATCTTTTATACGTTTTTCCTAATATTATATTTTTGAATTAATTTCTATGAATACACTGACTACACCAAGGGGAAAACTAACTAAATATTTAGAATAGCTCCGTCTTTGTCTATGATTCTAATATAATTAAAAATTTCATGTTAAAATGATGCGGAGCATAAGTTTAGATTGAATATGTTTATGGCATAACAAAGAAATCAGAAAGAGGTAGGGGCGCCCGAAGAAAATTTTCTAGGGAGGGGCATCTTCATGGTTGCTGTATCACGTCTGGTATATCTGGTATTTAATATACGTGGTTTGCTATATTACATATACATTTTCGTGAGCCCGGGGGGCGATCACTGCCTTTCCATTTGGCGTCCATGCAAAGAGGATATCACTTGAGAATATCAAAGAAATCTGAAAACACTGTGTATTCGAAGAAATTATTACACAAGTTACAAATCTCTCGCAGGACTTAATAGTTCGTTTAGTTATAAGGGATTAATTCAGATTGCTATACGACAAGCTTTTATGTATAAGTCAAAACAAGGGAAGAAAACAAATTAAGCAATTAGTTTACGTTTTAGTAGCTTGCAATATGGGGGGAAGGTAGTTTAAAGAGTTTGTTTACCTTTTGGATTGTTTAGAGTGAACTGCATTGTAATTGGTGGGATTGGTTGAGAATAGCCAATCAGATGTAAGGAATCTCAAAAGCTGTCTTTTATCATTGACTTTTTTTATTTTATTCACAGTGTCTTAGAAAGTCTAAAAAGTAGATAGTTGGCGAAACTGTTATACGTTTAAGTTTTTCAAAATAAAATACATTACTGTGCTCAGTGAGTAATTAGATTTGAATCAAATTAAGTACAGAAAACAGAGCTTTTGAAGAAAGGGGATATTACAAGTGGATTTTCAATAATTACATAGAAATACACTTTTCATGCAAATATCCCTGTTGTCTCGTTAAGTTACTTGATATGTTTTATGTCAAATCTAACTCAAAATTAAAATAAGTTTTATTTGCACTCACAGTAGAGGAAAAATATATTTGAGGAACAGTATCACTGGCACGTACATATTTCATACCAAGGTTGTTCGGGCGCTAATAACGCCAGAGGCAAACATATTTTACGAGATGGAATCATATCATCTTCCATCATCTCAATGTAAATGAATCGGTCGCTCATAGGACAGATAACAGTTCCTGTCGCTAATAGGACTGTCGCTTCTGAGACTAATTCACCCGTTCTAGACCTGGATCCGAAAAACCGGTTCCGGAACCGGATCCGTTCAGACCCGAAAACCGGTTCCACCAGGAACCGGTTCTGGCCATCCCTAGTAATATACAGAAGACTGTTAGATTTCAGACAACCTGCAGCGGCATGATGCAGCATCTAAGCTGGTAAAATACAGTACGTATGTAGTATATGGATAACGTACGCTCTGTACAAATTTCCATAGTAAACACATGAATTCTGTATATTTGTACAAGATACCGCTGTGCGGAATACATATTTTTGCAAGTGTAGTTTGTATTGTCGCTGTGCTTACCATTGTCAAAGAATTGTCTTTTAATCAGTTACGGTATCATAAATTTACACAACGAACTTAAGAACAAAGACCATCTCAAGTCTCCTGACTACTTTCCTGAGTCGTCCCTCGTATTTACTAGAAAATTACACAGGGACATTACTACCTTACTGTTGGTTTCAGTAATATCCCGGAATAAGTAGTAGAAAAAAAAAAACTTACGAGCAGCTTTGACCTTGAACTTTTTGCGGCAATCAGATATACGTAATATAGGATACTTCTTATGTCAAACAACACTTTATCAACAGTAATTCATCAATAACTTAGTGCTAGAATGCGCTGGTTTCTGTTGTTAGTGGTCCCTGGTTTGATCCCAGGCTGTGTGAGTTTGTGGTGGACAACACCGTGTTTAAGTCTTTTCGGGGAGTTCTCCCGTTTCCTCCCGTACTGTTATTACTCCCCAATTCTTGCTACAATTAATGTTGCCCCACGAGACGAAACGAGCCAGTTCTGATGACCAAAAAACGGGACGACTCTTTCAATAGATACAAATTTGCTTTTGGAAACGAGAAAGCACTTTCACTATACTTTTAGAGACAAACAGCTCTAAACCTGATCCCGTGGATAACACTGACTACAGGGGGCCGCGGTGGCTCAGTGGTAGAGCGTTCACCTCTGGTGCTAGGGGTCTCGGGTTCAAACCCTGCTCCCGCCAAGTGAACTTTGTGGTGGACAAACACCGTGTGCGTGGGTTTTCTCGGGGTTCTCCCGTTTCCTCCCACTTTCTTCATTCCACCATTTCATTCATTACTCATTATCACCGTCTCCTTTAGCCTAACCGGCATAACCGTGGGACGTAAAACTCAAAATTTCATTTCATTTTTCAACACTGACTACAAGCAAATAACTAATTATAATATACTAGCATCAATTACCCGCTTCGCTGGGTTAAATTAAGAAAAAATAGTAATATGTTTCGATAGTCAGTTACTTTTTACTATTACAAAAGCTTTCCTTGATATTGGTCATTTTCGATAATTTTTATATATCCCCCTCTCCTCTCCATTTTGCGGCATCGGAAGTGTCATTGTCTATCTCAGCGACCCCGAAAACTATGAATTCGACACTGATATTCGTCATTTTGATTTTATATATATATATATATATATATATATATATATATATATATATATATATATATACACCTCCCCTCCCACAATTTTTGTAGGGTTGAATTTGGATTTAAATGGCGTCAGAAGTGTCACTATTCATTTCAGCCAGCTCAAAAACTATAGATTCGACACTAATGTCGGTCATTTTCGTTCATTTGTAAATGTCTTTCCCCTCCTTTAAGTTACATCTTCAAAATGATACGACAAAAATCATCTCATGTTCGAAGTTCATCTAGAGTGAAAATTTGATCGAGATCGTTCCGGTGGTACAAGAGTTATAAAGTTTTATTTATTTTATATATCTCTCCATCCTACCTCCTCCCCTAAGTTCTATCGTCAAAGTGAATAGATAAATACCATCCAGGCCTGAACCTCATCTATGTTGAAAATTTGATAGAGATAGGTCACATAGACAGTCAGTTTCATTTTTGTTTTTTTACATATATATATATATATATATATATATATATATATATATATATATATATATATATATATATATATATATATATATATATCCCTCTCCCCTCCCATCCCATCCTTCTCCCCTGCGTTGCACTGTCAAAGTTAAATGTTAATCATTATCCCAAGCCCGAACGTCATCTATGTTGAAAATTTGATCGAGATCGGTTGGGTGGTTCAAGAGTTATTAAGTTTTATTTATTTTTATAGATTTCTCCCCTCTCCTCCCCTCCCCTAAGTTCTACCGTTAAAGTGATATGATAAAAACCACCTCAGGTCCGAAACCTCATCTATGGTGATTTTTTTTAAAGATCGGTCCGATGGTTTAAGCGTGATGAAGTCAAAGAGACAGTCACTTTTATTTTTACTTTTTTGACATATATCTCCCCCTCCCCTTTCCCTTCATTGTACTATAAAAGTGAAACGAAGGAAACATCCCAGGCTTGAACCTTATCTATGTTGAAAGTTTGATCGAGATCGGTCGGGAGGTTCAAGAGTTATTAAGTTTTATTCATTTTCATATATTTCCCCTCCTCCCCACCCCTTAAGATTTGCTGTCAAAATGAAATGATAAAGAACTTTCCAGGTTTGAACTTCATATATGTTGAAAATTTGATTGAGGTCGATCGGGGGTTCAAAAGTAATTAATTCACGAACATAGTTACTTTTTTATATTTATTGATTTTTGTATATCCCCCTCTACCCCCTCCCCTACGTTGCTCCGTCAAAGAGAAATGATAAAAATCATCCCAGTCCTGAACCTTATCTAAATTGAATTTTTTTTCAAGATCGGTCTAGTGGTTCAAGAGTTATTAAGTTTTATTTATTTTTTCCCATGTCTCCCCCTCCCCTAAGTTGTACTGTCAAAGTAAATAGCTAAAAACCATCCCAGGCCAGAACCGCACCTACGTTGAAAATTCGATCGAGATCGGTCGGGCAGCTCGAGAAATTAAGAGTCACAAAAATAGTCATTTTCAATTTTATAATATAGATTTAGAACAAAAAAAAAAAAAAAAAACAATTAGAATGCAGTTGCAAATGTCTACATTGCTTGGGAATACTTTTAAATGTTCTCTGTAGAGATATTTTTCCCCTTGACAAGTTCATTAGAAGAAATGGGAACTTGGCCAACTAAAAATTCTTATTTTGCTTAGAAGTGAAATACACACAGTCGTGAAAAAAAATACCCTTTATTTTTAATTTTTACAAAGGGTGTTCAGAAAGTTTTTCACAGTGCTCTCTTTTTTTTATTTGTTGCAGGTGGAGAATGAATTTTTTTGTGAATATACTTGAAACATTTAGCTATAACTTGGTATATAAAACTGTTTTCTTTTATTTACATGTGTGCCATAGTGGACCGTGAAATATATGTCAGATTACGACAACGGTCGGTGATGGAGTTCCTCTTCAAGACCGGCGATGACTCTGACACATCGATTCACAGGAAGTTGCTCCCTGTTTATGGGGAGGACACATTGGGTCACAGCACTATCCAGCGGTGGTTGGAGATGTTTAAAGAAGTTGATTTCTCTCTACTGGACAATCCACGATGCAGTAGACCATCGACGGTAGTGAGTGATGTGAATAAGGAGATCATTAATCAAATCATCCAAAATGACAGATGTGTGACGACACGACAGCTTGCTGAAATGACTGGTTTGTCATTGGGTAGTGTTGTATCAGTGGTACAGTCACTAGGGTACAGAAAAATCTGTGCACGTTGGGTGCCTAGATTATTGACAAGAGAAATGAAAAAGATGAGGAAGGATGTGTGCGAGGGTCTCATGACGACCTTTACTGAAGCGTGGAAACTGTTTTGATGGCGTCATTACCCAGGATGAAACATGGTTGTTTTTGTCCGAACCTGAGAGCAAAATACGTCTGAAGGCCCACCTGCGCGATAAAACATTTGATAGTGAGAAATACCTTATTTCCTGTGCCAAGCGATGGTGTAAAAGTCAATCCCCAGAATTTTATCAAAGCGAATTTACATCATGGAAAGAACGTTGGACCAGATGCGTCGTAGCTGATGGAGGCTACATTGAGTAGGCTCAGTGTATAGCTAAATGTTCCAAGTATGTTCACAAAAAAAAAATTCTCCTCCTGCAACAAATAAAAAAAAATATAGATCACTGTGCAAAACTTTTTGAACACCCTTTGTATTTCTGTCCAAACCTAACCTTAACTTGCTATTTAAACAATATTTCTTACATGTCATTCGATTGTGTATAACTTAGGAATTAAAAGCCTATATATTACAATAATTTACACGCTAATATAGTAAGTCAAAGTTTACCAGCATGGCAAATTGATCCCGATCACTTCAGTTCCGTTGATGTTTATTTATTTATTTATTTCAAAATATGACTCAAAATTTGACTGCCTGTAATTTGAGAGTGGAAAACCTGCACAACATATTTGACATACTTGTATGCCAAGTCAATGTTACTACAATGTCAAGTTAAATCTCGATCGGCAGATCAAAGTATTAGGTATATCACCACGCAGCGTTTGATCCTGAACAGATGAGTTTAGTATATATTGTTTGCTTTTGAAAATATGATGTAAAATTTGAACGACCATAAGTTGAGTACCGAAAGTTTGCACAACACAATATTTCACATACTTAGGAAGCAGATTAAAGTCTACAACAATATCAAGTTCGATCGCGATCCGGTAATTTCAGTGTAGGAACGAACCCGGTATTGTCTGGTGGAATCAACAATGGAAAATAACCTGGTGAAACATCAATAACGAAGTTAATGGCGGCTTTGAACCCGTAACCTCCTACTTGTGAATCAAGAAGGCTATCATATAACCGCTCCAAAAACGCTGGACTCACCTGTAAACATATTTTACATAGGTCTACTAGATTAACCAAGAAAGACGAAAGTAGTTCTTGGGAGGAAGTTGGCCGACAATTTTGACCTTTGTAATATTTGAATAGTCTTCCCCGCTATCGCGCGAATGAACTAAGAAAAGCTATAGGAGGATCTTACACAGAAATACCAGCCACAGGATTCTGGACTTTGAGGTTGCTCGACAGGAACGCAAACCATCCAAATACAGTTTTGAAGTAATTTTCCTCTGAAAACAAGGAATTAATGAAACAAATGGAGAAAATTTTGAGAAGTTTATATTGAGGGCCAGAGTGCAAAAAATCCTGGAGGATGGAAGGGAATTCCCCTTATTTAATAGACTATCTTTTGAAAAAATGAATTCATTCAGTTTTACGTCACGTGGTTATGTAGTGTAGGCTAAAGGAGACGGCGATGATTAGTGTTGCCACGAGACGAGACATTTCTCGTGTCCCGTCTCGTCTCGTCTCGTAAACGAGACGAGACACGAGACGGGACAGAACCCTCTTAGACGAGACACGAGACGAGACAGACTACTTGTCCCGTCTCGAAAACGAGACGAGACACGAGACGAGACGGGACGTCTCGTGAAATGTCTCGTCTCGTCTCGTGTCTCGAAAATGAAAACGCTGGCGGGAATGGCCAAGATTGAAATTGCCAGTGGTCATATAGATTGCAAAAGGAAAATCCCCTTTGTGAGAAAACATGTTGAAAAGCCTTCATAGAAAAGTGTCCTCTGTCTATTGAATGAAACAATCGTGATACATGAGCTTCCAGGAATATCATCCTTAATGTCTTGTCCCCAATTCCCCTTGCTGTAAGCTGAAGAATTCTAATTTTTTTTTTATTTCTGGCTGGAATGATGACAAACAAAATCAAAGACAGGGAAGATTTTTACAAGGTCAAGAAACCGAACTACCACCACCATCTATTCAATTTGAAAACTGGATAAGGTCTACACTTGTCTTTATTCTCTGGTGACGGTATTCTTTTTGCTATATGAACCGAAAACGGCAATTGAAGTATGTCATCTTGCTACTAAAATTTTGTCTTCTCTCTCTCTCTCCCCCCCCTCTCTCTCTCTCACACACACACACACATAAAAACACACTTTTACCATTTTACCAATCGCTTGCTTATTATACAGCAGTCATGTTGTAAAATTCACCTCTTCGTTTGGAAGGCGGGCGGACGACAAAAGAAGCAAAGATATTATCGACGAACCCTTCAAATTGTTTGCTTTCAGCAAATTTATGATACTAATAATAACAGTTTAGGTAAAGAAATTTTACAGGGGGATATTCGTTTTGTTACGCAGAAATGTTTGATCTGACCAGAGTGCGAAATTGCCCTCTGCTTCGAGAGGAGGGGAATACTTCCCTTTCCTAGTGAATAATATTCATTAGGACCTGAATTATCTTCAGAAATTGTTTCTTACAGGCGCACTAAACCTCTAGAACTTGATAAGTGTAAAGAACATTTGGTATAATATTCATGGAACTCCGTTGAAAGCAGAAAATATCATGAGAATGATCAAAATTCGAACATTGAAGAATATAATTAACAGAAAAGAAATAGGATACCCAAACCATGTTTTTAAACCTGCTATAAAATGTATATCCTATATTTTTACAAATTCCTTACTCCCATGAAAGTATCCTGGGGAGGATATTCTCTCCATTTTTTTCAGACTGAAATCCTTTTATCCCGTACGATCCCCCCCCCCCTGACACAGAACGAAAAACAAATGTTGTTAAAATCCATACACATGACCCTTCCGGGACTCAACCCGGGGCCTTCAAGCCGATGGTCTATCGCCGCAGACCGCTCGGCTTGGTATGAAGATGTACGTTGTATGATTGCGAATAGATCCCGACAATATAAGGAACTTTAATCCAAAATGGCCACCCAAAAATCAACTTTTTTTTAGCCATTAGCTAATCTGGGTTTACTGTCATGAGTTTGTTACACAAACGGGGCAAGCACCACATAGTAGCACACACCCCGCGGTTATGGGAACAGATTTGAACCATGGAGATGAAGACTGGCCCCAAGCATTCTTTCGTCCCAAGATGTGTTGTTCAGCTCCCATTACTATGGCACTTTAAGTAGAGCTTAGTGTGCAGTAACATATAAAATTTCAATCAAATACTTTCCATTACTCAATAAAATTATTTGGTTCCGAACTTTTAAAAAAAATAAATAATTGCAACAAATCTATATATGCTAAAATGGAAAGTAGTTTTTGGATTGTTATGGGTTAACATTGTGAAACCTAAAGGCTGGAATATATGAAATCAAAGTGTACACACATATCTATCTCTCTATTTATCTATATATTTTTCCATATCTCTCTCTCTCTCTCTCTCTCTCTCTCTCTCTCTCTATATATATATATATATATATATATATATATATATATATATATATATATATATATATATATATATATATTTACATCGAACTTTGCTTGTCGTGTAAACATTATTTAACATTAGTGTCTTCATCTTCGACGTACCTATGAGCAATTTACTGTATATTCTTGTATTGAAACTGGTGAAACAAATTTCAATGTTTTAGAATGAAAAAAAAAAAAAAAAAAAAAAAGAAGCCAGGGTCGAGAAGCCTCAGACAACTAACAGCAGAGATATATTACCTTGTAAACTATTTGTCCTTGCCTTGTGAGCTTATTTCAATTTATTTTTAAGACCTTTAGGCAACTTCGGCCGAATGGATGATGACGGGAAACTTAGTGGAATGAAGAAAGTGGTAGGATACTAGACAACTTCGAGAAAACACACACATTCGAAAAATGAAATGAAATGAAATGAAATCTTTGAGTTTTACGTCCCACGGTTATGCCGGTTAGGCTGAAGGAGCCAGTGATGATGAGTAATGAATGAAATGGTGGAATGAAGAAAGTGGGAGGAAACGGGAGAACCCCGAGAAAACCCACGCACACGGTGTTTGTCCACCACAAAGTTCACTTGGCGGGGCTGGGATCGAACCCGAGACCCCAAGCACCAGAGGTGAACGCTCTACCACTGAGCCACCGCGGTCCCCACACACATTCAATGTTTGTCCACCACAAAGCTCACATGGCACTAACCGAGATCGAACCGACTACCACATACACCAGAGGTGAAGGCTTCACGGTGTAGCTATCGTGACATTTCTTGTCTTGTGTGTTCTGGGTAATACTTGTAACTTACAAGGGAAGAGAGGGAGATTATATATCGAAGTGGAAGATGGTTTATATACTAATCGAAAGCACTAATGACGCCTATTACAAAACTGTAATAAAATTTTTCCGAATGCATATACTATGCGAGTTATATGGATATATAGAGTGTCCAGATAATCCGTTACCACCCCTTGAAATCGCAAACGATAAGACAGATGCCAAAACTCGAAAACATGTGTTTGATCATTTTAAAAGTACAACGTATCAAAGCAAAAATTCTTGTCAGAAGGCCACCCGCAGTGTACTGGGCGAGGTCCAACTCAAAAATTACAAAAGGTAAGGGGGTCAAGTAGCATATCGTTCGAAACTTCTTGGGAAATGAAAGAAGACGGAACAAGTCTCAATACTCTAAAATTACCTTGTGCAAAATGGCGGCCGGACAAACTGTCAGCAAAAACGTCATTGTAAAGTCGATGGCCACCCCCCAAAAAATCCTGAAACGGTGAGGCAGATGTCAAAACAGGAAAACATGTGTGTCATCATTTCAAAAGTACAATGATTGGAAGTAAAAATATTTGTCTCAGGGTCCTCCACAATGTCCCAGGCAGGGTCATGTTCAAATTGTTCAAATGGCAAGGGAGGTCAAGTAGCACATCGTTTAAAGCTGTTATTAAATGAAGGCAGAAAGAACAAGTATGGACGCTCTACGATAATACTGTGCAAACATCTTGCATTTTAGTTGTTCTTTCTGTAACCGGGTTTTAGTTTATTTTCACTTTAATTCTTGTACTCAACGGAAAGAAAGGAAATGCCCCTACTGTGAGATTCTGCTCTTTGAGCCCAATAATATCTAAATAAAGAAAAAAAATAATAAAATAAAAGCAAATTAAGACATAAAGAAAAGAAACGACAACATTTGACATCCTTGGATATAGAACTGACTAGTTAACATATAATGTACTTCCACGAACATAAATAAGTAGAGGTTGGAGCCATCAGAAGTAAAGACTCTTACCTCTACTTATTTATGTTTATGACTGCACAACAGTGGTACTTATGCTCGTTATCTGGTTTATCAATTATAAAATGATTCAAACGAAAGAATTCCTTGCACCAGGAAGAGTAAATACGTACAAATGTCTCAGAATGAAAACAAGTGCCGATTGCAAAATGGAAAGTGAACGTGCTCAGAAAATCGAAATGAAGATGTACATTTTGACCGGCCGCCATTTTACACAGAGTAATTTTAGAGGATCGAGACTTGTTCCGTGTTCTTTTATTTCTCAACAGCTTTATTTGACCATATTTGCCATTTGAAAATTTTGAGTAGGACCCCGTCTGGAACCTTGTGGGGGACCCTGGGACAAACATTTTTACTTTCAATCATTGTACTTTTGAAAAGATGACACAGATCTTTTTCTTTTTTGACATCTGTCTTACCGTTTCAGTTTTTTTTCTTTCTTTGGAGGGTGGCCATAGACTCTACAATGACGTTTTTGCTGACAGTTTGACCGGCCGCCATTTTGCACAGGGTAATTTTAGAGAGTTGGGACTTGTTCGTCTTCTTTCATTTCCCAAGAAGTTTCGAACGATATACTACTTGACCCCCTTACCTTTTGTAATTTTTGAGTTGGATACCGCCTGGGACTCTGCGGGTGGCCCTGGGAGAACAATGTTTGCTTTGATACATTGTACTTTTATAATGATCAAAAACGTGTTTTCCAGTTTTGGCATCTGTCTCATCGTTTGCGATTTCAAGGGGTGGAAATGGATTTTCTGGACACCCTGTATATTCATATAACTCGCACAGTATATGCACTCGGAAAATTTTTATTACAGTTTTGTAATAGGCGTCATTAGTGCTTTCGATTGGTATATAAACCATCTTCCACTTCGATATACAATCTCCCTCTCTTCCCTTATTAGTTGTATCTTGATTAGCATGGCGCAGCCTGCTACATTTTACTTTCGTTCCCATGGTATGCTGCTATATTTTTACGAGACAAGACGAGACAAAACGAGACGAGACGAGACGAGACGGGACAGAACCTCTCGAGACGAGACACGAGACGGGACGAGCACATTTTTTCGAGACGAGACACGAGACGAGACATGCTTTGCACGAGACGAGACGAGACAGCCTGAAGTCTCGTCTCGTCTCGTCTCGTGGCAACACTAGCGATGATGAGAAATGAATAAAATGGTGGAATGAAGAAAGTGGGAAGAAACAGCAGAACCCCGAGGAAACCCACAAACACAGTGTTTGTCCACCACAAAGTCCACTTGGCACGAGCTAGGATCGAAACAGGATCCCATGCACCAGAGATGAACAATATATTTTGAAGAAATTCTCCTCCACTAAAATCATGTGGGGATGAATAAAGTGGTACTATTATCAGAAGTTTGAAAGTAATTAATATTGTTACATGATCTTACCTAGTTTAATAATTTATGGGTGTTCAAATATGTGATCTCTCTACATCAAAACATTGCAGTGTGAATATTTTTTTCTTTCACTTCTGTCCCCCGCTAGACACATTTCGACTGTTATGATGTTGCACCCGCTGATGGCCTATATTCTAAGGCAACATGTACACACTTGCCTGATAGAATTAATGAATAAACTTCAGTTAAAATGGTTGGCCTGATTATTCGAATTTTGTTGTTATTCGTGACTGAGAAGGGAGAGCTCTAACCATGGTTCACGCTACTCGATTGCCTACAAGGCAAAATTATAGGATTTTGTAAAAGATAAAATCAAAACAGGAATATAATTTTCCAATCTTTTCATGCTTCAACTGAGATACACTTCTGAATACATTTTTTTATTCAGTATGTTTGTAATAAGGAGTTATTAACTTACATTGTAATTTATTTTTCCTAAAATTCTTTTCCCCCGCATCTTCATCTAGTAAATCAAGTTTTCGGAACAACAGCTCTCATGTAAAATGTACAACAAGAAGAAAAGATATTTCTATGGTTGCTCACAATTGGAACAGACATTGTGCTTGTTCGAAGTGAAGATCAGTGGGCAAACTAGCCAAATATTCGTTTGACTTTACCAGACAGAAGAGTTGGCAACTTTCCCACACTTGGTTTTGTTTAATTTTAATACTGAACCTATTAAAGCGCTTTTGTATTACTTCAGAACACAGTATCTTTCTTTGAACACACAAACACACGCAACGGATGACTCAGTTTTCTTTTTCCTTACGGATTGAAAAGAATTAAGAAGAAGAAAGAGCTTTAAAATATGTTACACCGTATCGTGGACAAGATGGTATTGTAAAAGCCAAGTAATTATTAAGTATTTGTTTCTCTTAGCTTAGTATATATACAGGGTGTTAATGAACTATATCGACAAACTGTAACATGATTTTTCACACCAAAATAAGAGAAACGAGATAGCATGGACCTGTGGGAAAAATTGTACAGTTTTAGAATTGGGGCTTTGCAAAATCATGGAAAAGATACATTTCAACACGTATTATTTCGGAACGGATGTACAGTTTAGAGTGATGTTCGAAATACTAATCGGGTTTGTATGCAAGGTAAGTAATATATAGTAAGGAATCGAACACAAGACCGCATGTGAGGGCACGGTGGCTCAGTGTAGAGCGCATACCTCTGGTGCATGGGGTCCCTGGTTCAATCCCTGACTAAGTAAGTTTGTTGTGAACAACATCGTGTCCGTGGGTTTTCTCAGGTACTCCCATTTCCTTCCACTTTCTCATTCCACCAATTCTTCCATTATCATTCACTTGCCTTAATCATCGTCCCCCTTAGCCTAAAGGGCATAATCGTGGGACGTTAAACTGAAAATATTCTTCTTTTACAATGCCACATGAAAAGAAAACACATGATTTGGTCGTTTGGTCACGAACAGACACTTCACTCTGGAGTAAAACTAATTTCCCATTTAGCAATAATCCTTTTAAAATTATTTGATATTTAACTAAAATTTATAAAATCCTCTCTATGTAAAATGTCAAGAATGCATTTCGCAATATAATTTTAGAAACATACACCACTTATCGTATGAACATCACTCGCACTACCAAATGAAGGAGTTAACAGCAACATGTAGTTTGAATATACTTAAATATATATACAGAGTGTTAATACACTGTACCGACAAACTGAAAAAGGTGATTTTTCACAATAAACCAACATAAAAAATGGTATGTTCCTATAGGGAAAAGTACTTATTTTCAGAGTTAGGGCAGTCCAAAATCCTGGGAAAGTTGCATTTGGATACGCGTTATTTCGAATTCGATAAATTGTGGAATGGTGGTTCATATCAGCTTAAATGAAGTCACACATAAGCATACAAAAAATAATGTTTCAGCTATGTGTAATGGATGCGCAAGGTGTTCCTATAAGGAATAATTCCCAGATATACTCCCAAGAAAATTCTCAGATACACTCTGACTGATGAATTAAAAGTAGGAAAAAGGTAAGACTTGACAACAATGAACACGTAATGTTTCGGGCGAATTTTAAAGATATAGCGACCATCATCATCATGGACCCTCGTGCTTGGAATGACGCATGCTGTACTATCATGATTCCCGGTTATGCGATAAAGAAACGTGAAATGTATTGTGGCATTGCAGCACGCGTTATTCTGAACACGAGGAACTTTGGAAATGGCAATTCCTAACACTTCTGACTTTTCATCAAGGCATTCAATGTCCACTGCTGTCAAAGCCTTCATTTTTTCTACTTTGGACCTACCTTGAAGTCATAGCATACTTCAGAATCCTGCTGGAAGCACATCTGGGAATTATGCCCTGATAGAATAATTTGAGCATATATTGCACATTGCTGAAATATGCATTTTTGAATGGCGTATATACCGTATCACTTCCTTTACGCTGATATTGACTCCACTCCACGGTTTATCGAGTTCAAAAAACTCGTGTTGAAATATAGCTTTTCTTTGATCTTGGAGCGCTGACTATTCTGTGGCCATAGGTTAATGCGTAAAACACAATAACTTCTTTTTTCTTACAGGCTCAGCTGCATACATGAAACACGTAGCACATTGTAACCTGTCTCACATACGCACTACATAGAATTGCAGAAATAAGTACGTTCTCATTTTTCTGACGTTGGAGCTCCTCCGTGGCTAAGCGGTTGGCGTACGCGCCTTCCGCTCGGGAGGCCCGGGTTCGATTCCCGGCGGAAGCTCATGTGGTTCGGATTCCACGTTAATCAGTAGGTCCACGTCCCATATAGCCTCGCTGCTGATCGGGACGTTAAACTCAAAATCAACTCAATCATCAATCATTTTTCTGACGTTGACATTCTCGTGTCAAATGTAAAAAGGTATTTCTGAAAGCTTCCTCGCAAATCATTTTTTCTTTTCGTGAATTAGCCCCTGAACTTCAGCTCCTATCACAGCCTATTTTAATGAGATGCGGTACATAGATTACAACTGTTCTCTATTATGCTAAGAACTTAGAATCCATCAAAAGAATCATTGATACTTTTGATGAGGATGATGCTTCTTCAATTAAAATTGCTCAAATTTTGCTTAAGAATAATTCTTTCAAAAAAAGACTCAGCTTTCATAGCATCACATTTCGAAAAGTTGCCAGACGCTACTTCCAAGCTTGAAGAAAAACGAAAATTAGTTTTCTGAAAACTTTCAATGGTGCTATCAATCATCTGAGTGTTGTTTCTGGTGGCAAAAGGGCCCACATTAGGTCAAAATATGATCGTCCTGTAAGTCCTAATCCAGATTTGGAAAATTTGAAGAACATTGCTAATGTTATGGAAGGTTATGCTGAAGTAATTGTTGACAACGACATGGGTCCTTCCCAAAGTGACATCTGGAGATGTGGACAGATCATCTTCACATCTGAAGCGAATGCTTTCTGAAAGGAGACAAAGTCTTTTGTTTACAAATCTTATGAAAATCTAAATTATATATATATATATATATATATATATATATATATATATATATATATATATATATATATATATATATTGTGGCGGATCCAGGATATGATCAACAGAGGGGCTACACCATAGTTTGCAACTTTATCCAGTGTAAAGCAGGATTGAAGCACATTCTATCCAGTGTATACCTGAGCGTCAAGGGGGGCTATAACCTCTAAAGCCTCCGTTGGATCCGCGCCTGTATATATATATATATATATATATATATATATATATATATATATATATAGTAATTTTCTTAAGTGAAAGCAAACTGCTAGTGTAGTGTAAAACAGCTTCATTTTAGTATTTCTTGTGATTTGAATGTTTTTAAAACTGCTAACAAGACTGCATGTGAATAAATGTGATAGTGTTTTTGCATTTATCATTTTGTTTCATTGTTTCTACAGAAGACTGATGATAGTGAATGGATCGTTAGATGACATCCCTTACAGGTTGCTTGATTTACAAGTTCCCAGATATTTTAAATTGTAACCGCTAACTGCAAAATGATACATTTTATTTTTAAGATATTATTTATTTGATTAGTAAACCTCTTATAGACTATTATTTAAATATTTTAGTACCTACTTTTTTTTTTTAAAAAAAAAGCCATTGTTTATTTGTTTCATGTTTTCCTTTTACTTGTCAATTTTAGATTTTTATTTCACAATTTTGCTTGTCATTTTGCATATTTCATTTTGTCATTAATTCCGGGCTCTACTTATTTGCCCCGTGCGAGGAACAGACAATTTGGCTAGTATAATTATAAAAACAAAGAAAACAAATACGAAATATGATCAATTACGTGTTGTTGAGTTGCGTTGATTTTCAGTTTAGTGTCCTTTTCAACAGCGAGGCTATATGATACGTGGACCTACTGATTACAGTGGAATCCAAACCACATGAGTTTCCATGGGGAATCGAACCCGGGTCTATAATTACGGGTTGTGTATTTGGATAGTGAAACTAGCAAGATAACTCCACCTGAACTACCCAAGTATGTAAAACAAAACAAGAGAGAAAGAGAAAGAGAAAGTAAAACAATAAAAATCAAAAAGTTATTGGTAAAATACAAGAGCAGCAGCGAATGCTTTAAAAAGGTCAATCTATTGCTTCTTTACTAACCAGAGGAAAGTGGAGAGTTAGAAGAAAATGCAAAAAGTAGCTATGTCTTAATTCATATAAGTTTCCAACTGCCTCACTACTGGGTCAGCATAAAAAGATAATGAACCTCCAGTGGGAATTAAACCATACACTTTGGCTACACAGAACATGATTTCGGCAATAAAATAAACAATGTTTGCGAGTATTCTTGTGAGAATATGATTTTAAAATTTAGAGAAAGGAATCAATTTTTCACACTACTTTGTTCTACTATAAACATGCAGAAAAAACAATAAATTTTGCAAACTTTGTTGTTAATTAAGATAAGAAAGATAACGAAAAAAAGCTGTTTTACACAGATTTAATGTTCCCCATAACTACTAGTTGTAAACCGCCCATCCACTTCTTTCAAAACGTGCATGAAATTATTTGTTAATTTTTTTCATTATGCTATTGCTCAGCAAAGGAGAGTACAGCTTCACCGGAGAAGCAGTAGTTATACTTATTACATTCGTGTCTTTTGTAGTCAGTAAAGAGAAACTATTCATGCGATCTGTAGAAAATTGCAAAATGGCTTCAAGGCATTTCCCTCTCTAGAGCTTCTTAAGACCATTAAAGAGAGAACCATTTCCAAGCCTTTAGACAGGGTATTCATTATAATTTCATACTGTTGTCGTGTCCACCAGCCATTTCTAGTTATGAATGAGAACAAAGATGTTAATCACATCATTTCTACAAAATGTCTTTTCACTGTTGGAGCAAGGATCCTGCCTATCTCATTGCATGTTAACGCATCTCGTGGGGCGAAAGTTCGAAGCATGCCTCGTCTATTATTTACGAATCTTTGCTTTCCGAATGTTGACTCCATATTTTGGTGATTGTTTACATTAGCAAGAAACTCCATTTGCTGCTGGTGTATTAAAGTGGCAAAGATTTCATCCCAGTTTGCAAAATAGCGTCTTACAAACATAATAAGATTTCGCCTTGTCATTAACATTTCCAGAAAAGTTACTACAGTACATTGGTCCTCTTGAGCTTCCTAAGTAATTTATTATAATTATGAAGTACGTTTAAGAATATATAATGGTTGAGGTGAACATTATTTTATTTTTTTTTTATTTTTAAGTGACTCATCATCATTAAAAAAAGAAGAAGAAGAAGTAATATAGATTACTTGCAGAAAATAAACTTGAATCTTTGTCTCCTATATTTAATGCTTGATTAACACAATGCTCACTATTTATAGCGAAGAGGATGACATTTCTTAAAACAAATATACACCAGTTACTTCTTTGAACGCACACAAGAAGCTGCAAAATCTACTTAAATCACCTGGATTAGGGACGAACTGCCTCTCATTTAATTCCATATGCTTTTCGGAGTTAGCTTGCAGTAACATATTTAAATTGTTTTTATTTTTATTTATTTATTTACTTTTTTTTTTTTTTTTTTTTGCTTTTCCAATCGGAATTATATGCAAAAAGAAAGAAATACCAACGATAATATCTGAGACATAATCACATATCATCTACCTAAAATCCCTTTGGTCGGCCACAGCCTGTCGCAGATTGTAATGAAATAAAGTTTTGTGCTCTCAGAACCGGAAATTTTCATGAAGTGATTCCATGGAATCAAAATAATCATGAAAAACAAAATATTTCGTTTAGCAACACTAGTTTGTTATAAGTTATTTTGATCTTCCTCCCAAAAAGTTTCACAAGACATAGGTTCAATATTATGTTCACAAGTTGTTTCAGAGTCTCTGTTTATTACTCCCTTTGAGGACCGTAGCCAGAAGACTACGAAAGGGAGGCCGAGATAACTTTTGGAGGCTAATCGGAGCTCACCTTATATTCTTGACTGCATATTTCTCGAACACATATTTATGTAAACAAACAACTGCAAGAGGGCTGAAGATGATCGCAGGGGTCTCAGCCTCCGTGGACATTCCTTAAGAGTCTTCATCCCGGCAGGCCTCCTGTTGTCACGCCTCGTCGTCAGTTGCGATGGAGCGAAATTTGGAGCAGCGGTACGCCACCAAGTTTTGCGTCAAACTGTAAAAATCAGCAACCGAAACCAAGGGCATGCTTAAGCAGGCCTACAAGGAGGATACCATGAGCCGCACAATCACCCCGTAAAAAGAAGGCCAGAATGTCGAAATCGAAAGTGAAATCGATGTTCATTGCATTTTTTGACCGTCGTGGCATTGTCCATAAGGAGTTTGTACCTCCTGGACAGAGTGCAAATGCAAGATTTTAGGTGGAAGTGCTCACACGGCTGCGAAATCGGATCACACGCGTGCGACCAGACCTGGTGGGGAAATGGAAGCTCCACCATTTCAACGCGCCGTGCACGGCGCGTGGATTGTGAGGGATTTCGTGACCAAATTCGGCGTTTCCACGTTGCCTCACCCCCCTACAGTCCTGATGTAGCACCGCCGGACTTCTCCCTGTTCCCCCGTATCAATAGGCAGCTCAAGGGGCATCGTTTCGACTCAGTGGAAGCGGTCCAAGCGGCGACAACGAAGGCGCTGAACGGCATCCCGGAGGACGACTTCCAAAAGGCGTTCGCGACCTGCAAGGCTCGCTACCAGAAGTGTGTGAATGCCCAAGGGGCCTATTTTGAAGAGTATGAAGTCGATGTACCAAAATGTTCAATAATTAAAAAAAATCAGTCCTACTACTTCTGGATACGACCCTGTACAACAAGACACTGTAATGAATATGGCCATGATACTTCCACAGTTTGAGACACAACTTTTTAAGATATTTTCACATTTACAGTAATTCGTTTATCGTATAATTTTCCAATCTTGGATAAAGTAGTTAGTGGTCTTCGCTGCGCAATTTGAGAAAACTCTAGCCCTTGGCGAGACATGAATCTGACACGCAATTGACACGTTTTGTGTGTGTGTGTTTAAATAAAGGACAATCAAAGGTCATTTCTTACTTCAAAATTCATTACACCATTAAACGTTGGACAGACGAAAATAAAACACGTACAGTGATGAAGGCTCTCAATTAAGAACAATAATTGTCAAATGTGTCAGGTTGCAAATGAATTATAGCAGCTCACAAGAGCAGGTCGTTAGGTTTACTGCACACTCAACTTAACGTGCAGTTTACGTATGTGAACGAACATTCAAGTGCAGTAAGTAGTCGATATAATTCATGTCTGCAGCCAATAAAAGTTGCTGTTGTTCTAACGAACAAGAGTTACTTCTGGATTGCCTTTCTTTTCTTTTCTTTTTTTTAATTGTGGAATTCATAAACAAACATTTTATGGAAATTAAATACATAACACTGTGTTTGTTTGATGCAGCCTTGAACTGTTCGCGCCGAAGAAAATACATTATTACTGGATCGTTGTGTGTGACAAGTAGCGAATCACAGAAGCCTGGATTATCAAATTTATCGAGCAGATAAATCAATGGAAAACCTTATTACCGTAAATTTTTGTTCCTTTTTTTCTTGAATGCTATATTTTTATTTTTATTTTTCGTGTTTTAGAAACAGTACACCACATCAGATATATCTAGTGGTGCAAAGTCCTCAATCAACACATGAACTCCTTCGTGGTTAAGCGGTTAACGTACGCGCTTTTGGCGTCGGAGCATCGGAGGGAGCTCGTGTGGTTCAGATTCCACGTTGACCAATAGGTCCCGTCTCATATAGCCTCACTGCTGAAAGGGACGTTAAACTCAAAATCAACTCAAATCAACACATCTTGTCGTCACACCGCATTCCAAGAAAAGCATAATAAAACAATTTGTTTCTAGTAACAAATAAATGTCCTTTTTTTAAAATATCAGTTAACATTTTTTTACAAATATTGAGATTTATTTGGATATATTTTTAAAAATATGTAAGTATGAATCAGAGATAGCATTAAATAAAACAAATATATTCAATTTAGAAAGCTGGATACTTCAAAATGATTCAGGGATGCGATATTGTCACCACTATTGGTATATTGTTTTCCACTGATACTGTACAGCAAGTATACAGGAACAAGTTTCACAAACTGCATACAAAGTTTCCGCTGCTTTTTGTTGAGGTTATGTGTGAAAATTTTCGCCCTTCGATTTCGTTGTCCTTTTCGGAGGTCTACACTCCCTGAGTGCTCTTGTTATTATATATAGAGAGTAAAGGTGGGTGAATCCGGACAGTTCAGGTATTTTGTATCGTAGCCATCTTATTTCAGCCGAGATAGCCACTACATTCTGGTCAAATATTCTTTGGTGCTTAGTCTACAAAGAGCAGATGATTAATAAAGTGTTTGCATATTGCTCTTAATAATGACATTCAGGAAAAGAGAAGATGCCATGTTGCTGAAAATTGCGAAAGAGGTGGATGAATCCGGACACTAAGGAAGGCGAATCCGGACACTAAGGAAGGCGAATCCGGACGTAGCAGAAAATGTTTTTAAAGTCAAAATGTGGTTACAAAATCATCAGACACGTTGAATGCGATAAAACACTTACCTTATGTGTGTTTTCTTAATACAAATGACTTATATAGTGTATAGTGTAATAAAATCATGAACTAACCATGAACTAAAAATTTAAAAAAAATCATTTTTATTCATAAAAATTATAATGGCAATTTGGTAGGTGGAAATGGAACAAAGATTTTTTGTAATATCTTAACTGTTGGATACGTGCATAACATTATTTTTAAAAAAATTACAAGGACAATATTTGTAATCAAAAAATCGCTGAAAGCAAGAGCAAAGTAGTCAAGAATCACCTGTAGTCAAATAACAATGCTTGTCAGTAGTAATTAACAATTCAAATAAAATCACATACAAAAAAAAAAAAAAAAAAAAAAAAAACTCAAGTAAAATTAAAATTCAGAAATACTTAAATTTTTACATCATTACATAACAAGAATATTTTTTTAAAAATATAATTAAAACTTTCCTAAATTTTTGTAAAATTTTATATTGGCATTTGGCAAAAAAAAAAAAAATAATTAAGGCAAACAAAAACAATAATCCACATAAAATAACCAAGATTGCAAGTAAAAAATAATTCTGCATTCTGCATTCTGGGTCCTATATCCAGCATCGCAATAAAATAGTCTATACAAAATTACAAATACCACAAGAGAGGCCATTGTCTGGTCAAAACCAAGCAAAACATACAATAAGGTAAAGTATAACTACAAAAAACATTAACTGTCTATTTTGCATGTAACATAATATTAAAAGGTCTCCAAAAGTAACAAACAAATTTAAATAATTAAATATTTAACTTATTTCTATTATAATTGGCCTAGCATTAAATAATTCTAAAAATTATCTGTTATACAATTAAACTAACTTACTATATTTAATTTTAAACTCAATACTCTTAATTGTTCATTATCAAATAATTATATTATTACTAAAAACTATACACTATACTACCATTATAAGCTAATTAAAGCATTAATAAAATATTGTCATTTATAACAATAAAAAAAATTGCAACCATTCGTTTAATTTCATAATGCAAATTCACTATGTTTCCTTTTAATTATTACTATATCACACTTTATTTTAAATATTTATTTCCATATGCTTTTTTTTTTTTTTTTTTTTTTGCTTACGGTACAATAGGTAAATTTCCAAGTCTAAACATATACAATAGCTCAACAGGATGTGTATCTTACCTGATTCTGAATAAAAAGTCAACATTAGAACTTTTCTCAGTGAAGACCTTAAACATTATATTTCTAATAGTTTAATGGCTATTGTTTAGTTAAACGTGAATCACATGGTCTTCTTCGCCACAGCATGTTTCCACTACATTAGGGATTATACTACATGACTTCTTGCAATAAAAACGCTGTTTAAATATTAACAGTTCAAGTTAAATCCAATTTCCACATACGAATGAACGATTAACACCACCACTAACACATCTTACATGATAAAATATTTTGCATTTTGTGCATTCTACCCAAGGACCACATTTATGAGTCATATATATATTACCACAGAAGCCACAATTACCACAGTCACTTATTTTGGTCGATACACTAGCGATTCTTTTGTTTTTCAATTTCTTTGCACAGGTAAATCGTTCCTCTAGTGATCTCCTGGTGCTATGTTACCTTTCTCAGTGCGTTAGGTTGGACCAGAGATTTTTCTCCAGTTTTTGCTAGTCCACTCCGGATGATTCCGTAACGATATTTCTATCAAAGTTTCTCTTAACTACTCATAGAAACAGGTGATAATTTCTTTATTAAAGCCTTGCGCCCTTGCAGTGGATAGGCTTAGTGATTTTCTCAGAGATAGATTATACCTCTTGATGAAGGATGAGAACCATGTAGAACCAACTAATCGTTTGTTTGTGTTAAGAGATGGGGAATATTTTGTACTCAAGATCAAAGGCCAACTTTTGCACACCATGGCGAGTAAGGCGAAATACTCTCTTTTGTAAAGCAGACATTCTTTCTGCAAGTATTTTTTTTCTACTGCAGCACTAAGAACACTTTGACCTCCAGTCTTTCTAATTGAAAGCTCTTGTTTAGTTTCTTCAAATAATCAGGCAAAAGTAGATTTGGGAACATTAAACCTTTCAGCTGCTTAACGAATTGACATGCACCCTTAGGTGCAACCACAGCATTGTGAAGATCATCTTATGTCCGTGGATTCTGTCGTTTCTTTACGTATTGTCTAATCATCTAAGAAAAAAGTCCAATCAGACGTCACGAAATTATTTCAATGTATTGTATAAAGTTTAACATAAAGTAGAATATAACGTATACGGTTATCTTCCCTTTACAGAAAGTAGCACCTTATGTGTCTGCAATATTTACCACTGTGCATATGTAGGTGCACGGTGTAAACTCTATTGCAGACATACTTTTAAGTCGTGCACAATTACTCGAAACGCTTATCAATAAATTCATGGATGTTAGAGATATTCAACTTGAGCAGTTACCGAAACTGAAATGTGAGAAATGAAGAGTCATACCGAAAACAATCACGCTTATACTGAGATAACGTACAGAAAACAAGTTCCGTCATATCAATTTTTATTACCGGTGAAGCATAACTAAATAAAACATGAGTTTCTTCACTGAAAATAAACATTACTTGCTGAATATAGATCTACTTATCACGAGTCATGAAAAAGTACAAGACAAAGATTGACATTTTTTACTGCACATTTATTCTGAAATGACACGTGGGGATTTCCAATTGAAGAAACCTTCGTGCAACTAGTTTTTACTGATCAGAGCTCCATTTATTTATCGAATAAAATTTACGTATTTTCCCTGTAGATTCTGATATAAAAAATAGGAGTCCTTATTTAAATTTTCAAAGTGGCTCCATATCCCACTGCCAGGAAGGTCGGGGTGAGCTAATTTTATAACAGGTAATTTTCTTCTCCAAAATATTAACATTTTATTTCGAACCTTTTTCTCGTCTTGTTTATTATTTCTAAAAATATTTTCCAGTGTATGTGTTCGTGTGCGCATGCGTACGCACCTTCTACAAAAATATATAATCTAAACTATTTTTATTTTGATCTCATAGATTTCATATAAAAATGACCGAAATAGAACCATTGGAAAATAGAGGTCCGGATTCGCCTTACGTTTATCGTCCATAGTCTCCCCACCTGAGTACCGTTAACTTTATTTGTCACCAGAAATGGTGTCGAGGAGTAACTGGGCTATGACCTTGATGTAAATGATTATCATAAATGACTCTTTACTGGCACGAAACTGGACCTAGAAAAATGATGAATTATGTTCTAATAATACCTTATGAAAGGCTGTTCAAAAATTAGAAGCAAATTCTATAGCGTTACTTACCTTCAAACTTGCTTTCCACACCGCACTGCTGTGTCACTCTGCTTTCCATGAAGTTCAAGTCTACACTGAATGTGAAGGGAGGTACTGTGCTTCAACTGCCAAATTCGTGTTTTACTTTCCAAGTAAATATTAAAGAAAACCTTAGAATATCAGAATTTGCCCGCATGTACTCTCTCTCTCTCTAATATTTGGGCCTTTTACGAATCCTGGTATAACTGTGCCATTTGCAGTATTGCACCATAATTCCCATGAGTCATGGTAAATTTGGTTATGAAAAATTTCTGTGGTGCCCATTACCTTGGTGTCCTATGTGCGTGTTTATTTTTTCTTAATGGTTAACCTAGTCCGTCCGCTATATATATAAATGGTTAAATGAAAAAGCGACGTTGCCAGTTCAGCAGACTGATCCCTTGGACCTTTCCATACCAGCAATACAAGATTGTTGGCAACTAGATTCCCTCCATAAGATTGCACACTTTTTCTATGTCATTTTTGGGTGCCCTGATGTTAAAATCGAACAGTATTGAATGAAAACACATTTTCATTTAAAAACCAAGTGTGGGTCTCACACGGCTGGGGTGATTTAAAAAAAATCCACTATTTCAAATTCAAACCCACGAATTTTCAACGACATTTCTCTCTTCCTTTTTCTTTTCGTAGTATTACTCATAACGGAATTGGCTTATGGCCCCCGGCCTTCTGATACGCCCAGTATATAGTTAAGGTGGAATCCAAAGCACCATAATGCATTCAATCTTCTTACATTATTAATTGAACCTGGGATCTTTTGCACCAAAGTCAAGTGCGCCAGCCAATACAACAGTGGAGATAACCCAATACTCTCTTGTATATAACCACGTATGTATTATTATAAAATTATTTGAAATGAAGAAGATAAATTTTAGATGGGAACAATTACTTTGTTCTTAAATCGAAATTTAAATAATCTACAAAAATAAAAGGGAGGAAAACTACTGTCCTCACACACTTCTTTTAAACGTATCAGTTTTCTTCATATGATAAACACACACACACACACACACACACACACAGATATATATATATATATATATTCAGTAAATGCATGCTTGCTCTAGCACAGTTATTTTAGGTTTGGAATTGTAAGGCGTCGGATGGAGGAGCGCTTTGACTAGTACTGCTACGACTCTGGTGCTACTAGGTACGCAAATCAATTTGTCGAGCGAGGCCACATTTCATCAGGCTGGCTTCTAATTACAGCCCCCGAAGTATACGTGATTTAGCACGATTTCACTCGACAATATCTGAACATCGATTCTGGGTAGCGTGTGTGAGTTTGCACATTTCCTGCCAACGAAAATCCACAAGCAAGTTTAATTTGGTTGTTATACGTACGCATAACTTGGATAGCTACCAGCTTAAAACATTATAACAGCTAGCTTTTCCAGTAAACGTTCAGGATTTGGGAACAAACTGGCAGGCACAGCCATGTATGCTCTATGTTATATTAACACACATACATCTATTTGTATGTTTGTGTGTGTGTGTGCTTATACATACGCTCGTATTTCTAAACGAATTTGAAGAACAAAGACAGACGCTCAGTATATAAAAGGTAGAACTGTGCACTTTGGTTGTCTATACATCAACGTAAGACATTAATAAATAGAGGAGAATATAACACACCGAACATTATTATATTCTGTGTTTACTAAAGTAAATTATAATGTAATACGTATATATAATGTAATTTAGAATACAACTTGTGTCTACAACAGTATGAACTAACTTTGTTAACACTGCTCTTTAGACGGTATATGTTCACCTGTGATTCCAATACCACAATCCCGATTGGCTTGTGTATGAATACGATTCCTCAGTTTTCGAAATAGTATATCTATATCTATATAATTTACAGGATAATGCAGTAAAGCAATGAAATAAATTCTATATGCGCTGGTGTCATGTAGCAAACGATATGACTAGGTACGCAAGTAGTGGTGAATTGCTGTGAGTGCAGCTGGCCAATAAAAATGCATGTGAGATGTGTCAACACTGGCGTACTATCATTTGATCCATTTTTTAAATCAGTATAAATGAGTGTCAATTACCAATAAATAACACTTTTTTGAGTTTTCCAATGTTTCTTTTCTTTTTTTTAAGGCAGTGACATTATTAACAATAGTTCAGTCAGATTTGAAAGTTTATACTGAAATTTTCTTCAATGATAAATCAAATTAATAATGAGGTTTTTTTTTCGATTATCTTATTTCGTTCGTTGTTGAACGTGCTTTATTTTGCATTCCAGCAACATGATTCCAATAACCAAATTCTCTAAGGCCAGACAATTCTTTACCATGCTACTCCAAAGTGCTCCTTAATTTTTCACACCATCTATTTTTGTTTAGTAAGTCTAGTTTTCATAGCATCTAGTTAGTTAAAGTGTATTTCATGATAATATCCGTGGTTTCTGTCTTCTATTGGACCCATCTGATTACTACGTTTATTAATTTCTCTTTTACTGTTACCATGGACACCTTTTGTTTCATGAAGATATTGGTATTTAATTATAATTCTGTAAATTTTAATTTTTCATTCTTGGCTTTTGTGAAAAGTTGTTGAACACAAGTTTTTTTTTTTTTTTCATATTCATTTCCCTTCCAATTCAACTTCCTCGTACTTTAAACTAAGCTCTCCGATCGTATATTGCAATACTTTGATGTCATTGCCAAAGCGAACTGTGTTGTCAGAGAGACGAAAATGGATAAGCTGTTCTATGTTTATATTTGTACCTTTGTTCTTTCACTTGAGAAATGAAAACAGTCATTTATGTTTAGTTCGATATTAACACTGGCTTCTTTTTATATGTGATCTCAGTCATATTTTTTCCTTCAGGTCTAATACTTCAATTGTAAACCGTATTCGTTTGTAAAAAGATATTATAGTTGGGTCGTTAATGTTCTTGGGAGTCTTGTACGAAGTGGTAATAAAAATAAAAATAAATGAGCTCGTTGCTGTTAAAATAAATAAAAAGTAAGTTTCAATGTAAATCGTCGATTTTGTTTTATAGCTAAATTTTGTTGCGCAGAAAGTTAAACATCACCATCACTATTCTCTCTGTCTAAATTAGTCATCAAACTTCCAAAGATTTTTATTTAATTTAGGATTAAAAGACCGTGTATTGTATTACACGACTGCAACGACGCAATTACATTCTTTTCACATTAAAAACTGAGACGAGTAAATAAAGTTAAGAGGGAGGAGAAGAATAAGGAACAAGAGGAAGAAGAAATAGAATGACTTCTTGAAAAGTAATCTATTATAAAAAAATAGTAGATAAAGGAAGTAATACAGAGAAAAATATTGCAAGTAAGATATGGGAAAGATAGAATAATGGAGGGTAAGAAGGAAGAGAAAGGGGGAGAAAAGTATGAGATAATTATTGAAATATAGTTAAAAGCCTAAGAATGCATTGCTTATGTAGGATAATTCCGTCGATCTTCATGCAATACTACTACTACTACTACTACTACTACTACTACTACTACTACTACTACTACTACTACTACTACTACTACTAATAATAATAATAATAATAATAATAATAATAATAATAATAATAATAATAATCTCAAAAATTCTCTTCCAATCGATTCTAAGCACCTGAAATAATTATTTCTTTCCGTATAGAATCAAGATGGATGTCCACTTGCTCATGCATTACTTTACAGCACATATACTTCTTCTCTTTATACTTGCTTCTAATCATGTTTTCTTTAGAGTTCTAATTTCTGACTCTGTCTACATTCATTAACCATATGAAAGAATGAATCATTTGCTGATAGTTCCATTCAAGGTTCTTTGATAAACACGCATTCACTTTCCTGAAGTTTAGCGAGTAACAGCGAAAAATAAACTATTACCAAACTTTCCATAATATGCCAAAAAAATTCGGTGCGCAGGTTGTGATTTCATAATTGTTAGACACCAAAATTTATACACTATACGAAATGATTTGAAAACAATTATTACTTAATATTGTAATGTCCCACATTATTGTGTTTACAAACACCCAACATATGCTTATCTTTACAAACATGTATAATGGGCTCTTATTTACAAACAACTACCACGTGCCATTTACTACAGAGTAATATAGCTGAGGTACAGAGACAACAGCGATACCACTGGTCACAAAAACAGCAGCGCTACCGTTTCATTAAAAGCACCTATATAGCTGAAAAAATCCAACAATATATATTAGTTTCGGCTAGTTAAATTTCCTTTTTGGCTTGCAGTAAATCCTAAAATGTACCTCACTTAAACCCAAAGCCTTTAGCTTTCAGTGGAGCTATCGGTTACTTTTCTTCCTGGCTTGCAGTAGAGCCTTGTAGAAAACTTCACCTCTCTTTCTGCTTGGAGTAGAACAGCTGCAAATTCCTAATCACAACCCCGGCCTATTTTGCAGTAAAGCTTTGTTGGAACCCCAACCTCTCTGCTTGCAGTGGAACTGCGAGTGTCTTACATCTTCTTCGTAAAAAAATCCTTCCCAAAACCGTCAGATCGAGCGGACACCTACTTAAACCAAGATCATATAAAAGTATATATTTTGTATTAAAATAAAATTTTATAATAAGATTAAGTAATAATAATAATAATAATAATAATAATAATAATAATAATAATAATAATAATAATAATAATAAACAATTTCAAACTATAATTTGCTCTACCTATGCTCTACCTACTTCTGCACAAGCACAATTTTAAATAGTAGATGCGTCAGGTTCAGTTTTGAACTGGTTACTTCCCTACCGACAATTTTACAATATAATGGCGTTTTGTAGACACTATTTGGATCACTTTCTAAACGTGTTGATGCTCTTCATTGTTTTTAAGTTATTCATTAAAACTCAGAAAAGTGGGGTGGGGACCTTGGCAACGCAACTGTTCTGTCAAGCGTCAGTGTTTTTCTTGGGTATAGTCAGGAAACAATTTTAATTTGTCCAGTAGACTTTATTGATTTTGATTACGACTTATATTTTGATAAAAACAACGGAAGAAGTGTAATAAGGAAATAAATGGTAGAGTTGTAAATATATTTTCCGGAAATTGGAATGCAGCACTTGAAAATAACAAGTAGAGTTCGGTGGCTCAGTGGTAGAGCGCTTACCTCTGGTACATAGGGTCCCTGGCTCGATCCCAGGCCAAGTAAGTGTCCGTGGGTTTTCTCGGGGTACTCCCGTTTCCTCTCACTTTTTCATTTCACATATTATTCCATCATCATTCACTTACCTTAATCATCCTGACCTAATGTACACAATCACGGAACATTAACCTAAAGTATTTCATTAAAAAAAAAAAAAAAGATTTGCAAATGTCCTTATGTGGAAATAACCACAATATCTGACGAAACACTTGACACACCGTACTATGTGTGTTTTACATTAATATACGAAAATAAAGTAGTGTCCATCTTTGTAACAAAAAATTGCATGGATATTCGTCATACCAGAAATGAATACATTGAATACGAGAATGAATATTTTTCTATAAATATAAGGCAATTAAACGACTACCTGCAATGAGAAGGTGCTCTTGATGAATCCTGTAGTTATATATATATATATATATTAGCTTTATTCACAAGATAATGTAGATGGTTTCGAGGTTTATGTATTCACATGCCACTAACGTTAAGAGAAGAGCATTCGTTGTCTGCGTAAAACTTTCTTTCTCATTGTTTCTCCATGTTCTCTAGAGTGGGACATAATATGAACGCCACGCCACTCCTGTTTCCCTTACCCTAAATTACCGTGCCACGTAAACAGCATTCTCCAATTAGCGACTCCGTTGGGATACTTAGTAAGTTTTAAGCTTTTCGATGTGTAGAAACTTTGTCCTGGAAAAATATTTATTCGTCATCACTAAAAGGACTTTACTAGAAAAACAATAGTTCCAACAGACACAGACATGCAGGAGCTCTGTTCTTTAATCCCACTGCACATTTTACGGAGTTCATATTCTGCAGATGAAACGCACATTTTTTTCTCTCTCCGTAGCATCATTGATTTATTTGCAATATTTTGGCCTATCATCAAATTTCAGAAGTAATGAGAATAATGAAATGAAATATTTGAGTTTTACGTCTCACGGTTATGCCGGTTAAGCTGAAGGAGACGGTGATAATGAGTAATGAATGAAATGGTTGAATGAAGAAAGTGGGAGGAAACGGAAGAACCCCGAGGAAACCCATGCACACGGTGTTTGTCCACCAAAAAGTTCACTTAGCGGGGACTGGGATCGAACCCGTCACCCCAAGCACAAGAGGTGAACGCTCTACCACTCAGCCACCGCAGCCCCCGACAAGTAATGAGAGTCTACGTATAAAAGCTTGGAGTTTAATGACAAAAACCCTCGAAGGTAAAAGTCTAGCGTAGCAGGTGGGAGTTATTTGTATATGTAGCGTATATATATATATATATATATACACCCATTTCAGTGCTATATACTTGCATACTTGCAATCAGTCATGACTGTGATTGACATGTGCATCTCTCAAAAGGGTACGTCATTGAGTTTCTAATGACTTATGGTAGATGTCAGTAGTAAGTGCAGCACCTGGGGACACTTGTGTGCCAATGAGTCCCTGAGATCATAGCCAGGAGTGAATAGGATCACTTCCTCTAAATTTTGGCAGGAATACCTTGTCCCACCCCTTAAATTTCGGCAGCGGTATGTAATGTAATAAAACTTCATCCAAGGAAGGTCAAAAACCTCCGAAATTTTATTTTTTGAAAATTTTATACCCATAAAAGGGAACAAGATGGACCATCCGAATTTAGAGTCCTACAGAATACTTACCAACTATTGTTTTTTGACAATTCCCAAATTTAAGAGATGGCCCTAGGTTCCTTTCCCAAATTTTAAAAAGGTGCACCAATGTACTTATTTCTTATGAAGGAGAATGAACCACAGTATATGCCCATTTAACCATACAAAGTAACAAGACATCATCAAAGTGGATAAATTGGGTCAAAATCATCCAATATTTGAATATTTGGTATTATTTTTACCCATAAATGGGAACGAGATGGACCACCCAAACTAGGGATGCACACGAGACAAGATTTGTGGCTGTCTCGTCTCGAAAATATGGTGTAAAAGTGATGTCTCGACTCGAAAAATGTATATTTCTCTATTGGAAGAGCCGTGTATCGACTCGAATTTTGTCAGGAAAATCCTGTCTCGACTCGTCTCGTGCGCATCCCTAAGTCAAACTTATCGAGGTACGTTCCCTAGCCCTATACTACCATACCGAATTGTTATGTTTGTCAATTTCCAAATTTAATAGGGGTGGTCCTACATAACGCTGCCAACATTTAGGGGGTCGGTCAAAGTACCCGTGCCAAAATTTAGAGGGGTGATCCTATGCATCTCTGAACATGACTCTGGGCTGAACCATGGCCCCTGAACGAGGGGCCCATGGATATAAAAGTGTCCTCAGGTGCTGCAATTGCTCTCTCCGAATTTTCAAAGAATCGAACGCAACATTTGCCTCTTAATTTTCATTGAATCCAAACCTAAATGGATTTGTTGAGTAAGAAGAAAGGTTTATTGTGCAAAATTGTGAATCCGCAACATAGAGTCTTTCCTGCTCTGGAATTTGCACAAAGCTAACTCCATGATTGCAGTGCGGCTTGCATTTATATCATGTTTTAGGATTAACCCTCCTACAGCTAGAGACATTCGTTGTTGGCACCAAAGACTTTTCGCAATAGACGTTTTATATAAAGGGAAGAGACCTGGCAGGCCACATATTTCGGAAGAAAATGGAAATTTCCAGGAAGACTAGAAATGTTATTTTCCGTTACGTTATTTTCCTTCCTTTTGTAAAGACATATGCAGTTCATGTTCACCTTTTCATGTATGTATGGATATGTTCTTTCAAATATTAATGTATTTCCTCGTTGCAGACAGTGTTAAATTAAAGCATATCGTCTTAAGTGTGATTCTTTTCTTTATTTCTTGAATTTTTAAGTATAATTAGACATTTTTATTGGTATAAAATACTAACCGACAATAAATTTCTTTTAGCCAACCACATTTTTTTTTTTACTTTTAAATATATATACAGGATATATATAGAAGGTTTTTGAAAACAACACCGACAACATTTGGGAGGTGATTCCTGATACCAAGATAAGAAAAAAAATATAGACCAATCTAGGTGTACAAATGCTTCCTTTTGGGGTTATATGCTGCCGAAAACATAAACAAAAACGAATTTTAAGATTCATACCTAAAAAACTATGGGACCTCCTAAGTAGTCGGGTCAAGACTTCACTTAGAACTATCATGCACACTATTAAAATATCCGTGTTTCACAATCCTGTGGTACTTCCGCAACAATTTTTATGGAGGTAGTTGGTGAGTAATTCAAATTGTATGCCCGTAGCCAAACTCCTTCTAAACATATTGTTGCGTGAGTACCTTAGAATTCTGAATTTTTGGATAGTGCACATATTAGTTCCTAAGTGAAGTCTTGACTTGACTCCAGTAGATCCCATACTTTTGGAACTATGGATATTTAAAGTTCATTTTCTCATGGTTTCAGTAGCCTATAACTCCGAAAGGAAGTATTTGTGTACCCAGGTTGGTCTATATATTTTGTCTTATCTTTAGTGTCAGGAGTTATATCCCAAACGTTGTCGGTGTTGTTTTGAAACACTCTGTATATATTCCACGTTCTCATGATAACATAAAACATTAAGATGAAGTAAGAAACAGTAATATTTTCTTTTTAAGTAAGTTTATCTTTCCGAAATTGCAAAGACCGACAAAAACATGAAAGCCTATCGCAAAGGTGTTGGTTTGAGAAACAATGTTGTAATGGACATTGTCTATATTCATAAATATATTATTTAATGATAATTAGTAGCAATAGCGTTGATACAAAATGTATGCTGATGTTACTGTAAAATTAAATTAAGCAGTGAGAGCACCTGTTCCATTTATACAGGACAGAATATACCACTAATAGCATGGCTGAGAAAAAAAAATACAACAATAATAGATACATTAATTAGTAACATTTATCAATTATAAATATGTCATATTTATAGAGGCATTAATAACAATTTCAAAGTGTTTTGATTTATTGCAAAATAAGTGACAGAAATAGGTGACAGATAGTTGAGATTAATGTGCAAAACTTGTCGAATAAATTATTATATATCCTATGATTTCGAAACACATTAACAATTTTGTATAAACGTTATATGAGTAGGTGTGTGTGTGTATGTTTGAACAAAGTAGTTTCTAGTTCAGCTGCTGAAAAGAAATAAAAAAAACTAACGTTAAATGTTTAGTTTAATGTTCATCACTTATGACTGTAGGCTTGCGAAAACTAAACTAATTGGAATGGGAAAAAAATAAAGTAAATGATTACGAAATGAGTGGTAGAATATGAGTGTGGATTACAGTGGCGGATCTAGCCTGGGGCAGAGGGACCTAGGATCCCAGTTTTTCAGTGACAAAAATAATTTAAGCTAATATATATATATATGAAAGTTTATATTAAGTTACCTATCAGTCTGAGTTATGTCTGACCCCCAGTTTTTACCTTCTGAGTCAATCCGTCTGAAGTGGTCCAAAAATAGTGAAAATGGTTGCTCGACTATCTCCGAAAATTATAAGAATTTGAGTGTGACGAACCGTGTGTATGAGAAGGTCAATAACATAATTCACGTTTCCGTATGTACTAGTGTTCCTGAATGGTGGCCATTTTTGCTGTCGGTGGAGTGCCAATGTTTGCATTTGCAAGCGTTTACGAAAGTTGCAGTTGCTCAGAACGTACAAATTAGACGAACACCAAACAAAAACGAATGTTTACAGGAGGATGTGAGGTACAGGGGAAAAAATAAACTTTTGCGTCTAAATAAATATGCAGGGTTACAAACTAATACCTGATATCACCGGAAAAACTACAGAAAATTACACTTTTAAACTGGCTGTATTTTGGAATGGCAAAAAGTGGGGGGTTCATACGTTTTGTGATGAATACTATTGTATGTAAAGAGTCTGCAGAAATATCCACAGCTATGATACTACTGTCACCGTATATTTATGGGAGTCCGAAAGTTGAAGCTTGTGATTTTTTTTTTTTTTTTTGCTATTTTGAGGCCTAATATCTCAGGAGGGCAAAGTGCTAAAAATTGCTGCTTATGCCACAAAAAGAAATTCTGTATGTGAATAAACTATTGCAAAAATAAATCATCACTGATAAAAAAGTGAGGACATAATAAACATGATAAGAAAGCACTTGCGTGACGATGGTTGTAGCCCGGAAAAAATTTAAATGTTTGGATTATGTTTCATACTAGATCTCAAATATTGTCCACGAGCTTCCACGTCGAAAATGGCCTGAAACAAAGAGATGCGTTGTCGCCATTATTATTTAACTTTGTGCTGGAATACGCCATAAGGAAAATCAAAGGTAGCAACCAGGGCCTAGAGTTGAACGGCATTCACCAGGTTATGGCATATGCTGATGATGTAAATTTAATAGGGGATGATAGGAGAACAGTAGAAATTGTAACGCTCCTGTCCCCCTGGGCAAGAACCGGAGAGAATTCAGAATAAAAATAAAATATAAATAAATTAATCCTGAGCTCTGCCCAGTAATCCCCCAGAAGACGGAACTAGTGATGAAGGATCTCAACGCTTCTATCTATTCAAGTTGGTTACTACTCATATGAAATCATCCAATACTTCTCTTAAAAACTATATATATACATATTCAAATATATAAGAAATAACGAGACAAATTTCAATCTTGAATAACAATTTATTTCAATAGTGGGAAGTGTATATGTACCAAAGCGTTTGAATGATGCATATACACCATATAGACCAACAACAATTAATAATTAATAAAAAATTATATATATGAATATCCGTGCTCATTTAAGACATCAATGCTGAAATCTGACTATAAATATATATATATATGTATCTTATTTTCTATAAAAATCTGAATAATGAATTTAATATTTCATAAAAAGAACAATCCTATTCTCTTTTAATTTACTCTAATTTAATTTTAAATTGTAATTTCAATCGACTTTCAAACTATCAAAGTCCAAGCTCTGAGTCAAATTCTAATACAACGCTATATTTCTGTAATCACAAAATAATTTAATCAGTCTTAGTTTAATAAACAATTAATTTCAATGCTCAAAATCTTTCAAAACTAATTCAGAATTTTTTTTTTTTTTTCTTTCATAAGGCTTCTCCAATCGAACAATTCTCAATCCATGCAATAATCCGTGTATATAACTCGGACACCCTATACATAGGAATCATCAAGAACTCATTGTATAATAAGTCACAATTATTTCTATAATTTAATTGACTCTCAATTTCATTCTTTAATTAAAAAAAATATAAAGAGATTGCCAATGTATATTTCAATTAAAACTGAGGAACTCAATCGGTCGAAATATTTACTCTTATTAATATAAATCATATAAATAAAAAACATAATGAACAATACATCAAGAGAAGTATTGGATCAGGGTCGTCGAATTATTTCAAAAATAAATCCAATCAGATTATCAAAAAAAAATATTGAAATGATAATGTAAAAAAAATTGATTGTACAAAATCCGAACTCGAAAGAATAATTAGGATCATGAACAAAAAAATCCAAAGTAGGAATCCAATAAAAATAAATATAGAATGAAAATGTGGGAGGAGAAAAAAAACTAATTTTCGATTTTTCAAGGTCCAAATTCGAAAGAATGAGGATCGGGAACCAAAATTCCAAAGTAGGAATCCAATAAAAAAAATATCTTTAGAATAAAAATGTGGGAGGAGAACAAGTCAACAAAAAGCAAAGGGTAAAAAATGTTGTAGTCAAAGCGGAGCAGAACAACGATCTATCCAACAATCTTTCACACCCACAAAGACGGACGTAATACTCACTATTAACTAGTACAAAAATGTTCACTCACCTTATGAAAAATTACTTATTGTCACCCTTTACCTCCTCTTTACTGCTTAGCCAAATCCGTAAGTTGTTGTCTGACTTCATTCAACATTCACACGAATCGAGAAAATTGTTTGAATGCCTTATAACAACTATAATCTTTTTTTGGGGGGGGGCTGCACACGTAGCTCAATAGCCCAAGAAGGATTAGCTCTAAAAATCCTAGCAATTTAGTTGACCAAAGGAACCACTAGATCATAAAGGACCAACGTCTTATTTTTCAAGTTACAATAATCTAAATTGGCTTTTAATAAAGCGCCAAAGCATGCAATCACTGAGCTATGATGCGAACATTCAAAGAAATAATTTTTGACGTTATCTACTGTAATCCAATCGGCCTCAGAACAATTTTTTGTCAATGTTACATAGCATACGTCTTTCGCAAAGAATGCTCCATTCACCCACATTCGCATGCCACCAAAAAAAAAACTAGGTGAACAAAAGATAGTTCCTTAAAGAAAAATATTTGCCGATTATTCACAATTCTATTACTGTTTATAGATAACTTAATCATAGATTTAGGCTCAATTTACTTTCCTTACTAAACCAAGGATGTTGCCACCAAACCACTACTGATTCGGGAACGTGAGCTATACCATTCATAGGATAGCAGCCAAAAATATCTACTGCCTCATTAAGTCAGATCTTATTGTCATAAATAAATCTTATGATTGTTCCTCTGAACAATACAGGAACTAGCATGCTACTACTGCACTTGCCTTATTTTTTATTAGTCACCTTAAAAGGAAAATACCAGCAACACTTAGTCTAAATGGCCAACTACACATATTAAAAGGCACTATAACTCTGTTCTATTAGGCTTATTAGGAATAAGCATTCAATCATCAACTCACTAGTAGTACATTCTTGTACAATAAAATACTGACTATAAGTTCCGTTACCAATAACTTGTTTAATATAATAAGTTATTTTTCTCATTTGAGGCATAACCTCTTAGAACTTTCTTAGTTCTTTCTTTGGAAAAAGTTACGGAATTCGTGCCTTTAAAAAAATCCTTTAACCATATTTTCAAAAGAGAAAAAATTAATAATATGAGTTTCGGCATTCAAACTAATTTTACTCGATACTCACTTGCTCCACTATACAGTCATTCTCTACGACGAAGAACAAGGCTGGACACAACAACTCCACCAAGAACAGACAGAACGGAGAACCTTCTCACGTTACGAAACAAAACGTTAAGACAAGCAACCAGCTGTCGTATCGAGGAGGAAGACTTGGAGGGGAGGGAACCGCGCTAATAGCGACTCACGAGAACTACCGAATTGAGTCATACATTGGCACTCTTCATTTTTTTACTTTTTTTTTTTTTAAACACCTCTTTAAAAGGATAAATATTAACCATTTTTCTTTTTCCTTATAAAACGATTAGAAGACTCTTTCAACATTTCTTTCATTTACATATTATCCAATTACTGACAATCTTATTTTACATTTCTTTCTTCCTTTTTTTATTTTTATCTCTTTATATTGTAATGAAGCATCCGGGAATGGGAGTTACATCAACGACCGCAGGATGGTTTCTTTACAACCACCACCGGCCGAAAAAAAAAATTGCACAGCAATTTTCTCAAATCCTGGTAATCTAAAAATATAAAGAAAATAATAAACATCAATATATAATAAATATTTACAAATATTTTCACCTATAGAAATTTCAAAGGAATAACTATATATACTATCAATCAACAATACTAATAAATATTATTTAAAAATCCATAATTTAATAACTTTGAATATTTATTAATTGAGAAATTTTTTAAAATTCATGGCCATGAATTTATATATTTTACAAGTATAAACAATTTTTCCAAATATTCGTAATGAAGAAAATGAATACATTATTTACAAATAAACACAAGTTTTCCAGGAATTATACGATTGAAATTTACTAAATACAATAAACTAATTTAATTTTCAATTTTTTCCCATTCTGTTAATATTATTTCCAACTTCTTCAAGTCATAACTTTTTCTCTCAATGCCGCGATTCTCGATAAACTTTTACTTCTGATACGTGGCTCTTACGATAAGATCCAGGGCTGTCTTGCTCGTCTGAAACCAAAATAGTATTTGGAGTTAGGAATTTCCGGACAATCATAGGCCCAAACCACTTGTCGCTGAGGGACTTGGCTACCTGGTCTTTGAGGGACGATTTTACGTGAGACCTGATCAGGACCTTACTGCCGATTTCGAGGGAAACTTCCCTCCTTCTCTGTAACATTAATTTCTTCCTCTTACTCCAGGATTTCTCCATGTTTTCCAGAGCTTTCACCCACAGCTCTTGCGTAGATCTACCACCCAAATCTGTCTCAAAAATGTTCCAACGAGCTTCTAAAGGGGTAGAAATGGGACGTCCGAAAAATGCTTCAATTGGAGTCATCTTGAGACCTGAGTGCTCGCTAATATTAAGTGTAAACTGGAGATCCGGAATGAGGGTCGACCACATATTTTGCTTGTTGGCGAAATAAGCCCTGACCGATGATTTTAGGGTTTTTATGAATCTCTCTGAAATATTTCCCCCTGGATGATAAGGACTAAGTCTGATATGTTTTATGCCTAATCCAAACAGGTATTTCTTAAACGTTTCTGAAACAAACACAGAGGCGTTGTCAGTCGAGATAGCCTCCGGAAAACCAACTCGACTGAAAATTTCGGTTAATTTGGAAATGATAGAGGCAGACGTTAAAGTACGCAACTTTTCTAATACAGTAAACCTACTGGCATTATCCACCCCTATCAAGATATACTTAAAACCTTTGGAATTAGGTAGTATACCAATTATATCTATCATCCAGTGCGCTCCAATTCTTTTACAATATTCAGAGACAAGCTGACCCATTTTCTTTTTATTGTCTTCTTTGCTGAGCTGACATCTATGGCAAGTTTGGACATATTCTTTCACTTCCTCCTTCATTTTTTCCCAAGTGAAGCATTTCATCAGCTTCTTTAACGTCCTGTATACCCCTGAATGACCACCCACCAATTTGTCCTGGTGGTTGTATTCAATCAGGACTTTTGTTAGATTCCTTGGTATAACGATCTTATAAGGATTATGGACCGAATTTGTCTTTCTCAAAAGAACCTTTTTATTGAGAATATGACCAGGAATATTCTCTCCATTATTTATTCGATCCTTGATGGCCTTCAAATTTGGGTCCTCGTCCTGAAGCTCATCAATTGTCCCTTGGACTAAAGGTAACTTCCAAGTATGCGCAAGTCTCAAATTGTTATTGAAGGCTGCTAAACCCAAAGGTCCCTCGACTATATTAAATTCGAAAGGGTCGTAAACTCTGGTCAATACGTCGGCCACTAAGTTATCGGCCGATCTTACATGTTTGATCTGGAAATCAAACTGACACAGGGTTTCGACCAGCGGGCCATATTTCATCAAACGCTTGGAATTGCTAAGAATCCAAGTCAGGGCTTTGTTGTCAGTTAATACATCAAATTCTTTTACCAGATAATTCCTAAACCTCGAGATCGTTTTTACTAAACTTATAAATTCGATCTCATAAATACTTCGATGTTTATCGGCCTCAGACAGTTTTCTGTTGTAGAACGCTACGGGTTGCATATCCCCAAGACTATTCATTTGAGACAGACAGCCGGCCACACTTTTCCCAGAACCGTCCACGTTGACGGTGAACCTTTTATTGAGATCGGGAACTTTCAATACGACGTTATTAATCAAAATATCCTTAAGTTTATTCAGGATTCTTTGATGATCCTGAGTCCATACAAATTTCGAGTTAGTGGACTTCAACTCGCTCAGTGGACCCATTAGTTCCTGCATCTCAGATGCGAACTTCGAGTAATAACTAAAGAATCCAAGAATCCTCATTAGGCCTCGTCTATTTCTCGGAGGCGGAATGTTTCTAACTGCCGCAACTCGAGAAGGATCGATCTCCATTTGATCTCCTGATATTATGTAACCTAAATACTTAATCTTTTTATAAATAAACATACACTTATCAGGAGAAATGGTTACATTATATTTACGAAAACGTTCCATTACTTTCCTGATAGTTTCCTTGTGAGTTTCTAAATTTGATGAAGAGATTAAAACGTCATCAAAATAACATTTAACTCCCTCTACTTCAAGATCTCCAAGTATTTTACTCATTACCCTTGAAAGTATATTGCTCCCAGTCTTTATTCCTACTGGAACCCTATTAAATTGATATAGACCCTTTGGTGTCACGATCGTAGTGATGTCCCTTGAGCTCTTATCTAACTGGATTTGGAAATATGCTTTTCGTAAATCCAGCTTCGTATGAAATTGTTTATCAGCTAAACCAGTTAGAAATTCTTCCAAATTTGGCGATGGAAAAGGATCATTAACAATTAGCTCATTCGCTTTCACAAAATTCCCAACTATGCGATAGGTGTCATTTTTATTCCTAACTAAGAAACAACTACTCGCGTAATTAGAATGATCGACTTCTGTTATGATACCCTGAGTTATCAACTCTTGTATTTGCTCATCAAAAATTTTCTCCTTATTTCTTGGTATTGGGAAAGGATTCTGTTTGAAGGGTTTTTCTTCTGACAAATATAAATGACCATAATAATCCTTTATGCATCCTACCCTTTCACAGATCACATCATCATATTCCTTTGTGATCGAGTCTATGAACGATATAACACTTGGGTCTCGATATTTCCAAGTTTCATCAAAATTATGGTTTTTCACCTGTATTTCATCTTGGTTTTTCACCTGCTTTGATCGTCTCGGTTTGGTTTGTTTTTGAGGGATAGTTTCACTAAAATACTTTTTGTTCTTATTCACCAACGAATGAAACTTCTCGGCTAATTCAATATCTACGTCGGAAGCTTCGGATTCACTGTCTTCCCAACTCATAATTGGTTTCTTCTTTTCATCTTCTTGCTGTTTCTTCTCTAAAGTCTTAGCCCCATCGTTAGTATCTTCTTTAACACCGACAATATTGCAGTCCTTTGTAGCCCTCTTGGTTCTATTCTTCTTCTTTCTTTTCCTCTGTGGTAACGGTTTATTTGTTGAAGACTTAGCAAATTCTTCTCCCAGTACCGGATCACTTCTACCGTTAACATCATCCTTCGACTCCAGGGAATCCAAGTTGATTGCTGATACCATGGCCAAGTCTACTGATGGTTGAGATTTTCCACTGTTCACAATAAGTTCCTTATCATCTATCTTCTTCCCCATCTCGGATAGAACACCGGAAGTATTCAAAGTCTCATTTTGATTCTCGAAAGAAAGAGCGGAATTACGTCTATCACTGTTAGATGGTGCACACTTAATTAGATTTTTAAGTTCCAAAAGCTGTTCTGAACTAGGCACATTAATCGTTAAAAGTTGCTCCTCTAGTTGATTTAAGTCGAAGTCACATTGCACTCCTTTACTTGAAGATCCCGACGAATTAATATCGGCTCGAAAATATAACAATGTTTGTCCGAATTCACCTCGTTTGTCATTCTGATTCATCCTTAATTTCTTGTCCTGAGATCTTTGCTGGTTAGCCCAAACTCCAGACCTTAATCTACTTTCATTTCCTCCAACAGAATATTGCTGAAAGAAAAGCCGAACTCTCTTACCCTGATTCAAAATCATGAGTCGGTTATGATAGTCCAAAACTACTTGATTGGATTGAAGAAAAAGCATTCCCAGTAAGCAATCACACGGCAACTTGGACACTACTCGAAAAGTTATTACCTGGAAAAATCCAGATAAATTCACATTCAAAACTATTTCTTCGTTCGTAATGAATTCATGCCCCGACGTAGCATTCACTAACCTCTCATCAACTTTCCGAATAAATTGTTCCACATTACAGCGTTGCACCAAATCTTTCGCCACTAGATTGAAACTAGAACCACCATCGACACAGATGTTAGCAAAAACGTCATTAACTTTCCCGGACACAAAGGTTGCCACCATGCCGTCCAACTCCGAAGGAATATTCTTGAAACGTTGTTTATTTTTCTCGACCGGACGATCGTTAGATTTAAAATTACTCCTTGGAAATAACGAGTCCCTACATGCTTCGTTCATTAAGCCCGATTTACAATTACGATTAACACATCCTGATTCCTTAGTATTTCCAAAGGCATTCTTAAGTTCTGATCCCTTACTGGTCAGTGCTGAAATTTGTTTTCCCTTAGAAGTTCCAACTAGTTTATGATACTCTACTTCCTCCCGATGTCTTTGAACAAAGTTTTCAGAAATATTTAAAAGTTCTACTCTAGTAGAAGGAAGATAATAGTTCAGCATTTTAAATTTCACACTAGGGTTAAGCCCATCTAAAATGATCTTGGTTAATTGAGATTCCTCATAAGTTAATCCCAAAATTTTCATCGCGATCATCGTTGATTTCACATAGTTATCTACATATTCATTCAGCCTTTGCTTTCTATAAACCCTTTCGCTAATCAGCATATGAGCAATTATAGGCGTTACAAATTTACTAAACATAATTTGCCTAAAGGTATCCCAATCTAAATTTTGGCTCATAGCATCGGTCACTACTCTCAATACAGGACCTTCACACTTGGTCATTAATATAGATAAAATCATCCCAAAGGAATAACTATGATCCATCAAAGTTTCTTCTATCTTAAACAAAAGTTCAAAAATCTTTAAACTACATTTACCATCTATTTTCTTCAAATCACAAAATAATTCCTCAAGAAATTTCACCGAACTCGCATAAGTATACTTTACAATTAGTTTTTGTTCCAAGTTTCTTTCAAAACGATGTGGATCTAAAACCATTTCATTATTACTACTAGAATCTCTGACATTAGTACGATCACCGACATCTCTCCTATATAAATTATTACAATCAACCCTAGGCGTTGAATTTCTAATCTGGGTAACCCTACGATAATAATTCCCTAAATTAATATATCTATTGTCAACTCTTTCATTAGGGTTTACATTTCGCTCAAGGGGAACACCTGAATATCTATTATTATGATAAGGTTCCGCAAAAGAAACATGATGCTGATCCGATATCATTGGTTGAACATTAGACGCATTTGCCATTCGGCTAAAACCATATGAAATACTGGAAGCATGCAAAGCTTCGCCCGAAGGATTGGGAAAATTTTGCGGAAAATGCCTTACATCAATACTTTCCCTACATGGAGGAGTTAAACTCATATTCACGTTACCAAAATTTGAAAATCTTTCAGAACCACTCTGACCGGTTGCATCTAGAGTCACATATCCCATCTCTGGTATGTTAATACTAATGTAGTCTCTATTAGAACTCATATTTAAATCAAACAAACAAAGCAAAAATATGAAACAATATACAAAAAATAATTCATAAATACACTAAATTCTAACTACACTACATCTACACAAATAATGGAAATCGATCGAACGCATGTCACAGACAATCAAATTCAAAAGCCAGGAAGAAGTTGGGAAAAAAAAAATTTGTAAGTTATTTTGCTTTATAATAATTTAAGAACTCCGAAGTAAATTATACACAAAAGGGTAAATAGGTAATATTCAATCAACCTATTTAATTTTCTCATATATTATAACCAAATGATACTTCACAAAATAAAGATGCTTTCTTTTTCTTTTTTTTTTTTTTTTGAAAAATAGTCTTAACGTTTTGCTTACTAATTGTAACGCTCCTGTCCCCCTGGGCAAGAACCGGAGAGAATTCAGAATAAAAATAAAATATAAATAAATTAATCCTGAGCTCTGCCCAGTAATCCCCCAGAAGACGGAACTAGTGATGAAGGATCTCAACGCTTCTATCTATTCAAGTTGGTTACTACTCATATGAAATCATCCAATACTTCTCTTAAAAACTATATATATACATATTCAAATATATAAGAAATAACGAGACAAATTTCAATCTTGAATAACAATTTATTTCAATAGTGGGAAGTGTATATGTACCAAAGCGTTTGAATGATGCATATACACCATATAGACCAACAACAATTAATAATTAATAAAAAATTATATATATGAATATCCGTGCTCATTTAAGACATCAATGCTGAAATCTGACTATAAATATATATATATATGTATCTTATTTTCTATAAAAATCTGAATAATGAATTTAATATTTCATAAAAAGAACAATCCTATTCTCTTTTAATTTACTCTAATTTAATTTTAAATTGTAATTTCAATCGACTTTCAAACTATCAAAGTCCAAGCTCTGAGTCAAATTCTAATACAACGCTATATTTCTGTAATCACAAAATAATTTAATCAGTCTTAGTTTAATAAACAATTAATTTCAATGCTCAAAATCTTTCAAAACTAATTCAGATTTTTTTTTTTTTTTTTTCTTTCATAAGGCTTCTCCAATCGAACAATTCTCAATCCATGCAATAATCCGTGTATATAACTCGGACACCCTATACATAGGAATCATCAAGAACTCATTGTATAATAAGTCACAATTATTTCTATAATTTAATTGACTCTCAATTTCATTCTTTAATTAAAAAAAATATAAAGAGATTGCCAATGTATATTTCAATTAAAACTGAGGAACTCAATCGGTCGAAATATTTACTCTTATTAATATAAATCATATAAATAAAAAACATAATGAACAATACATCAAGAGAAGTATTGGATCAGGGTCGTCGAATTATTTCAAAAATAAATCCAATCAGATTATCAAAAAAAAATATTGAAATGATAATGTAAAAAAATTTGATTGTACAAAATCCGAACTCGAAAGAATAATTAGGATCATGAACAAAAAAATCCAAAGTAGGAATCCAATAAAAATAAATATAGAATGAAAATGTGGGAGGAGAAAAAAAACTAATTTTCGATTTTTCAAGGTCCAAATTCGAAAGAATGAGGATCGGGAACCAAAATTCCAAAGTAGGAATCCAATAAAAAAAATATCTTTAGAATAAAAATGTGGGAGGAGAACAAGTCAACAAAAAGCAAAGGGTAAAAAATGTTGTAGTCAAAGCGGAGCAGAACAACGATCTATCCAACAATCTTTCACACCCACAAAGACGGACGTAATACTCACTATTAACTAGTACAAAAATGTTCACTCACCTTATGAAAAATTACTTATTGTCACCCTTTACCTCCTCTTTACTGCTTAGCCAAATCCGTAAGTTGTTGTCTGACTTCATTCAACATTCACACGAATCGAGAAAATTGTTTGAATGCCTTATAACAACTATAATCTTTTTTTGGGGGGGGGGGCTGCACACGTAGCTCAATAGCCCAAGAAGGATTAGCTCTAAAAATCCTAGCAATTTAGTTGACCAAAGGAACCACTAGATCATAAAGGACCAACGTCTTATTTTTCAAGTTACAATAATCTAAATTGGCTTTTAATAAAGCGCCAAAGCATGCAATCACTGAGCTATGATGCGAACATTCAAAGAAATAATTTTTGACGTTATCTACTGTAATCCAATCGGCCTCAGAACAATTTTTTGTCAATGTTACATAGCATACGTCTTTCGCAAAGAATGCTCCATTCACCCACATTCGCATGCCACCAAAAAAAAAACTAGGTGAACAAAAGATAGTTCCTTAAAGAAAAATATTTGCCGATTATTCACAATTCTATTACTGTTTATAGATAACTTAATCATAGATTTAGGCTCAATTTACTTTCCTTACTAAACCAAGGATGTTGCCACCAAACCACTACTGATTCGGGAACGTGAGCTATACCATTCATAGGATAGCAGCCAAAAATATCTACTGCCTCATTAAGTCAGATCTTATTGTCATAAATAAATCTTATGATTGTTCCTCTGAACAATACAGGAACTAGCATGCTACTACTGCACTTGCCTTATTTTTTATTAGTCACCTTAAAAGGAAAATACCAGCAACACTTAGTCTAAATGGCCAACTACACATATTAAAAGGCACTATAACTCTGTTCTATTAGGCTTATTAGGAATAAGCATTCAATCATCAACTCACTAGTAGTACATTCTTGTACAATAAAATACTGACTATAAGTTCCGTTACCAATAACTTGTTTAATATAATAAGTTATTTTTCTCATTTGAGGCATAACCTCTTAGAACTTTCTTAGTTCTTTCTTTGGAAAAAGTTACGGAATTCGTGCCTTTAAAAAAATCCTTTAACCATATTTTCAAAAGAGAAAAAATTAATAATATGAGTTTCGGCATTCAAACTAATTTTACTCGATACTCACTTGCTCCACTATACAGTCATTCTCTACGACGAAGAACAAGGCTGGACACAACAACTCCACCAAGAACAGACAGAACGGAGAACCTTCTCACGTTACGAAACAAAACGTTAAGACAAGCAACCAGCTGTCGTATCGAGGAGGAAGACTTGGAGGGGAGGGAACCGCGCTAATAGCGACTCACGAGAACTACCGAATTGAGTCATACATTGGCACTCTTCATTTTTTTACTTTTTTTTTTTTAAACACCTCTTTAAAAGGATAAATATTAACCATTTTTTTTTTCCTTATAAAACGATTAGAAGACTCTTTCAACATTTCTTTCATTTACATATTATCCAATTACTGACAATCTTATTTTACATTTCTTTCTTCCTTTTTTTATTTTTATCTCTTTATATTGTAATGAAGCATCCGGGAATGGGAGTTACATCAACGACCGCAGGATGGTTTCTTTACAAAATAAATGCAGAGATCTTATTAAACGCTTGCAGGGACATGGGTTTAGAAGTAAATGCAGAGAAAACTAAATACATGGAAGTGCATCGGGACCGTAATACGGCAAATTGTGGAGGCGTTAAAATATTAAATAATGCTTTTGATAAAGTGGATACTTTCAAATATTTAGGATCAATATTAACAGACGAAAATCATATTCACGAAGAAATTAAATGTCGAATAAAAGCAAGGAATTCGTGTTACTATTCGGTTCAAAATCTCTTGTCGTCGCGAATTCTGTCGAGGAATTTGAAGCTTAAAATATATAAAACGATAATCATGCCTGTTGTTGTGTATGGTTGTGAAACATGGTCGCTTACTCTTAGGGAAGAACATAGACTGAAAGTATTTGAGAACAGGATCCTGAGAAGAATATTCGGACCCAAGAGGAACGAGAATGGGGAATGGCGGAAGCTTCATAACGAGGAACTACATAGTTTATACGGTTTACCCAACATTGTTAGGGTCGTCAAGTCTAGGAGGCTTAGGTGTGCAGGTCATGTAGCTAGAATGGAAGAAAGTAGAAACGCTTTCAAAGTCTTGACTGGTAGACCCATAGGAAAACGACCATTAGGAAGACCTAGGCGCAGATGGGAGGACAATATTAAGATGGATCTCGCAGAGATAGGAATACAAAGTAGAAACTGGATGCAATTAGCTAAGGATAGAAGTCAGTGGAGAGCTTTTGTGAACGCGGCACTGAACCTCCGGGTTCCATAGGCCATAGAGTTAGTTAGTTAGTTACTAGATCTCAAAAGCTATGCATGATTCAGCAATTAGGACCGCTTTTGTTCGTGTTAAGTTGTGCGAAAACTTGCGAGTGGCGTTTGTTCCATCTTTCTAAATCCATGATCATTGCCACGTCAATATGGTAAGGAGGTTAGCTCCCCCTTGCACACACAATCCCCATCGTCGAACTGGACCGCGGTATTAAGCCCCTTAATGCATCCCCAAAGTGACATTGAAATCCAATCACAGTTACGGAAGTTGATATGTTCACAAAGTTGTGTTATATAGGATAGACTAGTCTTTGGCTAGTTGGGGACTCCGCACCGAGACCCCCGTGGATATATCTGCAGACTCTTTACATGCAATAGTATTCAGCACAAAATTTATGAACTCCCACTTTATGCCATTCCAAAATACAGCCCCTTTAAGAGTGTAATTTTCTGTAGTTTTTCTGGTGATTTCAGGTATTGGTTTGCAACCTTGCATACTTATCTAGACGCAAATGTTTATATTCTCTGTGTACCTCAGTCTCTCCTGTAAACATTCGTTTTTGTTTGGTGTTCGTCTGATTTGTACGTTCTGAGCAACTGTAATTTTCGTAAACGCTTGCAAATGCAAAAGTTGGCACTCCACCGACAACAAAGATGACCGCCATTCATGAACTCTTGTACATACGACAACGTGAATATTTTTATTGACCCTCTTATACACACGGTTAATCATACTCAAATTTTTATAATTTTCGGAGATGGTCGACCAACCATTGCTGGACCACTTCGTATGGATTGACCCTTCTACATCTGCCACTGGTGGATTGAAAGAGATGAAATACCTTCAAAAAATGCATGATCATGATGTTTTTCATCATTTTTTACACGACTTACAATGTAACTTGCGATTTATTTTACATTTTTTTTTATAATGAATAAAGACTGCTCTTCAGGTAGGATAAGACAAGAATAAATCTTTTCCTGCTGGTGTAGTTGGTAGCGCTTAGGCATCTAGGTTTGTTTCCCTGTAGGAGACCATTACGGTGATTCAGGTACCATCTTCAGCTATAGGTGCATATCTCAAAGAACTTCGATGTTGAAGAGAGACGCTGAACTTTAAAAAAAAAAAAAAACGAAGGCAGACAACGAAATGAGAGACGAGGCTATCTCGCTTCCTCTAGGAAAGTGTACATGTCTCTAGAAAGATTTCTGTCGTATGAGCAACCATATATTCAATTTTGTCCTCACATTTTCTGCCTTTCTCTCTTTAGACAATAATAATAATAATAATAATAATAATAATAATAATAATAATAATAATAATAATAATAATAATAATAATAATAATAATAATAATAATAATAATGCAAGAATCAAAGATTAACACTAAAACTTCTCCATGTAACTTATCTTCTGTATTTCTCTGGTTTGGAGAAAGTGCCTCTGAATAGAATAATTATATTTCAGAAAGATTTGGGGCCACGGTGGCTCAGTGGTAGAACCCTTACCTCTGCTGCCTGGGGACCCTGGTTCGATCTACGGCCAACTAAGTTTGTGTTGGACAAAATATTGCTCGTGGGCTTTCTCGAGATACTGCGTTTTTCTCCTAGTTTGTCATTCCAATATTTCTTCCATCATCATTCACTTGCTTAAATAATGGTCTTCCTTAGCGTAAGGGACATAATCGTGGGACGTTAAACTCAAAGAAAATAGTTTAGAAGGTTGTCCTCATTCTTGCTTAGTTTATTACGATGGCGGTTCTTACAAAAGTCACGCTCGTGAAAATTTAAACCGAATCGCTACAAGCTAATGGATGATAGCTTCATACAACTTCAGAAAGCACTATTATAAAGGTAACCAAGAAAGTTCTGTCGCGTTTTCACCCACCACCTTCGAACATCAATATGTAACTTAAGACTACCTGGAAGATCCAAACTAGTCCCAGTAACCTACTGCCAACGTTCTGGAAGTCTATGGATTCCACCGAGGTAGAAGTTGGTGTTCTGTGAAACGAAGAAGGTATCAAATGCATTTTCCACCTCTACTAGAGGTTTGAACTGACGTCCTTTAAGGTGATTGTCCAAGGAATGGAACAGGTGACAATTGAACGGTGCAATGTCCGGAGAGTATGGCGGATGCTATAGTGTTTCCCATCCAAGGCATAGAATGGTGTCCCGGGTCATCCTAGCCATGTGGAGCTTAGTGTTGCCTTGTAACAGGAGAACCCCTTTGCGATTCAGAAGTGAGTTTTGAGGTTTTCTTGAACACGGCTCAACTGCTGATAGTGCACAGTTGCATTGATGCTCTGACCAGCTGGTAGCACTTCCCGATGCACAATGCCACGAGCAGTCCACCAAACATACAGGAGGACCTTCTTCTGATGCAGGGCTGGTTTCGGCTGTTTTGGAACCGGTTCATGGGATGCTAACCAATGATGACGGCGCCATGGAGCTTCGTACAGGACCCACTTCTCATCACATGTGAACACCCTGTCCAAAAATGGCTCCTTCTTTAGAGGAAACAGGTGTTTGCTCGCGTTGCCTTCTGACGCGGAGTCAAATCATACGGACCCATCTACCCAACTTGTAGTGCTTTCCAAGTTGATGGAGGTGCTGCCGTATGGTTTCTCTACTCACACTGAATTGTATTTCATTTCTCCACTCTTCATTTTGTACATGTATTGGTCTTTCGGTACGTAGTGAGTCTTTGAGTGTTTCGACACCGTCGTTAAACTTGTTAAACCACCGCTGCACCGTCCGCTTAGTCACGACACCCTCTCCAAAGACCTGGCATATCTTCCGCCCCATTGCACAGTGGACCAGAAACCCCGAAAACGTGATCAAAACCCAAAGATGAAAGTTCATGAAAGGGTATATTACCTAATGCATATGATCCAGTAAGGTCCCAATCGTATACGGCTATCGGCATTACTGATATACGTTCACAGTTTTAGCCAGGAGTGAAACACAAAACGAAACTGTAAATGTTTTGTACTCATGTGTATTAAAGAAGGTTGAGTTTGCAATATTTTAACGGACATTAGCGTCATATCGTATTGTTTATATATTCTGTGAATATTATAATTCAATGACAAACATCTGGTTATGACGTTATATGCAATTTATTAATTCTACGGATGCTTATTGAAAACTAGGTTATAAATCACGAAGAGTGAAAAACACATTTTTATGGTTTCGTTGGTTTTTAATCCGTGAAAAGCAAATACAAGACGGGGCGTTTTGCTGACGTGGCACTTAAATTATTTATGTTTCTAGAACAGTGAACCAATCGTGCCCTTTTCTGGCCGTTTAGATTGTAAGTGCATATTTTCTTTGGATGTGTGTGAAATCTTCTAACCAAAATACACCATATTATTAGCAAGTTTGTTCTCTTTTCTGAGCAATGCCATATATATAGGGCATAAACAAGAATAAAGCTTTTGAGTTTCTGAAGAATTCAGAGGGGAACAAAGAAGCCGTAAAGCAGCAGCTTCTGCTCTTTGTGGACGATGATATATCAGGTGGAGAGATTTTATGTAGTGCTGGCCAAAAGACGATAGTCGCTTTTTGCTATCAGATGTTCCAGAAGCTCGACAAATGCAATCGCGAGTCCGGTAAAGTAGAGGAAAAGTATGCGCACTAGCTGGACACTGATATTAATCGTGATAGTGAACCACAGCCAACAACCTCGGCAAAAGTCGGACACACACAGGCATACTTTGCAGAAAGCAGTGAAAGATCAAAGAAGAGAAAGATTGAGGCAATTTAGTCAGCTGAGAGTGGAACTACTCTTGCTCACGCAGCCACGATTAAGTATGGAGAACAAAGAGAACTAGACAAGTCAAAAATACTACAATAAATCGAGGCAACTCCAACTAGAGGGGCCAAGATTAGAAAGTTCTGGACACAATCTCAAAGACACACTGCAACATCGTACGATTCACACAAAGCTCTGACATTGTTTTTTGAAACGAATCTAACTAAATATCAATAGCAGAATTTTAGGAGTGAAGCGAAGAAACTGGACCATGATATTTATCCCGCTTATAATCATGTACGGGACGCAAAGAAGAAGTGCTACGCAGAGGACATACAGATGAGTGAGTCTTTGTCGGAAGTGCCACTTCACAGTCTAGTAGATCACACTGTGAAAAGGCTTTTGCAGGTTGAAGAGCCAGTCTTGGAGAGCATGCCACTGAAGTACCGTATGTGCCTAATGTTGATCAGCAATTTGGTGTGTGATAGGTCTAATAGCCAGCACAATACAAGCAGTCAGTCAGCAAGGTTGGGTTTCAGGATTCAGACATTTTCTTCACTACATGTGTGTCATTGTAGCTATTCTTCGAGAATAAAGTGTAAGAGTAGTGGTGTAGAAGAACGCCCACTCATCATCACCAAGATTCTGTGCCCAGTTCGGCTCCAATTTAAGAAATAAACCGAGGATCTGGAATGAGAAGAAATGCAGCGAATATCAGCCTTAACACCAAGTAAGGTATTCGTTGAGGATATGGCGTTTCAAGTCCAACACAGCCTCCATTTGACGATGGTAAACGTCAAAGTCTGCAACGCTATCACGCACACAAAGTCTGCACAAACCTATTATGTATGTGGCACAGAACCTAAAGATATGAACAGTTGCAAGAGACTGAAAATCCCGAGTCCTTCAGGATTGGTCTTTGTACATTACGTGCATTAATTAGGCTCATGGAGTGGCTGCTTCGTATAGCCTACAGACTAGGCATAAAGAAATAGCAAGTACGAAAAGAAAATCACTGAGCCGTGAAGAAAAGGAAGGAAGACATCGAAAAAAATGAAAGTCAAGTTAGGTCTCATCGTTGATGAGCCAAGGCCGGGCGGCAGGGGAGCATCAAATGAGGGCAACATGGCTAGAAGGTGTTTCTCAGAATGTGGAAAAAGAGCCACGATAACGAACCTCCACACGAAACTCATCGAGAAATGCTCTGTCTTTTTACAGACATTATCCTCCGGGCTGCACATCGAGGCAGACAGATTTGAATAGTGGACAAATGATATCCAGGAACTATATATTGCAAATTACCCGTAGTTCTACATGTCGACATCAGTCCATAAGATTCTTGTTCATGGCCAGTTCATCATCACCCATTGTTTGCTTCCGATAGGACAAATGTCCGAAGATGCCCAGGAGGTTAGAAATAATCACATCAACCAGTACCGACAGCAACACTCACGGAAGTGCTTCAGAGAGAAGACAATGAAAAATGTTATGCTCCATCTCTTTGTGACATCTGATCCTCTTATTTTGACTTTCCGACAACCCATGTCTTAGCAACACAGCAGAAAGGAGCTATGTCGGGAAGTCCTTTCTCTCCTGAAGCCACCCATGAATGCAACAAATATTGAGTCTGACTCTGAATAACTAGCCATGTAAGTAAGTACCTACGTAACTATTTTTTTACTTTATTTTACATTCAATCTTGAGGACAATACACCGTGATGGACAATCTGAATTCTACGATATGAAATGAGAATGTAAAGGAGGGAGCACGGAAAATCAGACAACACATTTTAAAAAGAATTAACATGGGAAACAGACGAGGAACCAAAAACATGATTTACAAAGACAATTCGCACATGAAAGACAGATTGTGTTGTGATATAGATCGTATAAAAAGTGGCTGCGATAGTTTACAAAATTTCGAGGCATAATAATATATGACAAATATGATTTAATTTGTTCCTGTTTCCATATCCGATTGTTCTGTATAATCTATTCCCATATTACACGTATATACATATTTTTGCAAATTGTGTCCGCCATATTGGATCCACCATTTTGAATTTGCCCATTTTGGTATCAAACCTGTTAAACCTACGTATACCAAGTTTTATTAAAAAAAACTAATACACGATTTCCTATTTTGGCCAAATTTTAGAGGTTCTTGACCCACTGTGCGCTGCAGCGACGTTTGATTCCAGTTTGAACTCGTACAGCATACACGCTCTTATGACGCTCTATGGAGGTCTCATGTTCACTCTATCCTTACGAAAGTTCACGGTGTAACTGAACTGCCACACCAAGTAATATGTTGGATATACCCACACGAACAACTGACCTCCGCCTTATCTCCATTCTCATTCAACTCACGGTGTGAGGGCTAATGGAAAATAAACCTGCACAAAAAGCGACATAACTTTCTTGGTTACCTTTACACTTTAAGCACACTTTCTTCCTTTCTTCCCTCAGCTTGTAGCAATAATATATATATATATATATATATATATATATATATATATATATATATATATATATATATATATATATATATATATATATATGACCTAAGCGATAAGAGCGTCCGAAAACATGACTTATCCAAACAGCTTCCAGTCACTGTGTACCAACTAACAAAATGGTGCACAAAGAATGGATATAACTATGGAAAGATGTAAATAGACATCACCATCCTTTACGCAAAGAATATTTCTCGTTTTATTTAATCAGTCCGGTAACTTTATTGCTATACTGTGTATTATTACTACAGAAATTTTGTGATTTTCTTTTTAATAGAAAATTAAAGCAATGCTTTTCTAATGTCGAGAAAAATTGTGTATTTCTTCAAAGTAGTGTTATTTATTTAATTATGATATATTATTTCCCCATTGTTTCCCCAGATATTCGCACACTACATTTTATCCTAATAAGCTACTCTTGCTCACATGCTTAAAAATTTCGTGTTCGTATGCATTCTCAAATTGCTGTATTAATGCAACGCTATGCACTTAAACGCTGCAACAGGCTATTGTAAATTCGTTCCTCAAACCAAGTCTCTGAACTACAATTACTAGGAAGATGGGCCATCGAATACACTAGCAATAATTACTAAATTACTATTGGCTTTTGTCATCATAACAGAACATCGATGTCATAACATTGTATTGCATGTTACAATCATTGAACCATTACGTAACTGACACAACACGACTAAACTGAGGAAAGTAACATTATTGATCATAATAATACAAAATGCTGTTAAAGCACACTTTGTAGATTAAACAACGTATAGTTCTATAATTTGTAAGGTTTACGATAGGTTCTTGATCTGCATAATGTCAGCAAACGCAAAACAGACGCTCGGAGGAGCTTTTTAGACAGTTACAATTGTTCCAATGGGTATCAAATACTCAAATTACACACAAAGTTACAACAAAATCTTATTACATATTCTACAAAATGTTACGTTTATATACAGTTTTAAACACTCAAGGTAAAAGAAGTCCTATGCCTTAATCATTTATTAGGATCTCCTATAGATACTTATCCTATTTATAAAAGCTTTTGGTAGCCTTATAAGAAAAGTGCTAATTATTTTCTTGGCAGTAATCCCATATTTTATGGTTTCTCAAACTGTGGTTCCTATATCACAAGTGGTCCTCGAATTCTGCGTGGACATTAGTAAAAGAATAATCAAGTTTATTGTACTGTATATCACACTCGTATATAATGTATTATATCGATACTGAATCTGTAGGTAACGGTAGTTCCTAGTAGTTAACACTCGCCGTTCCGTGATATTTGCTAGGACAGTGTAATGTTTAAGTAACTATACAATATAATCCCAAAAATCTTAGACACTATAACCCTAATAATAGCAGTATTTATACTTTTAGATTAGTAATGGTCAATTTGTAAAGCACTGAGGGTACAGCAACAATGATACAGAAGTGGTCCTTTAAGAATGAGCATTAGTAAAAGAATAATCAAGTTAATTGTACTGTATATCACACTCGTCTATTATTCTAGTGATACTGTATCTGTAGGTAACGGTAGCTGCTAGTAGTTAACACTCGACGTTCCGTGATGTTCGCTAGAACAGTGTAATGTTTAAGTAACTATACACTATAATCCCAAAAATCTGAGACACTATAACTCTAATAATAGCAGTATTTATACTTTTAGATTAGTAATGGTCAATTTGTAAAGCACTGAGGGTACAGCAACAATGATACAGAAGTATGGCCATAACGACACTAACGACATGCCATTAAAATATTTTGTTGACTGTTAAATAAATTATTATTAAGTTGTTTTTTAATATATTTTTAAAAAAGTTTATGTAAAACAACGTCTCTAAAGTAGGAAAAAAAAACGTAACAAGATTCTATGAAGGTTCCAGAATACGTATATTTTTTTTTATTCGTAAGGAATGCGATTCTTCTGATGCTAAACAGGTAATTAAGAACTAATCATAGAATATTAATTACGTGCGAAACAAAATAATTTCGTCATAAGGAAAAATATAAGAACCATACTTGGCGCAGGAACATTAAATACAAGAGACACATGAATAGGAATTTAAGAACATATTCTTTTTTCACTAAGATATTGAAGCAAAAGTGTTTAATGCACATTAAGAAAACATGTATAGCTTTAAAAAAGCACCGAAGTTTGTCCAAATTACTTATAAATGATGGAAGAGGTCTCATATACCTAGGTATATTTTTAATTTTCATTCGCAGGCCGGATAAAACATACCTGCGGGCCACCATTTGAACATCGTATTGTGGATGAGTAGTATGTATCATCTCTTTGTCTGGGGATCTTCAGTATAAACATACGTTTAGAAAGAATTATATTTACGTAACATATCTTCTCACAGTGCATTCTTTTTTTTTTTTTTTTTTTTTTTTTTCAATTACTAAACACTTCACTTTTGCTTTCCTCAGTCTGTCAGGGAAATTCAAACAATCTGTTCAAAAGCATGATTCATTCTCTAACACGTGTGGAAATTTGTCATCTTCAGGAATGTTGTGTGGCATACATATATATATACATACACACACATGCACACATATGCATACACACACACACAAACACACAGTCTCACACACATACGTAGAGGTTAAAGAAACATTGGAATACTCCTCGTCAGGTGGTCTGATGAATCGTGAACCACCAAGTCTAAAATGATGTGTTGACGTCCATCTTAAAACACGCAGCCAAGAGATTACATGTTCTTAAGTAGTGTTTAATCTGCCATTGCACCTGCTAAATTATAAATTTCAATAGCAATCATATCTTGTTTTATTAAATGGTATCCGTGTTATTTATTATACTGATGCAAATTAAAAAAATAGTTAACATAGTTAACACTTTTAATGTTTGAAATACCGAGTTCAACTCTTGATTAATGAAATCACAAATTAATGGAAGACATATAAAAGATATAAATTATGATATTTTTTGTTTTGTTTTACATTCCATTACTGAGAAAGATCTAAAGAATGTTAGGATATTTTAAAGATATTTGGCTTATTATTATTATTATTTCGGCGAAGCTTTTATTTACTCGACTTAAGTGTTTTTAAGGACACTCTTCCGTGATGCCTGAACCATTCTCAACCAAAGCTGATATGGTGTTGAGAAAGCATGCGCTAAGTGTCGTAAGGAGTCGCATGTCCCGATCGGATATACATTGAGGAATAATCACAGAAAAACAGAATGCCTATAAGCTTAGGAAACTATCCGGCGTGCGAATTCTCATTGTAAACAATGGGAAATAGAATTTTCAGCATTACAAATATGGCGAAGTCCTTTCACGTTTTGTGCTACATATACAATGTTTCAAAGTCATTATGGTTTTCACTGATAATCCAAATTCAACTATGTGCCTATCTTGTTCTTTCACGAAAATAATTGATGAATTAAAAAATTTTATGAATAACCAATAACGGTCGATCGCTTATCTTCAAATTTGCAATTATTGTATAAATAGTTATATTATTATTATTATTATTATTATTATTATTATTATTATTATTATTATTATTATTATTATTATTATTATTATTATTAAATCATTAACACTAGTAGGCTATCGTTGTGTGTACTATAAGAGGATTAAGTTACGGCAGCGTTAGCCAAATTTTGCCTCTTGATATCTTGTCCAGAGCGTCCGGGTTATGAGTTAAATGTAATGTCCAATGTTTATGTTATCTGTGACAGTGTTGAGTGGGCAAGAAACGTTTGAAAACGTTTAACATGTCCAAGATATGTTTATTGTCGAAAAGAAGTCTGAAATATTGAAATGTTGTACAAATCGAAATGTTGAATAAGACTGAACATTATTGACATACTTATTTGTTTTGTATAAGCGTATGTAATATCAGAGTATGATACTGCTTGTATAAACATATGAAATTTAAAAAAAAAATATTTTTTTAAAGAATTAGTTACATTGAAAAATTATATTTCATCCAAATTTATACCATTTCATTTTGAATATATTCTTCTAGAACATCTTTAATGTACACATCTCTTTCTCTTTTAACTGTTAGAGAGACACAAACTAACACAAAATACAGAATAGTGTGTTTTGCCATTATAATTGGACTGTCAGTAACTTTCTAGTGCTTTCATTTTCAGTTCTCTAATTATATTCTAAATTTATTTTACATTTAAAATGATATGAGGGCGACATGCAGATTGATGTTCTATTTAAATAGAAAAAAGTCACATAACACCTAGTCGAATTTGCAATTTAAAAGAAGAAGAGAAGTGCCGTACGAAATATTTGGCATTAGGTAACTGCAAGTATATACGCCAGTGTAGCTAAATACACCAAGTCTTCAGTGCTGGAACATTTCTGACGAAATCCGTTAAAATGTGCCTCCAATATGTGCCACGGTCTTTGATAAGTCCGATTTGATGAATAGTCCGAGAGACAGCGCTGATAGCGCCACGCCGTGCACTGTTGTTTGCTTCGAAAAGGTTCCGTGGAAGGACGTTATTATTTCAATAGAGGTAAGAATCCGTTATTAGTACCGTGCTAACTCAGAACAATGCTGATTTTTTACAGCGACGTACAACATATTTCGTGTCCGTTTAGGAACACTTTGTTTTGTAAGTGTAATTTTAGTATCTGTGATTCCATAACTACTAAATCAATACCAAGCATGGTGCAGCTAAATACGCCAGGGCTTGTGTAGGACTGACTGCATAAGACAAAGATGTTTTCATTTGTCCGAGAAGTTCCATGTAATATCGGTGTAGATTTTTTTTAAAGTCATAGTACAGTGACACTGTTTGTTCATCTTCCTATGGAGTAAAACTTTTCATCTTAGAACTTCATTTCACCTTTGGAGATTATTGTATTTACATTTTATCTTTTTATCTTCATCTTGCACTTTGGTTATTCTTTTTTTTTTTTTTTTTTTTTTTGCTTCACCCATGTTATGTAGTAATATTTGAGTTCGTATAGTGCAGACGATGTAAGCAGTTGCAAGATTTATTACAGGTTTCTAGTAGTGTTCTAGACTTGGCGTAATTACCTATACGTGTTGGTAAATACGCCACTTTGTAACATTTTTTTCTTTTACCTTGGGTACAAAATAGAAGTGAGTCGCATCATTGCCGCATTTTTTTTCTACACGCGGAAAAGGCTACTCTGCAACGGACATATGTTGTTTTTGGTGTTACATGAAAAATAAGGAAATAAAAAATCCAACACCCTTAACATGGCGTATTTACCTGCACCTACCTTATGTAAAGCTACACACTCTCGGGATGTCCGGGAACCTCTCATGTAACGAAGTACATGAACTTTTTATGTTAAACTGACACTAAAGTTTACACACAAATCAAAACAAAAACAAAACTAAATTAATTAATAAATAGCATTCTGATATTATAGCAATATTTTCAACAGACACGATTAGGGATGCGCACGAGACAACATTTGTGGCTTTCTCGTCTCGAAAATGTGCTGTAAAAGTGATGTCTCGCCTCGAAAAATGTATATTTTTCTATTGGAAGAGCCGTGTCTCGACTCGAATTTTGTCAGGAAAATCCTGTCTCGACTCGTCTCGTGCGCATCCCTAGACACGATAATACTTCTTAAAAGTGAAGCCGTCACGTCTAAAAGTTACATCGTATACTGTTATTTCGTTAAGTGGGTACACTGCTTATAATTGGTACAAGTTAAGATTGTTGTTTAATACATTTTTCACGATTGTGGAGAAACAATATTGAATATTTTCTGTCTGATAAAAATTACCACAATATATTGCAGTATGTAAAACAAAAGTAAAAACATTTCTTCCTGATCTAATGGCTACCTCGAAAGCCTATAGTGCACTTGGTTATTGCCTGTTCTTCAAATGCTCACTTGCAGCCTGGACATCAGGATATTATGATAATTCCTCCCAAACGTGTCTGAGTGTATTGTGGTCCATTATGTTAATCGATGTTGATATAATGCAATGTTTTTTACTCTCGAAACCGCTATTGTGCAACGAAAGAGGACGGCATATGCTTGAGAAGCCTTCGGAAAGTACACTGTACCATGACAATCATACCTGTTTTCGTAACAAGCAAATGAGTATTGATGAGGAACGACGTACCCAAAACGTGATAGAGCCGAGGCCTTCGAATGCTTCGTGAAAGAGCGCCCTGACGTCATCTGCAGAAAACTTAAACTTTAGAATGATTAGTCATTCATTCCATGAAAACATGCTTGAGGACTACAAAATAGGACTTTGTAATTTTCTCATTTGTTTAATAATCCTGTATATTCAATTTGAGCCTCCCTAGTTGAAAACATATAATTCAGTATTTTTTTTTTCTAATTTATAACGAGTGAAATGAAATCTTTTAGTTGTAAGGCCTGAATGTGAAAAGCTAGATAATCTATCATTAGCACGTATTGGAATTTAACTAATTTTCAACAGTTGCAATATTCATTGTCATAGGCAAATTATTTAACACATTCCAAGCGATTTTTAATAACTGCAGAACATAATTATTTGACGTAAAAACGTAATATTACAGAAAATTAAAATTTACGAGAATTAAACAGTAACTTGAATGTTACATAACGTTTTAATAGGCATCATATACTGATAAATGTAAGCAACTTAAAATAGTAGTCACTACTTAAAATGCATGAAAGAGTCTTCTGAACATGAAGTATTCACATCATAATGTAAGAAGTGAGTTTTATGGGGTATGTGTGATTCATGTTCAATACCGAAGTTTTAAATAAGGAAGCTACTACTTCAAATAGCATTGGAATTGGAATCATTTTCCAACTGTTAATCCAACACATTGGAGAGACTATTGTTAAGTCTACCCAAATTATATAACACTATGTGTTACGACTCTGAACTTACTCGATTACATGCTTTACGACTACTACTAATATTCAACCTTCCAAATATAAGGTAGTCTAAACAGTGTTCAGCTCTTGTGCTAAAAGGAGTACCAATAAATTTTTTAGGAACATCTTTAGGTCATCTAACAAATGTTGAGATTCATTAAAATCTATTAGATGTTCAGAATATTTACGTGTGCGAACATCATCATTTACTAAATCAATAATATTTAAACTTGGCATTCTTTTTTCTTGAATGCTTACTATACCGGACTTATGACCATAAATTTTATCTGAACTTGTCAACTGCTTTAATAATAGATCTTTTTTTTCCTTCATAGTGCTTTCGGTACTGAATGCAAAATGTCTCATACAAATGGGAAAATAGAAGTATTGTTATTATGTTTGAAGGCTGAAGAGGATTTTTCTCCTTGTTCTTCATTAATAACATTAAAAGTAATAGGTTTATATGGAGATGATGCATACTGTAAATAACTATGCTAAGCTTGCTGATACAATTTCCACTTTTGTTGTACACTAAGATTTGGACTTTAAAAAAATACAGTATTATTCATTTTTCATCTAAACGTAATTGATGTGAATCTATTGATTTTTTTATTGGATTGAAGTTTATATGCAATTTTTGAAATGTGTATACTTTCTGTACAATGTATAAAAAAAAACATATATACTTCGTCACAAACATAACCTCCTTGGCGAAAGTAAAAGTAATAATAAGGACAGTTATGGAGGTAATGATTGAAGATATGATCAAAGGCTTTGCAATTATAAAAATAGGATAAATAAATCTTCCAGATATAAGGCAGTCTAAACAGTGTTGAGCTCTTGGGCACGATGTAAGGTTAGTGTTCCTAAGCTCAGCGTAAATAAGTCATAGCGGAACAGGCATAACACCATTTGAGCAGATAATTGAAGCAAGTGGATGTGCAGAAGTATTGGGATTCTTATAATAAGACGTAAGATGTTGCGTCGTTATGATGAGTAAACTTTCCGCGAAACCGTGCTACAGCTTGCAGCCTCGCACGAACGGAACGATAGCTGCGCAGAATCTTGAAGAAAAAAGTGTAGTTTACGGGCAAAATACGTTATCTACAGCGACAGCCGGAAAAGCTGGTTCAGTTGCTTTTGTTCTAAAAAAAAAATCGATATCCAAAATGCTACTCGCACTGGATGACAAATCACAGCAAAATTGGAAGTTATTTTGGCAAAAGTCGAGCAAGACTGACATGTACGTAGTTATGACATCGGAAATGACATAAACATCCGTCAATGGGTGTCGCATGATCTGAGTCAAAAACATTCACTCGATCGAATTTCTATCTGTAAAGTTCTACTGAACTCGAGCCATTTCCTATGCGGTTGATCACAAGTAATGAAATTGGATAAACTACGACGACAATGTGCGAAGGAGAAACTTCACATTAGGTGGCAAAGCCCAATCTGACTCCCAGGAAAGTTATATTGTGCATTTGATGGGGTTGGAAGGGCATCGTGCATTCAAAGCAGCTACCGCACGGGCAGAATGATGAACTCGGACCTGTACTGTCGACAATTAGGGAGAGTAACTAGCAAGTCAAAAGAAACGGCCGGGACTGGTCTACAGAGAGAGTATGGTAAACCACGCTGACAAAACCAGACCGCATACATCTTTAACGATTCGTGAGAAATTTTGAAAACTTCGAGGCAGTACCGGATCTAGAAATTTCGGGCCCCCACGCAAGAATATTTGAAAGGGACCCTCTATTTTCAATACTTTTTTAATAGCACATTTTAATGAAATTTTCCTAATGTTCTATTTGCTACGGAAAAGAGATTCAAATATTTAAGTTTTACAAAAAAAAAAAAAAAAATCATTCCCGCTCGACTTCATCTCCTCAAACTCCCATATAAGATCTCTCTTTTCAATGGTCGAAGCCCTCTCGTGGTTGATTGCCAACATCCCCAAGTCGCTCATTCTCTCCTGTGTCAGTGAAAATCTTAAATAGGTCTTGATCCTCTTTAAGACTGAGAATGACCTTTCAGCGGAAGCCACAGTCACGTGTAAAGTCAGGAATAAAGCAAGAGTAGTCAAAACTTCAGGTTAACTTGGGGTAATAGTATTAAACTCGACGTATAGTAATCCCGCCAATTCAAGAACATTGTAGATCTTTGAAGTATGGTTTGTAAGTCCAGTGCGAAGGGAAATTAATTCCAATGGTAGCGACGGGCCAATGTTTTGCTGGTACTTCTTTTGTAGTTTTTCAACTTTAACTAAAATTTCTTTGTCTGAAAGGTTCACAAGAACTATCGGGAATATGATTGAAAATTCATCAAGAATTGTATGTAACGATGTAAAACAGTTCTCTATCTCATTGTACGCAATATCTAGAAGTCTATTGTAAACATTAACCTGTGTCCGTAAACCGATGATCTACTCGTTCATCGAAGTGTTTTTGTTTTCTCACTATCCTTTTTTAAAAGAACACAGGATTGACTTTCCACTTCGCAGCAATACCTGTGGCTTCTTGTTTTATTTGACGATATTCTTCTCTCATTTTTTCAATTCCTCTCGGCTCTCTTGAAGAGTGCGTAAAGCATTCTCAAGGTCAATTTGTTTAGTTTGGTGAAGTTGCGATTCGATGTTCAGTTGTGAAAATGTTTTTGACGACACCACAGTCAGAAACACAAAATCAAAGGAACCTATGACTTTCGCCAATCACTCTGCTTCTGATACCTCGTTAGTCTTCTTACTTGTTAGTGAAAGTTTTGGGAGAGTTTTCATTACATCAGCATACCTGAACCTGATAGCTACAACGGACTGATGCCGTGAATCTCATTTGATTGGGTTGAGTTTTTTCAAAGTGACATCTGATTCTTTTGTCAATGATGACAGAATATCCCTCCTACTTATACTTTGTCCATAAAATATATACAAATCCTGGAGCGTTGTGAAGTAACTGGCAACTTCTTTTACAGCTTTGACTGTATCATTAATGACAAGGTTTAGGTTAGGTACCGCGCAGTGAATACATATAGCTCGTTCCTCAATTCCTTGAAGTATCTCCTGAACATCTGAGTAAGCAACAATCATCACAAAGCGCCATTATATCCCTGATCTTTGCATTTTTCCAGATACAATCCCAATTTCTCCAAATGACTTAAAACTAGAACTGCAAGTTCGTATGCAGATGGATTTCTTACATGTAAAAATCCTTAAAAAAAAAAAAAAAAAAAAAAAAAAAAAAAAAAAAAAAAAAAAAACTTCTTCAATCTCCACCTGTCTAGAAACTTGGTGTTCTAAGCTATCGTTTACTTCTGTAAAATTTACATAACGAATAATGAAACTAATTTGATCCTTCTTTAATAAATCTTGAGTCGCCTTTGGGAGAAAGTAAGAGACATCTCGTGCGTCGTTGTCAGTCCTGATAGCTTGTTACTTGGTTCAAACAAGTAATTAAACTACTGTGAACTAGCATTCTTTTTTAATTGTCTTAAAATAGTATTTACAAGCACGGTACAGGGGAGTTTTGAAAGCCCTTGGGCCCCTTAGGGTCCGCCCCCCGCACCGCGGGGTCTTGCGGTTTATAGATTCGGCACTGCTTCGAGCTTGTAATGCATCCATCGTAATCATCCACCGCAACTCCCTCATCAGGATAAATATATTAGCAAAGAGCCTGGATGTCAGGAAACCCTATGATAGAAATAATACCAATCACAACAGTTTAGTTCAATAAACAGCATAAAATACGTACACGATCAGAGCTGAAAGCAAACTAAAGTTATGCACATTAGCGTCTTTAAAAATGTACGAATATAACGTCATCTATTCAATAAAATGATCTACGACGTCAGACGTTGATGATCTTCTTCTCAGTAAACGACACGGAGAGAGGAAAGATCAGGTATAAATCCTGGTGTTCTTAAAGACTAATATTGGCAGGCAAACATAAACATCGATAGGGCAGTCGATGGTTTTACAAATGCTACTCGTGGATGTGTGATTACACGTATACTGCAACAACAGTTTATTCCATATTCCTACCTCATACCCTTTATTCCTTTGCTCTCTTGTTTCTCTTTGCCTTTTCTCTGATTTTGAAAGCCTGCTCCTACGTCATACATCACCAAACTGGTTTGTAGTGTTACTGTAAGGTAGAAAATATTATGGAGTTCTTTTTTCATTAATTTACTTTTTAAAACTTTGCTTTAAAGTTACGTACCGGTAATATATAAACAGATGGCACAAGTTTCTCCATATTTTAGATAAATATGTACAAAAGATTAACCATACTTATGCGTGTTGTTCACTTCATCCTCTCTTCTCTGTATCGTATTTATTTCTGTGTTGTGACAAGAAAAAAAGAAAAAAAAGAAAAAGAAAGAAAAAGAAAAGAAAAGAAAAGAAAGAAAAAAAAACTTCACTTTAGTACGAGTGCTAAAACTTTTGTTTATGTAGAAAGGTTGAAATGCTTTCAGTGCCCAGGAAGATCCTATGCTCTTTGGCTTGAACTTAAAATGTGAAATAGTGGACAGCGACAGTGATTCCATTAGCACCCCTCTTTTCCGAATGGCTATTCGTGAAAAGTAAAGCTACGTAAATTCAACGCAAAGGATATCATGTGAACATGGTTTTCATATTTACAGGCAAAGTATATTTAAATAGCACTAGGCTGTGTTCGAAGTTGGACCATAAGGAAGATCCTAACACGTCAAAACACCCAAATTGTATGTGATTTGTGAAAATGCACAACGTCTTTTATTATTTACTTGAAGATTAATTTATTAAGTTTTCTTTTTTTTAAAAAAAAAACTTTTTTTTTAAAATTAGGCTAATATAAAGTATAACATTTTATTTTTAAGTCAGTATTTTTTTGTTTTGTTTTTGTTGAATATTCTATGTGTCCGTTGCAATGGTAGATTCTGTGGCTGCTCTTTTGGCTACTTGAAACAAAGAGAAAGAAAGGGAGATATGGAAAGACAGATAAACAGAGACAAAGAAAGAAAGAGAGAGAGAGAGAGAGAGAAGTTTCCAGCTGCCCACTAATTTGTTAAAATTCACATCAACTAAAAGTTATGCTTAGCACAACAAGTTAATTTGTTACTAAATTTGGTTAATAAAAAGTGTATACCTTTAGTTATGCGCCTACTTATTTGTTTTCCAACTTATTAGCCAAGAAAACATATATACATACAGGGTGTACTTTTTAAAAAGGAGCCACTTCGTTTACTGTTAAAACCCATCAGATATAAATATTGTGTTTGCGGGAATCGGTTCCTTCCTGTTGTCTAATTCCTGCTCTGCGTGCCTAACAATCCTCTAGCACTTTGTAACACAATTTTTATCTAACCTTGTCTTTAGGCAGAACAGGAATTTCTGTTCTGACTAATTCTCCCAAAAGGGATATTTAAATTTGAGGGATATTTATTATAATCTATTATCCCTTGATTTTTAAATATCATTCCAGAACCCTTTAAATTAAGTACTATAAATATATACTGTAATTATTTACGAAAAAAAAACAAGTCATACAGTCATGTGTTTTTTTTTTAAATACTTCCTATAAGGTCTATCTTTTACCCTACACAATATTTCAACAAATTGATTGTATATTCTACTATGTTATTTATATTTTTTCAACTTTTTAGCTTGAAAGAGGCAAGTGACACTTAACATTATAAATTTAATTCCCTTTAATACTTTTTCGTTAGGATATGCATCAAATTTTAGCCTGCGGGTGCAAATAGAGGACATTAAAAATTAAGTGGATGTTTAAGGTTTTGTTTAGCTTCATTGTTGAGTTTGGGTTTAACTGAATAGTTAGCTCGTGTTAGTAACACTAAAATTTTGAAGTACTGACCCAGCAAATTTTGTGGTATTGGGTAGCTACCTGCGGCACACCTAAATGTGTATCTTGGAGTTCTCATTTTGAAGAAAGAAAATAATACACAAAATCAAAAATTATATAAATAAGTTGGTTGGCACTAATTGTGCTGTATTGCTAAAGAAAGTAACATCTATTTTTTTTATGTGAGTAGATTTTCAATTCTATGCTTCATTGTATCATATTAGCAGTCCACATTTGGAACACATGCGAATAAGCTATTCTACGTTGTACTGTATTCCTACTCGGAAACAGAAGAGAATTTTCCCTTCTGACCGATAACGTACAAAAAAATACGGTCATTGTTTTGAGCGCAAGAGTGAGGGTATAAATTGAATGTCCAGTTTTGTTAGATTGAGCTCATGAGCAGAAAAAAATGTTTTATGTGACCAAATAGCTCTAAAAAATAATTTTTTTGTATAACAAATCTAGTGGAAGTGTCCAGTACACATTCAAGATACTGCTTTCTAAAACCGGTACAAACGGAATCTCATCTCTCACCTTGACCAATAGTTACCAGAGATTCATCTATTGTTTTTCTTAAATCTCTCCATAGCAACAGTTTCAAGATAATCAAACGTGTGGATTTACCGTTCAGGAATTCATAGTATTTCTTACATTGATACAGGTAATGACAGTATTTATAATTAATTCGTCATTTGACGGACGTATAGACTATTATTACAATGTATTGCCCTTATTGTTTCTTCCTCTATGCATTTTAAAGGCGTCTATCGAATTGATAGTGTGTGTTGTTTATTATGGCCTTGCAAAAAATGTCATATTGCCCTATGTTTGTGCTTTAGGGGGGTGTTAACCAATTTATCCCCTTCATCTCCCACGTTGACCGATATAAAAGAAACACGTATATCCTGATTTCGATGCCTTTATTCACTACATTAATTTCAAGCAAATCCGCATTGTGCGTTGCTAGCTATGGTCTTGCTAAAAAGGTGTTATATTGCCCTACGTTCCCACCTTAGGGGGTGTTTACCCCTTCATCCCGCACGTTGGCAGAGGTAATAAAACACGTATGTCCTACTTTTGATCCCTTTATTCATTTCAGGAAGTAAAGCAAATTCGCATTGTGCGTTGCTAGTTATAGTCTTGTTAATAGGTGGCATATTGCCCTATGTTCCCACTTTAGGATGTGTTTATCCCTTTCACCTCCGTGTTGGAAGATATAAAAGAAAAAAAAACATGTATGTCCTACCTTTAATTCCTTTATTCACTGCAGAAGTTTCAATCAAATCCGCATTGTGCATTGCTAGTTATGACTTTGTTTTTTTTAAAAAGTAATAATCCTCCTAGTTTGTACTTTAGGGAGAGAGTTTATCCCATTCATCCCCCACGTTGGGCAATATTAAAAAAAAACGTAGACTATCTCCTACTTTGATTCCTTTATTCACTCTGATAGCTTCAAGCAAATTGGAATGTGACACTTGTAAAACCTGGCTTGTCAGCTACGTAAGTGCGTGCGAGACTCTGAGCCATCGTTCGCAACTAATCGAGAATAAATGTGAAAGTGATCTGTCAAAGTTTTAGTGGCAGATGAAAGAGATAAAAATAGCTTTAATATTTAATGTTGTATTTTCGCTCCTTCTTCGCAATCTTTTCCTAAACTGCTTGGTCAATTAAACTGTTTTATATACAGTATATTATTCTAGTGCTTTAACATGCGTACAATGATCCAGGAAAACTAGATAAATGTCCAGTGAGTCCATAGGAAAAGAAATAGTTCTTCACTTTAACTGATGGTGGTGTTTCCTGTCTTTTATGCAGTAAATTATTTGTAACAATATTCTAACAAATAAAAACAGAGATTTATTTTTGATCAATTGAGCATTTTCGCAAAGTGATTGTGATGCATGGACTATGGGACGAGAACGCTATAAACTATTGAAAAGACTTGAAAACAATTAATAATACAGCTATTTTATACATTTGTTACCTGTGATATAATTCCATATAGTTAACAACAAGGTCTGCGAATAACAATAATAAAACTTTATTGATATTTACCTGGGTATTATTGGCAGTTTTTTTTTTTTCGCTGGAACTGATAGTGATACTGTACCTTTATAATTCTCCTGAGAAGTAATATATGGTTTCCCTCCAGAATGATATATATATATAGGGGGAGGAAGGGAATGGCGATCAGCCCACTTTGCCCTCTTGCGTGACCCGAGGAGAAGTCAAACTAGTGCTGCCATCTGCCTCTTGTAGCAAGGTTTCTTGTGTATTGTTGATGAAGATGTCTGGGAATACTGAAGCCTACAGCGTGCTGAAACTTGTTTTTGTTGATTTTCTTATAAGGATCTGCATATTTCTATTTTAAGTTATACGTACTGCAACGTACTATTTTAAGTTGTAAGATCTTGAAGTTTCTAAGATTTATAAAAAGTTATATTTACGTCTAATGCACGACACATAGTTACATTTCAAACAAACTACGTTTTACAATATAACCAGCTCAATTTTCAAAATGGCGCAATGTTGGGAATGCCGATCAACGTGATAGGTTTACCATCATGGTGATCGTCATTCCGAACAAACTTTTGGAATACTTCTCCAGCCAAAAAATATATAAAAGAGGCTAGACCTAAGATAAGAAATACACCTACTTCAGTCAAACACTGAAACTTTGGTATCGATGTAACCTTTGCGGATCGTGGGTGCATGCTGACTGTACTCACCAGGTGGATATATCTGTGACGTGTCTTTGAAAAAACGTCAACAAAACATTAAGTTGACGTTTGTCAGTCTTTCGAAGGCGCAGTTTAGAAAAAAAAAAAACAATTGCATATGGAACTATGGGTGTTTATTAAGCTGGTACTGTGATCGCCATTACCAACATGTGATGGGAATGGCGACCAAAGTAGTAATTTGAGTTTTTTCCATCGTGTTCCCGAACTGAAAGAGTGATCCTCTTTTTGTTTTACACACTTATTGTAGAAGGATTGGAGTATATATTTACAAATTTGTTTCAATACATTTTGCAAATGAAACTGCGTAATAACCCATTTTTCTTAGGTGATCGCCATTGCCCACCTCTCCCCTATATATATAGCGCACAGGCCCGAATAAATTCCTGCCGACCAGCCAACGATTTTACTTACAATGTGCATTCACGAAGTGTCTCTTCGGGATTCCAATGCAAAGTTCTCTGCGGCCCAATGTGTATTGTACTAATTTTGGCGGCCCATACCGATAATTTGCATATTTATGGGCCTTCATACAGCAGGGACAAAATTTCTGCTAATTGGTAAAAGGAAGAATCTCTGGACTTTTTTCCTATTACCACTTTTTACAAATAGATAACACCATTTTAAAAATACAAGAATGGCTGCGATTTTGGAGCGAAACGTTTATACGGGTGTCGATATACATACTATATTATAGCAGTTGTGTTTACTTGGCGATATGAAGGGATCTTTGTCTGTAGTTTCTGTAAAGCAATTTCTACTCTATTTGACAATAACTAATATATTTAGGAGTTTTTAAACAGTACTTCCCAGCGCTTGGACACTCTTTTCTGTAATGATAATCATTCCGTAACAGTTTTCATCAACGCAACGCAAAACCTGCGTTTTAGTTTTCGATAATATGGATATGGGTTATAACTGAATTTTGTATGTATTATTGCATTGAGTAACGCTCCGCAATATTTTCGAAGTCTGGCACGGAATGTTCTCCCATGATTTGTGCGTTATTAAACTAATAGTACGAAAACATGATCGCATTTATTCGGTAATGAATGACATGCAACTGATTGTGAATTCCAGGCGAAAGAGTGGTGTCTTGCGATTAACTGTCATTAATTCGGAGGACATAATTGATTTTAAAATCTGTTGGTCACATTTCTTTAAGAAAAATGCGTTTGCGATAATACAAAGGATAAAATATATATTTCTGAATCACAGTGCTCCCAGCCCAGGATTTGTTGTGGTGTTTCAGTACATTATGGTTTGGTTTCTTATACATTCAATCTTATGAAGGGACATATATTGTCCCACATTTTACTGAGAAAGCGTACAAAGAGCGCATTCATCTCAAACAATTCAAAGTGAAGAATCTTGCTAAACTCACTCCTTATTTATTAGCATTGCACCAAGGGTTTTGAAAGAACAGTCGGTTTCTTAGCAAGCTCTTCACACAGAAAAAGAAGAGGCAACACATTAGTGTTCATAGAAGACAGTGGTGACAAGAAACAATACATGGTCAATGGGTTTGCAGATACACTACTCTGGATTCATGACTAACCAAACAGTGCCAGCCGCATTTTATTACATTCCACACTGTATGAAGTTTATACTAACTAAGTGCAACATCTGAAGATGGTGTTCAGTCACACAGCCAAATTCTTATTGGTATTACATCGTAGAAGAAGATGTAAGGTAGACCCGGTGTTCTTGTTATTTTCTTCACTTACATACGAATAAAGGCTTCCGATGATAGCGTAATGGACTACTTTTACTTTGTCTTTGAACTTCTGAAGCAGTACATTTCTTCTCATAAGCTTGGTACAGTTTCCGCCCTCTAGAAACCTGAAGCTGAAACTTAACTTAAATTAATCGGTTAACGTAACTGACTTATGCAACAGCATTAGAAGTGGCAGATAGTAAATGAGAATAAACAATTATGAGATAATAGGTGGAATGTTGTGCAATATTACCCATAAAAGATTTCATATGGTTCGGGTTCAAACTAGCAAACCTGTGATACAGAGAAGTACTATATCAATAAGCCACTGTGCCTTCCCAGTTCTGCTTTTGGTCTTGTGAGTGTGCCCAAATACCAATAGCAGTTACGTAGCATGTCTTTAGTGCAGATGACCTTTCCTCGACTCCAGATGGGAGGATATACAGTTTGAGTTCCATGTTAAGTTCTAGGTGCACGTCTGACACTGTGACTTTACTATTCAAACAACTATTTAACAACCTCTAATTCTAGGGACAAACATTTAAGAGACATTTTGTAGTCCTTTATGTTTCTGTTAGAGAAGAAAATATGGAAGGAGAAAGAAAGAGAGAGAGAGAGAGATTGTATCTGTGTGTGTAAGAAAGAGAGAGGATTATAAGTTGCAATTAATAAACTATGTTTGCGAATCACATTTTGTAACGAGTTACTGAGTACGTAAAGTTTATCAACTTTATGGTTTGAAGATTTTCAAAGATGCTCTTTGTAATGTCCAGCAGCAGTATCTTGTGCCGCTGCAGTCAACGATTTCAGTGACTTCAGACGACAAAAAATTATATATATATATATATATATATATATATATATATATATATATATAAATTCTCATCATTCTGTACACATCCACCCAACACGACAACTTGTTTTTATTCACATCATCATAGACTCTTCCGTTTGGGTGGTCTTTCTTCGCCCCTTCCCCGCTCTTCCAGATGAGACAAGTTCAAACCGTCTTCTTTAGGATCATTTGCAAGACAGAGACAAACACACCAAATTGCCGCTGATTGGTCTTGCTAATTTGCGCGGACTACAGGGAAAGTCTTTTTTAATGTCGCTGCGACTCAATAGCTATGTTCAAACTCATTACTTTCATCCTGTAGTTCTCTACTTATTTCTATAGAACGCACAAAAAAAAAAAAAAAAGAAAGTATTGCTACATAATGATTGTAAAAAATACAACATTGTGTAGAAGGGTGCTTTACAACGATGCCATTATAGAAGTTACGTGATTTATATTATATTATAGACACGGCAAATATTTTAGTGCTGAACCAAGGAAACTAGAAGAAGAAGAATTACAACTCCCATGCTATTAAGAAAAGTGCCATTTTTTTAAATCAACATTTCTGTTTAGGTGTCAAAAGCTTTGAAATTAAACAATTCATTCTATTTGTCTGGGAAATTAGTTTGTTTGTTAGTTTATTATAGTGTCTTCTTTTTTCTAAAATTGAAGTCATATAGTGTGTAGTAGACTCAGTGGCATAACCAGAGACTCATCAAAGGGGGCTCATGCACACAAGTACCATATATATGTCTCATGTGTGTGTTTATGGCTTGAAAAATCTTGAGTACTAAGTACCAGGCCACCATGGCAACTAGAAATATAAATCTGGCGCCTAGCTAATTTAAGACCAAAACATTTACACCTATATATCAAAATTGGTCGCCAGGTCGGAATTTTTGATCACCAGGTCGCCATTAATGAATAAATATTTCATTTTGGTTATAGACATTTGCATAAGTTAGACCTTGAGAAATCTTGCAACAAATCTCTATGATTTGGCTACTGGTTTCAGACTTCAGATTTCGTGTTGTAACGTATATAGCAAAGCATTATACTGAAGTCATTTATGTATATTGGCCTGGAAAATCAGAAATATGGCATTCGAAGCCAATAACTGACCATAAACATCGACAAACTAACACATTCTCGCACCAAAGGCTATATACTTCAGCCTCCACTTCCCTCAAATAAAATATAGTTCTTGTGTTATAAATTGAAATGACCAAATTGCCGTCACAATGATCATTTAGTCGTGACTACAGAAAATCTCATTGTTGAGTGCACGTTTATAGGCCAAACCACTCTAAAATACAGTAGTGTGTAACATGTAATACAGAAACGCCCATAGAGGACATTCTACAATAGATCAATTTATTTTTAATATCCAAGGCAAGGCAGAGGGAGTCAAATATGTGGCCCTAGACTCCAACCTAACCAGACTAGGCACTAATTTAAGCCTGACAGCTATCATCGGGACTTATGTGCTTCATGTGCTGGCCAGAGTAACATCCACTGAAAAAAGGACTTGGTCAGGAATACCAAATTTGCTTGATCAGGGCATTTGGTCACTTTATTTAGTTAATTTAACCAAAATTTAGTCATTCACACCAAAACTGTTTGGTCATGAACACCATATTTTTTGGTTAGAACATTTTTTTGATTAATTTTGTTATGCGAACCAAATCTTAAGTGATTTGGTAAAGAATTGGTTTTCCTGACCAAAATATTTAGTTACAAGGTCACGTGTATCAATTTGATTTCTGGGTAAACATGGCGAGTGTGTAAATGTGGATCGCGGTTTGAGAGTATGAGTGAAAATATATAGTGTTTCTATCGAGAAAAAAATACCATTAACAATCACAAGTTTACACCGCTTGGAATTCAAAGGACGTGTGTGAAACAGACTTTTGTGTGCGCTATCCAACTTTCAACACCAAAGTCCCAATGATGTGAAGTGATAAGTAATTATCATTTGGCAGCAACACAATGGATCTCTGCGTGAGTAACACATTAAGAAGTTGGAACTTACCGCTGCTAGTTGACGTGTTTCGAGGTAAGCTTATTTGTTCGTATATATTACTTCACTGTTAGTTAATGTGTATTGGATATTTTACTGGCTGTAAATTTGGCATAACAAATGCGCCTTGTGTAAACTTTACAATACACGTTCGAGCTGCGCATCGATATGTAGGACAACTTTAAAAGGGTGTACAGTAGAGGGTAGGTACAGTGTAGGGTAGGGTACAGTAGAGTAAAATAGGAATAAGTAGGGTAGAGGTAGGAATGGGTTAGCATAAGATTAGGGAAATTTTGACTCATTTTCATAGAATTAACAGAGTGAAATTTATATTTTTATTTTCAGTTTAGTACCTGTACCAACAGTATTTGGTAGTTGCTACCAAATGTTTTGGTCAAATTTACTAAATGCAGGCTTAGTATTTATAGCCAAATTATTTCGCTCCAAGAAACAAACCTGGGAAATTTTAACCAAATTTTTGGTATTCCCAACCAAATCCTACTTATTTGGTCAAAATTACCAAATGCATATCTGGTAATGATAACCAAACACTAGGTTCCTGTAACCAAACAAATCGTAACCAAATGGTTTCGTGCTGGTGACCAAACATTTGGTTGGCGCTATATTGACCAAACGATTTGGTCACTAGCACCTCTTTTTTGATCAATCTGATCAAACCTTTTTTTTTCAGTGTCCTTTCCATTTGTCCTTTTCAGTTCTCTTTAGTTATACGTAGGGACGTGAAGTTTTCGTTTTAACGATAATATCGAAAACTTGAAAAAGGCAAAGTATAGTATATATATCCCTAAATATAAGATAGAAGCCGTTTATGGTGTTTTTATATCGCGAAATAACGCAAATTTGATACTTTTTTCAAAATAACACCGAAATGCACTGCATAAAGCGATATGTTAGGCGGTGATACTAATAAAATAATACAAGTTTCCTTTGCAACAAAATGTGATTCACAAAAGACCATCAGTCCTGTTATTTTTAGACAGGTTGGTTAGTGAAAGTTTGCCCCTGAAATTTTGCTTCTTGTGCTCTTGAAGCAATATCTTTGCCAGCTTCCAACGTTGATTCTGAAATATATTTTTCAGAATACAACTTCATAGTTACGGTAAGGAGGAAAAATCTTAAAGAAAAAATGTGTAAATATTGACAATTTTGTTCTTTAAAAAAGTAAGAAACATCGAAGAAACTATAAAATTGCCATTAAGTGTAAATGTGAATTGCATTTTAAATAAGTATATTGTGAATTGATTCTTTTTGAAGTAAAGAAACACTGCAGTGTGGTTTTTAGTCGATATATGCATTCAAATCACACATTAAATAAATCCAAGTTTAGGAGGTATATCGATCCATTTTTTTCTCAGACGGTAAGTCCAAAAATGTAATTTATTCTTTTAAATTGAAGATGTCAAAATTTGAAATTATTCGTTTAATTTTAAAATTATATTTTATTTTAATTATCTTCCACAGACCACTATCTCTATGTTTACAATATACTTGCTTTTCAAAACCATTACAAAATAAAGCAAATAACCCCTATTTGCTTGTATTAAATTGCGAAAATAACACCGATTTTGGACAAAAATAACATCAATTTCAGGGATAAAATAAAACGAAACTTCACGTTCCTAGTTATAAGGTATTGAGGAATTATGAAATTTGCTAACGGATGGAAGGAAGTCATATTTAATTTCCTTTCGCTATCGGCTATAAAATCTCTGGCCGACCAGAAGACACTCTATCTACTTGGTGATGCGTGGCTAGCCAATCTCCTCCCAGATTTCATTATTCTTGGCTTTCTGAACCGGAGTTTGACAGCTGTTAATTCAGATAAATTCCCAATTATCAACATTAGATAACTTTAGTGCTATCATTAGGAGTAATGCACTTTACAACATCGAAGTTGCGCGCACTAACAATTCGGCTAAAGCGGAGCTTAGTAATATAAATGTTTTCTATTTGCCATCGAAGTTAGTAAATCTTGATGTATATGTCACAGAGAGATCGAAAAGATTAAGAATGCTGTATACCGGTATATATATATATATATAAAATGTTACAACCTTATGTATGGTTAAATCTAGAGCTTCTAGATTTTTTTTAACATGACTGTTCTTATTTGTGATAAATTGAAACAAGGGAAACAGTCGGTAAAACGAACTTGGAAGCTCTCAGCGTGCATAGTTGTGGAACATAGTCTTTGTTGCCAAGCCGAGCCTGTGTCTGGCCAAACTTGATCACAAAATATAGCGATCTTCATTTCTAGATGATGGACTACTTGTCCAGCAAATTTCCTTCAGATCCGACCAATAGTTACTGAGAAATAGAACACAACGTACATACAAGGCAAGTCGAGCCGAGTCTTTATCCGGTCGAACTCGACCACTACATATAGTGATCTTTACTCCTTGGACGGTTGGGTATCTGCCCACCCAATTTGGTTTAGATCTTGCCACCAGTTACCGGGAAATGAAGTGTTACATAATATACACAAATACCTAACACCGGGATCACAAATGAAACATACAGCATGTAAGCAGAATCCACTTTCAGCACTGTTGCGGCACGCTGGTGTGTCACACAGTCCCATTAGATGTGTCGCGAAATTTCAGAATTAAAAAAAAAGTGATTAAGCATGAGTTTAAATCAATTTTGAGTCAGACTGTTACACTGAAAACCCCTAGTGGCAGTAACATAGTACTATGTACTACATAGAGTTTCAATTTTTAGACACTGATTGATATTTACATTATCATAATTTATGTTATTATTGAAGAAAACAAAACAAAACAAAACAAAACAAAACAAACAAGTGTGTTGTGATGTCGTTGGAGTTTAGTAAAGTGTCCCCAGTTAGAAAAGGTTGGCGAACACTGCAGCTCGAAATTGTTAGATTGTTTTGTCTCTCAGACGGACACGCGGACAGGGTAAATTAAAGAAGTTTTGGTAAACCAGACTCCTTAAAAAATAGCTTAGTGAAATGGAAAATGAAATGAAATGAAATATTTCAGCCTAACGTCATACGATGATGTCCTTTAGGGTAAGGGAGATGGTGATTAAAGCAAGTTAACGATTATGAAAAAAATGGTGGAATAATAATGCGGGATGAAACGGGAGTATCCCGAGAAAATCCACGGACACACTGTTGTCCACCACAAACTTATTTGGCCGGATAATCGAGCTAGGGACCTCACGCACCAGAGGTAAACGCTCTACCATTGAGCCACCATGTACCCATGAGTGAAACGGAAAACTAATAATAAAGCATTAAGAATAATAGGGGAATTAGAGATAGAGAAAAACAAAGATAAATGTGTCAGGCAAAAAAAGAAAGTTTTATAACTGATGTAACAGATCTACACAGAAGGCAATGAATGTGAAAAAAAGAGAGAGAAGAAGAGCAAATACTTCAATAATTGATTTAGGGTTAAGGTAATTGACTTCAGGATCAAGACAAGGAACTTAGGAAGGGCCATACCAGTGGCAGCTTATGAGGGAAGTAGCATCATTGAGAAATTAAATGGTATGGCTGTCGTAAATTAAGAAAATAAAGCCTGTATGCAAAAATCAGCACACGAGGCATGCTTTCTATCCTTAGCGCGTAACGATACAATTTAATTTCTTAACAATGTGACATCCCTCAAGAGCTACCGCTGTGGACACTTCTAAATTTCCGGCAAGTGACCTGCCGGCGAATGCAGATGATAACGATGATCAGAGCACTACTCTTAATATTTAAGTTGTATTGTTAGATATCTCACTGCCAGCAGTGTGACGGTTGCTGAAATGACGTGCTACATGCTCATTAGATTGCTAAGAAGTTCGTTCACACATCCATCAGCATTGCTGATGACAATATGACTCATACGTCATTCGTGTTAGTAATTCACACATTAGTCTCGCATATCGCTGATTAAAAAAAAGTAACCTCGCCCTCCCTTGCGTAATGCGTCATTACATGACAGCATGGACGGTAAGATAGCTATCTTATACATGTGAGGCTTTGTCTCCATCATACATAACAAGAATTTAAAAGAAAACTCTTCTTGAATTCGCAATTTCTGTGTTTTACGTGTTTACTTAATCAAAATAATTGTTATGTATTTACTGCATTTTTATCTATCCATGATTCCAAGTTTACTTGCTAAATTGCGTACATTTGGTTCACGAGGTCGCAGTTTTGATTTTAGGTAGGAGAGTATGGAACGCACCACAGTATTCCAGTTGGTTTTAAGTTGTATAACTTCTCTTTAATATTAGACTCGCTGCTGAAAAAGGACGGTAGCCTAAGCACTTTTTGTATTCTATATAATCATTTCATGACGTTCAGTGTGCAGACACGTAAGTATAGGACCCATGCTCTGATTAAACTCATAATTTATTTGGAATAATAAGGATACCTTCCATAATATTAACAATTGAAGATTTACATTGTTTCTTTTTCAGTAAATGAGAAAGTAGGGAAAAAAAGAAAAAGAAAAAATGAGTATTGAGTCGAGTTCTTTTGTATACATTTATTTTTCTACTTGTCTTGTCTTCCTTATTGTTATTTTAGTGCACTAACTTTTTCATTTGCAAGTTTCTTTCACTTCTCACTTTTTACACTTCCAAAATATGCTTGCCTCGGAAGTCTTATAGAACAGCTTTGTCCGTCCGCCCGTCCGTCGACAGGTATTAGAGCACAAAAGCAAAAGATTCCGCCTCCCAAGAATGTGTTCCATCTTCTCCATTAACTCTGTATTTAAACCGGAGTTGCTTCAAATCAGTCATTTCCGGCTTCAATATATATCACCATAGAACGAATACGGCAACAGATAAGGAAAAGCGTTTTTGTAAGAAGCCATTCAGCGTCTCAAAGCAACGTACCCATGACTATCCCGAACATTCTTCCAAAACCGGAAGTGGTTCAAATTTAATATGACTTTCAGTTTCAATAGTGATTTCGACAAAAGAAGAATGGTAAGAGATATCAAGATGCAGGTTTCTGCTATCAATTCATTGTCCCGAAAATAGGTCCCACCTTCTCCATTAACCCTCTATTCAAGCCAGAAGTGTTCAAATTAGCCATTTCCGGTTTCAATATTGATTTCAATACCGCAAAAACAGTAAATTCTATCAAGATCCAACTTTTTACAATTGATTCAACTTTCCAAGAGTAGTTTCTGCTTTCTCCTTTAATTCTCTAGCCAAACCGGAAATACTTCAAGTTAACCACTTTTGATTTCAACATTTATCACCATAGAATAAATGTAATAATTAGGGTTGCCAAGTGGCCGGAAATATTGCTGTTATTTTCGTTAAAGCCAGTGACCGGTACAAACTTCTTACCAGCTCCTTTATGATCATTAAAAAAAAAAGAATCTAGTTTGAAGTATAGATTTAAAAAAGTAACTTTCATTCTGTAATTCCAAAACTAACCTTTCACCATCTATCAACAATTCATATATTTTGTTCATCTGATAAATGATAATTTTAATTTTAAAGAGATAACAGGGCCTGTATCAGAGAGAATTTGAAATTTACTTGTAAGGAATTTTATATATTTGTGAAAAAAAGAGATGTTTTAAAGCAATTTCCTGTAGTTGAAATATGAATAAATTTCATTTTCCAAATCCAAAATTGTTACGTAAAGGTTAATATACTTTTGTTCAACTTTTTCGATAATTTTAAAGTAGTGGCAATTACTAATAAATACAATAAAACGATAATTGTCGATTTCAGTTTCTCATTTATAGCACAATGTATATATTATTCTTGTTCGTTAATGTACTAAGGATGCGCAGAACACAGGTGCTAATGCACTTTTGTTCAAGACAGTACATTTCCTTCCAGCGGGTGGGTACGAACAGAGATACTTCACACTTAGACCTACATCAAAGGGAATTTTGAGCGGGTGCCGGTTTTCTTATTTTCCAGAGTTCGCAACCCTAGTAATAATATATATCGGGAACCTGTTTCCTGTAATCAATTCACGGTGTCAAGGGAACATACCATCACATTCTGCAACAGTCTACCGGAAATAGTTGAAATATATTACTACTTCCTCTTTCCATACTGATTTCCGTAGAGCAAAAACGGTAAAAGATATTGATATGTATTTTTTTTTTGAATCGATTCAGCTTCGCAAGAATATGTTCTATTTAATCCCTTAACTCTCTATTGAATCCGGTTGTGGTTAAAATTAATCTTTTCCGGTTTCAACGCTTATAGCCATAAAAAAAACTGTAAGGTATAGCGAATAATGGCTTTTTAAGGTTAATTCGGCATCCGAGGAACAGGTTTTACAGGTAACTTTTGATCTTAGACCCCTATTAAATATATAGCAACCGATAACTATAGACGTATTAGCTCAATTTTTAAGTATTGAATTCCCATAGTTTGGAGGGGGCCGCAGTGGCTCAGTGTTAGAGCGTACACTGTGTGGGGTTCTTGTTTCGATCACAGCTCGTGCCAAGTGGACTTTGTAGAGGACAAACACCGTGTGCGTGAATGTTCTCAGGGTTCTCTCGTTTGTTCCCACTTTATTCACTCACCATTGCATTCATTTCTGATCACGATCGTTTAATTTAGCCTCGCCGGCATAAGTGTGGGAAGTAAAACTGAAAGATTTCATTTGGTGTTCCCGTAGTCTGAAAGTCTACAGTAGCTTTGCACTATGGAACGAAACTCACTTTTTTTTCAGTTCGTTTCGTTTCGGCTTTTGATCTTTTCTTATTTTCTTTGTTGTATATCATTGATTGGGGTTTCACATTTTTTAATTTTGTATTTGCTGTTACTATTTCAAAACATTAGGTGTTGACCAGTGACATTTCTTATTTTGATTTTGTGAGATTTTCTTTTGTGTTAAGTTCTCATTCCAAATTATTTTGTTGAATACACAGATAAATACGCCTAGCATTTTTTTTTAAATCGAAGTTTTCGTTATAGTTAACGTTGTCGTCATAATTACAAGTATTTTGCCATTGTTTGCAGGTCACATGCTGTAAACTGAGAAACTCCCATGAACTACGGTCCTCAGATAACTTCTTCGTCGACTTGAATTCGTCTGTTAATCTATAAATGTACTTGAATTTATATTTACACAGTTTAATACAACTTAAACATTAGGATTATAAGATGCTCCTAAAATATAGTTTAGTTAAGAGATAGGATATAGTGTGGACCCGGTAATGACTAAATATTATATATAAACAATAAGTATACAGAAACAGTTTTTTATTTTATCAAAATGATATACTCAAACGTAAAATGAAATTATTCTGTTTTTCAAGATAAATTAAAATGTTTTTTAGACTGAACACTTAAATCTATTTATTAAAGTAGTGGTTCCCTTTTTATTTTATTTTATCTATTTTTCTTTTCTTTCTTTCTTTTATTTCTTTTTCTTTCTTTCTTTCTTTTCTTTTTTTTTTTTTTTTGGCTAACGACACACTTTTCTGAAAGTTCACGCATTGTAAGGACATTGTAATTATATACATTAAAGCAGTGTTGTAGTTTGTGAGCATTATTGCTGCTGTTGCTGGAGGCGTTGACTGGTACGGTACAGTGTTGTTCTGTTTAAAACAAAATGTTTAAAATAAATGATTAAAATTTGTTTTAAACAATTGATTTTGTTTAAAACAAATTTTATATACATTTTAGACATTTTGTTTTAAACGCGTATATTTTTAATACTTGTTTTAAACATATGTTTATTTTTATTTTATTTTATTTTTGTAAAACATCTGTCAGAGAAAGAAAATGATCAAAAAGTGCTTCCAGGCCCGTAGCCAGGGAGGGACTAGAGGGGGCACAGCCCCCTCTAAATTATTTTTTGTCCCCTCTAAAAAACAGGATGAAGAGAATTTTCAAACTGACACAAAACCAGTGAAATTCTTGCTATTATAATTACCAAATTAAATTCAACTTTGCGAATTCTACCCATTTATGTGTAAAATTACATGTTTCTTTGCTAGATGCACCAAACATCTTCAATTGCTTTTACCCATTTCAAGAATCTGAAATCATTCCATGTTATTGCAACCACGACAAGCGTCCAAGAATACCAGGTGCATTTCCAAACAACAGTATCATAGTCCACAACGTTAGTTGTGAATATAAATAAACTGTAATGTCTCTTCTATTTTGGAAGGTAGAATATTGAGTACAAACGTTCAATAAAACATATACTTCTATTTTGTATTGATATAATCTAAAGTTTCTGTAATATAATTTTGTTCTAATGTTTAAAAGATAAATACTTTAATTTAAATTAATATAAAACAAAGTACCTCGCAAAGAGCTCGTATTAAGCACACAAAAATGAATTTAAAAAATACGTTCGATTATATATATATATAATATTCTCTTTTAAGTTTTTCTATTAATAAATGCAAGTGCTTTGATCTCAGTATTTTTATCTCATCATTCTTAGGAGTTAATAGAAACAAAAAGCTGCAGTAAAGGCTTACGAGAAATTAATATAGTAAAACAATACAACAAAATAGCCCTTACCACTGGTCTAGTGAATAGAGCGCGCGTGTTTGAATGTGATCTCGGGGTTTGATACCCGTGGAATTCTTGAACTCGAGAGCAATGTGGTGGTTCGTATTCCAATTTAAACTGCAAGCTTCGCGTTTTTTATAGTCTTGGTACTGAAAAGAAGGATGCTAAATTTTAACAAACAAACAAGTTGGCCTTCTACAAAATGGGAATGTGAAGGAAAATAGTTTTTTTTTTATTTAGATAGAAACATAAATCAATTTTAATGAACATATAATGATGCCATTATACAATAAAGATTAATTGGAGCGTTTTGTTGTGACAAAAAAGTCTATGTCAAAATATTATGTTTATAATATTTGGTCTAGGAATTAATTCGTGCGGTTGGTATGCACACATTGAAGCTGTAGTACAAACACAAAATACATAAATACCTTAAGAAAAATATTGTCCATCGCTAGCCACCACTTTCGCCCATCTGTCAGGCAATGTACGGATTCCGTGGCGAAAGAAGTCCTCATCCTTGGAAGCGATCCAGTCAGAGACCCATGTTTCGATATCTTCTAAAGAAGGAAACCGCTGTCCAATCAAATCGTTGTTCATGCAATCGAACAAGTAGTAGTCCGAAGGAGCAACGTCTGGTGAATACGGCGGGTGGGGTAAAACTTCCCATCCGACATTTTCTAAATAGGTTTTGACCGGTTTTGCGACATGTGGGCGAGCGTTATCATGTTGAACAATAAGTTTATCATGTCTGTTCTCCCATTCTGGTCGTGTTCTGGCCAGAGCTTGCTTCAAACGCATTAATTGTCGTCGATAACGTTCTCCATTCATAGTTTCACCCGGTTGCAGCAGCTCATAGTACACCACACCTTTCATATCCCACCATATGCACAGCATAACCTTTGCACAGTGAATATCTCGTTTTGGCTGTGATGGACCTGGTTCACCTGGTTTCACCCAGGCCTTTTTTCGTTTAGGGTTCTCGTAATGGATCCACTTCTCATCACCCGTAATAATTCGATGCAGAAACCCCTTTCTGCTCTGTCGTTGAAGCAGCAATTCGCAAATGGTTTTTCGTCTTTCAACGTCTCTGTCTTTCAATTCATGTGGAACCCAATGTGACATCTTTTGAATCATTCCCATCGCTTTCAAGCGTTTGGAGACTGTTGTTTGATCAACGCCTAATGCTGCTGCAAGTTGTTCCTGTGTTTGACACGAATCCTGCTCGAGCAATGCTGTCAATTCTTCGTCTTGAAATTTTTTTTGGCTGTCCAGCTCGCTCTTGGTCTGCCAAGCCGAAATCACCACTTCTAAACCGTGCAAACCACTTCTGACACGTTCGCTCAGCTAGAGCATGGTCACCATACACTTCCACCAAAATACGATGACTTTCAGTCGCACTTTTCTGCATGTTAAAGTAATGCAGCAGGACACCCCGCAAAAACACTTTATCAGGCACAAATTGTGCCATGTTCACTTAACTACAAACTGGTGTTGTTGACGCTTTAATCCACTGCCCTATACTACGAACGATACGCGATGACAGGGGTTTGCAACACATGTGTGGATACACGGAACTGTGGGACGCTCCGTTCGTTGCGCCATCTCTTGTCCACCCGCACGAATTAATTCCTAGACCAAATATTTTGTTTTCTGCAAATGGAACAATCCTGATTAATGGGACGTGTGCTCCCTCTAACATTCAGTTAGTTAGCTTTTGTTTAGTGTAAATGCGATGTGCAATGACGTTCTTCATCTACGTTTACCACAGCACTATATTGCCTCAAGCACTTCAATTGTATTGCATCGCAGTTTTTTATTTTATTTTTTTTATCTTTGTATGTTAATGATCAATGTTCTAAATCTTGAATTTGTGTACTGTAATATTGTCAATACAGGATATTATGTATAAAAGAAACTAAAGCTGTTACAGATTCTGTAAATAATAAATAAGTATGCAATTTTATGGTGTTGTGTCATGTCTTAATCATTGCCCCCTCAGTATTCACTTCTGCCCCCCTAAGAAATCAGGCTGGCTACATGCCTGAGTGCTTCTCACTCAAACGACTATTTTCTTCCCATATGAATGTTTTGATTTCTTGTGACTACAGCAGGTCAATGTGGTGATCTACAATTTATTTCGCCTGTTTTTCCCCCTTGTTTTTAACGTTTCTTGTATTATTTAAATACTTATTAGTCAACTTGCGAGAAAGTGTCGTAGTCGAAGGTTAGACTACTTACAGAACTGATATTAAAAATAAATAAAAGAATTATCATGGAAACAAGTTTTTGTGTTGTATTCAGAAGACAAAGGGTTCTTTGCTAAATTGTGCTTCTGAAATATCGCAGACATTCGTTGACAACGTATATGTTGGTTCTCAGTTTCCATACATACATATTTTAGAGAAAGAAAGAATCCGAAATGAAGGAAAGAAAAACTACGTGACAAGGTGCAATCTAGAGTTTTATATGATTGCCGCCGGAGAGGGACGTCCGTTTAGAGATTATCCGCTCCCTACTCTGAATTTCAGATGTTGGGAGCGTAATGCAGATTTCCTCAGAAAAATCCCCGGATAAAAAAAATAAAGTCCTTATACCGAACAAATACAGACTTTGATCACCATATCTATTGGCCGTAAGGAACTATACGCCTAAATTGCTCTCTTGTATATTTTTGGCCTAGTATTCGAAATGTTTCACTACTTTCGAGTTTCGGGCCTACTTAAAATTCTGGAAATTGGGCCTAAGCAACTTTCCAGTTTTGATCATCTATATTTTATCCGTATTTATTCGGTGTAAGGACCCCAAACTTGTTCTGATGGACTTTGCTTATCAAAAGGTTTCTAAAACTGCCTTACTGTCCGCAAAATCTGAGATTCATAGTAGGCTGTGCTCTTGCCCCCACTGACGCCCCTGTCTAGTGGCAGTCATATGAAACTATCCCACGCCCTTTCACGTGGATTTAGTTTCATTCATTTCTGATCCATTGTGCTCCGAATGCCCCAAACATTACTTTTCTTCAATAAATTATTGACTTGAAAAAAAAATACATAGGCTTGCAGAAAATATTCTAAAGTTAACACAACGTGAAGTGTGCTTCAAATACAGTATTACTTTTCGAAAATTTATTATTTTAAAATAATTTTATTAGCATCAGTGTTCTGAAATAGTAATCAAATTTTACAACTGAGATCTGCAATTTTGTAGGAAACGTGAGTTTAGCCCCTAAGAGCATAACTAGAAAACGTTCAGAAACAAGACAGTGACTTGTCTTAGGGCTAAATAACCACACAAGCGTATTTCTGGTAAAATTCTAGCTTTAAAACATGTAAAATGACTCCATTTGCATTTGAAATTTCGAATTGCATTCAAAAATGACCGCAATGATACTTGCCATCGCACCATCTGATGTATCAGACCACTTTCAAGTTTCTTCATCCTCCCTCAACCCAGGGGCGTCATTTCAGACTTCGCTTGGGGGGAGGGGGCAAGAGCACCACCGACATAAGACTTTCATGTTTTGTACTAGTATGTTAGTATACAATTAATTAAAGTAAATGTGTTCCTCAAACTCTTGGGGGGGCAATTGCCCCCTCCTGCCCCCCCTAAATGACGCCCCTGCCTCAACCTGTTCTCAACACACAAGGGTGCTTGGGACTTTTATTTCACTATGCATATCGATAGACTGTGTGAAATCTCCATAGTAAATAGATTTTAAAATCTACCTAAAAAGCTTATTACAGCCAAGTAAGTACTTATGAGAGTTACTGGCAAGAGGATGTAATAAAAAGGGGTCGTGATATGAAATAAGCTGAGAATTATTAATCTATCCTGAAATATTCTGTACCCAACACAGTGTAGTCTTAACCGGGATAAAATAAATGAAAAAGTCGGTTGCAAGCAGTGGTGCATTTCTGCGGGTTCCGAACGGTTCGCTGGAACTGGTTGTTAAATATTTCGAGTTCGCAAAACCGTTTGTTATAACCAGACATAATAGGGGAGACCGGGACAATTTGAGTATAGTAAGGGAAAACTCAAAATTTCCGAAAAACGACGCACTTTAGAGTTTAAATAATTAGATCATTAATTACGTACATTATTATAGTACAACATATTAAAGAATAAACAACCTGATAAATCATGGAAATTCAGGAAACGAATTTAAAATAAAAATTGCAGAATTCGAGGTTAGTAAAAATCACGGGAGCAATTTGAGTTTCTCACGGGGCTATTTGGATATTTCACTGTATCAACATTATTTACATTAATTACATTAGTATTCATGTATATTCTTAAATTATACCCTTTTCTATATAATTCGTAAAAGAAAACTTCATAGTAAAAGAAAATATGTGGAGCAATTCTTTAGGAAAGGGTGTTCAGGATAAGCTAAAACTTATTCAACGTTGTAGTAATACAAAGATTGTTAATTTTATTATATATTACATAATACCTTACACGTATAGATTCATCTTAGAATGGTTTGACTTATTTTCTTTGAAATAAGCACTTGTAAAATCAAACGAGAGAAAAGAGAACTCCTGACAGAATAACATAAAAAGAAACTTCGTATAGTTTTACATTTTCTACATTAATTTTCATTAAATAAAAAGAATACACTTTAATAATGAAAACTGTAGTTCAAATTTAACTTTTAAAATAAAAATGAACTCACAATAAGATTTATGTTCAAAATCAATTTAACCAATAGTCTTGTCAATCAAAATTAAATGTATAGTAAGTTGCAATACATGTGCTGGAAAAAGCAAAGTGCATGAAAATTATTTTTTATACAAACTTATGAGAAATCACTAATTTCTCGAATTTCTGAAGTACGAGACAATGAAAGTTATCAAGAAATGTATAACCTAGAGGCGCTTGTTGCATACAAACTGTTTTCTCTCATAAGGTCCAACACATATCTCATGGTACCACTTTTTACGATGTTGGAAGCGTTCCAGTCTTTTTTGCTCACTGATTCTTTAAAGTAATATTTCACCTTACAGAATCCGCATGGTACATTGTTTTCGGATTCATTCTAATCATTATCATCATCAAGGTAGCACTTGAAGGCATCGGTATATTTATTTTTGTATTTTTGATGCTTTTCCTCTCCGAGCAGGCTTGACCAGATCCCTCCATTGATAACTGCCATTTCGTGCGAAACTGTTGGACATTTTCGGGAAAAGTAAATAGACCTGTACTTTGCTTCTTCTTCGTGGAGATAAGTTTGACATTTTATGTAAGAGTGAGAAGAATTTGCATTACTGTACAGTATATGATGGAATTGCTGCTCCATCATATGCTGTACATCTCATGTACTCTTAAATATCCTTTTCAGACTGGAATTTTTAATTCGACGATCACTTGAACTTCCGGGCTGATGTCATGAAAATACACTGCTCTATCCAGTGGTTGTAATATTGTAATACATGAGTGGTGTGAGGTGATACGCACAAAAGTTCAACGCCATGTTGCTCACAAAATTTCAGAGCTTGTAGCGAACAGTGAGAAATATGTCCGCCCGAAATTAACCAAAAAAAAAAAATCCCTCAGCCCTGTTTGTTTGAAAAAAAAAAAAAACAACAAAACCTCGAGCCATCGAACAAACAGCTGTTTATTAACGTAACCACTATCTGATAAGGAAACTTGAGAAGTCGTGATAGATTGTTTAAAATTCTTCATTCATACGTTGATCTTTAAAATAAACCGTGGGATGTGTTGACCAACTGCTTTCCAAGCGACTATCACAGTGACATTTTCGCCTCTCTCAACATAAGTACCACCCATTTTCCCACATTCTTGGCATTACTTTGCTTCATCCACGCTGTTGTTTTTGTGTTGAGCCCAAGCGTTGAAGTAACGGATTTCGAGAATTGAAAATCGGATTCAGTGCTTCCTTATTAACGCCCTCAGCACGAGCTCTTGAAAGTCCCTCAAACTTTTGTAATGATAAATTCGGATGACTTCATTATTCCACTTGCTGTATTTATGTTTCGATTTGCATGTTCGTACCATATAAAAAGAAAATGAAGTCTTTTTGTTTTACATACATGAGTTGAGTTGATTTTGAGTTTAACGTCCCGTTCAGCAGCGAGGCTATATGAGACGTGGACCTACTGATTAACATGGAATCCGAACCACATGAGCTCCCGCCGGGAATCGAACCCGGGTTTTTACATACATGCATCACATAGGATGCTGAACCATAAATATAAAACTAAAATTCATAAATTAAAGATATTCAAGTAAGTTTACACCTGAATCAAATAGCCCCAATTTTTCGACTTAAATAACCATGTTTTGCACATGTTTACGTAGGAACTTACTATTTTCACACCAGACAGAGGAGAGCACCAAAAATGGCGGGTATAACATGCGGATGGTCTGTTTTACGAGTATGGTAATAATTTTAGAAATATATGCATTTACACAGGTTCAGCACCTCATGTTATACAGACATTATTTTACATCAGACCAAAATATGAAGTATTGCAAGCCACCTCGCTTAGAATGGTCTCATATTTACAACAACTGATAAGAAAACAGCAGATCAATGACACATACAACCTTTTCTTTATCAAAGAACTCAGATATGAATGCAAATTTACCGTACTGATGCGCACATTAGGTGCGCAGTGACATTTTTCTTAAGTTTGACCCAAATAGCCCCTTGACTCAAATAACACCGATCTCCCCTAGTAAATTTTACCCAGTTATACCCAGGGACAGTAAATTTTAGTTTAACTATCTTTGTTTTTAAAAAATTCTCACAGCTAAAGGGTTAAACAAATGATTTCGTAGAACAAAGTATAAGCGGTTTATTTCTTAATCTCAGATGCTTAGATATCAAGAATGAAAACTGGAATCACATGAGTGTAATGATGAGGGTCATTTACGTATATTTGAAACAAATACATATTATCAACACTTGCTCATCCATTGCTATATTAAGGTTTTTCTAATACTTTTTGACAACAATCTATGTTGGGTAATTTGTTTCCTAGATATTTGCAGTAGTACCTAATTTCGACACACCACCTTGTATTGGAATTTTGTGTAGGTCACTTCTCGTCACTTGTGGTATCCAGTAAAAAAAAAATTGCTTTTGTCTACCTTGTACGGTTTGTTTCCTAAGAGAGTTATATCTATTTATCTACCTATCCATCTCTCTCTCTCTCTTTCTCTCGCTATATATATATATGTGTGTGTGTGTGTGTGTTAAATACAGGGGACTCTTTTTAATTCGAACTTGGATAATTCGAATTATTGGATGATTCGAACAAAAGCGTCTTCCCCTTGAAAACTGTATTAAAAACAATGGTAAAAAATCATGGGTAAATCGAACATATGAACCTCCTGTTTGGATAATTCGAAGTATTTACAGTGGAAAAATTTGCAGTGTTTGACAAATTACAAATAGAACAATGCAATTTCAACTGGTTTTTATTTATCTGTTATCTTATCCAGAAGCGACCACGGGAAAGACAAATTTTGTTAACCACTCAGCTGGACTCCCTTCCGTTATAGAGAATCCGGCAGAAAGTGGTTGGTACGCATCTCTCCACCTCCTCAATAACCTGGAAGTGTCCATCCCTTCTGTAGAAATGTCAGTGGCCTTGAAATCCTGTCCTTCACTAGCAAATGACTTGCAAGAACGAGATATTTGTGCAATTGTTTTTTAACTGAACTAAAACAGTGACAAAAGGGTAAGCAGATTCGTTTGTGATTTATTGGCATGCATTATGCACAATGTCGAATCGCGGCGCCTATTCTGATTCCTTACGAAAATGTTGTGCTTTATAGGTAAGGTGCATTGCATGTTAATTAGTTTTTCATATACAGTACAGTTATTTGGTTCCCTTGGTTTTACTTTAAAATGAGAGTTTTTGGTTAATTCGAATTTTGGATAATTCTATTTTTTTTCTTGTACCCTTGGACTTCGAATTAAAAAGACTCCACTGTATACAGAACCGGTTGTCAAAAAATTAGAATAACATCACTGGTTGCTAGTAAAGGGCAAGAACTTTTAACAAATAAGTTACTACACGATGTTGAAATACATGTTTAAAATTATGTTTTAAACTGTTCAAAATGTTTAAAACATGTTTTTTGTGTGTTTAAAACATGTTTAAAACATTTTAGACATCTTTTTCATGTTTAAAACGTATGCTTTGTCCTTAAAAAAAAAAAAAAAAACTTTTTTCAACCCTGGTACAGTCTACCTTGAAATTAATTTTAACTAATTATTAATTGCTTCCTTGGTTTTCAAATTCTAAAATTTCTATGGGATTGCGCAACACACTTGTTGGAAGCCACTAACTTCAATATTAGAATGCTCTAGAGTTGCTTATTCTCATTATTATGTTTATATTAAAGAAACTCGGGGTTACAATAAATGGTTTGTTACATTTATTAGCTGGTTCCATAAACATAAGGATGACATTATTCAATTCTTACACGCTCCTTATTTATGTTTAAACTAAATCTGAAAATATTTCACCACGTCATTATGTTCGTGGAAAGTATTAGACTTGTTTATCATGTGGTTGCCTTATCTTATATAAATACTCCTAGAGTTTGTTACATCACTTCCGTCTAAAAGTTAATTTTGTTTTATTTCAATCTCTTTGAAAGGTTTCTTTTGTTTCATATTTTTTTTTTCTATTACCCTTTCTTTATTTTTATTCTCAGAAATTAGTAAAATATCAAACAAAACAAGCTACTATTTACATTTTGAAGACACTTTATTTTCTCCATTATTATTTTTCTCAAACAACTTTTATACAATACACTTTAATATATTTCTTCTGCTTCATTTTGTTTGTTTTATTTTTATTGACCTAATTCATTATTATTGTGAACGAACTTAAAAAGTTCGTTACTGAGTTATCTGTGTCTGTATGTGTATGTGTGTCTGTTATTTGCGATTTATTTCAATTTTGAGCCCTCTTTTCTATAAAGCATCAAAAATTATCTGAGAAAGTGATGGATTTTTTTTTTTTTTGCGTCACTTAACGTTCATCTAAATTTTGAGCGTGTGTCTTCGTTAAACAACACATTGTAGAACGTTTGAACACAACTCTTTAAAAAAAAAGTAGAAAAAAATAGTACTCAAGGAAATTATAAATGGATAGATAGATTTACAAGAATTTTTAATGAGCATAATAATAACATGCATAGAACAATTGGTACAAAGGCTGTAGAAGTTAAAAAAAAATGTTCTGGCAATGTTCTTGAAACATTTCTCAACTTTTTTTTTAAACAAAAGCCACGGTATATAGACAATGGACAATATTCTGAAAATACGTTTGTAACTTTTAAAGTATGGTTTAAAAAAAAAAAAAAAGAGGAAAGAGAATATACATTTTTATACGGTCCAAATTTAGACAAGAGGAAATAGTTTCACATACTCTGCAAAAATAATCAAATTAACAATATTGCCAACATAAAGTTACACATTTTTTTTTTCAAATAGCATTTTGTCAGATTATTACAAATTTAAAATTTGCATGTCAAACAAAAAGTTAGAATACAACATCTGTTATTCAGTGTTAGAATCTAGAGATGCTTCAGTATCAGAAACATCGAAACTTTGGAGGACTTTGCAACAAAAAATAACGCAAGTGAGATAAATGGAGAAATGCACATTCAAAATCCTTTAGTGTGAAATCCTATGATAATGATATGACCTATTTCGAACAAACAGAGAGAAGGTCACAAAAGATTGAAAATTTGACCTTTTCTCCAAAAATGCTTGATTTCTAGAAACGGATCAGACAAGTATAGCTCTCAATACGTAAATGGTTTTCAATTGACGTCAAGATCACAATGCAGTTTACAACAATTTTATATATCAAACTATTTGAGAGATATCTTAAACATTGGTCAAATTTACAATGTTACTTAAAATTATGTAATTGCAAAGAAAAAAGAATAGTAATGATCGGTACCAAAAAGTATTGATGTATTGTTAAGAAGTAAAGAGTAACTAGTCATTTTAAAAGTTTGTCACAAATACGTCATTTTAAGCAGAATAGCAATCTATAAGTTTTTTTTTCTTTCTTTTAGCTCTAATACGTTTTAAGGTATCAAGTTGCTGTAAACGCCATTAGCATTTTTACGTCTACTGAATTGGATTTGCGTTTAGTGTCCCCTCTGGTAGCGAGCCTCTGTGAAACGGGGAGCTATAGTTTTACGTTTAATCGAAATTACACGAGCTCTCTAAGGGAACTGAACCAGAGTCTCCCAGGCCAAAGAATGTACTGTACGTCTTCCACATAGCCAGGATGGAACTCTACACGTCTATTGAAAACTATCTACGTGATTGTTTGTGGTACTTATCCAAACAATTTCTTTGCAAATAAAACTTTAATAAAATCAATTTTCAATTTTTTGTAACTTCGATCCTATTTATTTGAAATACGCCATGTCATGTCACGTTTATAGTATTCAATAATAGCGTTTTAAATCTGTGTTGCCCTGACCATCTTACTTATGTTATTACTGTTGTATAGTATTCTAAAATATGGCTACCTGTGATACTCTGACGCCCTTAGCTTGAATTACAGAACAGTAAACATGTTACTGTAAGTTCTCGTTTACTATGCAGATTTGAAATACTGTATAATGATCTGACGTACTATGTAATAATCTGACCTTTGTATATATATATATATATATATATATATATATATATATATATATATATATACAAAAGTGTATCAAAAAGTAAGGTGAATTTGTCTCTAAAAGTCAGATATTTTTGTGTAGCTGTTTATCTATTTATTTATTGTATCTTTCAGATACTAAAGTGAGGGAAGCTTAACACTTCTTACAGACTTCTACAACTCGTCTCGTAAATAGAGCAATTTGGAGATGGCATCCATTGGACATCAACTTGGACATTAGTTCAAGGTGCGCGGTGTTACTCCTTTCTCATTGGCCAAAGGACAGAAATCGTCTGACGTTCATCAAGAATTTGTAGGGACTTATGTCGCAGAAACAACTGGCATGCAACACATGCAACAAGTGACATGTAATTCTTCTGTCCTCAAGAATCTTTGCATCAACATCACAAATATTCCTTTCTCTGACGGACGTTGGTGGTCTGCTACTTCTATCATCATCTGTGAGAGTTCTCCTGCCATTTGTGAATATGTTTCACCCACATACGTTTGTTTCTGAGACGGATTTCCGCTTATTTCCCATAAATGTAAGATGGTTTCAATCCCTTGATCCATTAAGGAACGAATAACTTCACGCACCTCCTACTTCGAGTAATGTTTAAATTGATGTGCCATACTGAAATTGCTCAGAGGGATGACTGAAAAGGTCACAATTGTCAAAACTTTCTTACCTTGACGTCTGCAACATAGGAAACACATAATCAGCTACAACAAAAAGTTTTTGATTTTTTTTTTTTTTGATTTATTGACATAAAACACAACAGGCACAGGCCTAATTACAGTGTTACATAGTATATCGTTATACAGATTATATAGGTTAATAAAGCTATTGGTCATAATTACATTTGTCTTACAAAATTAATAGACTTCTTAAAACTACTTACATCCATTGCCAGTACATCCAGGTTGAAATTTTCTTTAACTAACCTGTTGTAGGTTGCACTAACTCTTCATATAGGAGATCTGCTTAAAACGTTTGTTTTCGCTGTCATACAAAAAAATGTATTTTTCGAAGCAGTGCGCAATTTAATAGGTGGTACTTGGATACATATTTTTTCGTTAAGATCAGGACAGTCTATTTTGCCATGAAAGAGTTTGTGTAAAAACAATAAATCAATATTTCTTCTCCTGAGTTCTAATGTTTCAAAATTAAAATTTTCAACAAGGTTAATGTAGCTTTCAAATTTTGGATAGAATTTTGTTTTCTTAAGAGTAAGAAGCCTTAAAAACTTATTTTGAGTACGCTCAATCAAGAATGAGTATTTCTGTATATTGGGGTTCCATATATTACTACAATATTCTAATTTCGACCTGACGTATGCATAATACAGCACAATTAAAGTTTGATCATTTTGAAAATCTTTACTGACTCGATAAATATATCCAAGATTTTTGTAGGCTTCTTTGCAAATAGTTTCAATATGTTGAATAAAGGTTAATTTTGAGTCAAAAATAACTCCCAAATCCCTTATAAAATCAAGCTTTTTTAGTTTTTCCCCTAATATTGAATAATTATATTGAATATATTTTTCTTTTCTAGTGAATGTTAAATAACTGCATTTACGAACATTTAACTTAAATTTATTGTTTTTACACCAAATTTCAAGATTTTGTAAGTCACTCTGAAGTTCTAAACAGTCCTGAATTGTTTCAATTCTGTTGAATATTTTAAGGTCATCAGCAAAGAGTAGATTTTTAGAAAACTGAAAGCACTCAGGAAGATCATTTACCGCCAATATGAAAAGTAGAGGTCCCAGATTCGAGCCTTGAGGGACTCCAGATGTTGCATGAAAGATTTGAGATTTATGATTACGATACAGTACAGTTTGTTTACGATTTTGAAGGTAGGAAGCAAAATATTGCAGAGTTGATTTCGAGAAGTTAAAGGATGCCAGTTTGTTTAAGAAAATGTCATGGTCAATGACGTCAAATGCTTTAGAAAAATCAGTATATATGACATCTACTTGTCCTTGCTTGTCAAGTTCCTCCGAAATGTAGTCTGCTATTAGTGCTAGATTTGATACAGTAGATCTGCCCTTCAGAAATCCATGCTGACTGACAGATAATGCAGGTTTAACATGATCCATTATTCGCTTATGCAGTATATATTCATACACCTTGGCAAACGCAGATAAGATAGAAATTGGTCGGAATTGTTCGATGTTGCTAGCTGAGTTTGTTTTGGGTATTGGACACACAGGACATACTGACTCCTTCCATTTTTCAGGAAAGGTACATGTTTTTATAGATAAATTAAATATAATATTCAGAGGTTGTAAGAATATATCTGAACAGCCTTTCACAATGTACGTTGGGATCATATCTGGGCCACTTGCTGTTTTCGATTTCAACTTCCTTACTGCTTCTTTTATTTCTTTTTCAGATATGAGAGGTAGTGAAAATATATCAAGAAGAGCACTGGAACGATCATTTAGAGACATGCTCGATACGTTATAGTTCGCTCTTGAGGAGCCATAGACTGAACTAAAATGTTGCCCGAATGCTTTAGCTATGTCCCTATCATCAGTAAGGTCGTGACCATTGTACTGTATGCGATCAGAAGACAAGTGACGCGATTTATTTTTAATGAAGGACCATAATAATTTCGGATCATTCTTCAATTTATCTTCTGTGCTGCTTAAAAACTCTTTATAAGCAGCAGTTATTTCTGCTTTAATTTCTCTACGCAGTTGACGAAATTGCTCTTCATGGTACTTAGTGTTACCTACACTGAGACGGCTTTTTTTTTTTTTACGATGATAAGTTTTACGTTTAATTTTATTAATAATATTCGGGGTAAACCATGTAGGGTAGATTTTATTAGTTGCTCTTTTACGGGGAATGCAATCATCAAATATTTGATACAGTACTTCATAAAATAGATCGACAGCGTGATTGATATCCTTAATATTCTGCAGCATCCCCCAATCCACAGCTAATAGGTTTCGGTAAAGTTTTTCAAAATCTGCTTTCCTAAAATTATAACCTACTGTGTTAGGCACTGTTTTAAGTTTGGTTGAATACAATGCTGTAAACTGAATAAGAAGGGGAGGATGATGTTTATCTTCTATTACCAGTGGATCGCATTCTCTTTGAACTGTTACTTTTGAGAGATTTGTGAGAACAAGATCTAAGGTTCGGCCATTGCTATTAGGAATATTATTAATTGAAATCAAATTAAAGAGGGACATAAAATTATCAAGACTTTTACATTTAGCTGATGACGTCATTAAATCGAAATTTGAACTAGTTATTTGTCGTAGATTCAGATCCCCTATACAAAGAATTGTGCAACCCACAGGACAATTTGATTCTACAAATTCAAAAAAACTGTTTATATATGTGAAGTGGTGAATCAGGCTCTATGTAAACAGTACAAATATACACGGTAATTGAGTTCAAAACCAGTTCTAGGCTTTAGAGTCAGATTCACCTTACTTTTCGATACACTTTTGTATAAGTGTGTGTTAATGATATACTGACAAGCGGTAGAAGGTGACTCCTCACATGAAAATAAGAGAAAAATGTTTATAATGACATTTGGGTAAAAAAAGTACATAGTTTCAAAGCTAAGTCTATCCAAAATCGTGTGTAATTCAACACTCATTATTTCAAAATCGAGAAAACATGGAATGGTGGTCCACATCAAGGAAAGGAAGTCACTCATACGCCATCCAAAAAAATGGGTGCGCAAAGAATTCCCTAGAGAACGTAATTCCCAGACATGCTCCCAACGGAATTTTCATATATAAATTTAAATAAATGATTTCTATTTAATAAAATGTTATCTACTTTGTAATCATTAATTGATAATATGTTATAAGGATGAGCATAATTGTTATTCATATTTCTAATAATGCTCATCCTTATGACATATTATTATTATTATTATTATTATTATTATTATTATTATTATTATTATTATTATTATTATTATTATTATTATTATTATTATTATTATTATCATTATTATTATTATTATTATTATTATTATTATTATTATTAACCTTTATGTTAAATATACAACACATTCACCTCATATGTACTTTCACTTTTACCCAAATGTTTAAAGAGTGTTCCTTTCTATTACACGAGTTCCAACACTCCCATACTAAGTGTCTCTGTTGCAACAAGATAAACATCATTTACAAATGTATTTTAACAAAGGCAAGATAGTACTTAAATAAGTGATTTTTTATCTCCTCTACAATTAAAGCAAGATCACTTGTTAATAAGTACTATACCACGACGGTAGTTAAGATCTGAGGAGCCGCGCTATACGTGCACAACTATACTTTAAAAAATGGCAGCGTCACAGAGCGAAAACTCGGTTCTTGACAGATGGTTGTGTTTACACATCACTACAAGTTTTTGTATGACAAATGTTCGCTATAGAGACAGACTCGGAATACAGGCGTTTCGGATTCTCAAGTTAGTGTTTGCTGGACTGTGTGTGTCGTACGGAAAGAAAGAATATAAATAACACGATGTGCTGTAGGAGTGGCGGGGCGTAAAGGGTTTTCAATTCGAAAAGAGAGAGAGAGAGAGAGAAAGAAATAGTCAAAATATTTTCCTCCAACTTTTGCTGGTGGCAGTTTTGTTTGACCAACACAGCACTAGCAATGTTATTCCAACGGGTGAGTCAGCCGATAGGGTTAATGTTTGCTTCTGTGGTCCCACTGACCAATTCATTCCAAAACTTGCAGCCCAGAAAAGCTTCACTTACTCTAGCATGCGATCGAAGCGAACAAACATTTTCTCGAAATGTTGAACACCACACGCGGCAACCTGCTATCTATTACACTTGTAGCAGTACTGCAGACAGATGGGTCTCTTGTTGACGCATAGAGCAGCAGCATCCTGGCTGGGCTCTCTCTTTCTAGGACTGCTTGTGTTGTCACTTACCCGATGCAAATGCTTTGCAACGGGCTTGTTTGCTTAAGGCACATGCGAAGCTATAGAAAATAAACTAAGGTAACGATCTGGGTGACTGGTAAACTTTTGTTAACGCGTAACTGAAAGCTTTGCATGGCGGGAAATGTTGATGAAATGTGTGCTGAATTAAAACCAGTTTATTCACCCCTGTGCACAGCATAAAAAAAACTTTCTCTTTTTAATTTTCACGTTCTCTTTCTAAACAAGCAGCAGTAAAGGAAAATTTTATTCAAAACTAACAACATGCTGAAATTCAAGCTTAAGTTAGCAGAAATATGTTCTTTGTTTATATAACTGAAATTTAGAAGTTTCTCTCTGTTCTCCGTTCTCCGAAACATCCAAAGGAAATAACTACTATATAATGTAGATATATTATGTTTCATAATTACCAATGTCTTTGCCCAATTGTTATAGTTTTTCGTGAATGGATTCAAAGTTCTCTATTTTAATTGAACTGAGTTCTCTATTTTCATTTTATGATTGTTAGTGCTTTAGAAAGGCTAGAATAAAGTTAGAACTCTTAGACTGGTGTCTCTAAACTCATTTTTCCTGCACTGACAACGACGCCAAGAGAAACACACTGGAATAAAGGTAGAACTATTTATACTTAGTTAAACAATAAAATTCTATTTACTCAAAAGTAGTTATTTTTAATTTTTCCGCTGGCATTGAATATTGAACCCATACTTAAAGCCCTGAGTTAAATACTGGAGATAAGTTGAATATAATTATAATTACCATACATAATATAGCAATGACCAATAAGGGGAAGACATTTCTCGAGTAATAATATAATTTACAGTTACTGTGAATTTACTAAAAGTGGTAACAGGAAATTATGTGAATGAAGGTCACACTGTGCTAGTACATGGTTGCCATGCGGGGCAGGAGCAGTAGATATAGAGAGACTTATCCTACGAAGCAGAGGAGAAATTTGGAAGCGCGAGATGTCGCAAGTGGGAATAATGGCAGCCAAACTCAAAGCAGACGGGAGGAAACTTTCATTGCAAACTTTGCTCATTTTCCTGTTGCCAACACTAAATAAAAAGAATTGACATCGTGATGTTTAATTTACGTTCTAAAGTAATTATAATAATAAAAGAAATAAAAAAAGAGAAATATACGATTGAAATAGTTAGTGCCCTCGGTATACACACTGCAAAGATTACACTAGAATTTCCTTGTTCATACAGACACAATGAAAATTGAGCTGAATGCATACAAGGGCGCCCATGTTGTGGTTTCCAAGGGGGGGCAAGTATAAGCGACATTTCAAATATAGTTTCAAATTTTGCTGTACCTAATGTAAAAATTCTCTTGGGTTTTCGATATTCCCAGCTATAATTTCCTCTTTGGGGGAACGAGCGCCCCACCTTGCCCCCCTGATGGGCGCCCTTGAATGCATATGCCTCTTTCCATGGAAAAATCACAATATGTATCACATAAAATAACGTAAACAGTCTAGCTAAAGTGTGTGTTTGAGAGAGAGAGAGAAATAATTGTCTTAATCAATAAATACAAATATAACCCATCAAATTCTCAAAATGAGACATGTATTTTTGTTTTACTTATTTAAACTTTCTTTGTGTCAAAATACGTCACCCTTTTTATCTTTTAACCATATCATGTATGGGCTAAGATGTTTCTATTTAAAAAGTTTCAAAAGTTTCATACATGTAGCTTACGAGCAATGACACAATTTGTAACAAAACTTAAAATTGTATATTTCCGTACATGTAAAATACAAAATAAAATAAAATAAAATAAAATAAAATAAAATAAAATAAAATAAAATAAAATAAAAAAAATAAAAAATAAAAATATAATTACAAAAATACCAAAAGCACCCTTTTTATTTTTTAACCATATCATGTATGGGCTAAGATGTTTCTATTAAAAAAGTTTCAGAAGTTTCATAGTTGTAACTTACGAGCAATGACACAATTTGTAACAAAACTCAAAACTGTATATTTCCGTCCATAAAAAAAAAAAGAATTACAAAAATACAAAAAAAGTCCTCTTTATTTTTAACCATAATATAGTACGTGTTAAGATGAATGTACAAAAAAAGTTTCAAAAGTTTCATAGTTGTAACTTTTGAGCAACGGCACAATTTGTAAAAGCCCTAAAATTTGATTTTATGCCCATTAATGTTTGATAGTGTAACGTTTTGCAAGGTTACTTAAAATCCAATGAAAGAACAAAAATTAAGCTTTCATTTCACATCTGATGATCCCAATAACTTCAAAAATAAGGAAGTTATGGTAATTTTAGTTCCATGATGCTGAGTACCGGAAAGCGAAATTCAAGCAAAATTCACATTTTTCAAAAATTTCTCCCCGGCCCATTTCTCATCCAAAAAAATAGGAAAAAATTAATTTAGCATAAATTCATTGGTATCAATGTATGAAAAAATTTTGAAGAGAATCTGAGACCTTGAAGCACGGTTATGTTTTAAAATTAGGTGATTTGACATGGAATGACCCAGATGGAATGAAGAAAATCTTTTGTCAAAATGCTCGAATTCGGGGTTGAATCCCGGACTTCCAGGTAGAAGTGCAAAAACTAACCACTCACTCATGGTTGTTGTGCAGTTGTACTTAACTTGAATATATTCTCTCTCTCTATGGCTTATGGAATCCGAAGGTTCAATGCCGCGTTCACAAAAGCTCTCCACTGACTTCTATTCTTAACCAACTGGATCCAGTTTTTACTTTGTATTCCTTTTCCTGCGAGATCCATTTTAATATTGTCCTCCCATCTGCCCCTATGTTTTCGTAATGGATGCTTTCCGATTGGATTTCCAGTTAAAAGTTTGAAAGCGTTCCTACCTTCTTCCATTCTGGCTGCATGACTTGCCCACCTGAGCCTCCTAGACTTGAATACCGTAACGATATTTAGTAAACCGTATAAATTATGCAGTTCTTCGTTATGAAGTTTCCTCCATTCTCGTTCCTCTTGTATCCGAATATTCGTCTCAGGATTTCATTTTCAAATACTTTCAGTCTGAGTTCTTCTCTCATCGCAAGCGACCATGTTTCACAACCATACAGAACAACAGGCATGATTATCGTTTAATATATTTTAAGCTTTAAATTCTTCGACAGAATTCGTGACGACAAAATATTTTGAACTGAATAATAACATGAATTTCCTGATTTCAGTCGAAATTTCATTTCTTTGTGGATGTGATTTTGGTCTGGTAATATTGATCCTAGATGTTTGAAAGTATCCACTTTGTCGAAAGTATTATTTGATATTTTAACGCATCCACCATTTGCCGTATTACGATCCCGGTGTACTTCCATGTATTTAGTTTTCTCTGCATTTACTTCTAAACCAATATCGCTGCAAGCGTTTAGTAAGGTCTATGCATTTCCTTTATTGTTCTCCTATAATCCCATATTAAATTTACATCATCAGCATACGCCATAACCTGGTGAATACCATTCAGCTATAGGGCCTGGTTGCTATCTTTAATTTTCCTTATAGCGTACTCCGAAACAATGCTGATTAATAATGGCGATAACGCATCTCCTTGTTTCAGACCATTCTCGACGTTGAAGCTCATGGACAAGAGTTTTTCTACTCGGACTTTACTCTGTGATTCATTTAAACACATTTTAATTAATCTAACTAGCTTTTTCGGTATTCCGAATTCTGTAAGAATTGTGCAATACTTCCCTTCTATCCGATTGTAAATCTTTTAAAATCAATAAACAGCTGACGTACTGGGTAATATATTCCTATTTCTTTTCGAGTATTTATTGAATAGTAAATATCTGGTCGATAGTTGATCGATTTTCCTAAATCCACACTGATAATCTCAAATAATTTTATCTGCGTATGGAATCAATCTTGTTAATATAATGTTAAGAGAAATACCTTGCTAATTATTACAATAAGTTTTGTCGCCTTTCTTGTGAATTGAAACAGTGATTCTTTCCACTCTTCTTAAATGTATTCCATATATATATATATATATATATATATATATATATATATATATATATATATATATATATATATATATATATATATATATATATAAAATTTGAATTCCTGTCGTTAAATATTCAGAAACCTTCAGGACTGGGTAAACTATGATGGTGGTTATAAGCCTAGGAAACCACACGATCAGATGAATGGTCTATTACGCATATGATCCATAAACAGAAAATTCGGTACTTGCCCGATTCTAAACAAGCTTAAGGAACAGTTAGTGCATTATAGAATTCGGAGTTTGCAGATCCGAAGCACCTGATAGGTGGTAACCGATTATTATGTATGTGATCAATGAATGGAAAATTTGTTCGAAATATCCATACAATGTATATGAAAGTTAAAACTTAAAAGTTTCAAGAGTGTGCAGAACCACGATATTTTGAAGTAAAAATAATACATACAATTTTGCTAGTTATTTGTGTATCATTTTTTGAAAATAAAAGTACTTACTTTTGTGTATAAGAGGTTAAAAAATTATTACATCTATTGGTTAATCCTTAGGAATTCATAATGTAAATACGTTAAGAATTAAAAAAAAACAAAATCTTTTCGAAATTTATGGTTTATTTTACAGTAGGTTTTATATTATTACCTACATCAGCCACTAATTAAATGAGTTTTTGTGCTGTAGAGAAGTGAAACAAAGTCTGCTTTATCAATTTAAAGCAAAATTTTTTAAAAAAGACCAAAATTTCCCAAGCAAAAAAACGAAGCAGAAAAAACCGAGCTTTTTTTCAAAAAAAGCCGTTTTTTTCCGAGCCCTTACATCTCTAGTGAATCCGGACAGTAGGTTGAGGATTCCGGACACTGAACTTTGAAGGAAGATATATATACATTATAGTTACATTTTAACTTACTATCTTGCTACAGTAACATTCTAACATGATAAGTACAGAATATAAATACAAATACATGACAAATACATACAAATTACTAACAAAGCAATTCCTATACTAATTACGGTTGAAATTGAAATGCACAATAGTGTAACTGCCACTATAGCGTTTAATCATTAAACATAGTAATCACATTTGTTACCATTACAACTACATTGTATTACTATTTTTTTGCTAGTAAGAACTAGATTATTAGTAAAATGTATAATATGTGTGCACTAAGACTAGCATTTATTTTTTTGTTTGCAAATAAAACCCATGGAGCGCCCATGTTGTGGTTTCCAAGGGGGGCAAGCATAAGCGGCATTTCAAATATAGTTTCAAATTTTATGTAACTATTCTAAAAATTCTATTGGGTTTTCAATATTCCGAAGTACAATTTCCTCTAGGGGGCGAGCGCCCCACCTTGTTCCCCCTGATGGCCGCCCTTGAATACTACTATGGATAATTATAAGTAAATCGGCGTTTAAATGCCCAAAGTCAATGTAGTTGAGTGTATCATGTCAACACAATACAAAATAAGTGTTTATATATTTTTAATCACATTCAGTTGCAAAATGAAATATTTGTAACGTGAAAGTACATGTATTTTGTATATGTTTACATGGCGGCATCTATTGAAAACATCTGAAACAACACTTTCTTCTCTTAAGCTAAGGAAAGTAATATGCTGTAGTTTTGTGCAAAAACTGTACGTGATAGAAACAAACAGTCTTCATTTTCGGAATGAGCATGTCAAAATTATTAAGAAACAGCTATTACATTTGAGACAATCGAACCCATGCTGACCAGTGTAATAAAAGGGAGTGGTGACTGACTCATCGTTGCTCAGGGTCATACCACTTCTGTACATGCAGAAAGTGGAAGTTTGGAAAGAATACTCATTGGCCTCAAAAGAAAGGGAAAATGAATGATTTGTGGAAACATGTATCCTAAGCGGAAAAAAAAGAAAAATTCAATTTTTGATTTTGGTCAAGAATAGTGTATCTCAGGAATTCTTGAAGTTAGGAAATTAAACTCTGCATACAAACTTACCACAAAAGAAGAACTGGACACATTTCTCAGCGTCTCCGAAAACTCCACCTCTAAGAGGTGTCATTCATGAAGGAATTGAGTAATTAATTAATTTTAATCAATTGTATACTAATATACTTATAGAAAAAAGTGATACTCTTACCTTGGAGTAATAATAATAATAATAATAATAATAATAATAATAATAATAATAATAATAATAATAATAATAAAACACAATGTAACTGATACCATATGTATATTTTTAAGTACTAAATATACCTATATTAAGTATTTGAGTAATAAATTTTATTTTTTCGAAAAATGGGTCTAAAATATTAAAATCACTGTAATAAATTGTAAAATATAGGCTAGGACTAAGGGGCGCCAAAAAGTAATTTTGCCTGGGTGAAAATTTTGCTTTGGTCCCCCCTGATCCTGAGAACCCCATATAAGAAAATTTGAAGTCTTTTCATTTCAATAGTATTTCAAAGACTCAATAGGCGGTTACAACACCCACCCTTCTCCGTTCAATACACCTCTAGCTTTCACAACAACAGATCAAGTGTTTAAATGTGTAGTGTTCGCTTATATATTCTTTTATATGGTGGAAGCTATTTTTACAACGAAAGCATGAAGACCTACTAAGAAATTGGGACAACCGTCTTGCAATCTTGTAACATCTAAAAAATGCAATCATTACATCCTATAAAAGGCTTTCAACAAGAAGTCGTCGTAATGATAGAATCCCTCTCTTGAGGAAAACTCATTCTGTTCGCTGTATCCCCATTCCATCAGCACCACTACTTTCCCGTTGGGCTTGTTTTTCACAAGCAATATAAAACATCTTCTGTAATAGAACTTTTATTTCCTTCTGATTTGACCGGGCATCGAACCGTGAGTATTGGTTTCAGTCGTTCAGTCATGAAGCTCTTCGTGGAGAATGTCGTCGCGCCCTCTTAAGAATGTTTCAGGGAGACACTGAAAAGATGAAAAGAGGTCGATGAGATGAAAAGAAGGATACTCAGAGAGGAAGGGGTCCTCTAGCATGGACCAACCAAGGAACCCTGTTCTCCCACCCCTTTCCCTCGAACAACCACCGTTGCTGCCTTTTTCGTATGCATGCAGGCGGTAAATCACCTCAATCTCATTTCCCGACCAGTACAGATTCCTTTTATGGTTTAATAATACAACGTTGAGAGAGGAACGAATACCTTTCAGTTCAGTGGAGCAGAGGAGCGCTATTTCCGACGTAGAAATTACGTTTCTTATCACTTCTTGTTTGGGTGCTAATTCAATTTTATGCCTCTTTAACGACCCGATGTAGCTGTGATTGGGAATTGTTTTCGTGTTTTATTTTGTGCTTAAAAAAAAAAAAAAACAACTTTGGAGACATACAATTGTAGCTACCCATTTTCATTTCTTATCTTTCCTCCCTTCTCTTACTTTTCCCCTTCCTCTTTCTCTTTCCACACATACACTTCAATCTCTCTGTCTCTATTCTTTGGGTCATACGAAAAGAAGCGTAATTGTTATTGTTTGGAAGCTATAGAACAATTTTTCTGTCTTTTACCTTTAATTTTAATATTTGTTTGCGTGTGTGTTGTGTTGTCGTATGCATGTGTAACATGAATTGATTTACTTTATAAAAGTAGGAAGGAGCATCATTGAAATTGTCGCTTCAATACGTATTGAAAGTTATAAACATTCTTTGTAGACATTTCTAAAATGACAAATGCATTATTAGATTTCCGATCTATTCTATGCATAAGTGTCGGAAGTCTTATACAACGGATATGTCCGGCCGTCTGTCGACAGGTATTAGAGCAAAAACGGTAAGATACATCGAGATGCGTTTATTATTATTATTATTATTATTATTATTATTATTATTATTATTATTATTATTATTATTATTATTATTATTATTTAGTGTCCCATGAATAGGTTTGACCTTAGTTAACCGTTTACTGTCAAATCGGGAGTGGTTAAAATTAGCAACTTCCTCTTTCAAAGTTGATCGTCATAAAACAGAAACGGTAATAGATGCTGACAAACGCTTTTTCCACTCGACTCAGCGTCTCAAGAGAGCACGCCATTACTAGAGTACGTTTGTTTTATCTTGGCACGCTTCCCGCCAGTGCACTTAGTTCGCTTTTAAAGCACTATCTGCTAGTACTCACGTGAACGTTTTAATCCAATAGTCATCTTATTGGCTTTGTCGTGTAGGTGACATTAGTTGTCAGCCAGCCCATCATATGAGGTCATTGCTATTTGGCGGGTATTTGAAGTGCTTAGTTGCCACACGCAAACAAGTGCGTTACAGTGACTTGTGAGTGGTGTGATGTTTTGTTGTGTTTCCTTGCGTCTTGTAACTCGCAACTTAACTGCGGCGTGGCAAGAACGCGTTGCAGACAGATCCATCCTTTAGGCGGGAAGCGTGCCAAGATAAAACAAACGTACTCTAAGAGCAACACTACGGAACCCGGAATTGATTGAAACTTATCAGTACTTGCGGTTTCAGTGTTGATTTATATACATCAAAAATGGTGAGATATATCGAGAAGTTTGTTTCTCAATCGATTCATCTTCCGAAGAATAAGGTTTATTTTCTCCTTTAATTCTGTATTCAAACTAACAATTTACGGTTAAATCATTTATCGCCATAGAACAAATATTGTAATATATTGTGACAAACGGTTTTCTGCAATCGATTTAAGGTTTCAAAAGAACATATCGAATCAACTAGCAATGTTCTATCGAAACCAGGAGTGGTTGGAATTGACCTGTACTTCTGATTTCAACATTGATTTCCATACAACAAAAAGGGTAAGAAGATATAACGAAAAGCGGTTTCCTGCATTCAAGTCAACATCTCAAGAATATGTCCTGTCTTCTCCTTTAACCTTCTGTTCAGTCCGTAAGTGATTCGAGTTGACGATGTCCGGTTTTAATGTTAATCTTCATACAAAAACAGTAAGGGATAGCGAGTGATGGCTTTTTGATATGGATACAGCATCCGAGGAGCAGGTTCTACCTTCCATGTTATTACTCTATTACAACCACCCTATTATAAATACATTTCTTCTAGTTTAAGGTTGAATTCGCATAGTTTGAAAGTCTATCGCAGTTTCATTCTGTGAACCGAAACTCACTTGCTAATATAAAAACCTGTTTTAGTTTGAATTCTTCATGTTGAAATGTATGCAGTTACTAAACATTTGGTATTTGACGCCTTAATTTCAACATACATCTAGAAAAAAAATATGTTATAATCTGTTCGTTTTGATAAGTAAACGTCTTTTTGATTTGTAATGGAAACCGAGATAACGTTATCGCCTTATCCAGCTGTAGAAACGGAAACGCATCTGTCTCACACAATATTGACTTCAAACAACGCATGACAGGAATTTAATATTTTGCACTATACCGCGTACGGGAATCTTATTTGTTGCCTGTCTATTCGCCGAAAATCTGTTCTTGAGCTGTCACAAGTTTTCCTATCACTAGCACAGTCATTGGTTTGCCTATCACAGGGCAGTGCCGTGGAAAATTAGCGCCCGGGGCGAGAGTATACGGCGGCGCCCCCATACATATATTCCAAGCAATTTTTCCTATCTTTTCCTTTTTTCTCACGAATTATTCGCTCCCTTACTTCGGCACCCGGGGCCGTCACCCCACTCGCCCCCCACGGTACGGCCCTGGCCTATCATGTAAAAGACAGACTTACTCTAAGGTTCAAAGATATTTTCAACCCTTGACCTTATAAGCCACTAGGTTTTATTGTATACAGGCTCACTCATCTAATATTGTGACCTCAAATATTTTCAGAATGGAACAAAAATTGGAATACCTACTTACAGAAGAACGTACTTAAATAAAGGACTCACAAAACGAAAAAGGCTTACAATGCAGAATATGTTACTCCAGGTTTTCCATATATATATATTGTTCGTTTCTACATTAACTGGGGTCACAGTGTTAAATGAGCACCATGCATAGTAAGATGTACAAAATATTACTGAGTAAAGTAGCTAATAATTTCCAGGCAGTATTCGTTATTTCTCAGTTCGTTTCTTAAGACTATGAAGTCATTGATTAAAAGACATTATCTTCGAGAATGGGGAATATATCAACAGGGGAATATATCAACAACACAAACAATTTCAGTAAGAAATATTTTCTAAATAATTACACACACACACACACACAAAACATAATGGTAACCGCCACTTCCGGTAAAATTGAGTAATTACATGGAATGGGCTGGTATCGAACTACAGAAAAGTTTTTTTTTTTTTTTTTAACTTTCGGAAATGTAACTACAGACGTTAGGGAAAGCTTTTTTGAGATGTGTCGTTGTATTCAATTGCATGGGAGTGGCTAATCCGCTTTTCCAGTTTACTCAAAAATTAGAGTAGGGCCTACTGAATATTTGCGAGCTATACTCCACATTTTCTATATACCTCTTGGTTGGATGGTGTTTTGTTTTCTTTGTTCATTAAGTTTAGCATAATTTTTCAGCAGGGATCCTATATGATACGGAGCCTACAATTTAAAGTGATATCCGAACCACTGTAATACGTTCAATCCTGCCTCACGGAGAATCGATTCCAGGACATCGTGCATCAAAAACGCGCGCGATAGCTACTAGATTAGAGTGTACAGCTAGTTTAGTGGGTTGATGCGCTCTGCGGACTTAAAAAACAGCATGTACAAGCAAAATTTAAGTTTACAATACGCAATACAATCCAAAGTCACTACCGTTAGCCGTGTAGAAAGTCATGTTCAAAAATGCAAATGATTTTTTAAAAATAATTAAATTAAACATTTCTACATTTTATACTAAATGTATTTTTGCCTCCTCATCATAAAAAAAGAAAAAAAAACAAGCTTTAAAATTTTGAGAACTAATTATCTGCATGCAGGCAAACTCGTTTAATGTGTGAAGATCGCTTCTGCCTCTAATGAATTGAAATTTGGCGTACAATAAAAAAAGAGATCATAAATTAAAAAAAAGAGAATAATGAAAACAAAGTTGAATAATGAATAAAAAAAGTTTGGTAAATAAGCTTAAATTTGTAATTAGAAGGACACGATGAGAGAGAGAGAGAGAAAAAAAAACAGAGAGAGGAGCAAATCTCTCTATAGACCTTCTGTTCCTGGCCATCTGTTTGAAACCCGATTAACGGTAGTTTTGTACGAACACAAACTAATTAGTTGGCGCTTGTTAGCTGATATGGGTAATCAACGAGAGGTTGCATCTCCTGACACTTGGAAGCCCGCATTGGAATAAATAATGTGGACTGATTGGCAAGGAAAGTGAAAAATAACACTATAGGATTATTAGTTAGGCGACAGTGATGTACGTTGTGTGGTGGTAGGTACAGCGATTACTCGTTGAGAGTGACATTGCTGCTACCTGCTATTATTTTCCCGTCACAGTATTGCTGCCCACCATTAGAGTTATTACTGTCATGGAATATGAGGTTCTATAATAGCGATTTAGCATTATGGAGATTGTCTGCCGGTGAATATTGTTCAAACCTAACACTGCCAGTCCATACTTCTGAATGCTTAATGGGTGGTAAAATACTAATAAACTGTTTAGAAATGCACATTATTGTACACGTACGTAAGCGTTCTAGAAACTCTGGCAACACAATTTAAGGTATACGTAAATTGAATAAAAATAAGAGGAAAAAAAGAAAAGAAAACAACTGAAATTTAGAGACTATAATACGTGTAAAAGAAGATTTTAAAAAATAAACAAGTTATACGGTACAATAAATCAATGTTTGTCAATAGATTAACAGTTTTTTTTTTTTTTTTTTTTTTAGAAAAGAATTTTATTCATTGACTAGCAGCGTTCACCCCGCTTCGCTGCGGTCACCCCGGAACGCAATAAACTTTGTTACTTAGATAATTTTTACTTTTTCGCTTTCAAGTGATATGATAAAAACCATAGAAGATTGCAGTAAATGTTAACATTATATCGCCTGTCATTTATGTTAACCCGCCCCGCTTCGCTGCGGTCACCCCGCAACGCAATAAACTTTATTACTTAGATAATTTTTACTTTTTCGCTTTCAAGTGATATGATAAAAACCATAGTAGATTGCAGTAAATGTTAACATTATATCGCCTGTCATTTATGTTAACCCGCCGAGTGACACGCTCATGCGGGTTGCATATAAATACGTTTATTTTTACCTATGATGAACTAACAAAGGATTTGTACGTTATGGACACTTGAATGGTCAATTATCTCAAGACACTGGTAATTAAAAATTAAAGTGATATGATAAAAACCATCTAGGGTCCAAATCCTAATAACCCCCCAAAAATGAAAGAAATTGGTTCAGCCGTATTAGCGTGATGAGGGAACAAAGGATTTGTGCGTTCTCTTTTATATATAAGACTAGCAGCGTTCACCCCGCTTCGCTGCGGTCACCCCGGAACGCAATAAACTTTGTTACTTAGATAATTTTTACTTTTTCGCTTTCAAGTGATATGATAAAAACCATAGAAGATTGCAGTAAATGTTAACATTATATCGCCTGTCATTTATGTTAACCCGCCCCGCTTCGCTGCGGTCACCCCCGAACGCAATAAACTTTGTTACTTAGATAATTTTTACTTTTTCGCTTTCAAGTGATATGATAAAAACCATTATAACGCCTGTCATTTATGTTAACCCGCCGAGTGACACGGTCATGCGGGTTGCATATAAATACGTTTATTTTTATACCTATGATGAACTAACAAAGGATTTGTACGTAATGGACACCTGAATGGTCAATTATCTCAAGACACTGGTAATTGAAAATTAAAGTGATATGATAAAAACCATCTAGGGTCCAAATCCTAATAACCCCCCAAAAATAAAAGAAATTGGTTCAGCCGTATTAGCGTGATGAGCGGACAAAGGATTTGTACGTTCTCTTTTATATATATAGATTTTATTTAGATTATATTTTAGAGCTGTGCGATAATCGAAATTCAATGCATTTCAAATTTAAATGCAAACTTTACATTTTATTGAAGTATTGGTATTTCAACTAAAAGATTTGGAAATGAGATGTAGTTGAGCAGACTGAGGGGTTGTAGCCTGACGAGGGTGAGGTGATTCGAATCCCTCTGCAGAGCATATCAGATTTTTAACTGCCTTTGAACTTCGTGTGTTCGTGTCCCTGTCGTATTGATTTAAATAGAAAACCATAGAGACAAATCTTCCGGTTTAAAAAATGGCTATGAACACGCCTTTGGTGCCCGGGATCCTGGCTTCGATCCCCTATGGGAGAATCTTTAAATTTCAACGCGCAATAATGACTAAAGAGAAAGCTATTATTTTTACGTTGTGCGTAATGTGGACAATCACAAATAGTAATAGTATTGTTACTATTATAGTACTGCATGGTATAGTATTATTCTGCACATTATAGTACTGTGTAGAATTCCCGCGAAAATGAAATAAAATTCAATTTCAGGTTTAACATAGCATGTTTTCGCCCTTCAGACTAAATGACATGGATAAATAATATTTTTAAAAATGTGGAATATTTGGTGAAATAAGAATATTGAAGAAACAAGAGAATCCTAAGAAAACTCACAAACACGATGCTGTCCACCACAAACTCACATAGGCTGAGATATAACCAAGAACCCTAACAGCAGAGACGAACATTTTATCGCTGAGCCACCGTGCCTTCTTGAGCCGAAGGCAGGGAACGGATTCAATGTGTGGGAGAACACCGATAAAAACATATGGGCACTATCGTTCACCAAAGAATAATAACATTATCCGAGATTGAACCAGAAATCTTTCGTACAGAAGATAAGTGTCATTGTGCTCCTAGAATGTAACGTTTTTAAAAAATCATTGGGAAATGTGTTTCAATATCATCGCTGTTACTACGTTTGAGAAAGTTCTTTAAAAATCCGTAGTTTCACATGTCAGATAATTATACGTGATAACCTTATGATATCTAAAGACCTTTAGTTTCACTGACGAACACAAATAGAAAAAAGAAAAAAGCTCATTTTTTCTTTTATTAGCAAAATAATAGACAGTGCTTCTTCTTCCATTTGGCTTCTCTTTGTTCAAAGCATAGCACTAAAACAGTGTAAAATGGATAGTGATATAGAGTTCCATCCTATTCAACTGCTGAGAACTGTAGATAAACATGTCTATGTGAAGAGGAGATCTCTTTCAGGTCGTTGGCCACGACCTTTTCAACGTTTTGACAACTACCCGTACACAATAGGACCGGAAAAGATCTTCAGCACATTTTCTGTTTCTCATTCGTCACGAGGACACATCGAATCGTTTGGTCAGCCAATTTTAAAAGGAAGTCACATTTTATACACTTCTCAAAAGTTTTTTTCACAGGAAAAGACACATTTTTCAACTAGTCTTACACTATACGTTATTTATGTATCATACTTGGATTAGTAACGGGTAAATTAATTTTAATGGTGTTTCTCCTGTTGATATACACAATTTCAATAATGCGATTTAATGTAAATAGAATGCTTTGCGATTTAATGTAAATAGAAACATAATAAGATCTTTTATCTGCTGAATATTTGTTAAGAGTCTTGATAAGTGTAAACAATATTAACAATAGTTGTAGGAATGTGCTCACAAGTTATGCTAATTCGAATCAACATTATTTTCCTCACGGAAATTACACTGAATCTCTGATAAATATGCTATCATTTTGCCGATGCTAACTATGATGACGCGTAGCGCAAGGAATGTGGTTGATATTTATTTTAGTATTATTGGTATCAAAAACAAAAGCATAATAATAGTTGTTTATCACTATTTATTTCCAATTCCAAACTATGCTATGCATTATGTGTGGGAAAAATTAATGGAATGTCCGTTCACCGTCTAGGTGCCTGTCTTCTATAGACAACTATTGAAACAAACATTATAAGAGAAAGCGATTTTCTTTTTTAAATAAATAGATTTAGTTTCCCAGGAATAGGCACGACGATAACCTGACGAAACCGTTTATTTCAACCTGAAGTGACAAAAATAGATTCTATCTGATTTTAACACTCTTCGCAAATAATAATAATAAAGGGTACGGACCACCAAACTAAATTTTCTCGCTCTCACTTCTTACATTGAGTCATATCATGTTCTAGTTTCGAATATTACAAAAAAACGTTTATTAACAATGTATATATATACAGGCGCGGATCCAAGGGGGGCTAAAGGGGATATAGCCCTCCCCCTTGACGCTCAGGTATACACTGGATAAAATGGGACTTCAATGCTGCTTTACACTGGATAAAGCTGCGAACTATGGTTTAGCCTCTCCCTTGATCATGTTCTGGATCCGCCACTATAGACATTTTGGGAAAACTTTGTATCGAAGAAAACTCACCCCACGAGCAAACTATTCTTTGTGATTTTTTAAAAATGAAAATTGATTTTTATCATATTGTAAATGTATTAAGAAAAGGTGAACAAACTTGCTTGAGTCGTTTCTTGAGAAAATCGTCGGAAAATCTCACCCCCAAGTGTTATTATTAACCACTTTTAGATTTTTAAACGAATAAAAGGTTCAGGTCCCCATACTAACCTTCCTCGCTCCGATGTCTTCCTGTTTCGCCTATTCCTGTTCCGCCTACTAGCCTCTCAGCAATATTTATCAAGATTTCTACTTTATCAAGATTGTAGACAAAACAGGAATTCCTGTTTTGCCTATTCTTGTTTCGCCTACTGTTAAGATGAAGGTATATTTTTGAATTTCGGGTTTTATTTTGGGAATTTTATTTTTAATGTGAATTTAGGTAAGTCTATTTTATAAAATAATTTAATATTAACGAAAATGCATCAATAGTCGCGATTTAAACATCTATAATACAAACAACAAAGGGGTTAAGTAGATGTACGTACTGTCACTTTTAAGACAATCGCCCTTACTAGTCGAAATAAATACTTCGCTCTGATTTTAGTTTCATTGAGAAGAGAACATATCAGAATATCAGAATATGTGTACCTTTGAATCAAAACTTTTAATGAGCCAGTGGGAATATAATGTTTGTATTAATCCTGTGTTGAACTTTGTGTGTGTCATATAATTAAAATAGAATATAATAGAATATTTTCTATTGTCATTAAACAAGGAATATTGTATTAGACAGCGTCAATAACATACAAAAATCAGATTGTAATATTTTACATTTTTTCTTCAAATGTGTTAATACTATAAATAACATTATTTACAAGAAGTACTTTACACTGGTTTTCGACATCGACATGACACATCCTTCGAATATATATTGGTAATATATTATACAGTTTCATGCCAGTATAGTTATAGCTTCTGTGGATTGTATTTAGCCTAACATATGGGGTAATTAAATCATCTTTACGTCTTATATTATATGAGTGAACATTATTGCTGTAACTAATACCATCCTGATTTTCTCTAACGTGTATAAGGCGTCTAAAAATCTACAATGAAGGAACTGTCATGATCTGCATTTCCTTAGAGAATAGTCTATATAATGCTGTATCTGGCAAACCTTTTATTGCTGTTACATTTTTCTTCTGCATTTGGAAGACAATTTGAGCACCCTATGCATTACCTCACAATAGTATGCCGTAGTGTAAATGACAATGAAAGAAAGCATAATATGCTGTAAGAAGCACAGTTTCAGTAACTGTTAGTCTTAGTTTGAGCATTAAAGACAATATTGTAGATAGTCTTTTACATAAATTTTCAATATTACATTCCAGTTTAACTTTGGATCTAGACAGAATCCCAGAAGCTTTACAGAATGGCATGCATCTACATCAGTCACGTGATTACCAAGATAAAAATGAATGGTTTCTGTCTTAGATTCATTGAGATAAAGTTTGTTACACCTTAACCATGTTCATGGCGTTTCTAAAATTTCATTATTTTTAATTTTAACTCCAATTAAGGTCTTATCTGTACTTAGAAGTGCAGTGACATCAGCATATAAAACAGATTTACAAGGTAGAAAACTTGGGAAGTCATTTACACAGATAAGAAAAAGTAAAGGTCCTAGAACACTTCCTTGAGGCACCCCTGATGTTACATTAAAAAAAAAAGACCTTTCGTTTGCAATACAGACAGCCTGTCATCTATTACTAAGACAGGACTTCAATAATGACGACTCAATTCCCTGATACAATGATATATAACTATGAAACCAATAAATTATGTGATGTATCGAAAGTTTTACTTAGATCTAGCAGTGTTGCACACGTATATAAATGACTTTCAAAATTGTCTAATATGTGTGTGTTACTATATTTTCCACAGCCTTAGTCATGGAAAACCCCGGTCTGAATCCAAATTGCGAAGTGTGGATCAGTTTATTCGCTTCTAGATAGTCTATTAATAGATTTTTAATACATTATTCAAAAACTTTGGACATAATTGGCACTAAGGATATAGGACGATTGTTATTAGGTTTACTTTTATCGCTTATCTTATGTATGCCGACAGTAGTGTCAATTTAAGGAAGTTAGGGTAGATTCCCTGTAAAAGCATGCAGTTAAATAGGTGAACTAAAAGTTCAATTATAACATCAATTACTCTTTTTTTTAACAAGTTGTTAGAAAATCCATAGAAATACTCAGTTTGGAGGTTTCAGTTTATTAACGTCCGATAAAACTGTTCTGGTGTTAATTGCAGACCATGAAAAAATTGACTCAATGTTAATTACATTTTGATGTGCTAATAAACTTCTAAAGTCAAAAGTTTGATTTTCGGAGAAACAATTTTCATCTTTTGATTTATCATTTAATTCTGTTGCACTATTCACAAAATATTTGTTGAACTCGTTTACGGATGTTAGTATGGGGTCTCAAACAGCTCGTTTCTCAATATCTTTATTTATTAATTATAGACCACGCTGATGCACATTCTTTGAATTATTTATCAAGTTTTCATGTGCAGTAATTTTTGCTGCTTATCTCTCTTTCTATATATCTTTTTTTAGCAGTTTTATATTTCTCTTTATCAGTCGGTAATCCTGTAGTGTTGGCAATATCATACAACATAATTAGCCTATTCCGTTGTAATTTAAGTTGTGGCGTGTACCAATTGAAAACCGTTTCAAAACATTTACTTCCTTATGGTAGTTCTCTTAACCTTTTCCGGACAGCATTCATTCAGATATGTAACCAAGATACGCTTAAAAGCTTAGAATTGTGGAAGCTCAGAAATTTCCTAGGCTTTTTCCTGGGCTCATGTCACACATCTTTTAAAATTATAAGTAGAATTTTCTTCTGAGTGTTTTGTGAGAATATTTTTGTAACAAGTGTCTTTATCCTCACAGATATGTCGAACTTTGTTAACACTAAGCGTGGAGGCAAACTGTTTGAATATAGCAGGCGTAATGGTGAAAAGACTTACATGAAATGTACACTCGGATGCAAAGCCATTGTTGTTCTTCTTGGAGATAAGCTCATAAAATCGTCAGGTATACATTCGCGCGAGCCACAAAGAACGCCAATTGAAGCCAGACGTTTAGTGGATAAAATGACGAACAGGGTAATCAAGGATCTAGTTTAGCTACTTCCAATGGTTTACAGACTCGCCCATTTCTTTATTGTAAGACACAACACAGTGGCGTTGTTTTCTTTACTTCGGGGGGGGGGGAAGGGGTATTGCTATCGTAGTGCAAGTCTCAGACGTTCGTAGTCTAATAAGCACAGAGTTGGATTGTCAGATTTCACCAATGAACAGTGGAATAGCCAAGTGGAAGAGTGAAGAAAATTTCATAGTCACCCTACTCACCCATTTATTTTTACTGTATTGTATGAAAATAAATGTGACAAAATGGGCAAGAGCGACTAACAGTGTTGAGGGATGACATTCAAATGCGAATAGAGAATTGTCTCATGATCATTATTTACATTGTTGGAGTTATTGAAGCAAGGACAGAAGGAGAATGAAAATCTATTGTTATTGTTGGAGATAGGGAACCGGGCAAAAGTGCAGAAATTGAAGTACAAACGCTTAAATCAACGAAGGAGAGATTAAAATCTAGAGCTATGGGTTTAATGGATTATATTGATACTGTATCCTATTGCGTACATTTGGAAAGCTGGGTATGAGCGTACGACAGAAAAAAAGTACAGATAAATGAGCACGTACAATAACATATCTCTTCTCTAATTTCCATTTCTTTTAATCCTGGTCACTTAGTTTTGTTTCATGCTGAAAAATGTTTACTTCCTTTTGGTGACTTGCATTAAATCAATATTCTGAAATCATATAAAACTAAAACCGCCAAGAAAAATCACGAACTCAAAAAAAATTCTCTTTGACCTAACAGTAGGCGAAACAGGAATAGGCAAAACAGGAATTCATTTTTCGCCTACAATCCTGATAACTTAAAATATTGATAAATATTGCTGGGAGGCTAGTAGGGGAAACAGGAATAGGCAAAACAGGAAAGAAACCTCGCTTCAATTCCTTGAACTAAATCATGCTATGCTGCAATTGTTAATGAAATATTTCCTCGTGAAATGCGACCAAAATTATGAGGTGTTTTGGAAACGAAAAATCCCCAAGAAATGAAATATCCCCCAAAGTAAACTATCAATTGCAGATTTTTTATAAGAAATAATGTATGCCATATTCTAGAGTTATGAATGAAATATGTGTTTATAAGGTGACAAACAACAAAATCGCATGAATCGTACTTTGCAAAACTGACAACTGTGAAAATAAAGAGAAGCTCACCCCCAAGAATAAACTACCTTTTGTGGATATTTTCATGCAAGAAATGAATATTTTGACGTCTTTCCATCTTTTTATTCTTCCGTTTGTTCATCTCTAGGTATATATATTCACCAACAGGTCATACCGTGTAACATATCCAGATCGAATTTTGAACTTAAGATTTTCTAGAGGATTTTTCGACCTTTTCCCTATTTAAAATTAATTGTACAGTCAGCGGAAAACTATCCACCTCCCTGACTGTAATAACTACATTAGGTCTGGCCCAGTACCTTTGATGCTATCGCAAACGTTTGGACAGATGGAACCCAATTTGCACCTAGAATCTCAACCAGCAGCAACAATTTGATACGCCTTTGGAGCACTGAAGCAGAATTATGTTGTGGAATTGATGCACAATATATATATATATATATATATATATATATATATATATATATATATATATATATATATATATATATATATATATATTGTGTAGTTTATTTCATTACATCAAATTCTCACACATTGTAATTATTAGTTTTTTTTTTTTAAAGTTATAATAATGGTGTATTTACTAAAATCTTGAAGGTATACAGGCGACGACAAGGAACAACAAATTAAAACTGATTGATACAAATAGATTTGGGGATCATTCCAACTATTTGAAAATTAACAATTCTATAAGGATTTTTTTTTACATTTTTTTCCCACTATAATCACTTTATTCTGCACACATTGTTTCCAGAAATCTAAAGTCATTAAATACACAATAATATTTTGTTTTTCGAGAGTTTGGTGAGAGGAGAATGATTACAAAAGGAAAATTTCGTCCAAAGCTTTTCCCGGAGGGAGAGTTCCTAGTATCGCTGCTACGTTCCCTCTTTGCACAGCCATACTTATCCTTTGTATAAGGTAGGATGAAGCTCGGGTGTCTCCTGTATTAATAGCTATACGGTGTCCAACTTCATTAATGAAGTTTAGACCTTCCTGACCCCAGGACCCACAAGTTTCAATGGCTATGGTGACGAAGTGGTATTTGTCCAACAGGTTGCTATACTTTCGTCTCTTTTCATATTCTCTGCGAGTTGCAACCGTCCCAGCTTTTGTCGAAGATGAAGGAAGATTAGAGGGGGCTAGGGTATCGGTACAAGTGAAATCCCATATTAAAGCCTTCCCTCGTTTCCAAGGCACCAAAGACATTCCATCAGGTCTCTTGCCATCAGAGCGACTACACCCCATTGGCTCTCTCACGGAAGGCGTTCCAGAGGATATGAGGGCTCTCATAATGAGATCGTTAACAGTGGAGTGTCGAGAGTATCTGCCAGCACTGTGAACACATGATAGGCCATGTATACCTTTCTTACCCACTAAACTTCCGCAAGCAGGGCACTGGTGTTGTTCACAGACATCTGCTCCCAAACGTAACGCACAAGCGATTCGGAAACTTTCGTCGGGAAGATGCAGCCCTAGGGAAGAAGATGGGATAGCTTGTAACCAGGCACCTGCTTCAGGGGAAGAAGTGGCAAGAAGACGTGCCTTATCTTCAGGATTGGTGGAGGACTGAAGAATAGAAGATAATCTGGAGTCTATAAGAGGAGCGTCCCATGAAGTTTGAAAACTTCTCTTATCGAAATCAGGTAGATCGAGTCCGCCGCACGATATCCACTGGGAGATACAATCATTTATCTCAGCTTCTGAATCCTGATGAATATCCTTGCGAAGAAGAGAAGTGATCAAAGGCATAGAGCTATACATGGATGAAAGGAAAGATGGAGTAGCCAAGTCAAGGGCTCGACGAATTCCTAGACCTCCGTGATCCACAGGGAGAGATGCTTGTAGCCATGAGTTATCTGTGAGAGAGCAGTTGAGAAGAGATTCTAGGCCAAGTCGGATGGATTCATCATATTGTTCCAAAAGATCTGTCTCATGCCAGGATGGAGAACTACGAAGGAAATATAGCAGTCTTGGAATGGCTAATGAGGCCCGTAGGAGATAAAAAGCTGAGTGGGTAGATAACTTTGATAGGCGAGTGAAGAAGAGATCTAATTTAGATATCTTGTCCAATAACAAAATGCGTCGAGTATCAGTGTGTAGCGCTGCACCTAAAAGGGAGGCTCTGTCGGATAATATAAGTTGAATTCCAGGTGCAACTTCGTTGAAAAGGGAGTAAAGGATGTTGGCCTGTTCGTTTGAGACTCCCAGGAAACCGACTTCACATTTGCAGAAATTGAGTTGTAATCCAATGTCACGAGATTGAGTACGAATCTTGGACAAAGCTTCGAGGACATCTTCCTTGTCTCCAGCTATAGTCCCATCGTCGAGGTACCAAATGTTTAACTCGGTATTGATATTTCTGACAATAGATTGAAGTGTTAGCGCAAATAAAGCAGGTCCTAGGGGGTCGCCTTGTTGAACACCTCGCTGGGAGAGTATGATATCTTCACCAAAAAATAGATGACTCGGCTGTGAGTAACACTGATGTATGAAAGTGTATATATAAGGGAAGTGCGTTTTTACGGCTGTAAGCATAGAGTCTCTGTTGATCTCGTTGAACGCATTCCGGAAATCTAGTTTCAAGAAAATTTTCTCTTGTTTGTGGGGATGAGAATAATACAGTCGGGCGACATGGGCTGTAACTTCTGAGCCATGAGGAACGCACACTCCCAACTGATGTGGTGACAAGAAAGTAGTTAACGGTTCCCTAATTCTTTGGCATACTATCTTGGCTGAAAGCCGTCTCCAAACGTTACCGACAGCGATGGGGCGTATATCACCACCTTTCTTCCTTAACGCTATAAGCGACGCTCCGAAAAATAGTGGTCTAATTTCTGTAGGTACGTTTCCAGTGAGGATTATGTGAAGAAAATCACTAATAGTGCTTAACAGACGGTCTCTAGAATCGATATCCTGGCACAGCAAAAGATCCTTGAGAATGGAAGGGCGTAAACTATCCATACCTCCTGCAGAGCCGGAAGAGAAGGATCGAAGAGCTTTCTGTACTTCTTTGACAGAAACTCTAGGGACGGCTGGAGCGTTGTCAATGAGTGCAGGGGGTGTGAAAGTATGACTGTGTGTAGGGTGTTTGTTGCGTAATGCATCTAGCACTGTAGCTTCTGGAGGCACCAAAGTGTCATCAGAGATGAGGAGTCTGACTGCTCCATGGACATCGCCATCGGAAAGTTTGTTCTCGATAGCCTTGATGTTGAAGGAGATTGGGTCTGTCACTCGGCGAGGTTTGGAGGGTCGTTGGTGGCGATCAAGAAGGGCATCGCAGCGAGAATTAGTCCAACTTGTGATTCTTTGTTTCACCCATGTAGTGAGATTGGACACTTTGTTCGTTCTTGTTGGTAAACAAAGAGTTACGTAAGGGAAGAAGAAGAGCTCCTTCCACGATTGCAAGTTATTAGTAGATATAATATTCTGCAGAACGTCACAGAGGGAGTCAGCCAACGCTGGTCTAGCTCCTCGAGGAACTCTACGAAGAATAGGAGTTATGGACTTGAGTTTTACGAGGAGGGTATTGCATGCTTCAATTGACATCTCGTTGGAGTTAAAAATACAGTTGCTCAAGGTAGTATGTGAAGTAGATTTGTGTGCAGAAGGTGAAAGCATGGTAGTGACGTTGGACGATGAGGGTTTGGCTTTGGTACTTTAACCTCTATTGTTTGGAGCGTGTTGTCGAATGAGCGTTATATCAATAACATTATAATTCTTTGTGTTCATAATGTATTATTTTTCTACATTCTGTATGTGAGAATAGAAAAAAAATGACCATACTGTTTACATGAGTAAGAAAATAGTTGAGATTAACTGAAAATATCAAATCTGGAACGATTGAAGGAACAAGTTTGTAAATATTTATCTCTGTTCATGGACATACTCCAATTTCCCGTTCATCCCATTATTCGAACATCCCTTTCCTTTTCCACAGGAAGAGCCCCTTCGTGGCTAAGCGGTTAGCGTACTCGCGTTTGGCGTGGGAGGCACGGATTCGATTCCTGGCAAGAGCTCATGTGGTTCGGATTCCACGTTGATCAATTGGTCAAGTCTTATATAGCTTAGCTGCTGAAAGTGACCTTAAATTGAATTCAAATTCAAAATATCTCCATAAATCTTGCAGCAACATAATGGTGAAGAAAAATACATTTCTAATACGTAGCAATGTTTGTAAACTTTAAAAATTATTTTAAGAAGATGAATTGCTACATCTTTGATTCATAGATTCATAGATTCATCTTTGATTCACGAAAACAAGTAATGATCTTTGGCGAAAATAGCTCCAAAGACGAGTATTTTAATCTCAAGTATAAAAATATGTACTCCGACTCATCAGTGTTATCATTAAATAAAATAAAATAAAATAAAATAAAATAAAATAAAATAAAATAAAATAAACCTATTTTTGCAATACCTTTGTAAAGAATATTCCGAAGGGAATATATTCCGAGTTAATATAACATTTTTCTCATGTCTAGAAAGAATAACATAAAAACGTAGAATATAATAGGGAATTAAACAAACTAATCATCAAAGAATCTGGTCAGGGAGAGAGAATGATATGAAAACTACTAAAGTGAACGACCATCAATCCAGTTATATATATGGTATTATCTTGCACAATTCGGTATTGAGATTAAGCCAAGCTAAATTCTGCAACACAACCCAAAGGTTCGAATCCCAGACGCGATTCCTGATATCACCGTTGTGTTCAAGGGACTAAAACCTTTACCACACCACCACCCTCGTACGACAACTCCAGGGTTAACACGTTCGCTGCGGCAGTGTAAAACTGAGTTAGTGCTTAGTGCTATACGAGTCACCGTGTGTCTCCTTGAAGATTTGTCCGTCGGTGCGTTACGAGTCAGCAGTGACTCTTGCACAGATCTTACTTTGAGCTTCTCTCCACAGATGACAAGACGGTGTTTCAAATTCGCACTTCACCCATCTGTTAACAGAATCTGTAGCTACCTTACACCAAAGCAGGACGCGTCACCGGTGACTCATGTAGCACATCGATGTTAGTAATGTTAAAAATCTGTACAAACGAAAATACCACAAACGCACAGAGGTAATACAATACATAAAACAGCACCGCACAGAAATGAAGTATGGCACGAGCCATCGGTGACTCGTAACGCAGCGAACGTGTCAATAGGCTACTAGAAGGCATGCAAGTTCAAAACTTCGGGACCTCATTTATGGGACTTTGGTCCAGGGTTCTATTTCTGACATCACTGCTCGCCACCACTCGTGTCCAAGAGCTGTATATTTAATAGACGAATAGAAAGAACCCGATCCCACAACTTCATGACTCCATTTCTGGGTCCTTGGGGTCAGGGCCCGATTTTAAAATCATCGCTGTGTTTAGGAGACCCAGATCTTTACAACGCCTCCACCCGCATCTAGCAACTTCATGCTTAACAGACGTATAGAAGCGACACTGGCCAAAATTTCAGGACCCCATTTCTGGGGCCTCACGGGATTCCGAGGTCCGATTTCCGACATCACCACTGTGCTCACGGGACCCGGACTTTTCCAACGCCATCACCCGCGTGCACCATCTCCATGTCTAACATGGTTTTCATACTGTAGAAGAATTAGCTCCATGTTCTTTTACAAGAAATATGGTTAAGTCCCCGCTAAGATTCGATTGTAGCATTTTGTAGAATCTAATCTTTGCTTTATTCTTATCTTATAATACAAAATATTTGAGGCTCGTGTTCAAATTTCATGCGTTTCTTGACACAACTGACTGATATCAATTGCTGGGTTTAAACTGGTTAAAAATTAACTTGAATGTGAATATTCATATGTATTAGGCTACTTATTTCAGATAGTGTAGTGCAAAATAAATTATCTTGGAGCTGATAAATGAATATGTTGCGACAAAGCATTCTAGCTAGTTAGAAAATACGTGTATTGCTAGGGTGGAACTTTAGCTGTCCTAAGTCAGACTATATACTTGTGGGCAAAGTTGGTAGTCTGCTTTTACCACACCAATAGAAAGCTGTTAATATCAAAGTAAATTTCATCGTAATGTATAACAAGTATAATTATCCCGTTACCTAGATAGGACTCAATCAAACTAGAGATGGCGAAAGACCTTTGATAATCATTTGTTGTAGCACATGCCTCGTCTATAGTAAATAAGGCATTCAAAAATTTGGGTTTGTTAGCAATTCACAAAGATTGCAGAAACGATTATGTTTGTTTATTTCTTTTCCTTTCTTTCTTTTTTTAGATATATGCCAGGTCGAAATTAGAAGGTAGTTACAAAATATGAAGTTCGAATTCTATCAAAAGCATCACAAAATATATAGTATAATATGTAAAAGTAGGTTTTAAACAAACCCCAGGACCATGCTAAGTATGACGCAGATTTCCAACTGCTGTATCTGTTTCTAACTGTATTTGGAGAAGATAAGATTGATTATTGATGCTACACTAAATACTAAACAATAAACTTCACTGTATTTATTTGTTGAGAATAGAAGAAAACTTTAAACGTGTCTCATTAATAAAACGTAGTACATAAGGACTCTTTGAATACAGCTAAAACAAATTTTGAGTTGAATTTCTCTATATGGTAAATGTATGCTTCTTATAACAACATTATAACTTCAAATCACTAATATATATTAGGGTGTCCCTTATTTTGGGTAATTTCGTGTTGCGATACGCACACCCGCAAATGTATTCTACGTGACCATAAACACCCTAATTCATTAGTGAAATAGCAGCTCTCTACGAGAACGTTAACCCATGCAGACTTGACGACAAAGTCATGAAACTGCGTTTCCACATTTTAATATAATTTAGAATTTCCAACCGTGATAACGGAGAAACTAAAAGACACAGAGAAACGAAACTTTGCACGAAACAACTAGAGAAAGGGCGACATCTGCCCGTTTATTGAAAAATAGTACCGGCTGAACAGTGTTGCCAACCCAAGACAAAGTTTTGTTTTTGTAAATGGAATGACCTAAATTGAATATCATCTTTGGAGGCAGCAATAAAGTTTAAAAAAAAAGAGATTGTAAAGGCAGACCAGTGTTGCAAACTGTTCGAGAAATAACGTGTAATATGTGTTGCCGCAAATAGGGAGTGAGATACTAACGTTTTGTAAACCTTAAATCAGATATTGATAAGAATTGTTTGCGTTGACTTTAAGTCTAGAAGCATCCGTTGAACAGTGTTGCCATCAACAGAAGGGATAGATTGAGTTTGGAAGAGATACAATAACTCGGAAAAGGTCACTAGTACTGTATAGTTTAAACCTATAATACAAGGCAGAAGAGCAAGAGGAGTAGCGCCATGGTTATGTGAGATTGATAACTTACTTACTGACAGATATATTCGGTATCTTGTTAAAGTAGAGAACGGGGGTTTGTAAAAGATTGCAACGCTGCACAGCAGCGGCATTTTTACTCTTGATTTCATCATGGTTATCAGCGTCCTCAAAAGCCCACGAGTACATAAACCCATGCAAATTGAATGCTGTTTTCATATTTTAACCAGGTTGTTGGAATTCTAACCCGCTGAGCAGCGTTCCCACCTTTCACAAACCTTACTTGTCAGCTTTTACAATATATCGTATATCTCAGTCAGTTATCGATCTCACATAACCATGGTTCTACTCCTCATGCTCTACCGCCTTGCATTTAGGTTTTAAAGCATACAGTACTACTGTAGTGACCTTTTCCGAGTTGTTGTATCTCTTCCAAACTCAATTTATCCCTTCCGTTGATGGCAACACTGTTCAGCGGATGCTTCTAGACTTAGAGTCAACGCAAACAACATCTTATCAATATCTGATTTAAGGTGTACAAAACGTTAGTATCTCACTCCCTATTTGCGGCAACACATATTACACGTTATTTCTCGAAACGTTTGTAACACTGATCTCCCTTTACAATCTCTTTTGTCTTTATTTTATTGTTGCTTCCAATGATAATATTCAATTTAGGTCATTCTATTTACAAAAATAAAACTTTGTCTTGGGTTGGCAGCACTGTTCATCCGGTACTATTTGTCAATAAACGGGCAGATGCCGCCCTCTCTCTAGTTGCTTCGTGCAAAGTTTAGTTTCTCTGTCTTCTTCCGTTTCTCCGTTATCATGGTTGGAAGTTCTAAATTATATTAAAATGTTGAAACGCCATTTCTTGATTTTGTCGCCAACTCGGCACGGGTTAACGTTCGGCTGCTATTTCACTAATGAATTGGGGTGTTTATGGTCACATAGAATACATTTGAGGGTGTGCGTATCGTAACACGAAATTACCCCAAAAAAATAGGGACAGCCTAATATATATATATATATATATATATATATATATATATATATATATATATATATATATATATATGTGTGTGTGTGTGTGTGTGTGTGTGTGTGTGTGTGTGTAAGTGTGTGGGTGTGTGTGTTTGTAAGTACTACATTGGGGGGAACCATCACCGGTTAAACACCAGCGCTCTGGGGAACTTTTCAAAAGTGGGGAACTTTTGGTGGTTCCCCAGAATGTTCTGACCAATTTTCCGATATCTGTGGATCATGACGAGTCGAACGGAATATATAACGTCCGGTTCCCCATTTTGTCGCACACACCAACGCAGATCTAGTGGTGTGTGAAGAAATCGTCTAAAAGTGTGTTAAAAATGAACTTGAAAATTTTCACTAACGCCATCTATGTGTGTTACTTGGTGGCGAGCAGGGGGTTGATCGGAGGTTCCCAAGTAAGTGGAGTTTATACCGGTAGATAGTCCTGAGGATGTAGGGTTTGTGCCTGTCGGAAGTGAAGGGGAGGGGAAGGATTCCTCTTATTGTAGTGTATGCAAACTAACTTAAATACAGCGGAAGTGAAGGGAAGGGAAAGGAGTTCCTCTTAATGTAGTGTATGCAAACTAACTTGAATACTGCGGTGTTGCCAAATGCATATTACTTTTAACATAAAATAGTTATTGGAAATTTAACAACAAATGTTTTACTAAGATACTAATTTTAATAAAATAGTTATGGTCTATAGAGAAGAAGTTGGTTCTTTGTATTTAACACAGCGTGTTCACTAGTGTAACTTGGTACGTCATTAATTAAATCTGGCAACAGTGGTGTGTTAGAACAGTCACGACATTTAGTCCCCAGTTTCCAGTTATCGCATTTAAAACGTGATGGAATGTTGTTGCGTGAAAGGAATATTGTTTTATAATCTCTGCTCTTCAGAACTGGTATGAAAGCATTGAAAGAAAGTGTTTCATACTATAATAACTAGGTTGGTTCTTTTAAACATATGGACTGACTGTTTAAAAGACTAGTAATATTTTAATCTAATTTACGAATAATAAATTGAATAATAATTGGAAAATTTAGTGTAACTGTCACGCTTATACCATGAGAATGGAATAAAACGTATGATGGTTACAAGTGAGTGAGAAAAAAGGTGGAATAGGAATCGGAGGAAACGAAAGAATGTCAAGAGAACATGAACTCACTGTAAGGAAGATGTTATTTACTATGAGCGTTGGAATAATGTCCACGTGGTCCCGGGTTCAATTCCTGGATGGAGCATTCCAATTATAGGCGTCCACCCATCGTCGTGAGTCAAACTGGAGAGTCATTTGAATAAATGACATGATGCATACTAGGTCTAGAAAGCCCCCTACAAGGCTTATTGACGGTAGGGTGACGCAATGGGAAAGCCATCTATTCGTCATTCAGGTGGACGTAGATCCACCAGTCGCTAGCAGATTGTGTTGGACCAGGCAAAGGACCTATAAGACTTGTAACGCCAGTAGTTTAATTTTGGTTTAGTTATTAAGCATGAACCTACTTGAACTGTAATTGAACAAGGATTCCTGTAACCAAGGATATGAGTTGAAAATAGAATTCGGAATACTGTAATACGTTCAACGTTCTTCCGCCGGAAATCGAGCCCTCATTCAGGGCACCATATGCGCGCACGATGACTACTACAGCAGCAGGAAGGTCAAATAGATATAGTCTGCCAATTATCGGGGGCGGGTTAACCGGGTTGAAACCAGTGTGGTAATTGAAGGAGAGAAATTCCCAGGCACCTCTGAACACTTCCCTGGAACCTCGTTCCTTAGAGCTTTCTAGGAGGGACTTGATGATGACATGTGTAATGGTGTAATTAACTGTTGTGGTTTAATTACAAGAATTAAATTTATAAACGAATTATCTGTATCCTACGCGCCTTGCTGTCTCCAACAGGAATTGAATATAAAGGAATCGTTATGCATAATTTACTCATTTTTCGAATAGCAAGAATTCGCTCTGCACCCTCAAACCCTTGATCGTCCCTTGGTTCACCTTACCACCCTTGTGGGAACGTTATTGGATAATTCCAATTTACTAAAATTATCAACGTTATAACTGTGCTTGTTATTTTCCCTCGTTTAGCTCGAGTTGCTTCATCCCTTCGGAACTGAATCTATATCGCTCAGTTTATTTAGATTTTTTTTTTACAAATTTTGCCTGCCATAAGAGCTTTAATACTTCTATTTCGTAATTGTTATTTGTTGCAATATCAGCTCTAGTGACTCTCCCTCGCTTCGCTCGGGTAGCTTGTATCGCCTCTTCCACCTTCGCATACATGAACCCATCGAACGTTCCTCTCTGCGTTCGGAACTAACCCCTCGCTTCTCTCAGATGGCTCAGTTAATATACGACTCAGCTCAGTCTAGCTTTGGTTGGGTGGATTTTCGTCGCCTTTTCGGGATTCGGGTTCAAGATCGCCCCTTCCACCTCGTATATACAACCCCATTGATCGTTCCTCGCTTCGCTCGGGTGACCCCAAAATATCTCGAGACAAATTTTGAGTTCGTTTGGATAATTTTAACAAATTTTACCGGTTATACGAGATCCGCCACTTTTAGTTTTAAACTTTTGACCTCATAATCGTTATCAATGACCCCAAAAATATCAAGAAATTAAATTTCAGCTCATTTGAATTAATTTTAGCAAATTTTGTCCGCTATATTTGATTCTCCATTTTGAATTTTTGAATTTTGATTTCACAGAAGCCGTTGTAGGGTTGCACACAAAAACTCACAACAATTTCATTGTAATCGGGTGATTTGTATGGGATGCATAAAGGAACGTATGGTCAACGGCAAATGTGCCTTACCACCCGTAATGATTTCTTTGCTTTAATACTAGGCAACCCAAAAAATTGGGTATTTGGGATGCTTGAGAATTTGAGATTTGGTACAACGTCTTTCTAATTTTCAACTACCCCAGTGACCTTATTTCTGGATTGCCTAGTATTGAAGGAAAGAAAGCATTACTGGTGGTAAGGCACTTTTGGCGTTGTGTATACAAGTATATTTTAGGAAGACACTAACTTCCCCCTACCTCGAAGTGCTTCAATTTCCACACTGGTTGAAACTTATCTGATGCTCACAAAAAGGAGAAAAGATTGGTATCTATCGCAAGAATCATCTGCAGACACGCTAAAAATGAAAAAAGAGACATGGAATTTGACAATGAGATTCGAGATAACGACTTTCAGGTATCCGTATACCTTCACCCTTGACCAAACTCTGTTTTAACAACAAGAATGCAGGTACAAGTCCCTTTCTCATGTAACAGAATATTTCCTATGCCCTGTTCGTCAACTACTGCCTCTATTATTTTCGGCATTGGGATAGTGTTTCTGTTTATTCATGTTCGATTTTAAAGCGATAACAAACATCCCTTTCTCATCTACTGTCTGAAAGAAAAAATAACATTTGAGCTCTGCCTTTCGATAAAAAGATTGACTATTTTACATATAGAAAAGACGCTGAAAGTAAAGACAGCCGGCTTACTTTGTATTCTTCGAGTGCAACCACCAATTATAGTTGCCGTAAATTAACCCTTAGAGGAGTTCTTTTTCGCGTGTTTTCTGTCTTGGTAGCGCACCGCTGCCACAAGTAAGGTTACTTTCAAAATCCTACTTCTTTTTTTTTAAAAAAAATAAAGTGATAAAATTGCAACATTGCGGCAGCAACTCCGAACGACCACCCTTAAACGGTGGTGGAGGGACTTAGCCAGGAGTGTGTTGGCATGTAAAATTTCAATAGAATTGCGAAGTGTTTGAAGCCACCTGCTGTTTAGTAGATCATACTTTTTATAATCCTTTGTATTAGCAGTGGATACCTTCCCATACATTACCCCGGATTTTGGTTTTGAATTTTACTATCCGAAATCTGGATTTCGATTTTTGACACTTTAATATCCGAAATCCGGATTTCAATTTTTGACATTTCAATATCCAAAATCTGGATTTCGGTCTTTGACTGGTATGAAATCCGAGCAAGCGTCTGCTAGTGGTTGGAGTTCTTGCTTCGCAATCGGGAGGTCCAGGGTTTGAATCCGGAGGCCGGTCATTCTGACTGAGGTTTTTCCAGGGCTTTCCCTCAGTTACTCCAGGCGAATGCTCGAATGGTACCTTGAACTTCAGGCCCTGGTCGTCTCCCTTCCACTTCCTTTCCCAATGTTATCTTTGTTAATTGCTCCAGTGTAAATTGTTCTCTGATCTGGTAGCTCATGTAAATAAATAAATAAATACAATCCGGATTTGATTTTCAGATAAAATTCGGAACTTTTAAAATCCGGATTTCGGACAACCGAAAATTTTTAACATCACTTATATATATACCTGGAATATATTCTAGTGCTGTTTTCACTTTAGTCATGAGTAGTTACTAAATCAGTAAACGGTATTCCATATTTGTATTGTATTGTTTCAAGGTTTTACGTCCCTTTCCCAGAAACAAGGCTATATAGAGATGAATACGCGACAGAAAATACCACCGACATAACGTACCACTTAGCCGGAGGGCTACTTGTGACTGGTTTTGTAAAGGACACTGAAAATTATCACATGCGACAAAACGTACCACTTGTGTGAAGGGCTTATTGCAAAGAGTTCTAATGAGTCATCAAATATGCAACAAGAATATTTAAGTATCTTCTCATATCGGAGGATTATTAAATTTTATTCCATTTGCTGTGCGTAAAAATTTGAACGAGAACTTCACGTTGAAGAGAGTTCCATTTTCTTCATCAGACGCTTCATTACTTTTTAAGGTATTTATCATTTATGTACCAGCACTTTTTAGAGACCTACACGAGTCGGGCTTGGGCGGGCCGACACTGCTTTTCATTCGGGTCCGGGTTCGGCTCCGACCAGGATTTTTTAAAACTTATCGCGCCAGACCGGGCTCGAGCCAACTAATTGGAGTTCCTTATTGACTTTTGTTTAACAATAATTGGAATAAAGCCGAAATTGAAGTTCCTGTGCAGGTGAAATTAAAATGATGTAAGAATTGGTGTTGCTTAGCATCTGTGCTTTCAGTTTAGTGGATTAGTTGCTTATCTCAGTCAGCATCTTCCTTCAATAAACATCGGGCAGTGACGATATTTTTTTTAAAACTTATCAGGCCGGGCCGGCCTCGGGTCAAGAACTTTTCAAATCTTATCGGTCCGGCCGGACCCGGACCTACGTACATTCGAGCTGGAGCGCGCTCGGGCCGTAAAATTCGGCCCGTGCAAGTCTCTAGCACTTCTTACTCTTGGAACTTCGAATGTTTAACTCTGATCTCAAAAAGACAGTGTGATCTTTTAATTTCTTGTCCTTCTTAAGAGTGTGTTCAGCTGGATGTTTCAGCCCTCTACGACATTTATATTCCGTGTCTTTGGTTATTACAGCTCCATATTGTTATTAGAATTTCTGAGGTTTTTACCAGTTATTCAAAAAGTAATCGAAGAAAAGAGTTAGCTTCTTTGGTTTTATGACTTAACGTCGTATTGAATAACTAGATATACATAGTAATAGGGCACGGATTTGAAAGCGCAGTTTAAAAGCCAAATAGCCAAGTGATCCAATTGACAATCAGCTACCGAGTAGGGTGGTAATTCACTAAAAAATCTGAGTAAAAAGAAACTGGTTACTCTAAGAAAATAGCAAAAACAAACTACTTTTCTTAAGTTTAAGTTTCAGTTCTAAAACTCTACTTCATTGTAGTTGTTTGATTACATTGAATTTTGGTTCAACAAACTTGATGGGACGGAAAGCATAGCGCGGACTGTATTGAAACAAGGTCACGACTTGAAGTGGTACGATTTGTGACGAAGTAAATATTTGAAATTTTTCACTATTTCACAGGTGACTGTTTAATGTGAGTGGTACGTTTTGTCTCGAAAATCCGCGTGGTACGTGATGTCGCTGATACGTTTTGTCGGTACACCATTCAGACGGTACCTACAGCCTAAAGTAGAATCCTAACCACTACTCGGGTTCTCATCCGAGGCTTTTAGGCTCCCAGCAAGTTTGAACCTCTGTCCAAGCGCTCCAAGGCTATCCCTGAAGCTACGGGAAGACCTTATCTATATTTGTAGCCTTTCCTATACATATTCATACCAAGAGGACGAAGATGATCTTTTACTTATCCTCTCTTTCCATTAAAAGGTGTCTTCGACGGGAAAAATATGGAAATATTTATTAGTTGTTAATACCTACAATATCAAAATTCAGATTAAGATAAAACGTCATGGTTCGAAATGCGTATTTCGTATAATTTCAAAAAAAATTCGGATTTCGGATAATTAAATGTGACAAACCAAAATCCGGATTTCAGATAATGAACTGATAGAAACCGAAATCTGATATTCAGATAAGGAAATGTCAAAAACAAAATGCGAATTTCGCTTTTGAAAAAATCTGACATCAAGATATTGGAAACCACTAATAATATATATACATATATAGGGTGTTAATGAACTAGACAAAACATGAAGCAGGCCATTCCCCACATCAAAAAGAAGAAACTAAGTTCATGTGGACCATGTGGACCTCTCCAAAAATGCCGGAAAATAAACTTTGGGAGCGAATAGCTCCAAAACTGAGCCACTGAGCTGAAGCGGAATGCTATTTTCTTAGGTATGATCTATCTTAGATTTTTCTCTCCAAAAATTCATACTTTTGAATCATACAGTAGTAGCGGAATGGGTTTCCCCACAGGAATAGAGGAGTTCTCGGATATTCTGTTAGGAGATATGGGTACGATTCATGACAAATGGAAGGACGTCCAACCAAGTAACAAAATATCATTGACAGGGTAACGATACTTTCAACAGGATCAAGATAGCGTAGAATTGCTAACTCTTGTTAATGGCATAGTGATGCAATGGGCCAATCACTTATTTGTGACTCAGGTTGACGTACTTCAACTCGGTATTAACAGATGGCGTTGAAGGAGGCTCAGGGCCATAAGGACTGTTACGCCAATGTTTTACATATATATAAATGTAAAATTACTTAATGTATTCATAATTGTGAAAGATGTTTATTGTAATATTTATCGTCTGAATAAAAGTCCTTTCCAGGCCTTTCCCTTGTAAAACTCTAATTACATAATCAAAGTTAATGTTAGATCAGACCTAAACTGCCTTTGCAAGCTTAATATCGATTGTGATACAGTGAATTGATATAGGAGTATTAAAAGTCCATATTAAAATAGCGATAAAATGGAGAAACAGAAGTCATTCTTTAATAAAGGAAGAATTTGAAGCACATTGGTATGTTTTAAATTTGAAGTTTTACTTATTTTCTTAAAGGATGAAACAAAAAATAAAGCACGCCTTAAATTCGATGTTATCCTGGATTCGAATAAATATGCTGTAATTACGGGACCCCCCTGAACTTCATAAGCCTGGAGCAATATACCGCTACATCACTGTCTTCTTGGATCTAATGTCAACTATGATTGGATTCATCACGTTCATACAGAAAGATCTAGTTGTCTTTTATATTGTTAAGCGTTTAAAAGACAACGATGGATAAACAAAAAGCTAGTGATACAATTGATTTAGTTTTCTGCTTAATTATAACGACTAGTTTTCCGCATTCATTATAAAAGTGGGAATGTTGAAAAACCACATTTTGTGTACAATTAATATAAATATGTAACTATTCCTCTAAATAAAAATTAATGTATAAATGTTATTTCCACATCTTCTAAATCACTGAACTGGTATCAACAAAGTTATTATTTAGAATCTGGAAGGAACTGCTGTGGGTGTAGGTCACTTTAAGCACCACTACATGTTAGAGTGGTAATGAGTTAACATGTAGACATAATCGAAAATGACAAATTTATATGTGCTAAAACCATAATTTTCGGGGTTGCTAAGCTAATTCATTGAAGTCTTCAAAAGTACTTTTGCGAGATATCAGAGGTTCCGAAAATATCAATTGCCATTAAGTATTAGATTAACACACAGTCCTGTCTTCGGAAACTAATTCGAAAGTAAATACAGTAATGATATCTTCTTGCATTATTTCCTCATTATAAGACTGCTTTTTATTAAAAATACATGTGAATACACACATAGTATATCCACTTGATCACTTCGAACATTTCCAGGGGGTTGACTAATTCCTTCGACCCTCCTTACCGACGCCCATGGGGAGACGGGAGTAGACGTGGACGGTTCCTGAAATTGTCAACCGCGGTTTCGGATTTTGGTATGAACCGGTTTTAAACGATTAACCGAACCTAACCGAACACCAGTTTATATATATATATATATATATATATATATATATATATATATATATATATATATATATATAGAGAGAGAGAGAGAGAGAAAGGGAGAGAAAGAGAGAGAGAGGGGGAGAGAGAGAGAGGCGGATCCAGGGGAGGCTATAGCCCCTGAGCACCCCCCTCTTGAGGTCCGAATTTACGTTGGATGAAATGACACTTGATTCCACTGTTCACTGAACAATGTGAAGACTAGATGCACCTTAGGCCCCTCCTTGACCGTGTCCTGGATCCGCGCCTGTATATATATATATATATATATATATATATATATATATATATATATATATATATATATGGGGGCTCCGTAGTCTAGTAGTTAGAGCGCTGGATTCATGTCCGCGTGGTTCCAGGTTCAATCACCGGCTGGAGCAACCCTCGGCGTCCACCCAGCGACGTGAGGCAAACTAGAGACTCATGTGAATACAGGACATGACGACCACTCGGTCTAGAAAACCCCCGATACTCCGGTGACGCAATGGGCTGCCACCTGTTCGTCACTCACGTGGACGTAGTTCCACCAGTCGCTAACAGAGGGCGTTGGGCAGGGCTGGATTAAGATCATTGGGATTGGGAGCCGTGGAGTTGAAAAATATATGAGTAGTATTAGTAATTCTTAAAACGTTTATGGGCCGTTTGATCGCGGGGCCCTAGGGCGAAAGCTCCAGTAGCTCCGCCCTTATTACGGGCCTGACGTTGGGGCCGGTAAAAGGGTTATAAGGCCTGCAAAGCCAGTGTTGTTCTATTTATATAGTATTCATAAATTTTAGGTGGCTTTAAACGTGTACGGAAATAAAAATCTCAATAACAATAGGCAATTTACGGTAGTATAAATAATGGTTCAAACCTCCAAAAGCAAGATAAACATGGTATCATGATTCAGCGCTAATTAAAATATAACGTTTTAATAGCTTCTGTTTTGTGTAATATAAGGATATAGATAGTTAAAACTTAACAGATGTATTAAATTAAACTATTAACTATTCCCAAATTTTTCCCAGATCAAGAAACTTCTACAAAAAGACAAGGACCCGAACTGTTCCACGATATTTATTTTTATTTTTTCCACTTACCTGACCCCTCTACAGCTGTTTAGACGTGTTCTCCAACTGGAGTCAATAATTAACTTACATAAAGATATAATTTTTCGTAATAATGACAACGAATAGTGTATCATGTGTTTATGATTCTTTATCTAAAACCTGTTTAACTGAAAAACGCAACACGAAAAATACACAAAAGTAATCATGCGATAAAGAACAGTCGTATAATAAATAGTCAGCGTAACACCAACGCCACATGACAATAGCAAGAAGAATGAAATCCGGATTTCGGATTTGGACATTTCACTATCCGAAATCCGGATTTCGGATTTTGACATTTCATTATCCAAAATCCGGATTCGGTTTTCAGTTAAAATCTGAAATCCGGATTTCGGATATTCGAAAATTTTTGACAGCACTACATCGAGCTCTGAAGGGGCGATATTAATCCACCTGAGCGAAGCGAGTGAGAATCACGACCACGGTTATAATAAAGGCGTAGTCTATATATATAAATGAGTGATGTATGATACACTTACTCCCCCCTCTCCCAAAGAAATTCTAAACGGCGAATCCAATGTGGCGGAAAAACTTCCTTTAAGAATATTCAAGTACTCTTAAAACTAACTTTCTTTACATTTTTCGGGTTTCTAAAAACAATTATGATGACAAAAGATTAAATTTCAAAATTGCGGATCCAATATGGTGGACTAAATTTCTTTACAATTTTCCAGTTGAGCTGATTTTTTCTTTATAGTTTTGCGATTATTCATAACGGTTGTGGAGTCAAAAGCCCTAAACTGAAAATGGGAAATGGATCCAATATGGCGGACAAATTTCTTAAACAAATGGAGTATCTAATATGGCGTACAAAAATCAACAGACAACGCCGGGTGATTCAGCTAGTAGGAAACAAATAAAAAAATATTGTCGCACAGAGTATCATGATTTGTGATTATGTTATTTTTAGCTGTGAAATAGATGAGTACTTTATGACGTCATAATAAAAGGATTTTATGTATCTCTTCGCTGAATATCTCATATGTAATTTACTATTCTGTGACATGGTATATATATTTTCTATTACCTAGTCTCCTACGTTCTCGAAATCATGTTGAGTTTTGCCGGATACTTATTTTGAAAAATGTAAAATGAGGGGAAATTAAGATAGGCAGACTTCTAACACACAGTTCCTACCAATGCAATACGCGGTTCCCACTAGAGTTAAACACACGAATTTTGTTCAAGTTTAACAAAGTTCCCATAAAAGAGTAACACATGGTTCCTTCTAATGTTTAACACACGGTTACCGCTAAAGTATGTTTTGTGCTCGTATGTGTGTATTTCTTTTTTGACATTTTTGTCGTTTTTGTGTGTATATCGAGGTTCCTTATTATGAGGGCCTTGTACCGGCAGTTCCCCACTTCGTCGGGTTATACCCATTCTTTATTTTTAAAGATATAGCAAATTGAAATATATATTTGTAATCAGCGTGATGAGACCAACAGGAAAATAGGCGAATTTTTCTCCTAGGACCATTATTTCTATGGGCACCCACAACGTTGTGTTTTGAACGATGGCCCCACAAACCACAAAATACAAACAGGTGTGCGTGCGTATGTGTAACTAAAATTCACAATTGAATGACTCATATCCAACAAGTACCATAAATTTAAAAAAGAAAAGAATCTAGTATTTCCAATACAATTCCATGTTTCCTGTTATTGTAATGGACACTTATAATACTCTTTGTTGTTCTTTATAAAATAAGTTTGCTTGTACATAGTATAAAAATAATGTTTCCTCGCGTTCTGAAATATTTTTACCAGTAAATACTCTTCTTTAGTTTTCTATCCCTTTAAAACATTGTCTTCTAGCTTCTAAGCAGCCTAGAACATCGGTTATATAGTGTAAACCACTAAATGTCTTTCCTAAACAGTCGACTTGTATATGTATTCTGTTTGATGTAACTCCTTTGTAAATAACACAACATCACTTACACACTAAGCTAATTGATACGTAAGAGAAGAAGCATCATTCTGGAAACAGGAAATTACAGTCACATTATTAACTCCCCAAAGACCTATCTGTATGTTCTTATTATGCTTATGCGCTTATTATCGTATGATATGATTTATCACAGTTAGGTGCGAAAAGACTAACAAGCTTGTTGTTGTTGTTGTTATGTTTCTTTTATATGTGAAAACTTCATATGTTCAAATTTTGCAATTTTTTTTTTCAAATCGTTATATATAAATCCAATGACTTAACTTCCATTTCGAATTTCTTTTTTTTCTGTTGTATCAAATGTGTGGTAATTCAACGATGGCAAATATACGAGGTCCATTCAATAAAGGACTGGACTAGTTCTCGAACATTTCCATTGATAAGTTGCATTCGTTTAATCAACCTTGTCCCTTTAAAAAAACAGGCCCCTCCACTAGGAAGATACTGCTGCCAACGTCTCTTCCATGACTGGAACATCTCCTGGAATGCGTTCACTGAAACTGACTGTATTGCCTCATCGAATTTTCTTCCACGTATCTCCTCTCTGATGTGAAACTTCGCTGTGGACTCTTCTTCAGAAACTTTCACGATAGTTAAGAAACGACGTGCACGAATGCGAGCACGACAGGACATTTTTGGATATATGCACTATTCAAAATTACGTATTTCACAATCCTAAGATACTTAAGCAACAACTTTTTATAGAGGGAGTTTGGCTACGGGCATATAATTTGAAGTACTCACAAACTACCTCTATAAAAATTGTTGCGGAAGTACCGCCGGATTCTGAAGCATGGATATTGGGATAGGGAACATGCTAGTCCCTAAGTGAAGTCTTGACTCGACTATGGTAGGTCCCATAGTTTTGGAGCTATAGACCTTTGAACTTCATTTTTTCATGTTTTCGTCAGCCTATAACTCAGAAAGGAAGCATTTGTGCACCCAGATTGGGCTATACTTATTGTCTTATCTTGTTGTCAGGAATCACCTCTCAAAGGTTGTCGGTGTTGTTTCGAAGCACCCTGGATATATATGTAATAACCTGATATATATATATATATATATATATATATATATATATATATATATATATATATATATATATATATATATATATATATGTGTGTGTGTGTGTGTGTGTGTGTGTGTGTCAGGTTATTACGTATTTCAAATCTGCGTGTTAAACGGAAACTTACATCAGATTTGTTATTCAATTGTAAACTAAATACGCTTCAGTATCATAATCATCCACATTTTGGTGAAGCAGTAGCAAGCAATGCAAGTAAGATGATGAGGGCAATGCACATCCCAAGTACTTAAGTGTCTAATACAATGGTCATGATAGTATATGATGGCTTGCGAATGAATAGAAACAAAGTTACAAGAGACTGAATATTTGCCCTTTCCTAAAATTTTTATTTGGAAAAACTTCTTAGGTAAGTACCTCATCCAATTGCATACGTGGTTTTCAATAGATGTGAAAATCATAAGGAAGTGGATTTCACCTTATATCATATCCATAAGGACATAGATATGAGGATGAATGTAATTTCTAGTGTAACTTTGGAACACCTGGAAGAACTTCAACCAAATTTGATAGATATTTGACTTGTAGTCTGAAAAAAATACTGTGGGAGTAAGACTCCCCAAACATTGTGGAGTTGGAAGGAGATGACAAGTAAATGCAGTCCAAAGCGACCGCTGTTGGTATGCAATCAGTAGTTTTCGGGGTTTCTGAAATTAATAGTGACGCTCCTAATGCCGTTTAACTCCATGTTCAGTGGGGGAAGGATGAAGGGATGGAGCATTGAATGTCAAAATTACTTTAGACTACTGGCAAACTCATAGTTTTCAGGGTCGGGAAAACGACTGACTCGTTTGAAATGACGTTTGGTACCTACCTCAAGGGGGCTTTCTTTAATCATATCAATTTGATTCAAGGGCGTATTCTAGGGCGTAAGACGTTTCAAAATGTATGCCAAAAGAAAACAATATCTTCTATATTTTTATTATTACACTTTCATTGAAATACTTATCCTAAGGGGAAAGAGGATTCAAATATTTTCTGCAAATCTACTATTCCCATGCAAAGGACGGACATTTCAACTAGTAATAAACATAGTTTTAATGTTATCATGTCACATTCTTCATGGACTTTAGATGATGCGAGATTATTCTGGTAATTTCTAAATGGAATTAAGAAAACAAATCAGGGCAGAAATGTTGTACATAAGTTTACACAATGAGGCGGGATGAGAAATTCTTTTCGATAATCGGGACGAGACGAGAAATAATTCTTCGAGAATGATGATAAAATGTCTACAGAATTTACGAGACGAGATGACAAAACCTTATATCTCGTCTCGTCTCGCCTCATGGGCAAAACTAATCGTTCTCATTAAATTGCAGAAAGCTCACTCTGGCTCTCAGCTTTTCCTCTTCGAATTTACAACGTGTTACTGATATAAAGTCAAATGGAAATTAGTCAAGAACGAATAACCTTGTTGCAAATAGAGTTGTCTTGCTGTTATAATCTCTCTGCTGATTGTTTAAATGTTATGTGCATTCGAAAAAAAGGCAAATGTAAAGCTATGATACAGTCAAACCCATACAATTTTATTCTGTACAATCTTTGTTCAGTTTGTTTAGTATGAAAAGACCGAAAGCAAAACACATAATTTGAATACGCTTTATTGTGAATATTTGTCATAATGCACTGCCACACCACGCATAAATTTTACTTCACGTTTTTGCTTGTTGTTTTAATCTTTTTTTAAACAACACTGCTTGCACGTTCCTGCTGGTTAAAACAAACATCCATCATATGATATGCAATTGAATGAAAACTAATTTTTGTGTTGCCACTTGCAAAAACATTCACAGAGCACCCAATTACCCGAGCTCAATGGTCGCAAAAACCTCCTACCTCCTCAACCCACACATGCGGATCGATGTGGTATCATTGCGCGTCCCCATGTAGTACGTATGCCAAGTAATACTTGCTTTTTCTCAAGTTTGCGTGTATGCACCGAACTGTCAGCTTTTGTTTACTTAATCGGACGATGAACTTAAAATCATCTTTCATCTTCCATCCTACCAGTCATGCAAACAGTAACCGCCTTGTGTCCTCATCTTGTCCTCTGGAACGGCTTTTCAACATTTTTTTTTTTATTGTTCTTCAATATGAAGAACTAGAAGGGTGCTTACAACGAACAGAACAGAACGCTTCCCTTCCTTCAAGGAGGTTAAACACATCATTAAGTGCACTCAGTTGAATTCATTCCTTGTAACAAACCTGGAAAAACTCATAAATAATACGACGAATAACTAATTTGTATATACACGTACAGTATAACTATCTTGAACAAACACCATATATTTTTCTTAACTATTGTGAACAAGGATATCCTTAGTCTCATAGTTGTGTCGCCACCATTACAAAAAAAAAAAAAAAAAACCTTTTTCTTTGATTAGCATTATATATATAACACTTTTTAGACTACACATTACAACTATAAGAATTGTAATTTAACTACTCCCAGTGCACACTAAAAAAAGCATAAATTATTTACTCATCTAAATCAAACAATTATGCATTGAAAAGTTTCCAAATATGGGCAAATATGTATTTAAGTTTATGTGCTAAATGCTATTTATAACTGCAGTTTCATTATTACTTCATAGTATTTTACGCCTCAATCAATTTTATTCGATTGATTTCAGTGGATTATTTCTTTATTCTTAAAAGCATCAACAGCGTAGTTGAGTATCAAAACAAAATCTTATTTTATCCAACAAACTATATTGTTTGGCGTTTGGGCGCCCCCCATTATTTTGAAGTTCAAAATTATCAATATTTTATTCTAATTTAATTTATTTACTAACGAGAGAATAACAGATAAATAACAATATTTATTTTGAATGTAATATTCAGGCTGTGAAATGGATTCTACTATTATCGAAATAAATGGATATCGTATATTCATTTCGATAATAGTAGAATCAATTTCTTGCATATATTGGATACAGTAACTTCCCTTAAAACGAATGGACTAAAACCAAATTTGGTCAGTTCATTCATATTACAAATACCAAATTCAATCTATCATACTTTTTCAAAATGGAGGCCGTTTGAAAATTTTAAAACTTCATAACTTCCATTTCGTGAGATCTCCGCAATAGGCATGTTAAAAATCTTACACAAGCTTATTACAAACTAGAAATTATAAAGGGGTCGTTAGAGATGCGCACGAGACAAGATTTGTGGCTGTCTCGACTCGAAAATGTACTGTAAAAGTGATGTCTCGACTCGAAAAATGTATATTTTTCTATTGGAAGAGCAGTGTCGAATTTTGTCAGGAAAATCCTGTCTCGATTCGTCTCGTGCGCATCCCTAGGGGTCGTTGGCAAGAGTATGTGATAAAATGTGGGTCGTGAGAGAAATTAGGTTGAGAACCACTGTCCTAGGCTGATGATGGAATTTTAAGAAATCTGACCTCTAAGGGAAGAAAGGGGAAGGAGAATTGGCTGCGGATTTAAGTAACATTAGTAAAATTCGGACTTGAATCAAGAAGTCTTTTGAAACCAGAAATAAATGTATTCGTCTTTCAAATATTTTCATATACTTAAAACTTACTCTTCCGTTGCAAAGAACAGGCAATATATTATATATCTTACAAGCCTGTACATTGTTAGTGGCAAAAGTGTCCACTTATAAATTGTATATTTGACGCCAAATGCAACGTACCAATAGGAAAGTTTGATATGTATATCCATGTCTGAAACTCATAACAACACAGAAGGAACAGTCGGACGACAAATTGCGGAAATGCATAAATTCATGCAATGCAAATAGAATGTGATTCCATATGGTCTTAAGTGACATTGTTAGACACTAAAGCAGACTGAAACTAATGAAAAAAAAAAGGAAGAAAGAAAGAAAGCAAAGAAGAGATTAAATGAAAACCTTGTACGTAGCTTCTGACTTCATTTATTTATGAGCATATATTATCATTTTGCTCGAAGGCTTATGCGCTGGAACACAGAAAATACAAACAACTAGCGCTGAGTTTATATGCATACTCACGCATTTATATTCAACAAGACCAAAGTAAAGTCAACTGTACGTGCGTGCTAGGGACGCAGCATGAACTTCTGGAGGATGAGGCAAATAGCCAAAGGCTGATGTTCTTGAATCAGTGGAGCTTGTAGCAATATGTATACGAATTATCTTCTAACTCAACGGCAGAAAGAAACAGAAATTTCTCATTAACATATAACATCGTAATTGTGTGATCAGCATAACAAAACAACTTCGTTTATTGTTGTTGACTATAAATGATATTAATGGTATTACATTCAGAAGTTATACATGGGGAGTGAATATCATTTCCTATGGAAAGTTTAGATCCATATAAAACCATTCTCAAGAACTTATGTCATGTAAGTAAAGTAATACAGGTGTAAAATGTGGGATTGTTTTACTAAATCTGTTCTGAAAGAATAGGCGTTACATTAAAAGGTTAAACAAGAATTCTAGAACAAGGGTAGTATGTAGTTTGTCTGTTCACTTCTGGTAGAGAATACCATTTTCCGCTTAAGCTTAAAACTAGTAACCTGCTATTAGTACAAAAAAAAAAAAAAAAAAAAAAGATAAATAAATTTAAAAAAAGTTTTTCGATGTGTAAAGAAAACGTTTTACTTTTGATTTCAGTAACATGGTTGATTTGGATTAAGGCAAAGTACGTAACGCAATTAATCATCAAAGAAAGCTTTTATAGTTCTTGAAGCAGTATGGGTTCACCAATAAAGAAACAGTAAAGAAAATCACACACGTTCAAATGTCACTGGAATTATAATAGATCGACATGTTATCTGTCCATATATATCGTGTATGTTAGAAACTAAACTTCAGTTTAATGTATGCATGCTGAACACAGTTAGTAAACATTTTGATTCTTTTAGTATCATTTTTTTAATAATCAATCAATGGCATTGGTGCCACAGATGTCGAAATACATACCAACCGCAGTAAATTTTGTTCAACTCTAGCGTAATTTGATATTTAAATCATCATCATTATTATTATTATTATTATTATTATTATTATTATTATTATTATTATTATTATTAATAATAATAATAATAATAATAATAATAATAATAATAATAATAATATAATTGAAATGGCGCTGAAGAAACTTGTGATTTTACTGAGGAAAAATGAAAATTATATTAATTATAATTTTAAATAGCTGTAACTCAAAAATGCTGAAGTTGGAAGACATTGGCATATACAGTAATACGCACGTTAATGCATAATACATATTACTTACAAATACATAGTTTATACTATGATGGAAGAACAATTATTGTATCCTTATTATTTAACACGATTGTGCTGTTGATTTGGAATTAAACATATGTTGTAGTATTATCCAACAGTGATGTTCACATTAAACTACAAAAGGATTTGACTATTTTCTTAGAATTCTGATAACGTGTACATTTTGAAAAATCTTTAAGAATAGAGTCGAAAACAGCAATAGATAATAAATTTCTGACCTTGTGTGAATATCACTGATGCATTTAATATAACATGGAAAATAAAATATTCATAAGTATAATGTGTACGTGACTTCTCTGAAATTAATCTTTGAATTCCACATACTTCTCTCTTCTCAAAATAGCCATTTAAAAAGAACATAAATAAATATACAAAATTCCAAATATACAGAATGTATTATCATCACGAAATGAGTGTATAAAAGTTTAGCTTTTTTTTTCAATGTTTTCTCATATTTTAGTTCAATCGTTTTCCGTTCCAATTCTTCCTTCTAGGAAAATCAATATTGCAAATTTCAAACATCATGTTCTTTGATTAAGTGAATAACGCATTAACGAAAACTTAGCTTCAAAACACAAACAACACGTTGAGGAGAACTGTAAAAAAAAAAAAAAAGTCAGATTTGTAACATGAAATCCAACATTCTAGCATTTTGTCTAAAATGTTACGTTACAGACATATGCATTTCACACATCTTTAATGTGATGATACAAATAGTACATCTTTTTTCATTGTTATCATTAAACATTTGATTTTTCTTTTAAATAATCAAATACAATGATACTATAAGTCGTACGCAATTAATGAAACTAACGTGATCTTCCACCACCCGCGGAAGAGACTCATGCTTAAGAACATACCTAAACTTGGGGTTCTACCGGTTGTATTAAATAAAGTACTGCGAGTCCTAATCAGATTTAGGGTTGAAAGTGTTCAAAATAAATTTGCTTTTATAGGTCATTTAGGCCAACATCTTTTAGAGATGTTCAATATGTACACATGTTTATCCATTTAATGGAAACACCTGGAGTTGAAACTACGTTAGTTGTATGGGTTGATAACCATTGGGCAGTGAACGCAGCTCCGAGCTGCTGATGGCAGTGTATTAGGAAATCTCCATACTACGTGAGGAGCAGTAGAGGATGTTCAACTTCATCCTATAGTCCAGATGTTTTTTTTTTGGGGGGGGTAATTATGCCCCATTCCAGGTTGGTAATGGATGATTCGCACAACTGGGGTGTTTCTGCGTGATTTGAGAAACATTGGGATGAAGTTGAACACCTACTCTGGTTTCCCTACCACGGATCTGAACACAATTGAATATCTTCGTTTCGAAGATACGAATTCGGTGCAGATCTTCGTCTCCTCCTTCCTTCAGGGAACTGAATGATGCACTGCACACAGAATGGTGTAATATTCTACTTACTACCATTCACGACCACTAGTACTCCATTCCATTCGGGGGACGCGTTGGCTCAGTGGTGGAGCGTTCACCTCCGGTGCTTGGGGTCCATGGTTCGATCCCAGCTCGCGCCGTGTGGGCTTTGTCGTGGACAAACATCGTGCTCGTGGGATTTCTCGGGGTTCTCCCGTTTCCTCCCGCTTTCTTCATTTCATTCATCTCTCATCATCACTGTTTCTCTTAGCCTAAAAGGCATAATCGTGGGATGCAAAACTTAAAAGACTCCATTTCATTTTTCCATTCCATGTCACATCACTGTGATCAGAGTAGTTCTGAGTGCATAAGGTGGTCGAACGGCATTATATTAATCTGGTAAATTGCACTTTTTCAGGCGTTTTCGTTAAATTCACTAATATCTACATGTTATATTTAACATTTCGTAGAAGATGTTCTGTATTTATTGTTATGATTTTTTTTAAAAAAAAATCCAAATTTTGTTTTAAAAAAATCGACTTTCGATGCTGCGATTTTCTTCAAACTTTTGCAGACATAACAAAATATGTGCTGAGGAAAAAAAAAAACAGCGTTGTGATCGGACTATGTTTGATCTAGGCAAGCGATTCTATGTGTAATTCGAAACAAACAAATAAATAAACAAATGAAAAAAAGATTCTTTTACGGCGGATATAAATTCCTTGTCGCTAGCTCTGTAGTCTGTTAATGAGCTATGACTAGCGTGCTCTCGTGTACAACACAGGCCTCTTAGGTGACCCGTAGCAGCAAAAACGTTTCTTTTTTTCTTCTCTTCTTTCTTTCTTTCGTTTGTTTTTTCTGTACTTAGTGTTTAATTTTGAATTGTACTCGTGTTCGCACCTACAGCTAATACCCTCTTTTTCTGCGCTCAAGAGCGAAACTCATGCCCCTTATTTATACAATAAATACTTTTCATTCAACACAATGTATTCAACATTCCTTATACATTAATTTATATGTAATTTCTGAAAAGAAATCCAGGCAACATTTAAAGGGGTCACGATGGCTCAGAGATAGAACGTTCACCTCTGGTGCATGGGGTCATCGGTTCGATCCCAGCTCGCACCTAGTGTGCTTTGTGGTGGATAAACACCGTGTGCGTGTTTTTTTATCGGGATTCTTCTGTTTCCTCCCACTTTCTTCATTCCACCAATTACTTCATTTTTCATCATCAACGTCTCCTTTAGCCTAGCCGGCATAACCGTGGAACGTAAAACTTATAAGATTTAATTTCAATTCAGCATTTGAATCTTTCCAATTTTTCTATAATTGTTCCAGAATATTATACTTTTAGGATAATAAAGAAGTCTCTTTTTTCTTCTTCAAAATTGGCTATTAGAAGCAACCAAGAACTAGTAAATCCGCATGTTGCGGTAAAAAGATATCCTTCATTTTTTTAGATGTAAATCTTTATTATAATTAATCACTGAACCTACAGCGTAGCTAATCAACCGTCTTATAATAAACCCTTTATTATGCCTCAAATTAACAAGTAATATAACATTTTCTACATCTATTTTTTAAAATAATAATAATAATAATAATAATAATAATAATAATAATAATAATAATAATTATTATTATTATTATTATTATTATTATTATTATTATTATTATTATTATTATTATTATTATTATTATTATTATTATTATGAAAATTAGACTAAGTGAAAACTCAAACTTTGATGGCCGTCACTCAAACCGAAGGCCTATATGTCATAATATTTCACATGAATTATTATGACATACAGGCTCTTCAACATTTACCAATATGAAAAGTTTGGGAATGCTCGAATAAATTTTATCGATCACGTGCGAAATATATGATATTATAATTTTACGTTTAGGAAAATCGGTTTAGCATAAAATAAGTATGTAAATTAAAAGAAAACAAGTGAATTTCATCCCACAGTGTGTGACTACCATAGATCTCCAAACTATGGAAATTCAACACTCAAAGTTGAAGTAGTACAACTATAACAACTGGTTCCAATAGATTAATAAGATCAAATATAGAACCTGCTCCTTGGACGCGGAATCCATATCAGACAGCTATTATTCACTTACTGTTTTTGTTTTACAGCGACAAATGTTGAAACCGGATATCGCTAATTTAAACTACTTCCGGTTGGAATGAAAGATTAACGGAGGAAATGGAACCTATTCTAAATCAGTTGCAAATAAATAAATAAATAAATAAATAAATAAATAAAACTCATATCTCTCACGTCTTCGCTCTATTATAATCAGTATTCAGACCGGAAGTAGTAGTAAATTTCAACTACTTCCGGTTTTCGTAGAGTGTTCGGGAAAGTCATGGTACCTGCCTTGAGGCGCTCAGTTGTTTGCAAAAAAAAAAAAGCTTTTCATTATCAATTCGGGGTGTTCATATATTACGTAACGTTATTTTTGATCAACGTTTACCCCCTCCCTCCCGCTTGTCACACTTCTTAACGCATGGGCAGATCCTTTCGCCCCTTTGTCACTCAACACTTCTCGATTTCTTGTTTTTTTCACCAATTATGCATATTTTTGGGTTTATTACAATAAAATAAATAATTTTAATCGCAGATCTTTTTTATTGCAAAATGCTTGTATTCTGGATATTTTCTTTTCTTTTTTTTTTCTTTTGCCAACAAATCGAAGTATCAGAAAATGGCAATACTCTGATAATATTTTAACCCCACATGATCACTTAATTTACCAGTTTTAATTCTTCTAAATTTCATATTGACGTTTCCCCAAGGAGATCGCACACATTCTTTTAGGTCACCAATGATTGGCAAGGACAAATTACTACCGGAAGCTGCAGGTGACGTGAAACAGGATCTAAAGAACTGACATCTACCTTTTCTTCCGAGATCCATGACGTTTCCTGTGTTTGAAGCTCGCCAGTGTCGACGATACAAAAAAATTATCTTCCTCGTCGACCTGAGGTTCGACATGGCTCCACACGTAAAGGAGCGGAGGTATCTCGTTTGTGAACAAGCTTTCGAGCATCTTTTAGATTTTCGACTTCAGTTTACCACAGTTATTGTATGGTTAAGGAAAGCTGGCGTCTGATAGTAGCTACTGCACGTGCTGTGAAGAAAACGAAGGGGAATGTTGTTCGCTATAGTGCGTCCAGTAAGAGAACGTCTCTGACAGTTCGCAGTGACATTGCCACTAATCGCGTGTCAAGTTTTTTTTTCGGGGCAACTGTAGTGGCAATTTTATTAATGGTATAAGACAGAGTGATCGTGGTTGGTAACACTGGTATCAAAGTAGGGGCTGCAATGTCCCACCGCATGTGGTAAGAAACGTCAGAGACCATCTCTTGTTGGCCGTGCTATAGTCACATTGTTATCCTTTTGCACTGTATATAGGTAGCAAGGTCACTGGCCGCACTGTTACCAGTTGAGTGTTTAATCTTCTGTCAAATATTTCAAGTTCTATTATTCTTGTTATTTGGAAATCATACGCTACAAATTACTATGTTATGTTAGTAAGACTGTAGAACTATGGCTTTCACCACCAGAGTTGATGTCTCTATTGTTGTAGAGCTTTTGACAACACTGCCTCCAATATGTCACGTATTTTGTGCAAACGCGGGGTGCAATTTTAATTAACTGCACGGTAGAATGTTATGAACTATTGAAAACATCTGGTTTATACTAACAATTCCAGTTGAGCAAATACAGGAGCATGTGACACTGTTGACTAGACCTGCTGTATCCAGGGTTCACTGTTGCAGATGCTAATGCACTGAGAAAACATGGAAAATAGGCGGAATGTTATATATTACACTTCCTCTAGACTATCTCTTGATTGTTAGATAGAAGACGGGAAAAAAGGAAGGTCTACATCGTGGCTACTTTTGCTATATCATTATTTGAGATGCTACGAGGTTGTGATATTCCACTTCTTGAGGGAAGATAGAGATGCGCACGAGACGAGTCGAGACAGGATTTTCCTGACAAAATTCGAGTCGAGACACGGCTCCTCCAATAGAAAAATATACATTTTTCAAGTCGAGACATCACTTTTACAACACATTTTCGAGACGAGACAGCCACAAATCTTGTCTCGTGCGCATCCCTAAGGGAAGACTATGAATGTTGTCAGACATCTAAGTCTACCATTTACAAGAAATGAAATTAAATGAAATCTTCCAGTTTAACATCTCACGATTATGCCCTTTAGGCTGAAGGAGCTGAGTAATTAAGACAAGTGAATGATGATGGAATCATTGGTGGAATGCGAATGGAGGAGGAACTGGGAATAAACCGACAACACCCAAGGACAATATCTTGTCCACCACAAACCAGGGACCTCACGCACCTGATGTAAGCACTCTACCACTGAACCACAGTGACCTCTTCTACCATTTAAGATCTACAATAATACATCCTTCTATAAATTATATTTGCAATGATTCATAATATCACTTTACTATTCTTAGACAATTAATGTTGAACTTACAAAAAAAAAAAAAAAAAAAAAAACTAATAAACGAGAGGACATTTTCTTGCTTATTTAAGGTGCAGCCTGCTATCAACTAAAATTCATCCCAATCAATAATGAAGGATAACATTTGGGTTTCAGTGGATGTAACTTGAATCATGCTGGAGAAGGAAGTCAACTTTGCAAGCTGTAAACAGACTTGCACTAAGCTTGCTGATGAATTACAGGTAGTCTGTGGAAACGAAAATAACGCGAATACCAAATATAATTTAAACGGGGTAGTACAGTATTTAAGGAGAAAAAACAATTTAAGCAAGAACTCTATGAAGTAGTCGACATAGTATTTTCACCAATAGTAACTAGGTAGAACGCTCACTTCTGGCGCATGAGATCACTGAATCAATTCCAGTTCTCGCAAGTAGGCTTGGACATACGACGTGTAGAGTTTTCTCGGGGTTCTTCCACTTTCTTGACTTCGTCATTTCCTTCGTTATCATCATCATCATCATCTTCCTTAGCCTCGGATCATAATTGTGGATGTTAAAGTAAAACGAATGCTAAACCTAAAATACAGTAGATAGTATTTTAAGAACTAATAATTGGTAGGGTTAAGAAGAAAGATGAAAATGCAATAAATGTTTCTGGCGAAATCTGTATGTACTATTTTTAACAATATAGAGCAGAAATTCAAATATATTCGATTGCCATGTGCTGTGCGCAAGGTTCTGATACTTTGAATACTTTTTTCTTGTACTTTTTTTTAGATAGATAGTCTTTAGGCACACATGGTTCTTGTTGTAATGAGACGGAAGTTTGAAATAGTTTTCTTTTTTTTAATGTCTTTTTCTTGCTTGTAATAAACGAAGACAGGAAGTTCTTACTGGGTGCTAAAAGAAAAGATGAAACTGTTTGGAAGCGAGTCGTGTTGACATCGCGTTCATCTCCATTGGCGGCGAATTGTGTTTCCAGCTTCGAGAGTAGAACTTAAGATTCGTCCACCCCTGTTAGTGATTAATCAGAAGAACTGAAGAAAGATGATGAAAAAGAATGTTCTCCAAAGAAGCACTTGCTGAGAGCTGGATGTTTCAGGGCGGCGGTGGCTCTTCGAACAACGAGCTCTTTCACACACAATCTGATCTCAACGCCCAACGGTCGGAGAATGAATAGCCATGGTTCTAGCATAGTCAATATGACTCGAAGAGATGACACAACAAATATTTCCCAGTCTCCAATGTTTTTTTAAAGCTTACCTCTTTTTGTATCTAAGTACATTCTTCATGAGAGGAAACAGCCAAGGGCATAGATGATGGGTTCGGCTGAAATAAAAGAAGAAAAAAAAAGTCAAACCATAATATGAAAGAAGAAACCTTATTTAGACAGAGACTGGTAGTGCATTACTGGCGTCTTAGGTCTACGACTTATCTTATTACTGTCTTTCTTTACACGTTGGATGAGAATATGAGACATATCAGCTATTACTTTGATTAAGTATATTTTTCCGTAGAGTTTTATGGATACTGACAAGGGAACACCTTATACTGATAGTAGCATTGCCCAATCAAACAATGTGCAATCGACAGAGGAGTGAACAGAAATGAGGAATCCAATGTTTTACAGACCGACACCTAAAAACACAGGAGATACAGAGGAAAAAAAAAGAGTCTAGAATCATGTGAAAATAGCAATGCAAAAGATACACTGACATAGAAAGAACTTCAAAATGATTAAAGTAATCAAAATGACATTTACGCAACAGTATAGTAAGCAAACGTTGTACCCACAGACATGCTCAATAACATCGTATGCAATGCAGTGTTGCCAACTGAGCACAAAATGAAGTTTTGTTAAATGTACGGAACACAATTTATAACAAAACCAATAACGTGTGAGGTGATATTATGTACATCAGAAAAGTGAGTCTGCGAATCAATTGTAAATTCAAGCGCATGCATCACTTCAGTTTTGTGTGTTGTGTTTGATATTATTCTGATTTTTCACTTGGGGAAACCTGCTTTGATACTGTGCTTCGTCCCTTATTTTAGTACTTCATTGATTATATTCTTGTTTGTGGTCTCATATTTTGGTTTAAACTAGTTTGAATCGTGTACTGTATGTTCTCTTCTACATCCAGGATTCATATAGGCCTACCTTCAAACGTTGGCAACACTGTACATCATGACTTCACAGCTATGGTTCTACTCATAATTATATTTTCTAAATGTTTAATTTGTGTTCCGTGCCATTTAGCAATACTGTATTGTGTGCTCAGTTGGGAACACTGCATCACATATGATGCTATTTATCATGTCTGTGGGTACGATGTTTGCTTACTATACTGTTGTGTAAATGTGATTTTGATTACTTTAATCATTTTGAAGTTCTTTCTGTTTCAGTGTATCTTTTGCATTGCTATCTTCACATGATTATTCTTTCCTCTGTATCTCCTGTGATTTTGGGTGTCGGTCCGTAAAACTTTGGATTTCTCACTTTTCTTCACTCCTCTATCGATCACACATTGTTTGATTGGGCAATGCTACTATCAATATAAGATGTTCCCTTGAGAGGAGAAAAAGCAGATACCCTGGTAATAACTAGAGTTTCCAAGTTAAATCACGATATTCGAAATGAGATGTGGTAAGATTTTGCTGCTCGTTGCAGTTTTTAATAGGACGATTGTGAAGGAATTGAGGGAATGAGAATGTAGGAGAATGCGAGAGAGTCTCGAGAAAACTCACGGACACAATAATGTTCACTACAAACTCATTCGGACTGTGACCGAACCAGATCTGTGTGCTCTGCCACTGGACCACTCTGCCCTCAACCACTTGGCTAATCTTAGCTTAGATTTTGTGAAATCGTTTAGATGTAAATAAATGTTACCAACTACTGACAAATAACACAACGAACAAACTAGTAATGACACGCCTACTTCATTCACTGAATATAAATTGGACACTTTTTGCTGGAAACGAAAGTTAAGTGTACACAAGTTTCACTTCATGTAACTTTTATACAAAAAATAGTACAAAAAATGCATGTAATACTTCAGTAACAAGATTTATCCACCGTAAACTACATCGTATGTATTATCGAAATGTTTTGTTTAGTGTATATGTAAATGCAGCACTTCCACATTGAGTTGTGCATACATAATTACTTTGAATTTTGATCCTTGCGACCTCTGTAGAAAGTCTGAGAGAAACATGGTTAACTCCAAACAGCTGAATGATGTTTCAACACCAGAGAACTAAAGGCACGGTGGTAACACGAGATCAAACAGAAGCTAGATCCCAGAGCGGATTAGCTATATCCTGAAAAGACACGTACACTTCATATGAAATCGCAACCGAAACAAATGACTTCGCATGTCATTAGACTTTGTGCGTAAAAGTTGAAGCTACTGACTTTGCAATGGAAAATCCATATCTCCTTTCTTGTGAATGATATGCTGTGCCTTGTCACTCTTAGCATTAATTTGTAGCATATTAACAAAGTGATTCATCTTATATTAGGGAAAATAGTGTTATTTCTTTCCTATAGACTTTTCTTTTTCATATTTGTTTTCACTATTACTTTAACAAAAAATAAAAAGCATATCATTCACCTATAAATTGGAACACTTGAAGGAGAGCAGGGTACGACAAACCTAGATAATTTACTTGTCTAATAGTTGTGTCTTCTCCCACATGATATATACTATGTTTGTCATTAAGCTTTCCGGACGAAAATAAAAAGAAAGAAAGTAAAAATACTTACAAAAAATCATTTATGAATTTGTGTGGGCGAGAAGATAATTAAGGAAACACAGAATTGTCAAACATACAATTGTTGGTTTAGTAAATCAAAGTATTTGTATGCAAGCCTAAGTGAATCGAACACAGAAGTTCTCGGCGTAGAAAGCTGTAGAACACAGCTTTTATTGTCGACCCGTGCCTGACCATAAAATATAGAGGTCTTTAGTTTCTAGGCGATGTGCTGCTTACCCACCTATTTTCGTTTAGATCTCTCCAGTAGTTACCAAAAGAATGAAGCACTACATACAATATAAGGTGAGCCGTTTCCTGGCCGAACCCGGCTACCAAATATAGTAATTCTTGTTTCCTAGGTCATAGGCTTTTTACCCGTCAAATTTGCTTCAGATCCAGCCAGTAGTTACCGGAAAATAAAGTATCACATACAAAGTGAACCGATTCGATCCGAGACTGTCCGTGCCTGAACCTAGCTTCAAAACATAGCAATCTTTATTCCTTAGTTCATGGGCTGCTTATCCATCGAATTTCGTTGAGATCTGGTCAGAAGTTACAGAGAAAGAAAATACCACATGCAAGGGGAGTCGAACTGAACTGACCCTATCCCTCGACGAGCCCGGCCCCAAATATAGCATTTTTTTTCATTTATTGGGTTATGGACTATTTTTTAAAAAATTAAATTTGGTTCACATTCGGCCAGTAGTTACCGATAAATAACGCCTCATACCCATCCACGTCTCACAACTCCTTGCACACCTCACACACGCACACATACATACATACACACACCTTGAGCGAAATTATAAGTTCCTATATGCTTACGTCGGGAGCTAACACTCATTAGTAGATTAGGTAAGTTTATTTTCGTATCTGTCCATCTATATATATACACATTTGTTCCACCGCTCCAGCGATTGGTGGAAACACCGACGAAAGGCGTCTTTTGGTATCTTCCAAAGTTCATCCGTCGCGTTGCTTTTGACCTCTTTTTCGTTAGCGAAACAGAAAAGGCCTATTTTTTAGCTTTGTGAAGAGCCAAACATGCGATGGCGCTAAATTGCTTTTAAGGTCATAAAAGTCTCTGAAGCAGATTTTCCCCAATTTGCACATGAACTTGATGTTTACGCGTTGCTCGATCTGTGAAATTGTACCAACTGATCACTACACACTCTCCCGTTAAGATATACTATTCGTACACTACTACTACTACTACTACCAATAATAATAATAATAATAATAATAATAATAATAATAATAATAATAATAATAATAATGCAATATTATGAAAAGAAATGCAGTATTTACTCAGTATTCCCATATTTTGTGGGTTTGTGGGAAAGTACTCTTTTGTTCACCACAACAAAATCCGAAATTGCCATTCTTATTGTTCAAGGGGAGTAAGAAGCTCATACAGTTCTGTTGATGGAGTACAGAAGTCAATATTCTCAATGCTTGTAGATCGACTGGAATAGTGCTCTAAATTGCTAATTGCCCTCGTAAAAAACATGAATATCATAGAAAAGAAAGAAACGCATATACAGCGGCGACAGAAGAGGAGAGAAGTGCTATTACAATACACACAGTACAGAAAGCAAAGAGAGCATTTAGATTTGACAGCGCTGGTGAAAGGACAGTTGAGTTACGGTTATAGTGGTTAATAATTTCGAACAAAGCCCACAATCAAGGGCTGAATGTACTGCCATTGACCAGAAGCCTCTCTTGATGGCATTTCAAGCAACGGAGTCCCTGGAGGGGGTCCACCACTCATCTAATATAAGTGATCATTCGCATCTCTTTTGCTTGCTGGCGCTAGCTTTTGTTCTCCGCGAGAATTTGTCGTTTGGCTGTCGCGAGATGAAGCTTCCCTGCAGCTGTGTACGGAAATGACAACTAAAAGGAACCTTCTCTTCGCACTTTCTTACCTGACAGATGACCAAGTCTGTGAAATATAGAGCATAATTCTCGAAGTTTGTAGACGGTTACAAATACAAAATAAAAAAAAAATACTTCCGTATTCTAACTCTTTCTTTCACATTTTTCTTTTTTTAATAAACTGGAACACATATATATCTACATTTACGTCACACTACAAGCCATGATGAGTTATGACTGGCCATTCAACTGCGTGATGTGTGGTCAGTTCACTTGCTCTCAATATTATTTCTGGGTTCTAAATAGAAATTTGCTACCTCTTAGTTCAACTAGTTCTACATAACCAAAAAAATCTGTCTCCAATAGAAATGAAAGTAAAATCACCTGTGTTAATGAAAAGACAATGATCTGTTTACAACAGCACGGGGTACTCTTATTATAATAGCTATACTTGTCTGTGGGAAACCCTAATTCATAATAGTTAGTATCGTCGCTCCGCTACGTTTGCTAGGGCAGTGCAATAATTAAAAAAAAAAAAAATACCGCCAACCCACATGAATCATATTGCTATTGACACTCACTATTAAATAGAAATAAGGTTGCAATCAATGATATATAAAGCTAGATGAACTGACAGCAAATCACAGTTAAAATTTGGCATATGTATAACTTTAAAGGAGAAAACAAGAGAAAAAAATACTGAAACTACACATTTTACATATTCAGGAGGTAACAATGAGTGAAAACTATTATTTACTATTTTTTAACGTAAAATCTCATGTTTTAGGTAATGGAAAAATAATAAAAACTTGAAATTCGGTATGCTTCTAGGCTTTTGATTTCGTTATCTAAACGAATAACCAAAATACTATTCCCAGCTTTAGTGGGGTTTTATGGGCAATTAAAAATCCTCCTTATGTTATTTAAATAGAACATCTTCACCCCACAAGTGTTCGGCACTTCCGATAAGACTACGGGCACAATAATGAAATTTGGCATGTTTGTAGACTCCTGTGACTAATTCATATACAAATTGCCGAAAGTGAATATTTCTAATTTCTAGGGGTTTAAGGAGGAGAAGAAAAAATTTCCGATATTATCTTTCAATGAAAACCTCAAAAGGTTAGGCCCTTTTAATTGGAACTGAAACTCAGGACTTGCAACGCTCTTAGATTTTTGAAACTAACAAACAAGAAAATCGTTTAATGTATATTTTAAAACAATCTGCATTTAGTTTTTTTTTATTATTATTTATTTTCGTTAAATTTGATCCCATGCATTTTAAAAGGGACAACATGTATTCTATCAAAATGATTAAATACTCCCAGCAGCTGCAGGATCTTGAAAATTTGTGAGGTTTTAGAATTTGCGGTGTAACAAACAGGAAAAGTCCAAAATGTTAGATTTTCATATATAAGGAAAGGTGACTGAACATCGCTCAGACTATACTGAAATTTTGAGAGAATACTGCTTTGACACGAAAGCAAAGAAAACGATAGAAGTTTTGGAAATACATATCCTTAGGGAGGTAAAAGGGGTTCAATTCTTTTCCCAAGAATAGTGTATCTCACAAATCCCTAACGTTAGAGAGATGAAACGCGACATATAAACTTTTTTTTTTTAATATATGGTCATACGTGTTTCAGCGTTTTCAAAAATGTTGCTCCTAAGGGGAAAGAAGGAAAACATTTCCAAAATACTATATTTAGTCAGAAAATGCCGAATGTTTGATTTGCTTAAGTTGGAGATCCACATGCTGTATAAGGACTTTGAACTGAAACTAAGGAAACATGTATTTCAACGTTTCTGAAAATTCCGCTTCCAAAAGGGAAACGGAACAATTTCAAAAACGAAAACAAAAACAAAAAAAAGTATTGAAAGTTCCTTTATTTATCCACGAAATACTGAATATGGGGATTCGCTTATATTGCAGATGTAAATTCGATATGCACATGCTAAAACAAAAATAAGAGAATATAAATTTCAGTGCTCTCGGAAATATCACTCCTAAAGGGACACCTAAAGCACCATTTCTGGTCAACCTAAACGGAAAATAAGCCTACAACTATGACCACCGGTCTTATACCTATATATCCAAATGAAACTCTGAATTATAATTCTTCAAACGCCGGTCACATATGAAAGACACGGCTTGAGCGGAAAGCTCTATGCCGGTACCAGATGACTCCCATGGAAGACAAAGTGTTAGATCAGCGCTGTCCAAATGGCGGCTCGCGGGCCGCATGAGGCCCGCCAAACCATTTTCTGCAACCCACAAAGCTCTCACGATTTAAGATTGTTATTATTGATAATATTTTCATTTATATTTATTCATTCTTTCAATGTTTCCACTCTTCTTTCGAAATAAGGCATCCATTTAACGCTTCTGTAAAAAAAAAAAAAAAAAAAAAAAAAAAGAAGTATCCATGGAAACACTGCAATTGCTAATGTAACTATAGGCAAGGCATCGTTACTGAAAGGAACAATTACTTCAATAATCAATACATCTGGTCTAGCTTAAAAAAGGAGACCCTTTCTTCCTCGAACTCTGTCTAGAAGCCATAAGGCGCAAGAAATACACCACTTCTGTCACAAACACATAATAATAATAATAATAATAATAATAATAATAATAATAATAATAATAATAATAATAATAATAATAATAATAATAATAATAGTTGCGGCCCTGCACTTTACTAGTGAAGACTTCTATGACCCTCAGGCTCATTATAATTGGACACCACTGTGTTAGATGGATCTTGTAGTTTAGCCTTATTTCGAGTAGTTTCCGAAGATTGATGCAATAAATGCATTAGTTAAGATAAACGGTCTAATGCTTACTACAGATGCTTTTCTAAATAATGGAAACATCTGTGGATTACAACACAGATAATTTATTGACCACCATGTATCTGCAGCACCTGGCCGTTAGTAGTATACTAGGTGATATGTAGTACTTAAGGAAAGTAAAGAGAGAGGGCATGTGTCGTAAGAGCCAGACGATGCTAGTACAAAATGGGAAACCTCTCTGACTTTCTAAGAGGCTAAATTGTGAGTGTACTGTTAGTTGGTACAAGTCTAGCTTTAAGTTAGTCACGAGGAACAGTGTACAAGGTAGCGACAGCCTGCATACCTGATAGAGCAATAACATCGGTGAAAAATAATAGCAGACGGAATACGAGTTTGTGCAGCAGACATTGAAAAGGATTGCTACCAAGGACCGTAGATCAAACGCGACAAAAGTGAAAGAGGAACTCAATCAACACCTTCAGTTATCACAGCCCAACGTGAGTTCATATCATGAATGTCCGTAGGGTCGGGTTGCAATATCCAAACAGCTGATTACCACGTTTTAGCCAGTAGACCACGTTTTAGCGTAACAAAATGGGGGACATTCATGAAACACGACGGCACGGCAGTATTGTGATGCTATGGGCTGCTATTTCTTGTTATTACGTGGGTTCTGTGACTTCGCCCAGAGAACGCATTACTGCCAGTAATAATGTGAATATTTAAAATGAGCACTTGCACCTTAGGATCAAAATAGCATTTCCAGCCATGACACAGTTTCCCAAGTGTGGTTTCGTGAACATCAGGATGAAATACATCACTTTCCCTGGCCTGCCTTCTCCCGAGACCTCAACATTATTGAGTTCTGTGGTCAGTTCTGGAGTCCAGAATCGAAGCTAATATCTTCTTGCACTATCACTGACGGAACGGAGTACAATATGGCATGAAGAATGACAACTTTTTTTGCTTTTTTTAGAAACAATTTATAGCTTACATTTCTCTATTCCACAACTAATCGGAAATTGTCTGCAAGTTAACAACTATTCCTCGCCATACGGAACAGGTTTGATTCATTATTCAAGTGCTTCCATTATTTTGATAACCATTTGTATGTGGTACATATGTACGTTAACGTTTCTGAATAATTCAATGTATACCTACCGAATATGACATTCCCTTTAAAAAAAATAACAGAAAAATAAGAAGAATACCTCTTTAAAAAACGATATAAGTCATCTCCCACAATTTATCGATTATTGAATATCACGCTGAAATCTGTAACTGGTATGATTTTTTTTTATGGTCATATACAGATTTCGGTTAAATGCAGGTCAAACATAGTGGAACTTTGAAAATCAGGGTGCGTCATCCTGGGGATGAGGAAAATGTTTCTTAACATTTTTGTAATAAAATTCCCCAACTAGTAAGTTACTCGGGGGTGAATAAAGTGGCACTATTGGCAGAAGTTCAGAAGCTTGCGAATTCATTATAATATGCAATATTCAATTACTGGTACCTCTTCAGCACTTTTTTTCTGTTCTATGAACCACCATATGTTAGCACTCTAATTCCACATAGTTTACTACTTGCGGATGTTCATATGTGTGAACTCTCTATGTGGAGACATTTCAGTACTGAGAGCGTTTTTTTCTCTCTCTCTCTCTTTTACATTTCGTGCCTCTTCTTCGACTGTGAGATTTCGCACCTTATTTAAAATTATTGCTTTTGGCAAAAATATAAGTTCTACAAAACTACGTCTCATCGTAGCTTATAGTCTGTAGTTCCTAAAGCCGGGGAAAATGTAGGAAGAGACACAAGTGTGTTCATAGTGACATTCGCTGTACCTAAGACACTAAAACTGAAAGAAAAGCAAACAAAAGCACTCATGAATAAGTGGTTAACATTTTCTACTTTCGTGCATGAGTTCTTTATTCGACTTCCAATTGGATCTTACGTTAAACAGCAAGACCAGCCTAAATAGATAAATAAAGTGAGAAAGAGAAATTGGTAGTCAGGAATAAACCTTAAAGAAAGAAAAAGTTAAAAATTATATATAAAAGTGAAAAATGATTTTTTATTTTGCGGAGTAAATGATCAAATTTAACTAAGTATACACTAGGCTACGAGCGTATACCTACACTATGTGGTCAAAAGTATCCAGACACCCCCAGAACATACGTTTTTTCATATTAGGTGCATTGTGCTGCCACTTACTGCCAGGTACTCATTATCAGTGACCTCGGTGACGAATCACGGTACACAATGTGGCGATCCGATGGCAGGGTGTGGAAATGGAGAATGCCCGATGAACGTCATCTTTCAACAACAGTGCCAACAGTAAAATTCGGAGGTGGTGGTGTTATGGTGTGGTCGTGTTTTTCTTGGAGGTGGCTTACACCCCTTGTTGTTTTGCGTCGCACTCTCACAGCGCAGACCTACATTGATGTTTTAAGCACCTTCTTTGCTTCCCACTGTTGAAGAGCAATTCAGGGATGGCGATTTCATTTTTCAAGACGGTCGAGCACCTGTTCATATTGCACGGCCTGTGGGGGAGTGGTTACACGACCATACATCCCTATAATGGACTGGCCTGCACAGAGTCCTGATTTTCATCCTATAGAACACCTTTGGGATGTTTTGGAACGCTGACTTCGTGCCAGGCCTCACCAACCTACATCGATACCTCTCCTCAGTTCAGCACTCCGTGAAGAATGGGCTGTCATTCCGCAATAAACCTCCCAGCACCTGATTGAAAGTATGCCTGCGAGATTGGAAGTTGTCATCAAGGCTAAGGGTGGGCCAACACCATATTGAATTCCAGCAGTACTAATGGAGGGCGCCACGAACTTGTAAATCATTTTCAGCCATGTGTCATGATACTTTTGATCACATAGTGTAGGTATACTGTATATTTGCATATAATATAAATTTAAAATGAGAATACGTCATATATAAATCTTAAGTGGATATACCTTAATTGCAAATTTTATTACATAGCAATATATTTGAAAATTGACATCAACTGAAGATCTTACTATGTCTACCTCGTTAAGCTTACTTCGTTAACGCCAAATCGAAATTAGATAAAATAAAACTCTTATATATATATATATATATATATATATATATATATATATATATATATATATATATATATATATATATATATATATAATTTCGTGTTTGTGTATGTGTACTGTGTGCAAAAAACATGCAGAATCTTGAAATAATAGTTTCGATTCGATTCCAGACCTGCTAAGAAAAACTGTATTAAAATATATCACGATTTAAGACAGCAAAATTGAAGTTTTTAAGTTAGAAAGAGATACTCCTTATGATAAATATTGCTATAAAGCATATCCCAAAAATAAATGCAATATATATATACTAACCCCAAGTTTTGTATAAGTTTACATTGATTGTATTTTACCGAATGACGCTTAGGTTCAAATAGTGGAAAACTGGATTACTGCTGTAAGACTGTAAGATGTTGTCGAAACTCTTTCCTGGCTCCCTTTCGCCTTCCTTTCAAGCAACAACAACTAAATCTCATTCTGTATGCACTACTGGCTCTGTCAGGGGAAGAAACTGTTGCCGGTTACGTGAAGTGAATATTAGGCGCTCATTATATCCCGTTCTTCGGTCTCACACCCTCACATTGCTTCTCTTGGAGTGTTCTACTCCAGATATCACCACCTCCTCCTTTGTGGGGACAGCTTGAATGTGCGGGTTCTTTTCTTGAAGGTCTCAAATGGTGCAGTTTGTCAACGCAGGAAACAGTTTTCCCGAGTAATTTGATGGCTAGTGGTGGAGACTTCTATGTCCAACTCCCTATCTTGGTTTTCGTTATAAACTCCAGGTGTTTGTTTCTATTTCCACACAGAACCTCTGTGCGTATATCTAATCTTCTTTTTCTGGTCCTGACCTTATGACCACAGCGTTTCTGCAAAGGAAGCGGGGGACCAAGGAGAGGTCTGTGACGCGATTTCCAATATGCAACAAATTAGTTACAGCTTTATTAGTCCGTGTCGACCTTCGTCCGAGGTTCTCATTACACGCTACATGTACTCTGTCCCTCCTTCGAGTGTAGACCTTTTCAAAGGAACTCGGACCGATTATCTCCCTCACATAGCGTGAAAGATTGGTCATTGGAGGGGATAGCTAGCCTCCCATATCGCAGATTCAACTACATAGTATTGCTCCTTTTTTGAGATTTTTTTTATTTCTTCCAATCTTAAAGAAATATCTTAGAGCTACCAAATTAGCACTTGTTTCAGTCATCTTTTTTCAAAGATATCTTTTCATCATGTTTTTGAGTTCTTCAAACTGAGCTTACTTCTCCATCCTGTGAACTGAAAGGAGAATAAAAATCTTGCGTTAGCGACAAGATAAAAGCTAATGAGTTCCAGACTGGAAAAATTATATATATATATATATATATATATATATATATACGAAGAGGAGAAATAGTGAGGCTTCAAGAAGAGACGTCCATGTGGCACAACTGGCATTCGACAGCCGTGCGTCGTGTCGCCAAGATTTCTTCTCAAAGGAACGTGCAAGGAGTCAGTCAGTCAGCTGATCAGGATCGACCACACAGAAAAGGAACAGAACCAGGCACATCAGGAAATGCGACAAAGGTTGGTTTGGTTCTTCTATTGGCTTCTGTGACTAATTGGATTCAGGCCACAAGAAGAAAGAAAGGGAAAAAATGAGAGAAAGACTAATTGTGTGAGAACCACATAGAGGGTGGAGAAGAATAATTTTAAACTTCCGGAAACAAATTCGCCTTTAACAGAGCCACGTCTATTTCCAACACTCAAGTTCAAAGTATCACAATTAAAACTCAGAAACACTTCTCATAAATTTAATGTTCGTAAAAGATTCTGTGGTAGGGAAGGTGTTCTTAGTTTAGCGAATCTTAATATTGTATGACAATAGGAATATTTTTTTTCCTTCTCCACCGATTATTGCGAATCGTAGTAAAATAATTTGTATTTTTTTTTCTATATTAACCCACCCTTCACTCCTAGTTGAGTGTAGGATACATATTAACAGCTTCATAAGTAGTAAATATATTAAAATCTTGCAACTTAGTTAGTATGATTTGGTGGTTAGCATTAATTTCCATAGCCCGAAGTCCTATTAAACGTTTTTTATCTTGTCAGATGTTTTTCTGACTTACAAAAAATAAAGAAAAAAGTAAGAAAAAAAAGGAAATCTTGTCCAATGTAATAAATGTTTTAAGTTCATAGATTCTTAACTGAAATACTGACAATGCATGATTGTAGCAATGTGTTTCACGATTATTTGCTCATTCGTTCATTTGAGACATTTTTATTATAAGTACATATTATATTTACTCTGTTCGTATCTGTCCATCGGGAAGACACAAATCTCAAGATATACTTGATGGGATCACCAGCAACTTTGGTCAAAGACGTAGAACAGCGTTTCCCAACCGGTGTGCCGCGGCATACTGGTGTGCCACGAATGGACCGCTGGTGTGCCGCGAGGAAATCGGAACAAAATTATTAATTCTATAGCAACCAAATTGCAAGATATAGGAAAAAATGTATTTTTTGTATTTCACATTACTATAGATTTCTACCAGGGAAAAAATTACTGTAATTGTAATATATTATTCTACATCTATTACTGTGTAGCAGACAGTATTTAGGCTCGTACTCATTCCCACGGTTAGCTGCTATGTTACACTTCAATTGAGAGTCATACTAACACCGAGAAATGGAAGCACTTATACGGTACGCGTCAAGTGAACGTTCGTTCGCACTTGAATTACAGAACAACACTTACTACAACTGTGTTTTGACTTTGATGCATCACAAACTGTGTAATTGCAATAATATGCACCGTTTTGGGGTAAAACAACAAAGTTAAAAGTACACGACATTTGTTTGTTCGTTCATTATTTAGTGATATTCGTTCTTAGTGAAAGGCTGGATACAGTTTTCGAAAAAGAAAGCGTATTTTTAAAAATCTAAGTCCTATATTCCATTGCAATTGTTTTCTATTTTAAAATTGGAATCAAAAATAAGCATAATGAATTAGCATGGGGGAAAACTAGTGATCGAGCTTTCATCTCTGTGAGAAGGAGATCAGTAATCACAGAAAAAAATACCATGGTATTTTATATTAGCAAATAATAATAATAATAATAATAATAATAATAATAATAATAATAATAATAATAATAATAATAATAATAATAATAATAATAATAATAATATCTATGAGTGTGCCGCGAGAATTCAAGTTACACCCGTAGTGTGCCGCAAGTTGAAAAAAGGTTGGGAAACGCTGACGTATAAGATCAAAAGTTAGTGGCCGAATACGTTGATGGAGGTGATCTTTCCAGCTGATCCCAAGATACGGCTAATCAAAACTGTGTTCCCCATATAGTATGCAACTCAACCGTACCTACACGTTAGATTGGTTACATACCATTGAGTTGATTTTCAATAGACACACATTGTGCACTCTGTGAAACTGCTAATTGCTAATTTCACTACAAGGAAAATTGTCCCACGGAATGACCGATGTAACAGTTGCACTTCGCTGCAACAAAAATATACTCAGCCGATCGAGCTAAACTTTAGTATACAGACGGAGACTAAGAAGTGCCAAGTCTAAAAGGACACTACTGAATATATTAGTTAAGGGATTGGTTAAGAAATTGCATATATATATATATATATATATATATATATATATATATATATATATATATATATATATATATATATATATACAGGGTGGGCCATTTTAATCAATCCACGGAAATATCTGAAAAATGATAAAACATAGAAGAAATTTTTGATGTGCCCGTTATATATTGCTAAGGGGGAAACCAATTCCGCCAAAAGTACCCCTCCCCGCTCCCCTAAATGGGGGTAACGGGGGGTAACTTTGAAATGTCAAATGGGAACATGGGTCGAGTAATACCTCGTTCGAAAGGTCTTGGAAAACTAAGTAACGCTGTACCAAAAGATGTTTCAAATTGTGCACCAGTTTCAAAATGGCCGCCATGATATGGTTCGGAAGCTCCAGTACCCGTAGTATGAAGACCACGGAAGGTAAATGAATGGAACAAAATTGAAATACGTAAATATCATAGGGCATATCGAATGGTGTGGTCACTGTGATCCCAGTAGCCTCCCTGGATTGGTCTTGGGGGCTAACTTCAAAATTTCAAATAGTAACATGAGTCGAGTGGTACCTCGTTCGATAAATCATGCAAAATCAAACATCTTGCAGGAAAAAACGATTGAGGTGAAATTGCAGTGTTCTCAAAAGGCCGCCGAAACATAGTATCCGTGTCAGAGAAAAGGTTTAGTACCCGTAGTATGAAAGTGATTGGAGATAAATAAACAGAAGAAAAACTGGAGTAGCTAACTGACGTAAGGCACATCGAGAGGTGTTGTCGGGGTGACTCCAAGGGCCAACTGAAATGTATCCGGGGCCAACTTGAAAATTTCAAATAACAACTTAAAGCGAGTAACATCACGTTACATAGACAAATTAATATCAAACAGCTTCTGTAAGAATATTTTTGACATGAGACACCGTTTTCAAAATGATCGCCAAGACATGGTGACTGTGTCAAAGAAAACGTCTAGTGCCCATAGTATGAATACGGTTAGACATAAATGAAAATAACAAAAATAAATAAATAAATAAATAAATAAATAGGATAACCACGAAGGCGTTCCAAGGCTCGAGAATAATACAACAGAGATAAAAATATTAGAGTAAAATTGCCATAATGTATAGAGAGAATTCCAAGTCCTGCAAAATAATCTGCTCTGTATGTGAGTGGGGTGGAAAGTAACTGTGAAAGTTCAAATGAGAACTCTACTTTAGTTCGCAAATTAAGGCTACCTTACAAATTTGTATGGTGTGGTTGAAACATTTGTTTGTAAGGATGACGCTGTAGTGACTAAAAAAAGGTGAAATTTTATTTGAATGGTAACGCATATCTGTATGGCTGAGTATGATTTGATGCGAAAACAGAAGGAGCGTTTTACGAAAGAAGTTGTCAAATAATGCAGTTGCTGGAACTTACAAACGTGTAAATTTGCTAATCTCCGTCGCCAGAGAAACTTTTATGCAATGCGTGCTGGTTATTCGGAAAACATTTCGGGGATATACGTACGCACCGTTTCATCCCTGAAGCTCACAATATGACATGAGTGCTAATAGTTAATCAAAATGTAAATGTGGCCATCCGTATTAACTCAGTGCACCAATTCTCTATCCATGAAGTCTGCCTTCCAAACAGCATTGGGTAGGTCAAGCGTACTCCCGAACCGTTGTCCGGTCGGACATTGAAATTTTGAAGTTAGCCCCCAAGACCCCTTCAGGGAGGCCGCTGGGATCACAGGGATCACACCATTCGATATGCCCTATGATATTTACGTATTTCAATTTTGTTCCATTCATTTACCTTCCATGGTTTTCATACTACGGGTACTGGAGTTTCCGAACTATATCATGGCGGCCATTTTGAAACTGGTGCTCCATATGAAACATCTTTTGGTACAGCGTTACTTAGTTTTCCAAGACCTTTCGAACCAGGTATTACTCGACCCATGTTCCCATTTGACATTTAGAGTTACCCCCCGTTACCCCCATTTACGGGGGGCGGGGAGGGGTACTTTTGGCGGAATTGGTTTTCCCCCTTAGCAATATATAACGGGGACATCAAACATTTCTTCTATGTTTTATCATTTTTCAGATATTTCCGTGGATTGATTAAAATGGCCCACCCTGTATATATATACAGATGTGATCAGAAAAATGGAAACACCTGTAGTTGGCAGCACGTCAGATGTATGAGTTGGCAGTGGTGTCGTGGCGCCCGCAGCGCCGGACCGCTGGTAGTGGTGTGTTAGGTCGGTCTCCATACTACGTCAGGCGCAGTGAAACAGCAGTGTCCAGTGGCTGCAGCAGACGGAGGTAGTGTAAAATGGGAGACCTCTCACATTTTCAAAGAGGGCAAATTGTTGGTGCGCGGTTATGTGGAGTGAGTGTGACGGCAGTGGCTACTGTGTTAGGTGTGTCGCGTGGGACAGTATCGAAGGTGATGACGGCCTACACAACACACGGGAAAACCACATCGGGGAAGCGGAACAGTGGGCATAAGAAAATCATGAGTGACAGGTCACGCCGGGTATTAAAGCGCATTGTCACGCAGAGCCGTCGTGCCACTGCGGAGCAAGTGACGGAGGAACTCAATCAGCACCTCCTCCACCTTGTTTCGGCAATCACAGTCCTCCGCGAATTACATGAGATGAACTTACGGGGTTGTGTTGCACGGGCCAAACCGCTCATCAGGGACCATAACGCTTTCGCACGCCGCAAATGCTGCTGCGACCATGCAACTTGGACCGTTGAGGACTGGAAACGTGTGATATGGTCGGATGAGTCATCCTTCACCCTATTCCCAACCACGGGCCGTGTTTATGTGTGGAGAACGCCCAAAAAAGCTTATGATCTGCAGTGTCTCCGCCTAACTGTGAAACATGGCGGCGGCTCGGTGATGCTGTGGGCCGCCATATCATAGTTTTCATTGGGTCCTGTGGTCACACTTAGCGGACGAATCACTGCCAACGATCATGTAGCAATTTTAGGAGACCACTTGCATCCTATTGTCCGGATGTTGTTCCCGGACAATGACGCCATCTTCCAGGATGATAATGCACCCATTCACTCAGCTGGCGTTGTTGCAGCGTGGTTTGAGGAACATCGAGATGAAGTTCAACACCTCCCCTGGCCCGCCCAATCCCCAGATCTCAACATAATTGAACATCTGTCGTTCGTCTTGGAAACACGACTCCGGCGACGATTTCCACCTCCATCATCTCTCACAGAACTGGCCGATGCCCTGCACGAGGAATGGTGTAAAATTCCACTTGCTACCATTCACGACCTCTATGCCTCCATCCCACGTCGCATCAAGGCTGTTCTGAAGGCGAAAGGTGGCCCGACACCGTATTAATCTGGTAAGTTGCAATTTCGTTCAGGTGTTTCCATTTTTCTGATCACCATCTGTATATATCTGATATTTACAATAGAATCACGGGTAAACGGGTGAACCGATTCAAACTTTTTTCATAAAGATGTCATCTACATTGATTTTTTTAAATGTTACTTTGATTAAAATGTATATCCTAAGGGGGGGGGGGAGCGAGGAAATGTGTACGATGTCGAAATGCGTACAATTACCCCAGCAATGTTACAGCGTGTGTTTTTCAGATAAACCTTGCAGAGATGCGGGGGTGTCATTTTAAACTTCGCTTGAGGGGGCAAGAGTACTACCGACATAAGACTTTCACATTTTTTACTAGTATTTATATAATAGTAGACAATCAATAGTATGTGTTCCTCAAACTCTTGGGGGGAATTGCATCCTCCTGCCCCCCTAAATGACGCCCCGGAGAGATGGCAATTCTGCTAGGTTATGGAGAACGGTCATATCAAACTGCTCTAATTTCGTTGGCTTACGTGACGGTTCTTTGATATTATAAACAACTCCTATCAACTCAAGGGTCCGCGTTGGCTCAGTGGTAGAGGTTTCACTTCTGGTGCTCGGGGCCTACAACGGTTTATCGCTGTATTGTCATTATCATTGTCATATTGTCATTATCATTGTCAATCTGTATTTGTCATTGTCAATCTGTATTTGTCATTGTCAATCTGTACCTGTTTTTATTTTCTCTATATTGTGTAGGTGTATGTTCTACACTATCACCACTCTGATCATTTCTATTCTCTCTGGCACCAAAGTTATTTCTATTACGAAAGAAATTAGATCTATTGCCTACATTATTATTATTATTATTTGCGCTATTCCAACGATTTTGCCTGGCCATAAAATTTCGTCTATTATTATAAAATCGAGTACTACTCTTTCCAGACTGAGTTTGAGTTCCATTGGCGCTATTAGATCTCCTGTTAAATTGAGCACCATCTGTCTTTTCATTTCTCATATTTACATTTCTGATTGTTAACTGATTTGGATTACTTTGGTTACGATTGTAGTTTCCTGGTCCACGATTGTTATTAGACTATTATTACTATGACAATTCAGTACCTGAAATTGGTTCTCAAAATGTTGGACTAGCATGATCAAATGGTAGAAACTAACGCATTGAGTTGATAATAAAACCTGCTGTAACTTGAACGGTAGTAAAATACGAATAGAAGCTATAATTCTAGATTCTGGCTGTAACGGATTTATATTTTTCAATTCGTTATATGTATTCACTACAGAGTCTGTTACGGATCTATCAATTCGGGAGTTATAAGGTCGATTTCTAATCACCGCGTCTCTATTTGCGAGTATAAAATCATTCTCATAATTTGCGAGTAAAGCTCTTTTGAAATCTGCATAATTATTTATTCTATTACGTACGGCTTCGTACCAAGTGTAACACGGTGGAACTAAAACATGGGGCAATAATTTCAGATATTTAGATTGGTCGATTCCCATTAGATTACACTCATCTTCAAATCGTTTTAAGAAAGAGCTGGCCGTCATTTCATTATATTTCCCACTGAATTTGGTCATCGCCTTGATTTCACTTACTTAAAAACAAACCTTAGACTCCCCAATATCTCGTTTCCGTTGCCGTTTAATATACCGTACTGCTGGCATTCGTGGATCCTGTCTCCTTTCATGTATGCGCCTTCGTGATCTTAATCCGGCCGTTTCATTAGCATCTTGTACTATATTATCTTCAGACGAATAGACTGAAGGAGATGTAGAATCACACTCAATAATTGGGATTTCTCGTTGATGAAGCGTCTCCTCATTATTAGAAGGAACTGAGGCATTATTCCTGTTACTTAGCCTTTGTTGCATCGATCTGATTTCCACCTGCGTATCCTGTATCAAACAACTATGGTTGTGAATTTTAGATATATTATCCTTTATTTGAGTCGCTTGTTGTGTAGTAACAGACTCCAAAACTTCTAATTGTAGACTATGATTATTAACTTTAGAAGTCGTATCTTTCATTTGGGTTGCTTGTTGAGTTATAGCGGATTCCAAAACTTCTATAGATCTTTTCAAAGTATTGATATCTTGTGACGATTTATCAGCAAACTGTTGAAATTTTTCATCTAATTTCTCATCAATTTCCTGAGAAATTTGCTGTATTTGTTGAGACATCTGTTGATTAACTTTCACAGCAACATCATTAATTTGTTGTATCAAGTTGTCATCCCTCGATTGCATGGATTTACTTAATTGTTGAATCATCTCTAAGACCTGCTTAGTATTCACTGTTTCAGACATACATTCTTCTGAGTTACCAATTACGGACATATCTTCACTGTGCATATTAGTCATAGCTGACTGACGTATAATTTTTCTCCCACTACGCAAAAAAAGTACATTCAATATTCATACGTCCCTTTTTTATAAAAAATTAAGACCCTATCTTTACTTTACTTCAATATTTATACAGGGTCCCGGGTTACGTTGCACCATTAAAGATATAATGACATATGCTTATAAACATAATAAGACAAGTCAATACGTATGGATAACTAGTAATCAGAAGAATTATTATACTAGCAGATTAACACAACCCTTTTCGAGGATAACTAGATTTTACCTTTTTATTTCCAAAAGAAGTCTCACCACATTACATTCAATAATTGTCACCTACTTCTTACTTTTTTCACACATATCAATTTAGTATTTCTACCTAGCAACCTCAAGACATTTCATTTTATCTTCCTTTTTGCATAGCTGCTCCGCTATTACGCCTCTGATCCTTTACATAAAAACAGGTACAGATTGACAATGACAAATACAGATTGACAATGATAATGACAATATGACAATGATAATGACAATACAGCGATAAACCGTTGCTCCCGCCAAGTGAACTACGTGGTGGACAAACACCGTGTGTGGGGGTTTTCTCGGGGTCCTCCCGTTTCCTCCCACTTTCTTCATTCCACTGTTTCATTCATCTCTCATCATCAGCGTCTCCTTTAGCCTAACCGGCATAACCGTGGGACGTAAAACTCAAAAATTTCAGTTAATTTTCCCTGTGAATTCAAGTGCCCCTTCCCAGAAATGACGCACCTGGAGAGATGGCAAGTCTGCTAGGATATGGAGAACGGTCATATCGAACTGCTTTAATTTCGTTGGCTTAAGTGACGGTTCTTTAATATTATAAACACCTCCTATGAACTCAAGTGCCCCTTTCCAGAAATGATTAGAGACTTGTCGGGCACCATGTACATAACGAATTTTGGTAAACTATGCTTCTTAAAAATAAGGAAAAAAAAAGTGATCGCAATAGTTATTACGGAGACAGTAAGACAGTATAGCGTGAAAACTTATAATGACTGATTAATCATCGATTCTGGCACTTAAATATATATATATATATTTTTTAATTTTAGTGAAGGACACTCTGCATATATATCAATATTTGAATCAACAGCATAAAGTTTGTTGTATAGGTGCTGCAAATAGGTGAGTTTTTCATTATATTGTCTTTTAATGTTCTACACAATGGCGTAACTAAAGGCTTAGGGGCCTCCCCACAGACAGTATGGAGTGGGGCCCCTTCTCTGCGTCCCATTTCACGATTTGGGGCCCCCCTTATGGCTTGAGCCCCCCGCAATGCGGGGTCTGCGGGGGCCTTATTTACGCCCCTGGTTCAACAGTTAAATAAGCCAGCTTTTTGACGTCTTCTAACGTTGGAAACTTTAAATTTCAGAAGTTCAAGTAATTGCAACACTTGGATTTTGTAGTTTTAACTTTTTAAGAGAAGGCAGAGTAATCGAATTTTTCTTCTGTGGTCGAGGGATACAGTGTTCAATTGTTTAATTAAATATTGATATGTTTCACGTTTAGGATATAAGCCAGTTTCCTTGAAAAGTAAGTACCATGCGAATTTTGGTTGTGTCATTTCTATTTTGCGGCTATGTTTTCTGCTTGTAGGGTTCAAGATTACGACAGCGTTTTCTAGTTTCGATTTAACGATTACATTATACAGTATATAGTTTTTAGTGTGTATTGTATCTTGAAATCCCTTCCAGTTCTTATCGTATACTCCAGGTTTCTATAAACTTCTCTCACATTTTTTTTTTTTTTTTTTTAACGTGGTTGGAAAATGCTAGTTTGATGTCAATAAACTCTTCGATCCTTTTAATATTAACGTTACCAATGCAATAGTTATATTTTACAGGTGTGTTCTTAACCGAGTATGATATTATAAAACATTTATTTACATTAAGGTTCAGATCGCTGAGTTGACACCATTTGGAAACAGTATTTATATCATTTTGTAAAGAAAATGAAAGAAATAATTAATTTCAGACTTGATGATTAGATCATCATTTGTGAAACTATAAAACTATTAGTAAATACATTTTGCTAATTTTGTTTGCAAGAACTATTTAATAAAAGTGTGGTCCTTTGTTTCATTTTCAGAAAAAAGTAATAAAAAAAACTGTCTCTTGCATAATAGACAAGTATTTTTGTTGTTGTTTTTCAGAGATAATTAGTGCTATTATTTTCTTCGTATTGTTAGAGGAAGTGGTAACTAATTAAGAATTATTGTCAGTTGTATCGTTTTGTTATTCTCTTTTCAACTGTTGCTCGAATTTCAATAAAATATTTGAAGTGTTTTTAAATTCGTCAGTCCTGCAAATTCCGAACATAAAAAAAAAATTCTTAAGTTATTTTCACAGGTGACCATATGCATTTTTTTCTCAAGGCCCTCTGCACAAGAAACGTTGTGGTTGAAGTTATTGAATACAGAATGAAAGCTCTCCAAAATATAAGCAAAGACCAAGAGCCTCTTGTTTCAGTAAAAGCAGGTGGGAAATTATAGATTTTCTGGTTGGATCTATGTATATGTATATATAAAGAAGCTTCTCCCTCCATTCATTGTCCAAGGACCGTTTGTCATCAAACGTAGCACTTGAGCTTGGGTATTTGAACTATGATCTATTGAAAGACCGCTTCTCTGCCTAATAATCAGACTCTTAGACAGATAAAAAGAATGGACGAACGAAGGGAGCCCTCGAACCACATGGCACCTTTTCTGTTTTGAGAAGCAAGGGGTATATCTGAAGGGGTCACTCTATGCTTTTCCTAAGCCCCAGGATTCTCTTCCACTCCCTGGATTTCCTGCACTCCCTGCTGGGTCAATTAGACGGTCATGATTTCTTATTCAGGGCAGAACCCAATTTCCTGGCAATGGTTTAGTCAAACTAGGATAATCCACTCTTTGTTTCGGCAATGTGTGACAGAGCGATTGAAAGGATGTATAGTGTACGGGACTGACAAGAGCGAAGCATGTTCTGAGCGATTGGTGTGGAGCGTGACCAATCATTTCTCTTCCATAAAGCCCATATCAACGTTGATTTACTCGTTCTTCCTTCCTCACTAGACATTGCAATTATAAGTCAAACCCTTAGCAATTTTCATTGTGGATATTCTTTGCACCGTCCCTCCCTGAGAGTAAAACAGTTCAGTATTTCAGCAGATCAGCTGCACATAGGGAACAAAAGGAAATGAAAATTAATTCCGGTGGCCTTAAGATTTAACTATGTTCTTTAGTAGACAATGTCAGTCGGTAGTTAACCTTTTCAAAGTGAGTGGATCCTTTCACTTAAACGAAAACCGACATTTTGGAGGTTTGACTCATGTTGAATTGAATAGTGGCCAGCTAGCTACGCGTTCAGTGAATAAAACAAAATTGTAATAATAGAGCATCGGTCATCAATGACCGAAATTACAAATAATCGCGTTTAAACTGTACGATATTTTGTAGGATTAGCAATAATTCTTGCATCATGGCCATAAGAAATGCATAAATATTAGAGTTATAATACAAATTGCATGAAACGAATATATGCTTTACATGATATAGTTTCGTGTGTAATCATATATAATTTGGCCTTTTTAGCTTTGATCTCAGTAATCAGTGGCGGAGAGAAAGGATGGAGTGAGGGAGATGAGCAACATCAATACCTAACAAGTACAAGCTTTACAAGAAATAATCTTCATAAATCACTCTCATCTTAAAAAAAAAAAAAAAAAAAAAAAAAACTCTTCTTAACATAAATCAGGTTACACAACCATCAGCCGCATTCGTCAGACAGTTGATTTGTTAAAGTTTGACAAGAAAGTTACCTTCCTTAAAAAAGTATAAATTTACAAGATATCGATATTTAACTTAAAGGTATTTTCCTTAGAAACTAAAGTTGTAGTTTATTTCATGTGAAATTTGAAGCCATGACCTTTAAGTAAATAAGAAAATTAGGCAAAATCTTGTAAATAGAAAAAAAGGATCATAATAAAATAGCCAGACTGCAGTGAACTACTTTCTAGCTTTTAAATAAGATTATCAAATCATATAAAAAATTATATCGAATTCTGCACATTGGTAAATTAATGTATTCATCCATGTACTTGAAGAAAAAAGTGTCTGATGTGTGATAGTGTTTGTACGTACGACTGTAACTGCTGAACTCATAACTATCAAATTCACGACGAACAAGCATATCAGAAATTAGGACTCGACTATCAAATTACTGTGCTTTTATATTGTTGATATTTTCTTAAGAATGAATAAAATTCACATCGTAAGTTCGGTTGGTAACCCAAACATGAGGAAGTTAGTTAATATATTCAGTCAGGCTACAAACAATACCTATTTACATAAAGGTACTAAATAAAATTACTATCACAACTGCCTTCGCGTGTTTAAACTTGTAGTATACATTATAGCTTTTAAAAGAATGGTGCCCATATAGTAAATGCTATTTTTTTTTTCGTATTTATTGCTGTACGGAGGACGGGGTTAAAATCCAGAACCCCTTTCGCGTACGCCACTTGTTGTTGATACATGCTTGCTGAGATTGCCTTCGAGACAAGGGTTGAGACGTGAAAGTAATGACTCGTCTCGGAAAGCGTATATGTTACTGTTTCCATTGGAAAAGGTATGCATCTCGTCACACAAAATATAGGTCACTTTTCGTCTTCCAACAATAGTGTTTGGTATTTTGCGGGCGTCTATGGTATTTAATAATCGCCTTATAGCAAATCTATATTTTTATTACCAGTTTTCAGTTTCAAATATAAAGAGTTTAAAAATATATATAAAAAACAGGAACATTTGATGTGGAAGTTTGTAAAAGCAATATATATTGACGTAAATGGCTTTAACAGTTAATGCATTTTCAAAGCATTCAATCTCTTGATTTCCAAAAATATCTTAATCTCCCCAAAGAATTAAGCAAATTCCATTTGTAGTAAATGACACACAAATGTCAATACTTAAAAGATTAAGACTCTGTCACAACAGATTTCGCTAAAAAAAAAAAAAAAAAAAAAAAAATCATATTGAATTTATAATTTTTTGCAAGAAGAGATGTGATTCGTTTAGAGTTAAAGCTGCTATAGGTATTGATAATCAAATCTGTGGCTATAAATAGTGCACTATTCGTGAAAAAAAATGACAACTTCATAAATAATTTTTCTACGTACCGAAAGTTTTGGTCAGCTCTTTCTGGAATTCATTTGGTTCTTTCTCTCTAACACTTTAATGGTGATGAGTTCTGTTGCTACTTCTCTGTATTTCGGCTAGTTTTTAAAATAAACTTGATTTCATAATTTCAGTTCCTCATGTAACTAACGAGAATTTTCCTGTTAATTGGGTACCTGTGTGTTTTCGGGCTTGTAAGAGCAGTAGTGATTCTAATATGTGTTATTGATAATATAAATAATAAATTTTAAAAAAAAAGAAAAAGAAAAGCAAGAGAATTTGTAGAACAGAGATCAGTTTGAAATATCACTTTAAAAAAAAAAATGCGATTTGTAGATGCCAACTATGCCTAAATATGGTCGTAGTGAATTGAAGGGTGTGAGGCAAGAACATGGTAACCAACAAATTTTCAATTTCTGAGTTACGCAGCACCCGACAGAGAGCAAAGCATACCGCTTCGTTTAATCTGGTCCGAGTTCAAATTGTGCTCTATGGAGCGAAGTAATATTCACTTATGGTAAAAATCTCTGTAACTTTTTTGGAGTGCATAAGATAGTAACTAACAGTTAAGATGGCGGGCAATGAAGTGCCGTGTATCACCTTCCCATCCAAAAAAGAAAAGAACAATGCACATTAGATGTTTCTTACAGCCAATTCAATGAAGATGATTTATTGTTGAGTGACTCAGGAAGTAAGTATTGTCCCAAAGATGACACAACTAAGTCGTCGTGGGGAAATAATGAGGTAAGTTGCAATTTGTTTTCTGTCACGATCTGTACGTTGTTTACCATGTTCTGTTTTCATAATTTTGCAGAATCTCATCAGGGTATTTTCCATTCTCTTTCGGACAATCCATTATTGTTTTTGGATAAGGATTACTATTTGGTGCAATTATGTTGAGTGAATCATGCTGTATTTATTAACATGTCAACAAATATTATTTACAAATATGAAAAACCAATATAAAATGTAAATTATGGCGTAAAGTAAATGTACATGCTTCAATAAATAATGTTTGTATCAGTTATGGCTTTAAATGTTAGAAGATGGTAACTCACACAGCAGTCTACACAATTAGAAATTCGCTATTTTGATTTGATACAATTATTTTTAATCCTTCATATACAGTCTTATGTGAAAAATCAGCTCTAATTTCTTAAAACCTCTAATTTCTTAAAACAGTAACATTGTGGGTTACCATGTTCTTGCTTTACAACCTTCAATTTGGCGAATTAAAATATGTTAGGATTGAGCGAGGTCATAATCAGACAAATTGAGATGGGTTATGTGCTAAAAATAAATAAATATTTAAATAAAACTTTGGTAGACAGTAAAAAGGATCACGCACTAGAAGTTTTAATTTCGTCTCGTAAAAGCAAACCGCTGCGGGTCGTTCGTTGCCATCTAACGGCAAGATATGTAACTTCTAGTATATTTGTTTCAATAGTACAAAATGGGTTATGCATAGCTACCGGAAAGTCAAAGTTACACGTTAGTGACTTCATTAACCAAGTCGACCGTGGTACTTGCTCTAGCCATCTATTTAAAAAAAAAAAAAAAATAATCAAGAATTCGCTTCCGTGCAAGAGTTATCGTATTCAGTAATGGATGAACGTAAGTCGCAGTTACCCATTAAGACATTAACTGATTGATTCATTCAAAAAAAAAAAACAAAAACAAAACAAAAAAAAACAAAACAAAAAAAACAGCAGAGATAATTGTTCTAGCTATTTATTGAAAAAAAAATGAAGAGCTCGAAATTTCGCTTCCGTTCAAGAGTTGCTGTATGAACTAGAGCACAAAGTAAGGTGTTCGTTAATATGTTAACTGATTGATTGTATTAGCGAGCTCCATCGAGATATTTGCTCTTGCTATCTATAACCAAATGAAAGTTTAAAAAAAATCCTTCCATTCTAAAGCTATTGAGAGGAGAAACGGAATGTATAAACTTACTGGCATTTTCATGATCCTGGAAAGAAATGTATTTGAGAGTTTTCTCGTATAAGCTCAAAATATGAGGAAGTATAAGGCTCTGGCTAAACGTGGATACGTTTCCGATACGTTATCCCCCCTCAGCGTACGCGACCTAGGTGCCTACTCGGTAATTTACTTTCGCCAGAGTTATAAATCATACTGTAAGTCAGTCAGGATTTCCAAGTATTTTGTTTTCATTTCCCGCACCTTAAGATTAGAATCAGAATGACCTGCTTTAGTTAGTTGATTTCTTTTGAGAAGACATGATGGTCTTCCTAAAATCCTCTTGCCTGGCAACATGTCTTTCCTTCCTTTAGACACTCTTTACTGATTCCGAAACAGCAGAAGGTCTATTGTTTCGAAACGCACCAAATACGCTAAAGCCGACGTTTTCTGAGCGTTTTTATTGCTTTCGCATTGTGATTAGCCATGTACACTTAATACATGGTCAGCGTATTTTACGCATGAACAATAAAAACGCGCTAAAACGCTTCGAATAGCCGTGCAGTAAATGTGGATGGCTAATCACTATGCACTGCAAACGCGAAAGCAATAAAGACGCTCAGAATTTGTCAACTCGAGCGTATTTGGGTCGTTTCGGAACAATAGGCCACCTGCTGTTTCAGAATCAGTAAAATATGTCTAAATGAAAGGGAAAAAAGAAAGACGTGTTGCCAGTGAAATTCACGTGCAATAGTTTTGTCTATTAATGGGATGCACTTTAAATCAACGTTAGTCTTGGCGTCTTTTTTCTTTACATAAGAATAAACTGCAGCTAGAGCAATGCTTCTTCGATAACCTTCATGTCTTCTCACAAGAAACGAACTGAAACAAATCATTCTGATTCTACCTTTCCGGCGCGGGAAATAGTAATAAAGAAAAGACCTGGAAACCCTGACTGGCTCACAGTATTATTTATTACTCCTGTGAAAGTAAAATTACCGAGTAGCCACCTAGGTTGCGTTCTCTGGGTGTTGTAGCGCATCGGAAGCGCATGCTCGAGTAGCCAAACACAGTACACAAACTAAGTGGTGGCTAAGTGGTTTTCGCGTGAGGGATTAAGGTTTAGTGCCCGTTAATAGTACAGGTGGTTCTGGTCCCATGTAAACACGAATGAAAATATAGGTCCAAGAGTCCTTCAGCTTATTTTTTTTATTTTTTTATTTGTTATCTTATGTCTGTTAAACTTTAAACAAACAAAATATATAAATTAATGACAAAATTGGTTTAACGAAAAAAAAAAGCGAATAACACACACTTATGAATAAGCCTGTAGAGAAATTAAATTCAATAATCTTTGGTAAATACAGTAGCGAGAGAATCACGAAGAAAATATCCATGTATGGGATATGGATAGACACCATTAGTCACCGTTACCCATTAAGATGTTAATGGATAGACTCCATTAAGGAACTGAGGTAAGGTGATGGCTCTAATTGTCTACTGAAAAAAAAAAAATAGAATTCAAAAATTCGTTTACATGTATATGGGGTATGGGCTATCGATAACCACCGTTAAATATTACATTATCCTTTAATATATTAACGGATTAACTGCAGCGTCAGTAATGGTTGAGGGAGGCGTGAAAAATAGCATGACCGATATTAGTGTCAAATTCATTGGAATCTCTGACTGGTGACAGTCCAAATGACATTTGAGGCCAAGTTTAAGCAATGAAGGGCATGGGAACTGACAGGAGCAACGCCGAAGTAGTTACCCTTCGGTATTTATTTATTTCACTTAAATTGAGAAGAGCAATGCCTATGACAGTGCTAATCGTTATGAAATATATTACGCTCATATCGACAGGGCCAACGCCGAAGGTATTGCTCTTATTCATTTATTTCATTAATTTCTTTACCTTCAATGATTTTGATTGAGTTGATTTTGAGTTTAATGTCCCGTTCAGCAGCGAGGTTATATAAGACTGGACCTATTGATTAACGTGGAATCCGAACCACATGAGTTCCCGCCGGGAATCGAATTCGGGTCTCCCACGCCAAAGGTGTGTATGCTAACCGCTTAGCCACAAGGGAGCTCTTCTTCACCTTCAAATATACAACATAAAGCTTATCTTCCTTATGCGAAGAGCGGGTTGATTTGATTTAATTTGAAATTTGAGTTTAGTGTTCCGTTCTGCAGCGATGCTATATGAGACGTTGTCCTACAGCTTAACTGGGATCCGAACCACATGAGCGAAGAACACTTATTTCAGATATTAAAGAATAAACGAATGTAATTCTCCAATCTCACGTAAATATTACAACCTATATAATTATTTTTAATTCTGAGCTAATATGAACTTCTCTCGTACTTTGAAAAGCTACGAATAACTGCTCAGAGGCTGCAAGTAATTTGTGCGAGACGTTTAATAGTGCCGTCTTTATCAACAAGTGTTGTGTCTTCTGTGGGCACTCGGTGCTCCCAGAAGCCAACAGCCGTGAAAGTAGGAAGAAATACGAAGGGCATCTTCGCGCCTCCGAGTGAGTTTCAACAGCTGGAATCGATCCTGAATCTGAAACAAAGTTTTGCTACTGTGTTCTCTTGTTTCTTGGCAGCCTTCGCCGCCGGAATGGGCAACCAGAAAGCCACCTCAAGCGACCCACCAAACCAGCTACTCCGACCACTACCCTTTTCCCAAAAAGTGTGACTTTTTTTTTCATGCTCTCTTGGGGCTAGCACACGCTAGGGAGGTGAAATATCGTCATGTAGAACGCATGCGATGCGATTCCCTGCTCACAACATCCACCTAAATGCCTCACACGCGATTGATCCCCAAAGCTATGAATAGAAGATTGATACAAGGCTGACTGAGAGCGATGGAAATCCGGCTTCTCTAATCCCATTCTTGCTCACGAATTAATTCGACACAATTAAGCGTAAATGGCATGAAGCATGTGGGTTGAGAGAAGCAGCATACATTACTAGGCTTGCATCCTTTCTTCTTTCTTTGTCCTTCCGAATTAGAACATCAAAATTGACGTGAAGAGAGGACAAGAAGCATTTCAGCTGACGCTGAGAGCGCTAACTTTCCACTTGGGACTTTAACAATGTAATTGCTAGTGCGTCAACATTAAGCGAAAATGTAGGCAAGAAAAGGACCACTTTGTAGGGACAAGATTGGATCGCGCACAAGAAGAAAAGCTTGGGCCTTGTCAAGAAACATCTTCACTTATCCAGTAGCATTCCACAGCCACCCATTTAGCAATGAAGCTAATCAGATAGGGGAGCAGATAGGTCGCTTCTTGTAATCACAAAGACAAAGTGTCACAGCTTTGTGGCTAATGCGTCCAGGATATTGAATCAAGCCATGATTTATGAATGACTTTAATGATGTACTCGTTAAAATGTAGGGAAGAATGCATAACCTTGCTCTCTTAAATAATAATAATAATAATAATAATAATAATAATAATAATAATAATAATAATAATAATAATAATAATAATAATAATAAAACTTGAGTTTCTAAATTGGGAGGTCATTCACAACTCAAGTTTCTCAAGATGAAAATGGTAACGTCAAACAAAAGTATTTTCTTTCTTGTGTGTTTGTACGTTTAGAGTTTAAAAGGTGTGGCAGCTCTCTTTGGGGTTTGATCACTGGCGTCGTTAGCTTTTTTTGAAATGGGGGGGGGGGGTCGGATGAATAAGAAAATCCTCTTTCCGACAAAATTTATATATAGAAAGTCAAAATAGTATAGTTTTTTTTAAATATATATTTGACTAAAATCTGGGGGGGCCGTCCCCCAGACTCCCTCACTAACGACGCCCGTGGTTTGATTTTAAAATGAATGATATTTCTGTCATCTAATGCATACGTGACGCTAATATGCACAAAATACTTATGTTGACGCTTACTGTTATTAAACTAAAATAAAATGAAGGGAGCATTACTATACTATTCCTCGTTGATTGATAGGCAATAAGGACACTGAATAGTCTATCACTCGTAATATCGAATTAGTGTAATATTGTTCTGTTCACATTGAGAAAGTATGAATTTCATTAACAAGTATGCCTAGAATGAGCTAATCCCTTTTCGAAATACAGGGTTGCCAAAATTACTGAAGCACGTTGCAGTTAATGTTTGATTTTTTCTGCTCATTTAATAACGCCATACTTCTGTTACATTACTTACGTGACACAACGATTTTGACGTCGGTCATTAGAATGTGACTTCTTGTTTTTTTGCCGTTTTAGGAGGTGGTTTAACTATAAATGCAAATATTTTCTGTTCACTCAAAGAGCTCTTTCTTTTCTTTTCTTTTCTTTTTTTTTATTACAGGGACAAACGTTTGTTCCATCCAAGAGCTGTTCCTATATCACATTGTCGCACTGTGAATCCTAAATTCTAAATTTTAAATTTGCACATCAATGAAGAAACATAATGATCTAAAGCAATGATGGCAAGTTTCTAACGTGCAGTACTTCACAACAAAATTAAAAACAGGACGTTTTCCACTTTTCTTCTCTCTCCTCATGAGGTTACAGTTCACGGAATATGCGTGTCATAAAAAAAAAAAAAAAAAAATGTTCGTGGATGATGCATTATTTGATGTCGTTGATGAACATAACAATTTTCTAGTACACATAAACAAGAGAAAAAAAGCACAGAAATGTATATTTGGAGATCAGGCTGGTCAGTCAATTGGATATTCCTAAGCTTCCGCAGACCAATGAGATGAGATATCATGCCGGAATATGGTCTGGAATCTACTCCAGTTGTGGAATATCGAATTTCTTTAACATACCAAAGTTCGTCTCATCAGTTATAGTTGTTCTGAAGAAATAACACCTACTCTTATCTTTCGTTGTTCCGTACCACACATTATCTTCGGGACTACCTCTCTAGTATTCATTTATTTATTTATTTATTTATTTAACAATCACCAGATACAGCTCAGAGGCCATTTTACACTGGATATCCAACAACAACAACAACAACAATGGAAAGGATTTGGGAAGGTATCGGCCAGGGCCTGTTTAGTAGGTACCATCCCGGCATTTGCCTGGTAGGAGTGAGGGAAACCTTGGAAAACCTCAGTCAGAATGGTCGGCAGTGGGATTCGAACCCACGTCCCCCCGAATGCAAAGCCAACGCTCTACCACTTGAGCTCTAGAAGAACACAATTTTCTTTCCAAAATCCAAATACCACAATTCTAGAGAGTGCGGAAATGCAATGGAAAGCAACAATAAATTCAGTGTTGGTTACCGTTGTATTCCCACCATGTCCTTTAACTATGCTTGTTGACTTTTCCAGAAACAAAGAAAATCGATTAATAATTTAAGTGGATACCTGACAGTATTATGGGTCGGTATCAACGCAACCAACACTTTCTGAGGCAAAAGCCACACAATACAGTAATTATTCTTATGGTGATTTGGTACCAATTGCAATTTGTAGGTGTACAGACGAAAGCATTTGTGCTTAACTCCATAAATTGTTGTTGGAGCTGTTTGAAATGTCCGATTGGCTAAAAAGATTGACTTCGTAAGGCTCTGTAGACAAGTCTGACGTCCAATATCTATGATTTTTTTGTTCTGAAACAGACAGTGTACCACTGCTCTTGTCTTTTGAACGACTCTCAACATTTTAAAACTTTCTAACCTTTACTCTCCGCTAAAATGTCTGTGGGATTGGGTCAGTGATTTTATCTACAATAACTACACAGATATGTAGCTTTTTTCCTGTTGGGTTGTCACTATCGCTATGGCTATTTACTATATAAAACGTGGTTTTACTTGCTATGAACATGTTGAACATTGAACGATACACAAAAATACAACTTTCTTTACTAATAGTACATTTAGAAATCAATTTTGAAAGTGCATTTATAATTTATGAACCTTATATTGTATATCGCGTCGATACTTTTACGCTATACTGCGCTGACGGAAGAACCCTTTATGACTGAACTCAAATCAGTTGTTCGTTTAACAGTAGTTATATAGAAGTTTATAGATATTGATATTAACTGAAGTTCCTCTATAATATTAATTTAAACACTATATTCTAAATATGTATTCGACATTTTCACTTTTAAAGTATGCGGGTCATTCTATTTCAAATCAACCAATGATAGAAATTCATGGTCTCAGATTTTGATTTTTTTTTTTGTACATTGAAAGACATGTTTGCGAATAGTTATTTCCCAAAACAATGATTTCCCAGCCCTTATGGTTAATTAGAAATTAATTACACAATTAGTTTCAAGGTCACGACTCAAAAACAGCTGATTTTGCGTTTTGTTTATTTCAATAACCATAAGAGTTATGAAGCTAAAAATTTGCATCCTCATGTAATTTTGTCTGTAAATTTTAAATATGCAATCAAAGCTAAAGAATACTGTGTAGGTGTAGAGTTATAGCAGCATTTATGGTTCAAAGTTCAGACCCCGGAATGAGTGTGTGCTGAAAGCTGTACATATGTGAAATTTTAACACAAAGTTAAGAAATACCTATATTTTACGAGAACCAAATTTCAATTTATGCAACGCGAACTATTGTAAGTTTTTCTTTTTTCACAAAAGGTTAGCGTCACGATATATCCAACGATAAATATTCATCTAAGCAGTCTAGAAAGATTATGAGTACCCCTAGTTTTTCCTTATCCCTCCGCAAGACCCTCTACTAATTAATTCTAGTTACGCTAGTGTTAGCCATAATTTACATGCAGCTAGAAGACGAAAGCTTTATTTTATCAATACTCTTTGAAACGAATAACCAATGTAGTAGTTAATAATAACAATAATAACATTTAAAAATTTATAAGTTCATAAAAACGAGTTTTAATCAATTTTTAAAAAGTTTTTTTCTTGGAATACGCTATAAGGAAAATCAAAGATAGCAACCAGGACCTAGAGTTGAACGGTATTTACCAGGTTATGGCATATGCTGATGATGTAAATTTAATAGGGGATGATAGGAGAACAATAGAAAGAAATGCAGAGATCTTATTAAACGCTTGCAGGGACATAGGTTTAGAAGTAAATGCAGAGTAAACTAAATACATGGAAGTGCGTCGGGACCGGAACACAGCAAATTATGGATGCGTTAAAATATTAAATAATACTTTTGATAAAGTGGATAGCTTCAAATATCTAGGATCAATATCAACAGAGGAAAATCATATCCACGAAGAAATTAAATGTCGACTAAAAGCAGGGAATTCGTGTTACTATTCGGTTCAAAATCTCTTGTCGTCACGAATTCTGTCGAGGAATTTGAAGCTTAAAACATACAAAACGATAATCATGCCTGTGGTTTTGTATGGCTGCGAAACATGGTCCCTTACTCTGAGGGAAGAACATAGACTGAAAGTATTTGAGAACAAGATCCTGAGACGAATATTCGGACCCAAGAAGGACGGGAATGGGGAATGGCGGAAACTTCATAACGAGGAACTACATAATTTATACGGTTTACCCAACATTGTTAGGGTCGTCAAGTCTAGGAGGCTTAGGTGGGCGGGTCATGTAGCTAGAATGAAAGAAAGTAGAAACGCTTTCAAAGTCTTGACTGGAAGACCAATCGGAAAACGACCATTAGGAAGACCTAGGCGCAGATAGGAGGACAATATTAAGATGGATCTCGCAGAGATTGGAATACAAAGTAGAAACTGGATGCAGTTAGCTAAGGATAGAAGTCAGTGGAGAGCTTTTGTAAACGCGGCATTGAACCTCCGGGTTCCATAGAGTTAGAGAGAGTTAGTTGTTAAATATGCATTTGAGAAAATATGAGCCATCCAATGGTATCCACTTCATATGCTCTCGTGCATGTACCACATTGGCTGACACACATATTTGCAGAGCTTGGTTGTAGATTCGATTCCCGATTGAGTTTATGTGGTTCAGTTCTCACCTAAACTATAAACACCAACTGACATAACCTAAGTGCGATGTATGCGAATTATATGTGGGATGAAAATTCATGTTTTAATTTTGTGTGAACCATTATGCAAATCAATTGAACGCTGAACAAATCGGAATAAATTAAAATAGTTTAATAACATAAGTATATGTATTAAACTGTAGCGTTTTGTTAAGAACTTTCTTTACCTTAATGTGTCTATTTTATTTCCCACTTACTTAACGAAACTAAAGAGGCTAATAGGCCAATGGAGCAGCGTAATGAGATAATTAATTTCCTATAATAAATAATATAAATGAAAAAGTAGAAAATGTGATTAGGGATTAAAAATAATAATTTAATCAAACATCAACTCTATATAATTTATGTATATAATAACGTCTTTAAGGTACGTCTTGGTCACATGAAAATTAGTGTATCTTGCTGTAAAGTAACACCTCTAGTATTTTCTAACAGTAACTGCATTTAATTACATGTAGTATATATTTATTCTGTGTTGAATTTGGGAAGTTGACTTTCAATCCTGGTCCTTCTTGTGAGTAATATATTTTTATGGTAAACTAAACAGTTCTAATATGTTCTTTCTTTTATCTATATAACTATACATGCATGCATAAATCTAATGTGAGGTAATAGTTGGTGAAGAGTCTTATGGGAAAATGTGGCCCCGCGTAGCGTAGTCGGGTGCAATGCTTTTGCGCACACTTTCTTCCAGCTTATCATTCCATGCAGATAAGAAGCAAAACAAATATTCATTTTAATGCTTTTGCGCACAAAATGGTATGTAACGTTGCCAGTTCATTCTTTTATCTTAATATACAATATATTTTGTAGTTTTTTTGCAAAACAAGACAGGACTCATTTGATTAAATAAAATAAACTAATTTATTAAGTTACCTAAGTAACTCCAACTACCTTACTTTCTTGGCTTCTTCAAACACACTAACTCACTTATCTAACAGAATACATAGCGAGACAGCAAGTGGTTTCTGATTGGTTACCGGCTGCTGGCGGCAGCCAATCCCGTGACAGCTTCCAAAAGGGAACTAAAAAAATGAACTTTTAATTAACGACTTTCACTTGGCAGTAGTTCGTTAATTAAAAGTTCGTTTTTGTAGTTCTCTTTGGGTAGCTGTCACGGGATTGGCTGACGGTAACCAATCAGGAACCACTTGCTGTGTCTCTGGAACTTGTTAACTACCAGATATGAATATATATACTGGAGGATACTGAGAATAATTGTAATCTGTTGAAACTGAGACGACAGTATGGACTTCGAGATATCAACTACGAAGAAAGGCGCACCATGCATAATAATGGGGTTATAAATATCGTCGTTTCCGTGAAGGAAGAGAAGGATCAATATGGAGGTAAGTTAAAATAGACTTACTAAATTGGTGAGAGCAGAAACTTTTGTTATTCTCAGATTGCTTTGTGAACAATTTTAATTTCTACAGACTATGTTGACGTTTATAATCCTTGAGTTTAAATGTAGTTTACTGTGCCTCTCCACTGGCTAAAGTAAGGTAATGAAGCAGTGGATGTAAACTAACTTAATACTCTAAGATTTCGAACATTTTCGGTTTTGAATACATTTTCATACAAAAGTAGCAGAGTTAATCTATAGACCTTTTGGTGAGGCACCTGCTCATTATTGCTCCATCTACTAATAATTGATTACTTACACCAAACCATTAATTTTGCAGGTGGCTCGGCTACAATTGAAGTTGATGGTACTGAAAGCAGGGTATTACAGAAGGAAGTGGAGCATAATCATCAATGGATTACTGAAAATGTTAACAGGCATTTGTTGAGGAAAAACTGTAAACGTCGTGCTGTAGAATGCCTTGACGAACGGCCAAATAAAGTCATAAGAAAGGAGATTTCAAAAATGACAAGCTTGAACAAGCTTGATCATAAGGTTATGAAAACATGCAGAGAAGCAATGTATCGATCTCGGAGGAAGAAAATGCCCAGTAAACCAAAAGATATCACCGAAGCTATTCAACAATTGAAAGAAAGAACGAACGATATAACTATGGTTGGAGAAAGGTTTCTGTACGTCAATGAAGCAGCGCAAATAGTCATTCTTACATGCCTTAAAACATCAGGTATGTGTTCCTTTTTAGTTGTTGTTGATTTTGATGTTGTTTTTATATAGTTGTTTCTATATATGCCTAGTGAAGAAAATGTTTCGCTTCTATGTGTTCTTTATTCTTATTCGGTATTATTATTCCTTTATTCTTTTTTCATTTCAGGTTCTGGTGTGATTTCCAGGACATGGAATTGTTTGCTGACGGGACATTTGCATATTCTCCACGACATTTTGCCCAGCTATATACCATTCACGGCTATAAGAATGGATATTATGTTCCTCTATGCTTCGCGTTATTGCCAAAAAAGGTAAACAGACTTACGAAGATATGTGGAAGATGGTTATCAGTTTGGACGCAAGAGTGACACTCAGATATATTTACACAGACTTTGAAAATTCTGCCATAGAAGCTATCAGAGTGATGTTCCCAGGCTGTGATATTCGTTGTTGCAGGTTCCACCTAGGCCAAGCATGGTGGCGAAAGATACAAAGTGATAGCGATCTCCGTAGTGCCTATTTAGATTCAAAGTCACAGTTAGGTATGTACCATTATGATTTGTGCCTTAGTTACTTTTCTTTTAGGTTTTATAGTTACTTCTTTAAGCTGTGGACTTTTGAAATAACTCTACTATCATGACATTAGATTATGTCTTCTAAATATGAATTTGTGGCTACTACTCTAGGCAAGACTACTCTAGGAAATTTAAGTTGTGAACTATCCATAAAAAAGTCAACAATGTTGAACTCAATTTAATTTCTATGCTTTTTAGGTTCTTGGCTAAAGACATTCTTTGGACTCCCGTATTTATCTCCAGAGCAAGTACCAGATGCCTTTGCTGATCTGATTTCGGTGGCACCTGACACCAAAGGATTTAGATTTTCAGATTATGTGCTGAACAACTACATCGAAGATAATTGCAGGTAATATTGCAAATCAGAAATAGCATTCTAGTTTGATAAATGTAAAAGATATAATGAATTTTGGGGGCAATAACAACCCTGTGGCTTACACCCGTCCCGTTCTGGGAAAAAAAACACTTAACTTAGTTTTAACTATTAAAGAATGATAAATATCAAAATTATCTCCAGCCATTATAGGTAGAGGGTCTCCAGCCAAAGTAATTAAAAATTGTCTAGTATATAGGCTAGAAGCATTCTCGTTTGAGAAATTAAAGACATGAATATAGAAATAGCGCACAGAAATAGTAAAGTATTATATGAAATGAGATCCGAAAATTAGTTTCTACTTTATAGCAGTTCTGGAAATCAAAATGTTATTTCAAAGTAAAAAATTAAAAGGTGATAGGATATGGTATTCATGATTACCTTTTCTTTTCAGGTATCCTCCAGTGATGTGGGCTTGTGAACCATCTCCAGCACCTAGGACAACAAATGGACCAGAATCTTTCCACCGTCACTACAACAGCCAGTTCTATTCTAATGCACCTGATGTCCATAAGGTAGTATCAGTGTTACTTGAAATACAGCATGAAACATGTTTGAAGATCGCTTCGGTACGGAAAGGTGATTCGAAACCACAAAGGAAAGAAGAAATTCAAAGGAGGGAACAAATCATGAAATTATACAGGTACTTTCAAAACTCCACACACAGCGAAGTTTCGAGAATGAAATATCTTAAAGTTGTAGGACACAAATTTCAAGAACTAAAGTTGTAAAAAATGTACCATACAGTAGAATTGAATATAATAAACATTGAACAGCAGAATTGAATATTTCTTTCGTATCTTTCGTATTTACCCTTATTCTCTAAAGTATTGAAACTGTGCGCAACTGCATGATTTGCTTAAGCATGATTATATTGAGATTTAGCAACGTCGCATTTAAAAACTGTGCGCAAAACCACGATTTCATACTTTTCGATCAGCTGTCAATCAACTGCAGATTATCGTAGATCTTTGGGAGAAAACTGTGCGCAAACGAGGTGCACCCAGCGTAGTCGCTAACGCTCTCGCCTTCGGTGCGAGCGGTCCCGGGTTCGATTCCCGGTGGGGTAACCCGGTCGAAAAAGTGTAACACGCTTTTTCAGGCCAGCCACCCTGAATGAGGTTTTCCTGGGTTTTCCTCATTCATACCAGGCAAATGCTGGGGTGGTACCTAACTTATAGGTCACAGGCTGCTTTCTTCCTTCCCTTTCCCCGGATTGTGTGCTCACCGAGGGACGTCATCCCTCAAATCGTGAAGGGCTAAATGGCCTTGGATGCCAAAAGCCCAAAAATCTAAATCCAGAATCCCTAAAAGTCTTACGGAAGATATGAGAAGATAGTATTTTTAGTACAAGAAATGAGGAGCTCGAGTGATCGTAATGATAAGCATTACATCCAATGAAATTGAGTTATTAGGTAGATTGAGTAGGGATTAAACCATAGAACAGTATGTAGATAGTTTAATTTTGGGAATGGCGAGGGATGTTTTTTTGGTATGTGTTATTACATTTAACTGAATGGGAATATTGAACCTATTTTCCAGTTTACCCGTAAATTAGAAAATGCGACATACTGTTATGTTTTCCCGAGCCGCTCAAACACAAACTTAAGCATTCGATGTATTTGTCTAGACAAAATGTAGAAACAAGAAGAAATATTCCTGTCTGAGAAGTTACTGAAAAGCTTTCACGTAATGTTTTATAGAGATTCTCTCTTAGCCCAGTTATTCTAGCTGCTTAGCATAAACCAAACACACACAGACATACATTAATGCATGCACACGTACGAAAACCCATTGTTCTGTTCAGTTGTCGATGTTAAGGCATTCTGAGCCAGACAAGAGAAGCGTTGTACTACATTAACAACCTGAAGCTGAGAAAGACATAAGAGCCAGTGGAAACAGTGTCTTGTTTCTATGGATTTCATTGCATTTCTTCTTGAAGCTGGAGGAATATGTTAATTTTAAAGAGCCGCTCTTGCTTTGTAATAAAGGATTGTGCTTATTGTGCGCCCATTCGACAAAGCTAATTGCAAATGGACATCTCTGTGAGGAAGCACAAGACAGCACTGAATCTTTGTTGCTGGATTTGAGAGAACCATTCTTCTGTACATTTGATTGTGAGGAAGCAAGCCTTGCGGGGGAAGACAAAATGACGCAAAGCTTCGAGTAGAATGAGTTTCAGTTACCCCCTTCCTCCGGTTACCTCTTTGTCGAAGTCCCTGCTGTCCTCTCCGGGTGCAATAAAGATTAAGAGCGGTGTTGGGAAACTTCACAAAGCTGGGTATTTTATCCAGCCTCACCCTACTTCCTAGAGTCCAACTCTTTTGTCTTTGAGGCTCCCTTCTTGCCCAGCCATGATCGATTGTACCATTTTATCGTGGTGCATATTTACTAAGAGTTTCACCATCAATAATGAAAGACTTTTTTTTTCTTTCTTTACGAAGCTATTTCTTTATTGTTGCTGGCCCGTCTAGGAGAAAATACGCATTGCTTACTCTGGATAATAATGACTTGAAAAAGGGACAGAGCAAAAGTAAAGTAGTCCTACAATGCGACACACACAGCAAGAATGTTTGCTGGATTTTCATTGATCGAAACGTCAGAAACGAAGGGAACTGAGGGTCATTAGTCACTATTAGGCCAAACGCCGGCAGCTTTGCATGTGCACTTATTTCTTCCTTCATTTCCCCCTCCTCTTTTCCTATTCCTTTCTATGATTTTTCTCTTGGTCTTATACGTACTAGAGAAAATAAGGTCAGCGGAAATGTCGCACAACCGAATAGAAAAGTGAAGTCAGCTATTGTGGTCGGTTTTCGAGGGGGAAGACTTTGAATACTATATAAGAACTTCAAATAGATTGAAGAACCGTAGATTGAAATCAACTTATACAAGAAGTTGAACAAAACCATTTTTGATGTATGCTACGTTTTCTTTGTGTTTAAGTGAAATAACGCTGTCAGCTTCAGGTTTTCGAGTCAACATCATTTTTTGACAATGATCAATTTGAGTTTCCACATTCAATACGCTTGTTCAGCAACAATGCACGCACACAATCGGCAATGCACGAATATATATTACATATAAAAAACAGCAATATACATAAGTGACTTTGTGATCTATTTTAATATAACGAAATGAGTGGCGCATTAATTTAATTTTAATTGTCATCAATCATTATATAAGAAAAAATGTTGCGTAAACAATATAGAGAAAATGTTAATTTCATACTTCGCATTATTGCTGGTATGAATACCAGTATGGATTTCGTTATATATTTTTTCTTAATTTTGGGGAAGATTAGTTTTAGTCTTAGATTAGATAGCAATTTGACAATGAATACTAACGAGGGAAAGGCGTGATATCACTCAGGGATAATTGCACCAAATTTGGTGTAGGAGTAGGTAATGAGAATAGAAACGAACGTGTGGAAACATTCGTTTCGAAGGCGCTCGGAATCAGAAATAATGGGCCCTACAGTTCTGGAGAAGTATGACCTGTCAATCAGGTATTGATGGGACGGAGACTTTACTCTCTGTTGCAGCCAATGCAGAAGAAGTTAAATAAAGTAGAATGAAAACAGAAAAGATGAGCAGAACAGAAAATACACCTATATCCGCCCTCAGTCTCAAAAGAGGAATACCAAGATACTAAATCTGTCAACTGCCCTTGCCATTACCCACCTTATCTCTTGAACACTGGGTACGCATCACTAGTTAGCCTAATGCAATTATATTAAAAATAAAGAAAATATATTAGTGCATTTTCTGTTCAGCTCATCTTTTCTGTTTTCATTCTACTTCTGCATTGGCAGCAACAGCGAGCAAAAGCTTAGTCCCATCAATATCTGATTGGCATTACCCACTGCAGCATTCCCATTACCTACTCCTACACCAAATTTGGTGCAATTATTTCTGAGTGACATTGCACCCTTCCCTCATAAGCAAAACAGTGTAAATCATTCCAAAGATTTGTAAACGATGTTATGAAAGGTTGAAAACAATTACCATTTCGCATGTGAAAATCTGTATCACTGATGTTATGCATTCCTGATACTGAACTGGTACAATTGCTGTGTGGAATGAATTGTATAATTACATTCGAAAAATTTGCTGTATGGAATTGCATGCGTACCTTCTGTGCGTATCTCGTTTTCGGTGCGAGTACTTGCTTCTCATACAAACTAGTAGTTGTTCGGATTTCATATTAAGCACCAGGTGCTACCTCATAGCTTCAGTTTTCATATAGAAATATAGAGAATGGATGTTAAACTCCAAAAGAAATAAATAAATAAAATAAAATAAAATAAAATAAAATAAATAAATAAATAAGCATCCGACAAACTATTTGTTTAAGCTTTGAAAATTAGGATATGAAGAATCGCTTTGAGAGAATAATCCATTTCAATGGTTGATCTGGTTTCTCCCATATTGAAGATAATTCTTAGGAACATATGGAACGTTTAAGGAAGTGTGCTCCCAATGAACAATCTTCCGGACAGGATAACCAATGTAACGACTACTCTGGATCACCACGTGTTGAAAATATCTAAAAGAATCATCGTGGGAAATTTGAAGAAGTTCGTTAAGAATAAATAACCTCCGGAAGAGGATAATCATTACAAGGCTTTTCTGGATCCGTACATGTTCAAGAGAAGCATGGCGGAACGTTTGAGGAAATGTGTTGCTGCAATTGTTCCAAGAACATTGGGCATTAAAGCTGAATGGGAATGCATCCTTAATTTTCTACTTGCAGCTACATTTGTATGTTACTGTATCTGAAGATATCGTGGCAATAGGATGGGAGATGTCTGCATTCGGTATCACTGCAATAGTTATGGTATGGTGTTCCATTGAATTCCGTGCCCACTCGGATCTAATATACATTAATGGGTCTTTGAACAGATGGCATATCGATAATATATTGGACAAAGTTACACTCCCTTTATTGCACAGCCTACAAGGAGCAATTTTCCATCAATATAACACTTGATCGAATCTAGTACGCAACATCCTACAATTTCAAGATTGGAACTACGTTCCACTGCTTCCTTGGCCGGTAATTTCACCTGATCTTTCACTGATTCGCCACGTCCGCTCCGTTAGTATACACCACTTAGGATACAGTGCATCTTCCCAGCTATATTTGAACAGTTTTGACAACATACTGCAAACACATTGCTTAGCATACTTCAGCAGGACACCCATGATCGCATTCTGTAAAGCCCGTCGTATCACATTCGTTCAGGAGATCAATGGTGGACTTATACTCTACTGACCTGAAAACTTTCGGTTAAGTATTCGCGGTGCAGTCATACATCACACAACGCGGTATGGGTATTCATTTCACACTTGCGCCTTAAGCTACCTTTCAGCTACATTTGAGGTTACTATCTCGTCTTCTTTGGGTTTCATTCTTTTTTTTTTAAATATACAGCAGAGTATTTAAAGTGAAATACTCCATCCACACTGTAGATTTGTTCATGAAATATGCATATATAAAATGTAAACGCGATTACTAGCACCATTTGGACTATTCGGGAAATTTATTAAATCCACCTTCCCCAAGGAGAATCTCATAAAAAACATTTTTAAAATTTTGTACGGCCTCTAAGTATCTGTATAGTCTTGCTCAAAAATCTTGACCACCCACCTCACTTTAAAAGACCATATTTTGAGAACAGTACGTAGGAAATGCTAATATTTTGACTTAAAGAAGACCTCAATTTGCCAAAGAAGATTCATATTTGTTTGCTTTAATTCTAACCGTGATTTAAAAAAAAAGAAAAAAAGAAAGAAATAAACTGAATGCTTTCTAAATAGAGGTGAGTCGTCAGATTTTTTTTTTTTTAATCAGGATATTTTCTCAACTCCTAGCATCGCTTGAAATTTAGAATGAATTTTTACTTTAACGGGAAAAAAGGGAAAGAGAGAGAAAAAAGGGAAAAACTTAAATGCAAAGAAACTTGACTACAAAAGGTATTTTCATGCTCGAAGAAACTTCAAAATTCATTTTTTTAGCCTATCCGTACAGAGATTTTAAGGTGCGATACTCAAATTTCCTTTTCTGTATTATTATTATTATTATTATTATTATTATTAATAATATTATTATTATTATTATTATTTTAACGTAAGCATTTAGTTTACAACTCGGAGGATATAAGAACGAATTCGAGACAGAAGTACATGTGCGTGGGTTTTCTCGGGGTTCTCCCGTTTCCTCCCACTTTCTTCATTCCACCATTTCCTTCATTACTCATCATCACCGTCTCCTTTAGCCTAACCGGCATAACCGCGGGACGTAAAACTCAAAGATTTCATTTCATTTTTTTCGAGACAGAAGCAACCAATATGTCATGAAATTGAGATTATACCTACAAGTAAGGTGTGCGTTACTGTTCGAAATATTTAGAATGTGAAAAAGAACAATAGGTATAATATATTACATAAGAATGTATTTTTGCTTATATATTACATAAATAAATAAACAATCTGTTTCCAGCGGAATACAGGCTACCAATTACTATTTGTAACCAGTGATACTCTTTTTAGCGTCGCACAAAAACTGTTTCTATCCATTTTCTTGTGAACTATAAGTCAAAGTTTATCTTTGAGTATTTCATTTTGATCTGCTCGGTGTTATATACTGACTGATGTATTGTATGTCTTATCTTTTCACAATCTTATAGTTAAAAGTATTAATAATGATTTTGGGCTACTGCATATCTCATTAACCATACTGTGTGCTGACGTCTTGATATCTACAGGGTGTTTCAAAGCAACACCGACAACATTTGGGGGGTGATTCCTGACACCAAGATAAGACAAAAGGTATAGACAAACCTGGGTGCACAAATGCTTCTTTTCGGAGTTATAGGCTGCCGAAAACATGAAAAAGAAGGACTTTAAAGGTCCTTAGCTCCAATACTATGGGACCTACCATAGTCAGGTCAAAGCTTCACGAAGGAACTAATATGTGCACTATCCAAATATCAATGTTTCAGAATCATGCGGCACTTCTACAACAATTTTATATAGATAGTTGGTGAGTATCTCAAATTATATGCCCGCAGTCAAAGTCCGGCAGTCAAAAACGTGGATTTTTGTTGTGTAAGATTCTGAAAAATTGATTTTTGAATAGGGCACATGTTAGTTCCTAAGCAAAGTGTTGACTCAACTACGGTAGGTCCCACAATTTTGGAGCTATGGACCTCTAAAATTATTTTATCATGTTGTTTTGCAGCCTACAACTCTCAAAGGAAGCATTTGTGCACTCAGGTTGGTCTATACTTTTTGCCTTATCTTGGTGTTAGGAATCACCTCCCAAACTTTGTTGGTGTTGTTTTGAAACAACCTGTTATGTCTGATCTTTAGGGATTTATAGACGGTAATAATGTAGAATCAAGTTCCTTTCTTGGTGTTCTCATATTTTAAATATGTCGTTTTGTATTCTCAAATGTCATTTCAAAAGCTACAATTTTCGGATTAGTTCGTCTCTTGTTTGAGCTCATGATATGTACGACTTCTGGTAAGAGTGTTTTGTGTGTGTGTGTGTGTGTGAGTGTGTGCGTTAGAATATATTTTAAAGAAGACTTCGAAACACCTACCTACAGTTGTAAGAGGAAAGCAGACTTGTTAACAATTTCTTTTCTGTACTTAGTATTCTAACTTCGAATCGAAGAAGAAAGGATACAACGTTTTGTCTTTGAAGAAAGAAAGAGAAGAAAACGAAACAAGGGAGAGAATGAAACAGAAAATGAAAGGAGAGGAAATAATGAAGTAAAGAAAGAGAATTTCATTTCCGTTCTTGAGTCAATTAACAACCAATTTACCCTATTCGACAGTGCTTCAGGTTTTAGTTTCTGTGCACACACGGTTGAATTAACTTGAGAGCTGTTTTTGTCCATTTAAACATGAGAGGCCGTCAATTGTCATTAAGTTGTGGGAGAAGCCCAGAATAAAGTGAAGTAAAGTTGTTTAGCATCTCTTCCAGATATTTTTCTTTTAGAAAAAAAAAGCACGGGAATCTATAGACTTGCTTACCCCAATAAGTTGACAGAGCAAGATCTTATTGAAAATTTAAAAAAAAAAAAAAAAAGGAATGGAATTGAATTGCAACGGACCATTTTAACGCTTGAAAACAATATTGTCAGAGCAAGACAATAATGCGTTCCTGTACGATCTAACGGTTACTTTTAGTTCCTTCAACGCCAAGTGGCTAAGGCTCGTACCTTTCGTACCTGTGATCCCAGGTTTGGAGTTCTCGCCTCAAACACAAATCGAAATGGCGGTTCAGAGCCCACTTTCGCCTGATGTAGCATGGTGCTGGAGGGTTCCGTTAAACCCGAAATTATCAATTAATCAAGAGAAAAAAAACTTTCCTTTTTCTGCTCGTGGTTGCATCTACAAGACGAGGTCTCGTCTCAAAATCGAGTCGATAGTCAACGGGATTTTTGTTTATTATTATTATTAGTCGAGGTAAGACAAGAAACATGATAATTCTCGTCACGGTTCTGAGACGAGACGTTAAATTTCACCAGTATCGTGGCAACACTAGTTCATCCAAGTCTTAGATCTGGAACACTGTCTTAATGTTACAGTATTCACAGAAAAAAAAAAACTATAAATTGATAAAATGTCTGTATGAACACAATGAAAAGCATTTATCAATGATTGCAGATATGCAAACCATAAAGACAGCCTGGCGTAACAATCCATTTTGTGGGCCTGATCAGCTCCAAAGCCATCTGTTAGCGACCAGCTGAACTACGTCAAGCCTAGCTACGAACGTGTGGTCAGCGCATTGCATCGTCATATCTCTCACAGGTGTGTTAGGAGATTTCTAAACTTAGTTGTCGTCACGTCTTTTATTCACGTGACTCCCCAGTTGGCCTCATGATGCTGAAAATTGGGAAGCACCGCTCGGGCATTGAACCCGGGACTTCGCGGACGTGACTCCAACACATTGCACATTACACGCAACACAATATCCATTACGCAATATGCTCCAGTAAAAAAAAAAAAAAAAAAAAAAAAAAAAAAAAAACTTTTAAATGTTATTATATCAAAGCCCTTCCTGGATCTCTTGTCACACGTAAAGAGTTTGGTAAAATCTAGATGAAATTACGAAATTTTTGCATGATTTTAAATTTTAAAAAGTACCCCCCGTTATTATCTTTGGTGCACGGTTCGATTCCCGGTGGACAACATCGAAATTTGAACGCAGTAAAATGTTTGGGTTCCACTTTAAACTGTGATCAGCCTTAGTGCTGGAAATGGACCGTAAATTTCAGAAACTACTACTGTCATTACGAAATCTGTTAGAAAAGGATATAATATTAACTGACTTGAAAAAAAAAGGGCTAAAAAAGATCAACAAAATACTAATTCATCGCTATTCTTTCTTTCTATCTTTATTTTGAAGTCTGTGCCAAGCCAAAGAAATTAATGGCTCAACCAAATAAATAGCCATCCAAGTTAATTTTACCATAATTATTTTCTACTTTTTAGCGCTATTGTTGAAGCCAGTTAATATTATCTTTTTTATTTTAGAAATGTTTTTATTTTGTGCTTTTTAGTGCGTCATTTTTTAAAGTTTATTTATTTTTCAACTACTTCGTTAACCCAGTAGTTTTGTTAAATACCTAAACTAAAGGTAGCACATAAACTTTCTAACTTCCTATAAAATGGAAGAGTTCAATTCCAAAAGAGCCTAAGTCAAAAAAGTCAGTTTTTCAGGAGACGATTTTTTGTGTGTTTTCGTCATTCTATTTCTGTAAAAGAAAAGTAATCTACATAAAAAAAAAAAAAAATGTAATTGCCTACTTTTCTAAGATAACGATGAAATTACTATCTATAGCAAGAGTTATATAAGCGTTTTTAGGCATGAGTCAGAAAATAACTTCAGAGAATACTATTGACTAAGAACATTTTGGAAAACAACACTGTTTTCTTTTGCCTACAATTAATTTGATTTATGGAGTTTTGGCATGTCATCCAGTTTAATATACGGAGATGCTGAAATTGAACTTAATAGAACCAATATCTCAAAATTGACAAAAAAATGACTTAGGCTTTTTTGGAATCCACTCCCCCAGATGGTTTCGCAAAAAAATCACCTTGTATTTTACAGGTCTTTTACCAGAATGAATTTTTCAGGTGAAATTTCAGTGTTTTAGTACAATTACCCAACATTTGACGAATGTTACTTTGAGATGTTTCAAATTGTTAACACATTTCTAGTAAATGAATCCGCATTAAGTTAAAAGAAAGTATTTGTTATCATTGTTATTTATCAGTGTTGCTTCTTTATTGTTGCAGTTTATTTCGTAACTTGAAATTTTAAAATATCATTCAATCCCTTCGAAAAACCAACATTCATACAAGTTACCTACATTTGTTTTAAAAGTGCAAAAGATTTATTTTGTTCGTTCATTATTTAGTGATATTCCTTCTTAGTGAAAGGTTGGATACAGTTTTCGAAAAAGAAAGTGTATTAAAGAAAAAGAGTCACATGTTCCATTGCAATTGTTTTCTATTTTTAAATTAGAATAAAAAATGAACATAATTATTTACCACTGGAGAAAAACAGTGATCAAGCTTGCACCTCTGTGAGAAGGAGATCAGTAATCACAGAAAAAATACCACAGTATATCATATTTACAAATAATAATAATAATAATAATAATAATAATAATAATAATAATAATAATAATAATAATAATAATAATAATAATAATAGTATCTGAGTGTGTCGCGAGAATTTAAGTTACATCCTTAGTGTGCCGCAAGTTGAAAAAGGTTGGGAAACGCTGGGGTAGACAGACGGACAGACACACAGATGCTGGATGAGTCAAATGGTAAAAACTCGCTACGTTCGTTTCAAAATATTTATAACTTTAAAAGTTTTAATAAGGTCAATTAAATGATTAACTGAACTGATTTTTTCATACTTTCCATTGCAACAAGGGTCTGAATATACTATCCCGCAAATTAAATACCGGTATGTTTAGTATTATTATTATTATTGTGACAAGTGAAACATCCAATGTGAGTGAAGACATGGGTTCAAGTCTTTTCTGGTTTATTATGAACAATTTTACTAACACTTACACAAAATTAGTCAAATTGATTCAAATTTAATTGCGGACATCACCACATGAGTAAACATGTACATACAGGTCGAACAAATATTGCATTCTTTTTTAACTCTTAGAAAAATAGAAACAAAATTTTCTGTACTGTGATAACACACGAAGTTTTGCTAAGAAATATGCTCAGGTCTTCTGCTAATAAAAGACCTTGTTGAGGTGGGGAGAGTGCTCTACACTATCTCGAAGCTACAGAATCCAGAGAAGAGAACGTGTTTCGCATAAGTCGTGTCTCTTCACAGCCTCTTGAAGCCACGTGTGCCTCTGGCCGCAATTCAATAAACACAACGATAACTTCAAACCCACCCACTCAGTTACTAAAGTCCCCTCAATGCTTGCCTGTTTTGTTTTCAAGAGCCCCGGACAGCTGAGAACATACGTAGGTAAGTCGGCATTATTATGCAAGCTGCGGACCCAATGAAATGCTCTCAGAGCTCCTCTGTGGCTAAGCGGTTAGCGTACGCGCCTTTGGCGCGGGAGACCCGGGTTCGATTCCCGGCGGGAGCTCATGTGGTTCGGATTCCACGTTAATCAGTAGGTCCACGTCTCATATAGCCTCGCTGCTGAAAAGGGACGCTAAACTGAAATTCAACTCAACTCAATGCTCTCAGCCTTATTCACTTGAGTCTACGTAGGTTCTTTCATTAAAATTAAGAACGAAAATACAAGGGTAGATGAATACGACAAAATTCAATATTACACGTGTGCATATTCAATAAGGTATTTGTATAATGAGTAAACAATTTCCTTTCAATACAGAAACAATGACTTAAATTAGAAAAAGAAAACACATCATTGTTGCATTTATATATTTAAGATACTAACAAGGCAGGGTACCTCGGTGTAACACGCCGATTTTGATAAGATTGCACAGACATACAGATCATCAAAAAAGAAGCGACACGTATTTTTTTATATCGGCCAACAAGCGTATTGAAAGGGTCAAATAGGGACATAAAAATGGGGTCAAAATGAGATTTTATGCAATATAGCGAGAACGAGAAGAGATATCGGGAAAGGTTAAATGTACGAAATACTACCCATAGTTGACGCAAGCCATTGAGATAGAACTTACCCATGTGAAGAAAGCAGAACATCCGGAAATGGACCAATCACGTTTACAGCATTGTCATAATGTGCTACAGAAATGAGTGAAGAGGGTGGCAAGGAGCAGGAAGAAAGAAAACACGAAAATGTAAAATACGTGTTTTTGCTTTGAGTTCATACGTCACCCGTTTGCGAAAGGGACGCAGATTCATCTCAGTGCACGAAGATTCATCTCTACACGCAAGAAGGATGCAAACGCCGTTCGTATAGGCAGCCAGCAAGACAGTACTGCATAGCGGGTTGCATATAAGATCAAAACCTCAAGTTGAGTGGTAGAAACGACTAATAGATGAAGGAATACGAGGTCAGATGACGCAGCACATTATGACAGGTGCAGGTACTGTAAGGAAAGAAAGAGCAAGTTGGCGTTGTACACAAAATCAGTTTTAACAGTGAGAGTATTGGACGCGGCGTATGCAATACGAGCTGGTTTGAGTATACAAAGTTGCCAAATGCGAGGTGTGGAGCCAGCAAAGTGTATGTGCATTTGTGTCTTTCACAGGTACTATTCTCAACAAGACAAGCAAGGCGACGTTTAACTGCTTGTGAGACCTAGTGGTGAACATTGGACAGTGTGGTAGCTGGAGTGGTATTTGATTGTTGTGTAACTGGTGGTGTGTGCTTGTGCGTATTTGTGCGTGTGTAACAAAATTCAGGTGAGGTGTAAGTGGGCTTGTGACGTTTGTGGTCGCAAGATGGTCTATATGAATCCCCTGAATGTGGTGGATATGCTAGTGGAGGCATATCAGGCAACACAATATGTCCGGACACCACGAACGGTAACGGAAATGGAGCTCAAGGACTATATTTTTAACATCCTAGAAAGTTTCAAGACGAATGGGCACATGTATGTTGAGATTGAAGAAGACCTATTATGCAGCAATAGATCAGACATCCCAAGTATGGCAAGTGAAGATGAGATGGATGAGTGGGATGGCCCAACGACCTCCAACGTACATACAACTGGAGTCAAGAGCAGAGATATTGTGGACATGGGATACAAGCGGAAGGCAGTATCGTTTTGGAAACGAGGGAAGAAGAGAAAGATGTCCTGGAAATCTGTACAGAAACACTTCAAGCGTGTCAAATGCAGAACTGATCTATATAGATGGGAGAAACAGATCACAGAAGGTGGAACCAAACGTGAAAAGCTAAACGTGATAGACCGAACTGTGTATGAAAAATTTGCGACAGCAAAACAGCGGCATTTAATTGTCCATGACACAGACTTGCAACGTTGGGCGTTAGAAGCAAACCAAACAACAGCCGTTGCTAATTTCAAAGCTTCGAAGAAATGGTTATGGCGCTTTAAAACACGTCACGGTATCGTCTCACGCAAAGTTACAAAATTTGTAACACATAGCATTACAGCGAAGGCCACACAAGTACACGAAAGCGCTAAAACCTTCGTCCAAAATGTACAATCACTCATTACTGCTCATGGCGAGGATAACGTATATAACACAGATCAGAGTGTCTTTGCTTTACAATTTCACTCTGGACGCTCTCTGGCTTTGCGAGGCGAGAAGCATATTACAGCAACAATGCAGTCTCTACCTGCCATAACACATAGCTACACAATACAGCCTGTTATATCTGCCAGTGGAAGATTGCTGTCGCCCATGCTCATAGTCTTGAAAGAACTTCATGGTACGTTTGGGCCACGGATTCAGCAAACAATGTTCCGCCCACAAAACTTATATATTTGTGCATCATCATCTGGGAAAGTGACAAAACAGATCGTTAAGACGTGGTTCCAATCAGTGTTCCTTCCACAAGTCAATGAGCAAACGGTACTGTTAGTCGACTCGTGGACGGGTTATGATCGATCCGACTTGGCAACAATAATGCCACAGGACAAGCAGTGCAACATTATGACGATACCTACACACACAACTGGGTTAATACAACCTCTGGATGTGTATGGTTTCAGAATTTGGAAGAACTTCGTACGCAAAGTATCTGATGCGGTACGCCTTCAGCAACTCAACATCAATCTATACAGCAGAGACAATATACTGAAACTTCAATCCCTTGTACATAATCAACTTTCATCTCCACGGTGCATACATCTATTCCAATACGCATGGTTTTGTTCTGGATATCTTTCATCACGACCAGATTATTTTCCAAATCCAGTGGAGTTTTGTTTTCATCAGTTGACGTCATTGGTCTGCGAAGAAGCAGAGTGCCAGAACCCATCCATCATCAAGTGTTCGTGGTGCAAATACTGTTTTTGTTTGGACGATTTCTTCCTGAAATATCATTTTTGTGCTACTTATCAGGAGTGAGCGTCTTGTTTTCAGCATACACCTCTGCTGACTTTTATGTTGTACGTACATATGTACGCGTATTTTCATGATATAATGTAGATACTCATGCGTAGAACTGATATTGCTGTTGCTCTTTATCTTACATGTGGACCACCTGCTATTACATTCTACTGTGCAATGCATTTTGTGTGTGTGTGTGTGTGTTACTAGCTAGAAACATTCCCGTTTCCAATATGTATCTCACCGTTGCTCCCATTGCACAATATATGCAACCCACTGTGCAGTATTGTCTCACTGGCTGCCTATACGAACGGCGTTTGCATCCTTCATGCTTGTAGAGATGAATCTTCGTGCAGTGAGATAAATTTGCGTCTCGTTCGCATATGGATAGCGTATGCACCCAAAGCAAAAACACGTATTTTCCATTTTCGTGTTTTCTTTCTTCCTGCTCCTTGCCACCCTCTTCACTCATTTCTGTAGCACATTATGACAATGTTGTAAACGTGATTGGTCCATTTCCGGATGTTCTGCTTTCTTCACATGGGTAAGTTCTATCTCAATGGCTTGCGTCAACTATGGGTAGTATTTCGTACATTTAACCTTTCCCGATATCTCTTCTCGTTCTCGCTATATTGCATAAAATCTCATTTTGACCCCATTTTTATGTCCATATTTGACCCTTTCAATACGCTTGTTGGCCGATATAAAAAAATACGTGTCGCTTCTTTTTTGATGATCTGTATGTCTGTGCAATCTTATCAAAATCGGCGTGTTACACCGAGGTACCCTGCCTTGTAAGTAACTCTATGCTTTATGGAACCCAGAAGTTCAGTGCTGCGTTCGAAAAAAGAAAAAAAAATCCATTGACTTCCGTCTTTAACCAAATAGATCCAGTTTCTACTTTGTACTCCCAGTTCTGTGAGATCCATCGTAGTTGTCCCATCTGCGCCTAGATCTTCGTAATGGTCGTTTTCCGATTTGGTTTCCAGTTAAAACTTTGAAAGCATTCCTACTTTCTTCCATTCTGGCTACATGACCTGTCCACCTGAGACTCCTAGAGTTGATGACTCGAACAATATTTAATAAATTGTATAAATTATGTAGTTCCTCGTTACGAAGTTCCCGCCATTTCCATTCCCATTTATCTTGGGTCCGAATATTCATTTCAGGATCTTGTTCTTGTATTTTCAGTTTACTTTCTTCCCTCAAATAAGCGACCACGTTTCGCAACCATACAGCACAACAGGCATGATTATCGTTTTATATATTTTTAACTTCAAATTTCTCGACTGAATTCGAGACACAAGAACTTGAACTGATTTAAGATACAGGGCTACTTTTGTCTGATCAAATACTGAAATATTGCTCATAAATTATATGTGTTAATACGCTACAACAGAGCGTTGAATTCTGGGACTGATGGGAGGGAATTCCTCCACTTAATATATATATTTGAGAAAATTCCACTTCACTAAATCATATTGGGGGCTGGGCTGAATAAAATGATACTATTAACAGCATTTAGAAAGCAATTACAGTAATTTATACGTAATTAGCACGTATTTCACACGTAAAATGTGGGTGAACTAGTATTTAACAGTATCCCTAATATTATATAGTGTAATCATAGTTTAATAATTCATAGGTGTTCAAATATGTAGACTCTCTTTGTCGAAACACTCCAGTGTAAAACAAAAAATCTTTACACTTCAGCTTCCCCTCGCCTTTTTCGACTCTTATGATTTTGCTCCCTGGATTATAGCATGCATAGTGTTCCATTGACGGAGGTAATTACATTGATTCGGACTCACATACAGATCCTGGATTACGATGATGAGACTCAAGAGTATACAAACGATTAGCATACTCGATGTAGCAAGTCTATTTCAGATTTTGAAACATAAATAAAATAGAAAGAATTATAAAATTAAAAGCATTGTACATTTTTCTAAATGCAACGATCTCTTTTCACATGAGCAATAGCTGAAACGAACATTTATTATACGGGGAGATTAAGGTTATGAGAAAATATTTGGGTAATCTTCCTCTGTAAGCTACATATTTCAGTGAAAGTGCAATAATAAAAATGCATACTGCACTTTTCGCATAAATTTCGAAACATCCAACCTACACAGAATGACCCTTTAATAAAATCAACATGATTAAATTACCTAGCTTGAGATGGGCACTAACTAGACCCTATTCCAAAAGTCATTTCAAATGGGTCAGGTGTTTACCCGACCATAAGAACTAAGAATTTGACGCTAATCTCAATCATTTTGAGCATTTTTCACCGATGCCGATGGAACTGAACTTGGACTGAAATGGCATTGGAAGCATCACTATTCGTTTCGATAGACGATCATCTGAGACATTATATTTTTCCACTCCTTTTCACCCCCACACCCTTGCTGATTACGATTAAATTTTGACCTTAAGGGTATTGAAGTGTGACTGGGAGGAAGTGTGATTATTTATTCATCTCAGCGACCCTGAAAACTATTGATTCAACATAAAAACACAATGGATTCGACACAAATACACTATGGATTCGACACAAATCGTTTTCTTACATGTATTTTTATACGTCCCCCTTTCCACAGCCTCCTATAGGAGCTAGTGAGATCTTACCCTCACTGGTGGCTAAGGCTAGACACAAACGTCAACGGGACTGACATAAATTAACTAAGCGATCATGGAAACTATTGCTTCGGCACTAATATCGGTAGTTTTCGATTATTTTACCCATCATCATTCCACTCCCCCACTCCCAAGAATGTTAATGGTAATTAAATTTAGACAAACAACATCAGGAGTGACACGATTCACCTCAGCGACTTCTAAAACTACGAATTTAACACAAATATGGACTATTTTTGATTATTTTTATGTCACTTTCTCCCTCCCCAGTAGGTGTGCTAAGAGGTCTTATTCTTTTCCGGATTGTAAGCAATATGTATACCAAGTTTGAAATAGGTACCAGGCGTTCCAAAATTATGCTAGAATATATTACACACTCATATACATGCGTATATAACGTCCCCAGTGGGTACAGTAACATGAAAGTGACGTTCTAGTCCGAACTCTTAAGGATCACAAATAATTTTTGTAAATGTGCTATATATTGCAACAATCCCCAAACTTATACAGAAAAAAATGAATAATATATACTTTTACTCGAGAAATTTACACTGTTTAGCAAATAAATTAATAACTAAATTCTTGTTGTATTCTGCGTCACGTCCATATATGACGCATGTCACGTCCATTATATGTATATTATGTATATGAGCAGGTGTAGAATAACTCTTAATATTCAGGTATAGAACATACACAGAAAACAATGGTGTTAATTCAACACAATGACTCAGAGTTACAGAATTGTGTTAATTTTTGACACAGTTCTACTGTTACTTCAACTCCCTTGCAATTTAGAGTGAAGTTTTACAATGGTAATCACGTGCGTCTCTGACGGGGGGACGCGTCCTCCCAATATTTTGAAGTACAAAATATTCAATATTTTATTCTAATGTATTTACTAAGGAGAGAATAACATATAAATAATAATTATTATATTTATTCGGAATATAATATTCAGGCTGTGGAACGATTATAACAGAGTTCTTGATATACTTCAGAGGGTCCGTGAAGGTAAGCAGAAAAATAACAAATGGGATCGAAGATAATAAACAGGTTGGGCTCGGTTGGGCTAGTACTATTTAAATCACTTTATTTGATGTCCCCCCCAAATTTTATATGACAGAGACGCCAGTGATGGTAATCATCAAATTAATCACCTCACATAATGAGAAATCTTTTTAGTTACACACTATTGGGTGTGGTTTTATATACAGTTGCCAAACACTACTTTTATTTTTTAAAGGAAGTTTTTCTTATTAAATCGACATGACTTTTGTAATGGATAATGCAATGTGGGATGAATTATCTATAAGTGTTTAGGAAGAATGAAACACAGTCAGTGACTAAGTGGGAACATAGTGGACATGTAAGCAATGCATGACAGCATTTCCTACTCACGCAAACGTTGTCAGAAAATACGAAAGTCCAAAAACATACTGCTGTGAACGATTACAGAAACATAATGCGTTACTTCGTATAAATGTCAAATATGCCACGTACAGCTTACTCATATGAAAAATATAAAACTAATACGAAATATTAGTATAATTTACCAGATGTTTAGGTGTTTGCTTCGTAAAAGGCGTTAAATTCGAAAATCATAAATCGTAGTCATTTGACAAGATTTGGATTGTGTGTAAAGTCTTTAAAAAATATTAAGCGTTTTACACTGCTGGAGAAGTGTTGTGTTTTAAGTCTCTGCATAAATTGTTCCCCACAAAGTATTATAAAGGCGTTTAATTTCAAACGTTTGGAACATTTTGGACTTAAGATCTTTTACGCGGCAAACACAGATTTATAATATGCACGCAAGACTATGCACACTTTAAAAAAAGGAGTATTGATGTACCTATCTGATATACAGGGTTTTGAAGTAGCGTGGAAAGCAATTATTAATATTAATGTAGTAATAGTTTCTGCTTACCATGCTAACTAGTGTGTTACAACACATGGAATATATATAGAAAGATCACTTTTACACGGTTTCTATTTCCCCGTTCCTTCGTTCTTTCACCTAGTTCTGTAACACCGCTCCAATACCGTCTCTGTGTCAAATCATAACACCAAACCTGTGTTAATCACAACACCGCGCTCTTGGTGTTGAGATAACAGGCAAAAGCAGTAGTCACGCTGGAACCATTGGCCTGTTTTAAAATTGTTTTGAATCAACGCTGCCATTTTTTTTATTGTGTAGATACTCGAATTTATTTTCCTTGCTGAAACAAGTAAGTGAAAGAGAGCATTTCCGATTATAGTTTATAGGTTTTGTCAGTCAGAGCGAAAATACGTTAGAACATCACAATTTTGATCATGTGGCTTCACTGGAACATTAATTAGTATTCAAGTTAGAGAGTTTACCAATCAATATTTCTAATGTTCTCTTCTCTCTCTAAACATTGGATTCTGTGCTTTTCATTCACGAATCTATTGTTTCGTTGCGTAAATAAACACTCAGAGAAATTATTCATTAGACATCGATTTTGAGCTAAAGAAAGAAGTTCAAATTAGAACAGCTTGTTTGGACTGCGTTTCGGTTTGATAATAAAGCAGAAAAACGTGAAAACATGGAGCAAGAACGAAAAAAAAAGGCTCTGTGAAATACATATTTGATTTACATTAATGGGGAAAAGTGGGACGAAATATGCGCTTGCGTATTATATGACAAAAACACTGAATCCAGTCGTGACATGAAGGCAACTCTTGCTTTACAATGTAGGATAAATACTTAAATAAATAAATAAACTTCGTGATTGTTGTTATCACTATTTCGTTTAATGTGATTACGAAATAGTGATACCACTAAACTATGGGATACCAACGTTACAATGGTGGAATACCGTGTGTACTGATGATATACCACACCACGGTTTCTAAGATGTATTTTCTATAGGCTGATTATTAAGAGAACCGATACCTCCACTAAGAATGCTATTACAATAATAACACTACTGTAAAATATATAAACCTAGGACAGTGCTTAATGGTTACTCGCTATGTCTTTCTTTTCAAGATATATCACTAATTGTAAGTTGATTGTATGAGAATTGCTCTACCGATCCAATTAATGAATGAATAGTTTATTCTTATACTAGCATCAATTACCCGCTTCGCTGGGTTAAATTAAGAAAAAAAAAAAAAAAAAAAAAACAGTAAAATGTTTCGTTAGTCAGTCACTTTTTAGTATTAGTAAAGCGCTCCTTGATATTGGTCATTTTCGATTATTTTTATCTGTCCTCTCTCCTCCCCATGCTGAGGGCCACGGCATCGGAAGTGTCATTGTTCATCTCAGCCACCCCGAAAAGTATGAATTCGACACTGATATTGGTAATTTTGATTATATATATATATATATATATATATATATATATATATATATATATATATATATATATATATATATATATATATATATATATATCCCTCCCCTCCCACATTTTTTTCGGGACTCAATTTGGTTTTAAATGGCATCAGAAGTGTCACTGTTCATCTCAGCGAGATCAAAAACTATAGATTCGACACTAATACCGGTCATTTTCCATCATTTGTAAATGTCTTTCCCCTCCATTAAGTTACATCGTCAAAGTGATATGACAAAAGTCAGCTCATGTTCGAACTTAATCTATGTTGAAAATTTGATCTAGATAGGTCCGGTGGTTCAAGAGTTATTAAGTTTTATTTACTTTTAAATATTTGTCCCCTCCCCTCCCCCTCCCCTAAGTTTTACAGTTAGTGATATGATAAAAACACCTCATGTATGTTGATTTTTTTAAAAAAAAGATCGGTTGAGTGGTTTAAGCGTGATGAAGTCACAAAGACAGTCACTTTTATTTTTACTTTTTTAACGTATATCTTCCCCTCCCCCTTCTCTTCGTTGGACTGTAAAAATGAAATGAATAAAACATCCCAGGCCCGAACCTTATCTATGTTGAAAGTTTGATCGAGATCGGTCTGGAGGTTCAAGAGTTATTAAGTTTTATTTATTTTATGGAAAAATAACCTTTAAGGAGAAGGAAATTATATATATTCAGATCTCTGAATAAAATGTTTAGAAAAAGACGCGACTTTTTTTTTTTCATTTGAAGTATTACGTAGTATATTACTCAAAAAATGTGGTCATTAGACATGCACAAATAAATAAATAAACTAAATAAATATACGAGTAATAGGAAAGAATAGAGAAACTAACTGGTTGAAACGAAAAATCAATGAGTAATGAGGAAGCATTTTGAATAGTAGGAAATGAACTAATAGCATTGGAGATAATTGAAAAGAAATTTGGTAAAACACCCAGAGAAGAAATTTGCCTATTATAGATGCAATAAGAGACACAATGGAAAAGAAGTGAAAGACGGAAGTAAACAAAGAGGAAGAAAGAATTCAGTGTTCAGAGGCCCAATCACTGCAAAATTAAAATACCACTAATTCTACAGTAATTATGTAATATCTTCAAATATATAAAAGATAATCGAAATGTGGAACAAGAGCGCTGTAGACAATACTATTTTGCATGAGATACCGTATCTTTAACTTGCCTTTGAGCGGAATGCTGAGCCAGTAATAGAGAAAGTTTCATTCTGAAGCAGAGGCGCGTAATTTCCCTAAGACCACGTTTCCACTTTACATGAATCTTGTAACTGTCATAAAAAAAAAGACCTTGCTACCCGATCTTTCTATCTACTGTTTAGATTTTACAACTTCTTGTAAGCAAGAAAGGTATCACCACGCATGCAGCACTGCAGTCTAGTGGACAAACAATTAAACTCCTCATTAAAAACGTGTATTTTGGCGCACTCCCCCTCTCTGTCCAAAAGAATCCGTTATTTAGGAAGCGGCGAAACTGTTTTTTCCTTTTTGTCAGCGGGAGGGCGATAGCAGGTAGCAAGCAAGACATCCCAGAAAGTTGGACACTGTTCGACTCCTTGCAAGATGAAAAAAAAAAATGTTTTATGACCCTTTCAAGATTATGTGTAGGTGAAATATGGTAGGGTTTCAAGATTTTTTTTTTTTAATGACAGCTACAAGTTCTTCTAACGTGGCAACCCATCTTTAACTTCGTTGAAGTTTGATCATATATGATCTGGTCAATTCCCTCTGCTTCTATTTTACAGTATTTCTGCTCAATATCAGCATCAAAATATTCGGTGAAACCTCAATATCACAGAGCTTGTGGTCTCGCGTAGCGTAGTTGTTAACGCTCTAGTACTTGATGCGAACGGTCCCGGGTTCGATTCCCGATGGAGACACTTGGAGGTCAGCCATTGTGAATGAGGCTGGGTTTGCTGGGATGGTACCTAACATTGAGGTCCCAGGTCGCTTCCTTCCTTTCCTTTCTTTGGACAGTGTGATCGCCGAGCGATGTCATCCCTCATACGTGACGACTAACATGGCCATTGTTGCTGAAAGCCCAGAAATCTAATTCCTAATCACAACACATCTAAAACCTCATCCCACTGCCCTAGTATAAGGTTAGAGCTTGTGCTTTTGGTGCACGAGTTCCCGGGTTCAATTCCTTGTAGAACAACACCGATGTCACTGCAGTGGTTCATATATCACTTTAAACTGTACGTCTTGTCCTCTGTAGTCTCATTTCTGACAAAGGATGTAAATACAAATCAATAAATTCCCAAAACCTCGATCTCACTGTGAGGATGAGTGGAAATGAAACACCTCAGCTTCTCCTCAGTTGTGATGCATTAGGATAAAATAGAGGCAGGCATATAGGACGAATATGTGGTTTAGTATTAACTAAATTTCAACGATATACGAAAATGTTTCAACTCTTCTTTTCCCTGGAGGAGAACATGTCAGACCACCTGCTAATCTTGGGGCAACCTGAAGATCTTCCAAGTTCCTTGACAGGTCCGCAGCTGTTGGTCGAGCTGTCAGTTACCTGCTTGTCTAAGAGCACCGTACAAAAAGCTGTTATTTGTCTGTTTACTAACACAGAATATTCCTTTTTGACCCTGTTCTTTTCAGCATGCCTAACCGATGTAGTACATGGAATTTCCATTTAGTTTTTAGTGTACATTAATGCAAGTATTTTTTTTTTTAATCCGTCGTTTTCGCTTTTTATACACCCTATTCAGCTATCTACTCTTTCATTTATTAAATTTCCGATTTTCTTTAAGTTTACCTATCTTAGTTCTTCGATTTTTCTTTCTCATTTCCTTCACACAGTGTTTGAATAATAGGGAGTTGTTTTCTTCTTGTTGTTCATTGACCAGCGATGGAAAAACCTCTACCATCAAGATACGGTAAGAACAACTGCTGGCGGCTATAATTGCTTGATGATCAAAAGTATTCGAGCAGATATATGACAGACCTCGCTAGGGTGCCCAGACTGACAAGACGTTCGAGTGATGGAATACGTGGAGTCCACCCATTACGGTGCATTAACGTGAATGAAAGAAGACCACGTTTCAGGTAGAAGTTAAAGTCATGCCACATGGAGAGAATTAGTTCTATACAGAACTAGTGGCATTCTGCTTGACATTTCTCCTACATCAAACCGTGTGGAAACTGTATTCTTATATATATATATATTCTCCTCCCCCTTGTTAAAGAGATAATAAAGAATATGCATATAAACACAGTACAGTTTCTCGCAGTACAAGAAAATATTAGTGTAAAACATGCGTGTCAAGATATAATCGCTTGATGAGCCATGAATCAAATTATCCAAATTGAAAACACTGTTTTACTATTAGATGGACGCTTGATTCGTGTTTTAGACCAACACAATCAAGTAACTTATAATTTTATTTGATAGCAAAGGTGTAGGATAAAAAAAAAAATGTTACTGTTGTAGTTAGCATTTTATTTTTACTTGTTTGATGTTTCTTGGAACAGTGTCAATCCCATTCAATAATTCTCTTTTTTTTTTCGTCTAAACTCAAAGCAATATGCAAGAACCGCTACGATTCATCTGCTTTGGAATAGACAAACAGTATGCAACTGACACAACGTTTGTCATTAAAGCTACTTTCGTTTCGAAAACTGGTAAGGGAAAAACTTTACATGTATACGTATGTTGGGTGTCCACAAATTCTTGGTCGATTTTTAATTATATGTTCACCAACATTGAAGGGAGAAAAATGAACTTCATACCATGTAAAATAGTAAGGTTCGTACTTTTATGTTTGTTAAGTTTTTAATGAATTCAAAAATGTCTAATGGGCACCCCATGTGCCCTGCAGATGTCCAGTCAATATTTAAATACTTGTCAAACCTACAGCAGTGATGTTTTGGATGGCAGCTTCAATTTATCTTCTTAATTCCAGTACTGGCTGTAGAAGTTAAGGGATGTAAATATTTTCCCTTACTAAAATCTATAATGCATCTTCTATCAATATAAATGTTATGTAGGAAGGCCCAGTTCTACCAAATAAGATTTTTGAGAAAGTGTATCAAATCTTTATTTGTGGCCTTAAGAAATCAGTACGAAGCACCAGTTGAGAACTAAAGATAACTGAGTCCATAGTGAAAAGTATTCTCAGGAAGTGCAAATTGTAACTGGCAAAAAAACTAAAGTCTGATGATCCAACCAAGTGCTTGCATTTTTGAGATAAGTTGAAGATTAAGTTTGACGAAAGTGAGGGTTTGTCGAATGTCCCTTTGTTGTGTGGTCTTTTCTCTAATAACATACTTCTTCTACATTCGTAAAGTACATTATATACGTTCTTTCACTTCCAGAGGCATTGCCAGAATTAGGAAAGCAAACCAAATCCTCTAGGTTTCTCTCTCTTTCTATATATAGGGGAAACCGGGGTATTCGCGAACACTGGGGTAATGCCGAACACCCAAGTTTACGCCCAAGGAAGCTTGTTAGAACATATACTATTTAGCTGCATGCTAGCTGAGAGACATGGAAAAGTGTAGCATAAATTTGGTGACAGTCAGTTAAGTGGATTCCAGGAAGAATACTTTTTTATTATTCATTTGTAATGTTGATTCAACAATCTGGCCAAGGTAAGTTGGCTCTTATCTATATTGTTACAGATAAGGATATTTGAGCATTAGTTCTTTGAAATTTTACTAGCCTCTATGCAGTCAACAATTAGTTTTACCTTTAAGAATAAAATGGTGAATTCTGGGGGAAATGACAGACAGAATGTTTACCATTACCCCGGAGTGTTTGGGATTGCCCCATGGTGTGAAATAAATTATCAAAAACCTTTAAATGTTTCTATTATTATTATTAGTTGAGTTGATTTTGAGTTTAACGTCCGTTTCAGCAGCGAGGCTATATGAGACGTGGACCTACTGATTAACGTGGACTCCGAACCACTTGAGCTCCCGCCGGGAATCGAACCCGGATCTCCCGCGCCTAAGGCGCGTACACTAACCACTTAGCCACGAAGAAGCTCTATTATTATTATTATTATTATTATTATTATTATTATTATTATTATTATTATTATTATTATTATTATTATTATTATTATTATTATTATTATTATTATTATTGAAAAATAAGTAATAAGCGTTATTAGCTTTATTAAGTAGAATAGTTTGCTCTATTTATTATTTTAGACCATTAGTAGCCTACTTCGTTATTCTATAGTCGGTAACCCTATTTTAGATATCTAATTCTTCATAATAGGCTGCAATTCTGTTTTGTGTGTGATTCATACAGTGTTTTATAAATTTATTTAACCTATTAGCGTCCATTAGCAGTTAGCCAATTTTGTTCAGCCTATTAACCGCATTTGAACATTGAACTAATAAAGAATATTGTCCATAGAAGCGAAACATTATTGCGTATATCTGTGATTTCTACAATTCCAAATTATGTTTTCGTTTTAATGAGTATTTTACTTAATACACCATTATTTCTGAATGTATTTCATAAGAGTACGTTTTGTTTAACCTATTACCTAATAAGCTTTCATTTGTAATAGTTTCAAAGATGATGAGATCTTGTCGTGTTTTTCATTAACTTGAGTTATGTTTATAATTATAATTCTTATTAAACATTTAAATACTAAATTACGGTTTAATTTTAATTTATTTTAATGCATTTCGCTTCTTTCGTAAAGGAAAGTTTAAAGTAAACAGTATGTTCAGGATTATCCCGACAACTGGGGCAATCCTGAACATAGGTACATTTTTAAAACATTTCACTGATTTGTTGAAAAGCGCTACTTTTAACTTTCCTCTGCAATTTAGTAAGCTTTCTATACACAAGAAATCTTAATTTTATCTCTAAAAACAAAAGAATTATTTATAATCAAAGCTTAAGTGTTCGTGAATTCCCCAGTCTTCCCTATATATATAAAGAGAGAGAGACCTAGAGGATTTGGTTTGCTTTCCTAATATATATGGTAGCCCCGCCAACCAGCATGCAGTTACGCGTATGCTAATTTTGAAATAATTAAATTGAAAGATAAGCTTTTAAGTTACAAGTAAATCGTCACAACATTTTTAAGCCGGAGAGTTGCCTGCATGCTAGCGATATCTATTGATATTGGGTATGCACATAGTGCAGGTAGTGGCACCTATTACCAAGATCGGTTCCTATTATGAATTAGAGTGACGAAAAGACTGATACATTTTCCTGTTATACTTAGGATTACGTTGCATTGCAGGATATATACGTTAAGATGTTAGAGTATGGTTTACTACATGTAATGATTTTTAACTATTCCTTGATTTCCAATATATATCTTCCAGCCGTTAATTATTAGAGTAACCGGTGACTCTCCAATGACACTACATGACAGAAGAATACACTGTCTTGAACACCATTACATACGTACAATATACAACAGGTCATGTTGGTACACTCACCCAGTTAACAACTTCCTTTGTCCCACAAGTTATGAAAGTTTATTTAACGACAACTCACCAGCTTTTCTTAGTGAACGACATACAGACTATACAATTAGTTATAGGCCTAATCCAAGACTAAACAGATACAGAATAGGAGCTAATCTGATCTGAAAAGGACTTACATCTAAGATATATTATTAAAAAATATCAGTAATATCATCAGAAATAATTGAATTAATTATGGTTTATAAAACTAAGTAATATTATTAGCAGAAAATTATAGAATAATACACAATCATTGGGAGAGAAAGAGAGAAAGGAAGAGTGAAACAGATGGGACAGACAATGGGGCTACTGAAACAGAAAAACACACATCAATTACATATATGTATATCACTAATATTTTTATAACATCCAAACATTTGAAACGTTTGGTCATTACTAATAGATTGAGTGAACATGTTCTTCTCATTTACTCGAATTTGAAACACAGTTCATGTTCCCTTGCTTCGTTCATCACAATAGACAACAGAGTAATTAAATAATGGTTTACGATATCTGACAACTTTGTTGGAAACACCGATTACTTTCGAATTAAAAGTGCATTTGGTTGTGTTAACACACGGCTACTCATTGTTCATTAAAACTTACGTCCATTAGTGTTGTATAGGCCCTCGGTTGTTTGAAGAGGAGTGAGGGGTCCAGTGAAAGATACCCCCAATTGATTAATTATATTAGTATTTAGCACACGGATACCCTTTCACTGCTTTTGGCTGCAAAAAATGTTAGTGCCTTTTCCGGCCATATAAAATTGAAGGTAAATTATTTCCCATTGTGTTCAGGCAGGCTCAGTTTCAAAACATTAATTATATTTGTTTTACAACACTAATAAGATCAAGTGTCTCGTTTATTTATTTATTTATTATTATTTCAATACGAGAGATGTTGAAAGCACGTGATAGATCATATTTCTTCATTCACGATAGATAAAGTGCAATTTTCTCTATTTCTGTTTCCAACCCATATTTGTTTCTATTTCCAACTCTCTCAATTTTTCAATTATTATTATTATTATTATTATTATTATTATTATTATTATTATTATTATTATTATTATTATTTTAATTTCGTTATATTGACGAAAAGTGTGTTTAACCCATTGTCTGACATTGGTTATGTTCAGATAAGTTATTTTCTTACTGAACAAGAAACTAAAAAAGAAAATGAGAGAGAATATCTAATACAAAGGTAAATTGTCAATGACTTATAAGTTATGCATTTATATTCATTCTATCTTTTTAAAAAATGAAATAAAATCTTTGTTTTACGTCCCACGTTTATGCCTGGTGGGGTAAAGGAAACGGTGATAATGATAAATGAATGAAATGGTGGAATGGAGAAAATGAGAGGAAAGGAGAGAGAACAGAGGAAACCCACGCACACGGTGTTTGTTCAAAACAAAGCACACTTGGTGCCAGTTGGGATCGAACAAGGAACCCCATGCACTAGAGGTGAACGCTCTACAACTAAGCCAGTGCAGCCTCATTTTATTTCCAATAATAATAATAATAATAATAATAATAATAATAATAATAATAATAATAATAATAATAGTGTTCAACGTACCAAATCGTACTAATATCCACCGTTCAATATCAAATATTTTCCTCTATGTAAATGTTCCTCAAATATTGACATATACTGAATAGCAATTGCAGTTTCTTAATTAATTAATAGTCAAGTATGGAACTTGAAGCCAGTAAATATTTAAGGAATGCCCCCCTATAGGTAAAACCTTTCCTACAGAGGATTTTGATGAACGTGAAAAAAAAATAAATGAAATTTTTGAGTTTTACGTCTCACGATTATGCCGCTAGGCTAAAGCAGGCGGAGATTATGAGAAATGAAAGAAATGGTGTAATGAAGAAAGTGGGAAGAAACGGGAGAACCCAAGCACATCGTGTTGTCCACCACAGAGTTCACTTGGAGGGAGCAGAGTTTGAACCCGCGACCTCATGCGCCAGAGGTGAACGCTCTACCACTTTTTTAAATACATTTATTGAACTAAATTACCTAATATATTACATTACATTACAGATACTGATATTACATAACATCGGACAAGGATATTATGAAACCTTACAAGATCACTGTGAGTAAATCAGCAAATACAGACCGGGCAGTATAGTGGACTGAAGAAAAGTCTGATTACGAACATATTTTAAATACAAACAATATTCCTCCACTGTACACTTCGGCTGACAAGACAGAGTATAATAGATAGTGTGCCCGATAAACCAATTAACTGCATTAAATTTAGTATAGGGATGCCACACATAATCCGGAAAAGCAAGCATACGGCGATCAAAATAGTGAGCCGGTTTAGGACCGATCACCGCAAGTAAACCACATAAGGAGGTCCAGATGCTAAGAGTTCCGATACACGATGCAAAGGCGTATCCAGGCAACCACAGTACACACAATTAGGAGAATCAGCATGATGGATAGTGTGAAGTCGTTCATTAGTAGGATGTAAATCATGAATGAAGCTCATCCAACCACTACGAATGTTCGAAGATAATATTTTCGTGTGCACATTACGCCAGATCACAGAGCAGTCATATGTAGGAAACTTCATACAAATACGAGGCACAGAATGACATACAACACTGTGAAGTAATTCAGCATATAAGATTTTAGTGGGCATGTTGAAAGTTGCAGGTGACTGTGGGAAATACGTCCATGCGGAGACGAGTTCCTTTATATATTTAGATCAATGAGGAAATAATCGAATGTATTGTCGGCGGATTATTGTCGGTTAATGAAAAAGTCCAGCACGCTGTCCATTGTGACTTGTGGGAGTCAGAATCAAGGAATAACTTCAATCCAGTACGCATATAAAGAGCTTTACATTTCTGGCGCACATTAATAACTTGCAGTCCTCGTTGAAAATATGGGTAATGGGTCGTGGTAGTTGAAAATAAAAACCATTCCACAAAAATCAACCTATCAAAGAATCAATTTTTTTGGCATAAGATTCAGGCAGCGGAAATATCTGAGCGGCATACCACACTTCTGAAAGTGTATAAGTGTTAACATACCAGGTGCGTTGTATTATGTTCAAACTCCGACATTTGTTAGCTGCACTAAGTGGGCGTAAGTTCTGAAGAATCGGGTCCCAAATTATATCTGTCGTGATTAGTGTTGTAAAATTACCGGAAATTTTGAACCTGCTGTTAAAAAACCGTCTTTTCCGGTTTCTTTCCGGAAAAATTCTGAAAATAACAAAAACACTTTGTATTAGGTTAGTTTTACTAATAATGGAACAGTTTATTTTTTCTTTTCAAACGCGTGAAAAATTTCAGTTAAGAAATTTCAATATTGTGAATACTTAAAAAAAGAAACATTCGAAAAGAAAACTGTTGTAATTATTCTTGAAAATTAATAGTTTACACTCACTTCTTTTATGTGCTTTATGCTCGTTTATTCGTGGTTGTGCATTATTTACATAACTTTTACAGTTGCATACACATCTACTACCATGAAGCGTTTCTGTTGCAACAAATAGGACTTTTGAATGAAACTGAGCTCGTGCTCTTTGATCTGGTGAAATTTTGTTAAATTTAACCAAATTACTTCATAAAAGAAAGAGCAATAGGCAAATTTCACTGATACTCATGCACTAAGACATATAGTTACTATTATTTAATATTCAAATACAGACTTTAATATAAACTTTATGTAGAAAATTTTGTATGTAAACAAATACCTGTTTTATAGTGCGACAAATTATCTATATATATATGAAAATGAAAGTGACTATATTTGTAACTTAAAAACTTTTGAACTATCAGACCGATATCGATAATAAGTTCAACATAGATGAGGTTCGGGCTTTTATGGATGGTTTTAGATGGTTAGGGCCAACATAGATGGTTTTTAATATTTCACTTTGAAGGTGCAACTTGGAGGAAGAAAATGCGGATATATATTCAAAATTACTGATTTTAGTGTCGAACCTAAAGTTTTCGAGGTTGCTGAGATGAACAGTGACATTTCCGATGAAGTTTAAATTCAAATTCTGCACTGCAACTTGGGTGAAGGGGACGGGGGATATATATATAAAATGATCAAAAAAGGACCGATATTAATGTCAGATCCACAGTTTTCGGGGTTGCTAAGATGAATAGTAACACCTTCCAATGCTGTTTAAATAAACATTCAGGCAAGCAACTTAGGGGAGGGGGAAGAGGATATATATTGAAAATAGTCGATATCAGTGCAGAATCCATAGTTTTCGGAGCCGTTGAAGCGAACAGTGACACTATTGATGCCGTTTAAATCCAAATTTATCCCCGCAAATTGGGGGGAGGTATATAAAAATGATGAAAAATGATTGATATTAGTGTGAGTACATAGTTTTCAGGGCCACTTAGGTAAACAGTTGTGACAATTACGCTCACACACTTAATTAATTGTTCTTATATTCAAATTAAAACATCTTTATATGTAAATTCAATTTATTTTAAAAAGTCAAGGAAAATTTTATTTTGTTTCATTTAGCAGCCAAGCGAACCTCTTTCATTTGTCCCAGGTAAAGAAGTTTCTCTGCTTTTCAGAAAAAAAAAAACATAAGACGGTAACCGCACTAATAGACCACCCAGTTTTCTACCTCGCCAGTAAACGGTAATGGAATTTGCTATTGTTACTCCAGCCATACTGTCGCACTACCTAAGTACCTCCATATCGCAAATATCACGTCACAGACACACAGGAACCAACATTTTTTATCTACAATCTTCGCAAGTGCTTATGAAACTCTTGAACATCACGTACTAGCCCAGAAGAGACGCTAGAAACCCAAGCCAAATTATCAACCGATTTTTGGGAAATGGTGTCACGAACTTAAAGCGGCGAATCAGAATCCGAAATTCAAAATTCACAAAGAGAAGAATGAAGCGTCTATTTTTTTTAAAAAAAATAAAGAAAGCTGGGAGAACGCCCACACGGAAGAGAGGTTACTCTAAGTCGACACTTCATCGTGAAAACATCACCAACACGCGATTCATAAGCGTACGTCAACTCATATGTACATATATATAAATATATATATATATTTAAGTGTTTAAATTTCAGAAAAATGGCTAGCTAAACACCCGTTAGCAGCCAGTTACTTAAACCACGCGTTATCCACAGCAACTTCGTCGTTACAAGATAATTTATACAAATATTTCGACAGATAGACATAATTCTTATCATCTTACGGTAACGCTACATAAATGGTGATGTTGAAGTGAGTCTGTGATTCTATATACGTTGATTTCCCGCATAAAGTGCAAAGACAGGAAAAGTAGTGCGATGTATGGCGGATATATATATAAACTGTGCGAGTGAAATTTAAGTGCAGATGGATTTGATAAGTGACGCATCGTTGCATTTCAACAACATGGAGATAAAGGACGGAGACACGGGTTCGATCCCCGATACTCGAGACAGATGCCTTGCCACAGGAAGACCCAGACGCTTCAGACAAACGAGGACCTCTTCTCCGGGAGTTGAATCCAGAGGACAGCGGGGTCTGAGAAGGGACATTAGGAAGCATTGTGACGGTCAGTTAAGTACAGTGCAGTTTTCTTCTGAAGTGTGGAAATATAAGCGGAAGGACTTATTAAGGTAGGACAAAGTATTCTGTTATTTTCGTTATTGAAGAAGGACTATGGCCAATATTTCCGTGATTCGTGATCTCCATACTCACCTTTTTCTAGAAACTTCGGGACATTGTTTATTCATACGGAACTGTCCGTAAACATTTAGAGCATTTTTTTTTCTTTCTTTTTAAAAGAAGTAAACATATAGCCTAATGCCTTGGTTGCATTTCCAAAATTAATTCACTGATATAGGAACTGTTAATTTCATTCTTGAATAAGTACCATAAAATTTTTGATTATTTTACTAGTGAAATTTGTATACATTGATTTGATCTTCAATCATGCATTTATTTGTAATCGTAATGTGTCAATATTTAGATCCTTGAAGCCGTCATTATAATCATTTATATGCAATCCAGTATTTATTTATATCAAGTATGGATTATTTCTCTTTTAAACATAAATCGCGTTTAAGATGTGTGAATGTAATGTAATTTCTGTTTTGAGTAAACTATGATTTAGCGTCAAAGTCTAGTTTTTCAAATTTTAACATTTGTATAGGTTGTGTTAGGGAAATATGTGTCAGAGCGGTAAACAGGCTTAATATGATTTTATTGTAACTTGTCAATTTTTTATTATACTCATTCTTAAAAGAAACAATCAATATAAAGCTTACAAAGACGTGCTATGTTGAGTAAGTTTCAGACAAATAAGTGTAAACATTCTTATCCCGTAATATCGTTAGAGTCTCGTAAATAAGGTAAACAAATTTAAGATACTCGAGTAAATCCCTTCGGAGGTACCTATCTGAGCAACGAACGCAGATAGGGTCCATAGCTATGGAGAAACGTGTATTCGCAAAATAAGGAATCAGTGAGAAAATCAGCAAGCGTCGACAATATAATTATTTTGATCAATTGGCCAAACTATAATAATGGTAGTACTATATATATATATATATATTTCTGTGTAGTGTACTTGAATATGAAATATTTGTGTAGTTAGTGTTGTGTAACGATTTTTATTGTGAATTGTATTATTTACCAACTGATATAGTATGTGTACAAAGCTATGTTTTGTTTATGCAAATCTTTTAATATTGAAAATTCATTAGAGTTCATTAGAAACAGTGCACTAAATTTTCTCAAAAGCATACTATCGCTTCTAAACTATTTCTCCAGTAAGTCTTGCAAGCAACCAAAATCATTAATTCTTTCATTCCGCAATCCGATTCTTAAACTTATTTCCATTTCTTTTATTAATAAAAAAAAGAGGTAATAACTGTGGGCGAATTACTTAATAGTCGTTTATGTCTAGGGGGAAAACAATAAATCATTTTGCTAATTAATATTCAATTTAATAGAAATTTTTGTTTGTATAACTACGTCATAGTAATTATAAAGAATCGAATATTGTTAGTTTAGTTGAGTAGAAATAGATTGTTGCTAAATTTTACAGTCAAGATTGAATAATTTGAATATTACGTCGTACAGTGAAGAATGTGTTAAGAGAAATCATATTATTTGGTCAAAACAGTCAAAAGTCTGATTCATTTGCAGTAAAGTCAATTAATTCATTTTTTTTTGTAAATCCAAATTAACTTTCTTGTTGATTTTTGTAGATATCACCTTATTTCTCGTTAAATTTATTAAAAGTCTATTTGACGTTAGAACCAAAGCATTTATGTGGTTATCATTTCAAAGATATGCCTATTTCTTTAACCGGTATTAGCATACCTAGAAGAACTGAAAAAGTTGAAGCACGGTTACATTGACCATCAGAAATTTTTATCTAAATTAACTCATTTTTTTTTAAAAACTTTAAATTAAACTTTCCTTGTTTGTTGCTTTTTAACTATTTTTGCTATCTCCACACACTTCGGTGACAGAGTGATAGTCAGTGTAGCCAACTGAACAAGCCATTAGCGAAAAATCTTTCTTTCAGCTTTGCAGCTTGTGAGATTTTTGCTCCGCATGTTTAAATCACTTAACCATTAACTACGCACCTGTTTTCCTAGCGCCTTGGAGACACCGTTATGGGGAAAACAGGATCGATTAGACATTAGGTCATCTTTCGTTATATATATATCAATTTTTTTAATTCCAAACCATCTTAGCAAAACTGTATCTTTACCTTGGAGAACTGAAGTTCGAGCCCCGTGGAGTCAACTTCAATTCTCCAAACTCTCATTCATTTTTTTTATTTGTGTAATAGGCAGATGAGTTGTCGCTCATCAATACCATTCACTTTTCAAGTACAAGGTCAGGTATTCATTTCTCTGATGCATATTAGGCTCATCCGTGAGTGCCTTAATTATTCATTCTAGTTCAGATTAAATATGCAAATTAGAGATAAGGAATCGAATTCCGAAAACAATACGTTTCATATTCTTCGTCGCCCAAATACGTAAGATCTGCTTATTCGTAATATCACGCAGTAATTCTATTTGGCAGCCCGAGCAGAAATTTTCCTTTAATTATTAGTTATTTTCAATCGTTGCAAAACTTAGCGCCCGAGACAATAACATTATCATTACAAAACTTGGCTTCCAATACCGGAACCCCAGTGTAACAAGAAATGGCGCAACCGAACTAGGACCAAAGTACAGTAGTACAATGTTACAAGAAATGGCTTCCCGAACAGGAACCCGAATGCGTAGTTAATCTCATTTGAAGGACCAACATGCGTAGTTAATTTTATTTCAGGACCGAAAAGCGTAGTAAGCTTAAAAAAAAAAAAAAAAAAAAAAAAAAAGTAGGAAATCTAGTTTGGAGAAGCATACATAGTAAATTTCGAACAGCGAACGAAAACAGTAATCAAGTCTATTCCGTAATACTAAAATTAAGAATGGGAAGCGTGATATGAAATTAGGTAACTTTGTATTCAAAGAATCATTATTTCGAGATTACCCGTAGGGAACGATTAAGCGTTCTACTCCCCCTCGCAACCAATTTTATTTCATGTCAGCACATGCGCAAAAAAATAATAATAATAATAATAATAATAATAATAGTTCTTACCTCACGTTTGTTTGTTGGTTTGTGTGATTGGAAGAGGAAGGAGATACAATATTTTGTTTGTGTTAAAAAAAAAGAAGAAAAGAAGGAAAGAAGGAAAGAAGAAAACAAAAAGGTAATGCACCAGGTAAGCGACTAATGTAAGTGAACATGCAAATTTTTGGCATATTGAAGCATAAATTTAGCTAAGTTTGTTTCTAGTGAATAACATTAGTATTAATATAATTATATATATTCATATATAGATATATGTTTAGAATAGGTTAGATTTAATACTTTTATTTACACATGCATTTTATTACTTACATATTATTGTGTTTTAGACATGGTATCTGTTAATTAATACACTATTTGTATATACACATAAATATCCATATGAATATAGTAAAAAAAAAAAAAAAAAAAAGGATGAACTAAGTTGTTGTGGAAAACGTGTGGTGCTAAAGTAGCTTGGCATGCTACATTGATGAAATAGTAATATTTTTGCGTATTAAGGTGAACTTAGAGTACGAAATTTAGAGTGATTGACAGCATAGGTCAGATAATTAGAATTAATTTTAGACAAATTTTAATAAGAATTATTCTGACAATCCAGTTATTTAAGTCTACTTGCAGATGCCACAGTTGAGGCCATCTACCTTGAGGCAACGACCAAGAAACAGGATGTCTGCAATGGAAGAAGCACAACGTTGTCGCACGTGTGGACGTGACCTATGGGAACAGGATTTGGATCCCACGGATGAGGCTCAAAATTGTCCTGAATGTGGTGACCAGAGGAATACCAGTCCAGTTATGGAAAATGATGTCACTCAAGGAAGTAGAGACAACATTCAACAGCATCACAGGCCGAACAGCACTAATGGCGATTTTCAGGAATCTCTTCTATCAGCGTTACAATCAGCGTTACATGAGTTCATGAGACAACAAAAAGAAGAAAACAAGAAAAACGAAGAATTTAGAGAAGAACAGAGGAAGAATATAGAAGAACAGAACAAGAAAAACGAAGAATTTAGAGAAGAACAGAAGAAGAATAGAGAAGAACAGGAGAAGAAAAGAGAAGAACAAGATAGAAAACTTGACAAGCTCATGGAAAAACAAGACCATTTGGCAGAAGACCTCTCGAGGAAACTACAGGAGCAAGCCAGGAGGATGGACGAACACGAGAAGTCAAACAAGGAAGCGCTGGAAGACTTCAAGCGCACCATCTCCCAAAGTCTGGAGGAACAGAGAGAGCGGCAGCACAGACAGTTGCAGGAGACAGAAGAACGTCTCACGGCACAAGCTGGCCAAATGGAAGAGAGGATGGTCAGGCAAATGGAGGAAAGGCAGGGACAGGTCCTAGAAGATATGCAGCGCATGCGGATGGACTTGGAGACGCAGACCCAAGCACAGAGGATAGAGCTGCAGACAAGGATGGAGAATATTGAACATTCTATGACTGTACGACAAGAGGAGCTAATAGAGGGCCTGACTAATCAGAGCACCAGGATTGAGGAACTCCGACAAATCCAAGATGCCGAACGGGAGAAAGCAGGAGCTATTCAGCAGACGGTGGACCAACTGACAGCATCCCTAACGGAGAAGATGTCCGAGTTGGTAGAAAGGAGAGTTGGGGAAGCAGTAAGAAACATACCTCAACCCGCTTTCTCAGGAATGGAACCACCTCGAAGGACTCCGACACCTCCGGTTTCAAATCCAATTTTAGAAGACCTCAGTCAAGGGAATCAGGAGAGTGGAAGATCTGTGGACTCTCACGCTAGCTGCAGAAGTTTTCTTCGAGCTCCTAAAATAGATGAATTGCCATCGTTTGACCCGGATACGGATGTGGGACTGCCATCAACCTTCCTTGAGCGGTTGTTGGATGACTGCAGGTTATACGGAATAGCGCAGGAAGAACTTCTCCACATAATTCCACGTATCCTACGTGGAGCAGCAAAGATGTGGATAGACAATCACATCCAACAGTTCAGAACTTTTGAAGACTTCCGTCGTGCCTTTCTGAGGAATTTCCAAAGCGAAGCCATTATTCAGCGAAAGCTCACTCGCCTCAGAAACACACGCTATAGGGCTGATTCACGTAAGTCCCTGCGTGAATTCTTTTGGGAGCAAGTCAAGGCGTTCCGGGAACTAAGTCCTTCTATGTCAGAAGCGGAAGTTCTCTCAAACGTGAAGAACATGTTACCGTTACGTATCCAAAGGCAGCTCATCGGAGTTCAGCTGGAGGACACGGAACAACTGTCAATGATCCTCTGGGACAGCGAAGAGCTGGACAGGATAGAGAGTTTCCAGAGAGACCGAAATGCCCAAAGGAATAACAGGGGTACGACAGGCCAACGGAGAGTACAGCATGTACGTAGGCAGTCAACGGAGGAAACCGTATATAGGGACTCCGGAAATAGGAGACAACGGCACCATCCTTATCGAAGAGAGGACAATCGATTGCGCAACACTCACCAGCCATCACAGCGGACTGATGAAAACAGTTCCGGTAGCGAGAGAAGTACAGGAGCACCGACAAGAGGTCACGCGCAGCGCCGTTTCCGCTGCAATCAAAGAAACAGAGGAGACAGGCCAAGAAATGAAGAGAGACAAGTCCGACAAGTGACCACACATCGAGGGAACAGCTCAGAGCGAAGAGGTCACACCAGAGGAAACAATCGTGGGTCACGAGGGAGAGGTAGCAGTACCCCAGACAGCATCAATGCTACCAACCCACTGGTCCTGCAGGCAGAGCAGCAGCAGGAAAACTAAAAACTGACTTCAACGGTCCAGGTTCGAGTCGAGGTTACGTGACAGCTTGCTGGAAAACAGACTAAGATACACAATGGCATGAAAACTAATGGAAGCATAGAAATACAATGATTGTAGGCAAGAAGTAAAGAAAAATTGCAAGAAGATACTACAAGAAAAGTATAAGTCAAGAATAAAGTAGTAGCGCGAAGAAAGAAAACTTAGCAGGAAACTGATGAAAGAAATATAAGAGAATTTTGTTTATGGCATAGCTCAGTTGAATGTACCTGCATCTCTTATCCAAGCGGCTAACCCTAGAAGATAAACATAAAGAATAAGAGGATGTACTATATGGAAGCATAATACCCAGAAATGAATTTGTTTATCAGCATTTGTTTTAACTTTATTTCAGATGCCGGATGTGAGGCAATCAAAATTACAGAGGAAGATTGGAAAAAGATGTTCACCAATGTGCGCAACCCAGCATTGAAACCGGCCCAGGAGATGTAATTTTTGTTATGCACGAAGAAGTGCCTGTATACGGAGCAATCGGTAGAGATGGATTCCCGATTTGAGCTCTCTGAAGTGGAGTTTTGCGTTTAGAGCAGAGACTCAACGCACTCCTTCCCCTTGGTGATGATACCTGCGAAAACGCGCCGAGCCTAAGAATAGTGAGCTACGAGCAGCGAGCAGATGGCAAATCCACCAAGATGTTTGCAAGTTCCCACAATTGGATGTTCGCGACATGGAACTTTGCCTTAATCATTTTACTCTCCTTATATTTTCAAGTTATGTTACTGAAGAAAAATCATGGCCGAAAAATAAAAGCAAAAGTGCGAGCAGTGGCTTTGCCCTCGCACATGGAGGAATTGAAGCTCCATGCCACCCTCTGTAACCAATGCTCTCTTTCCCGATGACACAAGACGCTGAAGATTATATAATATTCTTGTTTTGTTGTTTTGTTACCTAGGGCAGCCAGAACTTTGGAAGAAATAGAAGAAGTCGTATCCCGCGCATAGAAAATAAAGAAGAACTCCAAGAGACAATTAAGAATAAGGTCATATTATTTAAAACATGCCTCATAAGCTTGTGTCCAGCAGCTTGAACTGACCAACAACTCAATACCTGAGACCTCTCATCTAGATTGAGATTATCTCTCTCAGCTTGCACGAAATTTTACCATTAGGGTTCGGATTTTTGGTGAATTTATAAATTTTCTTCTTCAACATAGATTAGGGTTAGGATTTTCATGTACTTGTACTTTTTGTCAGAATTTGAACTTTTATATTTATCAAATGTTACTTCTCCTTAGATGCAGCCGTGCTTCACTCTGTTGCAGCACTTGCTACATCTTGGGAGGGGGGTATTGTGACAATTACGCTCACACACTTAATTAATTGTTCTTATATTCAAATTAAAACATCTTTATATGTAAATTCAATTTATTTTAAAAAGTCAAGGAAAATTTTATTTTGTTTCATTTAGCAGCCAAGCGAACCTCTTTCATTTGTCCCAGGTAAAGAAGTTTCTCTGCTTTTCAGAAAAAAAAAAACATAAGACGGTAACCGCACTAATAGACCACCCAGTTTTCTACCTCGCCAGTAAACGGTAATGGAATTTGCTATTGTTACTCCAGCCATACTGTCGCACTACCTAAGTACCTCCATATCGCAAATATCACGTCACAGACACACAGGAACCAACATTTTTTATCTACAATCTTCGCAAGTGCTTATGAAACTCTTGAACATCACGTACTAGCCCAGAAGAGACGCTAGAAACCCAAGCCAAATTATCAACCGATTTTTGGGAAATGGTGTCACGAACTTAAAGCGGCGAATCAGAATCCGAAATTCAAAATTCACAAAGAGAAGAATGAAGCGTCTATTTTTTTTAAAAAAATAAAGAAAGCTGGGAGAACGCCCACACGGAAGAGAGGTTACTCTAAGTCGACACTTCATCGTGAAAACATCACCAACACGCGATTCATAAGCGTACGTCAACTCATATGTACATATATATAAATATATATATATATTTAAGTGTTTAAATTTCAGAAAAATGGCTAGCTAAACACCCGTTAGCAGCCAGTTACTTAAACCACGCGTTATCCACAGCAACTTCGTCGTTACAAGATAATTTATACAAATATTTCGACAGATAGACATAATTCTTATCATCTTACGGTAACGCTACATAAATGGTGATGTTGAAGTGAGTCTGTGATTCTATATACGTTGATTTCCCGCATAAAGTGCAAAGACAGGAAAAGTAGTGCGATGTATGGCGGATATATATATAAACTGTGCGAGTGAAATTTAAGTGCAGATGGATTTGATAAGTGACGCATCGTTGCATTTCAACAACATGGAGATAAAGGACGGAGACACGGGTTCGATCCCCGATACTCGAGACAGATGCCTTGCCACAGGAAGACCCAGACGCTTCAGACAAACGAGGACCTCTTCTCCGGGAGTTGAATCCAGAGGACAGCGGGGTCTGAGAAGGGACATTAGGAAGCATTGTGACGGTCAGTTAAGTACAGTGCAGTTTTCTTCTGAAGTGTGGAAATATAAGCGGAAGGACTTATTAAGGTAGGACAAAGTATTCTGTTATTTTCGTTATTGAAGAAGGACTATGGCCAATATTTCCGTGATTCGTGATCTCCATACTCACCTTTTTCTAGAAACTTCGGGACATTGTTTATTCATACGGAACTGTCCGTAAACATTTAGAGCATTTTTTTTTCTTTCTTTTTAAAAGAAGTAAACATATAGCCTAATGCCTTGGTTGCATTTCCAAAATTAATTCACTGATATAGGAACTGTTAATTTCATTCTTGAATAAGTACCATAAAATTTTTGATTATTTTACTAGTGAAATTTGTATACATTGATTTGATCTTCAATCATGCATTTATTTGTAATCGTAATGTGTCAATATTTAGATCCTTGAAGCCGTCATTATAATCATTTATATGCAATCCAGTATTTATTTATATCAAGTATGGATTATTTCTCTTTTAAACATAAATCGCGTTTAAGATGTGTGAATGTAATGTAATTTCTGTTTTGAGTAAACTATGATTTAGCGTCAAAGTCTAGTTTTTCAAATTTTAACATTTGTATAGGTTGTGTTAGGGAAATATGTGTCAGAGCGGTAAACAGGCTTAATATGATTTTATTGTAACTTGTCAATTTTTTATTATACTCATTCTTAAAAGAAACAATCAATATAAAGCTTACAAAGACGTGCTATGTTGAGTAAGTTTCAGACAAATAAGTGTAAACATTCTTATCCCGTAATATCGTTAGAGTCTCGTAAATAAGGTAAACAAATTTAAGATACTCGAGTAAATCCCTTCGGAGGTACCTATCTGAGCAACGAACGCAGATAGGGTCCATAGCTATGGAGAAACGTGTATTCGCAAAATAAGGAATCAGTGAGAAAATCAGCAAGCGTCGACAATATAATTATTTTGATCAATTGGCCAAACTATAATAATGGTAGTACTATATATATATATATATTTCTGTGTAGTGTACTTGAATATGAAATATTTGTGTAGTTAGTGTTGTGTAACGATTTTTATTGTGAATTGTATTATTTACCAACTGATATAGTATGTGTACAAAGCTATGTTTTGTTTATGCAAATCTTTTAATATTGAAAATTCATTAGAGTTCATTAGAAACAGTGCACTAAATTTTCTCAAAAGCATACTATCGCTTCTAAACTATTTCTCCAGTAAGTCTTGCAAGCAACCAAAATCATTAATTCTTTCATTCCGCAATCCGATTCTTAAACTTATTTCCATTTCTTTTATTAATAAAAAAAAGAGGTAATAACTGTGGGCGAATTACTTAATAGTCGTTTATGTCTAGGGGGAAAACAATAAATCATTTTGCTAATTAATATTCAATTTAATAGAAATTTTTGTTTGTATAACTACGTCATAGTAATTATAAAGAATCGAATATTGTTAGTTTAGTTGAGTAGAAATAGATTGTTGCTAAATTTTACAGTCAAGATTGAATAATTTGAATATTACGTCGTACAGTGAAGAATGTGTTAAGAGAAATCATATTATTTGGTCAAAACAGTCAAAAGTCTGATTCATTTGCAGTAAAGTCAATTAATTCATTTTTTTTGTAAATCCAAATTAACTTTCTTGTTGATTTTTGTAGATATCACCTTATTTCTCGTTAAATTTATTAAAAGTCTATTTGACGTTAGAACCAAAGCATTTATGTGGTTATCATTTCAAAGATATGCCTATTTCTTTAACCGGTATTAGCATACCTAGAAGAACTGAAAAAGTTGAAGCACGGTTACATTGACCATCAGAAATTTTTATCTAAATTAACTCATTTTTTTTAAAAACTTTAAATTAAACTTTCCTTGTTTGTTGCTTTTTAACTATTTTTGCTATCTCCACACACTTCGGTGACAGAGTGATAGTCAGTGTAGCCAACTGAACAAGCCATTAGCGAAAAATCTTTCTTTCAGCTTTGCAGCTTGTGAGATTTTTGCTCCGCATGTTTAAATCACTTAACCATTAACTACGCACCTGTTTTCCTAGCGCCTTGGAGACACCGTTATGGGGAAAACAGGATCGATTAGACATTAGGTCATCTTTCGTTATATATATATCAATTTTTTTAATTCCAAACCATCTTAGCAAAACTGTATCTTTACCTTGGAGAACTGAAGTTCGAGCCCCGTGGAGCCAACTTCAATTCTCCAAACTCTCATTCATTTTTTTTTATTTGTGTAATAGGCAGATGAGTTGTCGCTCATCAATACCATTCACTTTTCAAGTACAAGGTCAGGTATTCATTTCTCTGATGCATATTAGGCTCATCCGTGAGTGCCTTAATTATTCATTCTAGTTCAGATTAAATATGCAAATTAGAGATAAGGAATCGAATTCCGAAAACAATACGTTTCATATTCTTCGTCGCCCAAATACGTAAGATCTGCTTATTCGTAATATCACGCAGTAATTCTATTTGGCAGCCCGAGCAGAAATTTTCCTTTAATTATTAGTTATTTTCAATCGTTGCAAAACTTAGCGCCCGAGACAATAACATTATCATTACAAAACTTGGCTTCCAATACCGGAACCCCAGTGTAACAAGAAATGGCGCAACCGAACTAGGACCAAAGTACAGTAGTACAATGTTACACAGTCACATTTCCGATGTAGTTTAAATCCAAATTCAACACCGAAACTTTAGGGAGGGCGAAGGGGGTATATGAATAAATGATCGAAAATGACTGATATTAGTGTCGAATCTATAGTTTTTGTGGTTGCTTTGATGAACAGTAACACTTCCGATAAATCAAAATTCATCCTCGTAACTTGGGACTCACAGGACCACTAAAACTGAAGAAAGAAAGAAAAAAAAAACAGCAACACACAATTGAAGACACAGGCGATGTATGCACGGAGCTCTCCAATCATCTCCACTCACCATGAAAACACACGGTCAGCAACTAGACTAAGTGAGTACGCTGCGAAGTAACACTTTCACACTGTCCATACAGACTGTCTGACCACTGAGCCACCACGGCACCTTGATGAATGTGAGTTATCGATATTTTCATTGTACTGTATTGCAATTCCGTTGGGAGAAACCTTTTGAAATCACCACTACTTAGAAAAGAAACTAAATTAACATTTTTTTTTTTTAGTGCGCAACTATTCGGTGCGTTTGCAGCGCGTTTTATGCGCACGCTTGGAATACGATCACCATGTATTTAAATGTGGATGGCTAATCAGAATGGGCTGCAAAGGCGAAAGCAATAAAAAAGCAGAATGCGTCGGCTCGAGTGTATTTGGTGTGTTTCCGAACAATAGGCCGCCTGTTGTTTCAGAATCATTAAAACATGTCTGAAGGAAGGAAAAAAAGGAAAGATTTGTTGCCAAGCAAGGGGATTTTAACAAGAAACAGCTGCTTAAAAGATGATTTGTGCAGAGTATTGGAACTCTGCTGTTATAAAGTATGTGTGTGCATAACAAACGCCAGTTCACAATGATACAAAGAAATTCCGAAAAATTAGCTAATTACGGAAAATATATGTAACAATATAGGGTTATTTCTCGTGATTCGCATGAATTAGAATAAGGATGTGGCAGTAAGTGCTGGAAACCCTGACTGGCTCACAGTATGATTTATAACTCTGGCGAAAGCAAAATTACCGGATAGCCAACTAGGTCGTGTTCGCTACTCTGGGTAACTCACCGGAAACGCATCCTCGACTAGCCATTGTCTTGTACCAAACACGGAACGCATAAAATATAAGTACACGCCTTTATTTGTCAAATATGTAATTCACTCTTCCTGTTTCGGGTTTAGCGTCTGAAGCTTAAAGTGAAATCCGAACTAAATGAGCCCCAGCCGGGAAAAAAAAATCACCCTTATTTTTAGTTTCACAATTTGACATGTCACTAGAGTCAGTGGTGTAGCCAGCAAGTTGTTCTAAGGGGGTTTGTTTTCTTCAGGGGAACGGGCTTCTAACATCCTAATCCTAATGACAAACTAAAACTCTTCTTTCAGAATATGGAAGCGTTAGTAACTCCAGACATATATACATGTACGTATATATTTTCGTTATTTTTTATTATTACACATAATATATAATATTACGCACAATACAGATTTTTCTAATAGGCGATATACTAAATACATTCGCATGCTGTGATGGTTCATCAAATGTTAGTGACAACGATTTTTTTATAGCACTGTTGGTGCATTTATCTCATTGTGTATAAGTTTACTATAATTGTGCATGGAGAGTATTTTTTTTTTCACCAAATTCCAGAAAGAACTTTTTGTGCCCATACGATTACGATTACGATAGTTTTTTTTTTGTTTTACGATTTAAAAAGGTATATCTCTACCTGAAATTTAAGCTAAAAAAACAAATGATTGGTATATTTATCCCATAGTACTATGGATTAGATGGACCATGCTTTGTACGAGTGATGGACCACATACAGAACCTAAACAATCAAGAAATAAACACATAATTTGGAACATTTTTGTCTTTCAATATGTTAGATTAATAAAGTAGATACTACCTACTGTAGGTATGCAACTACCAAGTTTTTACTGAAATCTAATATCGATCTCATATAATCTAATATTGATTAAACTAGTAGATAGCAATATAGAAAATCTAAAAGTGAACTTTCTTTTTAACCTGGAATCTAGAAAAGAAACATTTTTTATAAATGGCAAGAACACCTAAGTTTCATGTTGCAAGAAGAAAAATGGGTGCCAGTAATTGCATCTTGTTTTGTATATTTGAAAACATTGTCAAACAAATCGCAAACATTCTCATATTTCCTATAGGTTCCAACTCTCCCAAAATGGCAGTGGTTCATCTATCACAAGAAGGATAGGTAAGAAGGATAGTTTACTTGTAATGTTTACGCGGAAACTTCATTGTTTTCATTAACGCATTATTTTATGATGAAATGCGCTAGTAAAAAATAAAACCGAAGAACTCTACATCAAGAACGTTGAATATTGCTTTCAACGAAATTATAAAAAAAAGAAGAAGTTTTGTTCTACCTGAAATTTAAAGTCTCGTCTACTGAAGAAATGTGTGGAGTTTTGCTTCATGGAAACACAGTGTCTAGCATGCATCCGCCATGATACTACACCGATATTCACGTTGTACTCTGGTAGATAATTTACGCATTATGGCTCTGGTTCGTCTCACCTACTGGGTGCATCTCTACCGGACTTATCCTACATATATTCTTTTTTACGTGAAAAATTAATTAATTCTAGTAGGTGAACATATTTGTGGTGCAATATGTTTCCAAATTATGGATGTATTCTAGTTTGGAGCGTGTATTTGCAGCACATACAACTTTAATCACTTTACTCTTCCTGAATTCACTTGTAAATCTCATTACAAATCCGATATTTCTGTTATCCCTATTTACGTTCAACCTCAAATGAGTATTAAAAAAGACATTTTATCTTAATGATACACGAAGATTAGTTATATAGTCAACTCTGCAGTTATGTGCTATTTGTATGATACTCAAAATTTAGGTAAGTACTTTTTCTAGTAAATTAGGCAAATTAAAATATTACACTACTTCAATTTAAAATCACGAAAAGATTTGTTTATGTTTATATACAATTAGTGTAAAGGCAGCCCCAGCCATTTTCGGGCAAGTCAGTGTATCCAATGGTAAGTACAGTGGGTTTACTCAACAGAAGTGCAGTTCGGCAAAATTATTTCAAGTTCCCATTCTGATTTTTATAACAGCATCCCTTCCTCCATCCAACCGCTTTTGACCGCATTTGCGGGGTTGAAAATTCTTAACACCCACTGTGTCTATTTTTTATTCTCAATACTACGGCTAATATGAAACAAATTTCAGGCAATGTAAGAACCAGGAAGGTCTGGGAACAGGAAATTGAATACTAACTTAAAGGACAGCAGTTGGGACTAAGGAAACTAAGACTCCGCGCGGAGTTGACAAGCGACTGTCAATTATTTGAAATGATGGTTCTGGTTTTTCATTTATTTATCATGGTGTTCTCCGCAAGATCCCCCGGACAATGATCTATTTATGGCACGATCTACCACATGTAGGAGGCGGCATCCTAAACAACAATTTAAACTTGCTGCAAGTTTGTCCCAAACTTGCTGTTGTAGGTCAATTACCTTGCCGCAAGCTCTACTATGCAAGCCAATTAGCTTACTGCAAGCTAGTTAGCTACATCATGGCAAGGCTTGCGGCAAGCTTGTCTTTACAAGTGAAACACAAGTCAAATTATCTCAAACTCAAGCCAAGTATAAGCGTAACTCATCAATGACAAGCTTTATTAAGCTTATTGCAAGCGAAAGACATGCCAAACAAGCCAAATGGAAACTTGCGGTAAGTGAATTTAGATAAAACAAAACAGTAAGAAATCCGTATATATCGACCGTCTGACTACATCTATGCTACAATATATTTTCCCCTCACCTTCCCAATTATTGAAGCAAACGCACAGCCGCCAAAACACCCACGTCTCCGATCTGCTTCTACAAAACATCAAAATATTCATAATTGTAATGGATTTGTTGTGACAAGAAACGCGCTGTTGCTTCTTAGCAATATCCAATATCTTGCTGCATTAGCCGCGAGTACTTGAAATTTCTACCTTTTTATATAAAAACGCAGAGAAATCTTTATACTTTAAACACAGCGTTCAGATAAAGTTTATACTGTAAGTTAAACTTAAAGTTTATATTAAAATATCTGCAACAGTTCTGTATTCTTTTGCGAAATAAGTAGGCTCAAATCTGCTGCCATATATGTTCACATTTATGCTTTATACATAAATACAATTCTTTATACCTCATGGTTACCGAAATATGAGGAAATAAAGAGCGACGGGACTAGAGTACTAGACGGCATAATTAAATAATAATAATAATAATAATAATAATAATAATAATAATAATAATAATAATAATAATAATAATAATAATTGCTCTTTATTCAAGGTGAATGCTAAAATGACGCTAACAACGGGAACACTACCATGTCGCCGAAAGTTAAGAGGTCAGCGTCAAGTGGTTTTTGAGAACAACTGAAAATCGAACGCTCGCTGGCTTTTTACTTCAATCTAAATAAAAACGTCTCGCAAGTGAAGCTTGGGTTGCCCGCACTACAGCTTGCGCTAACCAGAAATAAGCTTTTGTGTATAAGCCAATGCGAAATAAAATCAAATAAAAGCGACAGGCAAGCTTGCGGCAAGCAAACATGCTGTCTGGGATCCTTTATATTCGAACTGCACTTCGTTTGAAGAAAGGAACTTTATAATTCTAATTCCCGATGCCGTCCTTATTTCCAAGATTTCCCAGGTGCTCATTTGACAGTGATTGGTTGAAAACCTGAGCCGTATTTTAGATAGGATAAATACTAGAAAATGCATACCGCTCCCACGAATGATCGAACACAAGCCCTTCAGTTGGTTGGTACACTATTACCGTCCACGCCACAATATTTCACACAGTATTCAATTATTACGTGAAATCGTCATCCATTAACAGATCGCAAAACCATCAAAAGTGTCATTTGCGGTGAGTAGATGTTGATATAGACGTAATATGATCTTGAAAGCTCAACTTTGACGGAAAATAACACAAATTTTAGCCGATACGCGATCTTTGCTACAAAAAACGAGTATATTGTCAAAATTTTGCATTCATTTTGTGCTTCATATTTGAACACCATTCGTGAAAATGAATTTTCTTTACGTAAATAATATTTGAAAAAGTTCACGATCGTAATGATTTTGGAGTCGTAACTTGAATGATACTTCTATTTTAAATGAATCATAATTAAATGAAGAAATTGTACTCAAAGTACGTCGGCTACGAGAAGATTTCTTGATATGTACGTTTTCATTTAAAAGAATTATGATCTAATTTCCAGCAAGAGCGATGTAGTTTCGGAGATGTGGAAGAAAATCACAGACGTTCTTTTTCTGACTACAATCTGTCCGAGATTCAGCTCAAAGCTTTCTTTGTTGTTGTTGGGAAACAAGCCAGGACATCTCAGATTTCACTATTAATCATTCAGCCAGGGCGGAGTGGAGTTTGCCTGCGGGACCACTGGGTTTATGCTGCATAGGAGTGGGTTTGTTATCGCACAAACTAATCCTGCAGCTTGCTATCTTCTCTGGTGAACTGCCTTCCACCCTACGTAGTTTGTTGTGAACTAGTAAACTGTAGGGGTTTGGGGTCAGACAACCAGAGAAATCTATCGTTTTGTCCTTGTATGAGAATTATACTTCACGTAAAAAAAAGGCAGGTTTCAAGTGTTAAACGAATTATTGCTTCAATTCCTTTTCATGTATTATTATTATTATTATTATTATTATTATTATTATTATTATTATTATTATTATTATTATTATTATTATTATTATTATTATTATTATTTAAACACCAAAGGAAAATAATACAGCTTGTAATATATATTTTACTAATACAGTAAAACCTGCCTTCAATGGATCCTTTATTAAACGTAAAACTGTCTTTACGGAAACGTAAAACTGTCTGAACGGAAATATTTCACGGTCTCATGAAGTTTGGAACACGTTATGCGGACAACGGAAAACAAAAACAAAAAAAAAAAAAAAAAAACCTTTAACGGAAAATTATGAGTTCCGAATTACAGCATTTAGAAAACTTTTACACAGCCTGTGAAGGGCAAACATAAACATTACACTGTCTACGTTAAACTCTTCGTTATTTTGTTAAATCTTTCTGGACAATTTGTCTCACGGAAAAATGACTCTCATTTACTCCGTGTAGTTTTTTAGGCTAAAATGTGTGCCGAAAGTCAAGGAGCCAAGCAGCAATGTATACAGAAAACCCTGTTTGACAAAGGAAAAAAATAAAGAAAACGTGCGCATAGCATATTTTGTGTTCAAGTTTTTTTTTTCTTTGTGTGTGTGTATTAACTCGTAGAAGAAAGAAGCACTGTAATTGAACGAAGTACGTACAGCAATGTTTTTTTTTCAGTATGTCCGTTATAAACATATACTTTTTTTTTTTTTTTAAAGGAAAGATCTTACCTCCATTAAGCGGAAACCTGACTTCAACGGAATGTTTTGTGAGTCCCACTCGATTCCGCTAAAGACAAGCTTTACTGTAGTTATATACCTTTACAATTTGTCGTTATTCTTTAGCTGTATTGGTGGGAGGCACGGTAGCTCAGTGGTAGAGCGCTTACCTCTTGGTGCCTGGAGCACCTGGTTCGATCTCCGACCAAGCAAGTTTGTGGTGGACAACATCGTCCGAAAGTTTTCTCGTGGTACTCCCGTTTCCTCCCATTTTCTCATTCCACCAATTCTTCTATCATCATTCACGTGCCTAAAGCATGTATTTAATGTTCCCTGGGTGAAAACCTGAAATTATCGCTGATTGCTACCGTTGAAAGTGTTGACTGATATAGTTTGTCTCAAAATTGATTTCAACTTGTTAAATATTTCGTAATGTTTAACATACAGATTGGGAAAGCCTACCTTGCTCTCAGTGGCAGCGCAAGTGAAGTCGCATCGGTAAAATTTGGAATTTTATCCATACAAGCTGTAGAATTAACGTTTATGTAATGTGTTATCCTTGCAAATAACGTCTTGGAGCTATATAAAGCTTTCTTCTCTTAGCTTCTGGAGACAAAATTGTTATTTTTTTCTTTACCAATGTGAATTCCCTCAATAGCTGTAAACAAGTAATTATATTTACGCTAGTGCCATCTGTACGGTAATTCCATTAAATATTTTAATTGTGTGCATCACTTTTTAAATGTAAGTTATTCATCTATGCCTATGTATTCTACAACTAAACTGTGGCCTCGCGTAGCGTAGTCGCTGACGCTCTCGCCTTCGGTGCGAACGGTTCCGTGTTCGGTTCCCGCTGGGGCACTCGGTGGAAAAAGTGTAAAAAAAAACTTTTTTCAGACTGAGGTTTTCCTGAGTATTCCTCATTCACACCAGGCAAATTTCGGGATGGTACCTTACTTCCCAGCAAGTTCCCAAGCCTTTTATTTCTTCCCTTTTCCCGGGTAGTGTGCTCGCCGAGGGACGTCATTCCTCATATCTATGACGTGCTAAATTGCCATAGACTGACAGCCCAGAAATCTAAGTTCTAAATCCTAAATCTACAACTGAATTATAGAAAAAGTAGAAACCCTGTAGCAGTGGTGCCCATCCCCCTCATGTCCATGACGCACCCCCCCTCAATTGCCTATCCGTAGGTGTTTTTCCTTGAAAAAAAAATCTTTTCGATTAATTTTTACACCCTCTCAAACATATTTATATAACCCCCCAACCCCCCAAATATTTCAATGACGCAGTTTGCGTCATAGACCCCCCCTTGTGGGCACCCCTGCCTGTAGCAATGGAAAATTAATCTACCACTGCGTCATACCGCTACTTGTAATGAATAAGTAGTTTAAAAAATAGATTTAAATGACTAAAGTATTTCAGACTTCGCTTGAGGGGGACAAAAGCAGCACCGACACTTGCACCACTTGCACGTTTTGTACTACTATATTAGTAGACAATCGATTAAAGTATATGTATTCATCGAACTCTTGGGGGAGGGGCAATTGCCCCTTCCTGCCCCCCTTAAATGACGCCCCTGAACTAGTGTTGCACTACTTGAAATCTTGTTTTGCTTGAAATTATAATTATTTTAGGCTAAAAATGTTGGTCTAAGTGCAATTTGACTGATTATTTATTTGCGACATACGCTGACTGACACGGACTCTGAGTGAAGGAGAGATCTGGCTTTTTAGAACTGCTTTTGAAAATACACACAGAGAGATCAACAAAATCCACATACAGCACAAGTAAATAAGTCCTTAAGTATTTTTCTTTTCGTTTCTTTTCTTTTTTCGGGTAAAACCGATAAACTGAGTGATTTACGTGGACCGAATGAAAAGTCCTTTATGAGGCTTGGCCAGTTTTATAGTAGCTGCATTGTAAAGAAACACAGTGCGGAAACACACGATCAACCAAACGCAAAGTACAGTTACTAAGAAGATGGACAACTATTTTAGTGCTAAAGAAAGCTTTTAACCGAGAAAGAATAAAATACTGGAATTTCTAGCTGCTCTTTTGCTCTGGTGAACAGAAGTGGCAGATCAATTCAGCCATTTCGACATTGATGGAAGAAAAATAAAAAAAAAAAGTGTGTTGTCCATTTATTCCCAAATTCCACAGAACCGCCATTGAGAAATAACTATAAACTTTGAGGTAGGCCAAAAACGAAAACAATGTTTTCAAAACTGGCGCTTCCTTTCCGTTTCTTTTTTCTTCTTTTTTTATGTTTCCATCTTTTCTAGAAAGTACTTCATTAATTAAAGTGAAAACTCCTTTTGTGAGGGCGGTAAACAAAAATATCTGTGTAGAAACACACCACATTCATCTGGCCGTACAATACCCGGGTGCTTTCTTTTCTCCCCCTCTAACAAACTGTCAGGCATGTTGTCGCTAGCTGAAAATAAGATTTGTTATATGTGCTTTCTTGCAAGGTTGATGTTTTCGTATTCCCAAGACCCCCGTCATCGTACTGAAGGATATAGTGGTCTGTTTTCCCCAGCCACCAGACCCCCTGAGGCTTGCAGATTGTAGGGGAAGGACTGACAAAAGTCGGGATGGGTAGATAGACTTGAACGTGGACAACAAACGGGCCTGGATTTTTTTTTTTGTTGTGAAGCCGTCTCCTTCAAATGTTCTAGCCCAATCACAAAGTTCCCGTTGAGGTGCAAGCGACATTTATTGTTTTACAGCTGCCACTACTTTCTTCTGAACCATATATCTAAAATGGGTTTTCTTTCCTTAAAAAAAAAAAAATCCAGTATCAGCTTACAGGAACATGGCTATGGATATATTCGCTCAAAATGGAACGTCGAAGACCCGCCTAATGACCAATTGAGACTACTTCCTTCTTTCAGATGCTCATCTTTTAACTTTCCCCTGCCCCTCAACACTTCACGCTATCTATATTGTATACAGACCTTTGGTGGTGCCTAAATGCTTTTTCACTCTGAATGCTCCCTTCTTCTTCTTCTTTTTCTTTGTATAATGCTATTTCCCGAACACTTTCTGTGTAGTGTGACTAAGTAGAGCCATATAAATGTCATCTTCTTTACATAGACATCACCCAAAATTCACCACTCCCAAACATAGTGGTGCGTTCAAGCACTGGAAGTTGGTTTAACGCAAGCGACAAAAATCAGTCATTTATTGATTAGAGCAACTTTATTTTGAACATACAGACTAACCATTATACACCATTCTCATATGTAATGAAATCTACTATTTTCCACCTGGAGTTGTGTTTTGGTGTATAACCTTCAGAAAGAACTCAAAAAAAAGAAAGAAAGAAAGAAAAAAATGAAAAATAAAAGAAAGAAAGAAAGAAAAGAAAAGAAATATTTCAGTTTAATTTCACACGATATGCCCGTTTGTGATCGTGACGGGGACGTTTCTGATGTTAACGTCCCCATTAAAAGTCAATCAAACAATTAATTAATCAATACGCTCGCTAGGCTAAAGAAGACTGATGATTAAAGCAAATGAACAATGATGATGGAAGAAATGGCATGAAGATATGGGTGGAAACGGAAGTACCCCGAGAAAACCCAGGGACACGATGTTTTCCACCATAAACTTACTTGGCCGGAGGTCGAAGTAGGGCCTTACACACCATAAGTAAGCGCTCTACCCCAGCGATTTTCTGAAAAAATAAATAACGTTCAATTTTGTCCATATTTCATAAATAAATATTTTGATAATAACCTGACAATGTGGTATAACGAATTTGCCCTGGGAAATTTTACGCAGGTAGTTTATTCTTGTAGAGAGATTTTTTCGGACGATCTTCTTAAAACGACTCATTCGATTTTGTTCATATTTCATAAATAAATATTTTATTAATAGTATGGAAATATGGAATAACTCATTTGTTCCGAAAAAAAGTCTACGAGCTTATTTTATAATTGAGATATTTTTTTTCGAACGGTTTACCAAAACTGGCACAGAGTTTTACTCATATTTCATACATAAACGCTTCCAATAATAACCTTAATATATATTCCCGGTGGGAGCACATGTGATTCAGATTTCACGTTAATCAGTAGGTCCATGTCTCATGTAGCCTCACTCCTGAAAGGGACGTTAAACTCAAAATCAACTCAACTCAACTCAACCTTAATATATGGCATAGTCTAGCTACAGGGATTGATTCACATTGATTAACGTTCTTTTCATCACACAACTATTCTTCAATGAAAAATAACTGTTCATATAAACTTACTGAAAATGTATAACATTCATCATAAACTTTGATTTCGTTTCCTAATTGTTTCCAATATCTCTTTTCTGGTTTTCTCAATTTGTATCAAGGACCTGTGTCATGAAAATGCAGTCAAATATCAGCCTAAGGAACACGTCTCACTCAGGTCTCAGCCAAATATATATCAAAAGAAGGCCGTAAATTAGGAGGAACAAACTGAGAAAAATCCCTTAAAATAGATACAAGATAACTAAATAACTAGATTTTTTTCTCTCTTTCGACTATGGGGTATGTTTTGGAAACGATCCTAACCCAACAGCTTAATGTGGAAACTGATTCTGGGTCTCCCAAACCAAAAATGATCTAATCTCCCTAACCACAATTCATACACTTGGTTTATTAGAGCGAGCGAGTATTCATTTTATAATACATAAAACCCCCATATATATATATATATATATATATATATATATATATATATATATATATATATATATATATATATATACCTACACATACACACACACGCACAAAAAATGCCGACCATTCAGTTATAAAAGACGAATCGTATGAGCAACTCTACCGGTTATATCTCTAAATCAACTTTGAACTACAAGTACATTGGCTGTAAGATGCAGAGAAGACTGCGCTAATCTCGCATTATCCATACGTAGTTCTTGAGGGAAGTGTTATTACTTTTAAATACGACTGACAATCATAGTCAAAAAATCATATATATATATATATATATATAGACCAATAAATTCATTAGTAAAGGGTTAATTGAGTTTGGTACATTGCTTCTTGAGTTAAATCACACAAATATAATACCCATCTTACCCTTCAGATTGATTTATTAGAGTTCACTTCCATTTTTCCGACGCATCTATGAGAGATGAGATCTACGTTGTAAAGGGATACTATCCAAGGTTTGTATCCGAGACAAGTACACCTATATCAGCTAGTCTTTTATATACGAAGATACTCGAAGTGGATTTACGGTTTTATATTCATGTGCATTAGTTTTAAAGGAGAACTGTACATACATGTAAACCTTTCCTAATAACTGCGTTGCATCTTATTTTGTATTTGATGAAGAAATTCTTGAGGAATTATTTGATAGTGCATATTTAATCAAATCTTCTTTGTAACTGTCTGGATAAAGTTAAAATCATTACGGAAGTTGAAAGTTATCCTATATAATTAACCATAAGAATCTCCAAAGTTCAAACTAAAAAAAAGTAATAAAGAAAAGTAGATGTTATTTACCTATCACATCTTTAGCGTAGCAAAACTATCCCAAACCAACTTCAAATTCAATTCAAAGAAGCTGAGGTTGTCTTGCTCTTTAGTAATAGGACAAAACCTTGGAAAGTAGGGTTGAATTTACTTGGTTTTCATTATCAAGTTTCTTTTAGAAAGCTTCTGTGCAAAATTGGATTCCTCTAAATTCACAAGAAACTCTGCGGCTTCAAGATATCATATTTCTTCAGTAGGAGGCATCCAACGTAGAAAACACTTAGAAACTACAAGACAATATTGGAAAGGTCGAAACCGAGTCATTTAATTAAAGATGGTTTGGTTTTTATTTCCTTCAAAAACAATGTAGGTGTTTTAGGTGTAGGAAATACTTGAAAATAAATATAAAATAAGAAATGAAATAAAGTTCGATATTTTGACCTGGATTTCTCTGCTATTTTGATGCACACTAAGAACAGTGTGTATATATACGAGGTAGGTTTGAAATGTTCTTACAGTCGGCATAAGCACTGTTTTATAAATAAGACCACGTCGGAAACATGGCGAGCGTCGCTTTCATATTTCCACACGAGGCGTAGAATTACACATGCATAATTAAGAATTTCGGACTTCCACCATTGACCAGAATACAAGCATTAAATGTTTTTTTTTTTAATTTTATTAACAAAATTCTAATAGCACTGTAGCTGTGAAGCCGTTTCACACGAAAGACACTTGTGAATGAATAATGGGAAAGAATTTTGTCAGATAGTTTGTGAAGATAGCTATAGCTAATTTACCATCCTAGCATTCGCCTAAGGAAACACAAGAAATAATCCAAGATGGTCTCCACAGTATTCGAACATGAAATCTGAAATTCCAGGATACAACAACGCTAACTCTTCACCTGGTCTCGCTCGTAAATAAGCTTTCCTTCAATTCATAAATCATTGTGACAATGATAAGACTAACATGATCTTTGAGTTAGGATATTACTAAGTGGACAACACGTAGATTCGATTTCTAGAAACCGATGATTTGTTAGCCTCTCATGGAAGCAAAATTCATCAGAATTGGACCGTTTGATCGCTAACAATAACAGTTTGATTGTCACACGTAGTGCCGTAATACACATAATTTTGTGTAGAGGTAAGCAAGTTAATATGTTAGTTCCGAAATGGACGCTAAATTGATCGAAATTAGGACTGATCGAGTTTGTCGCGTTTGATTCTCAACAATCATTGTTTCATCACCACGAGTAGTGGCATAATACACATGAATTTATAGGGGGCTAACAATTTAATCTGTTATTCCCGATGGAAGTAAAGTTGATCGAAAACAGGTTAGGTCGATTGGTCGTTGTTTGATAGTGTTTGATTGTCCATTTGATCGCCACATAGTGACGTAATATGCATTTTTTAAAATAGATTTAACAAAATCTGTTCGGCCCTATGGAAGCAAAATTAGTTGAAATTGGGGTCATAACGTTTGATCATCGCTTGATTGCAATTGATCACAAACAACCATTGTTTGATCTCCATGGTATTGACGTAATGCGAATATTTTGTAGGGGAGTTAACAAATTAACCCGTTCACCTCCCATTAAATCAAAATTGATCGAAATTAATCCAGTTCGTGCGATTGTCGTTTCATTGTCTTTGATCATCAATAATCAATGATTGATCGCCACACGTAATGACATAATACGCATAATTTTGTAGGGAGGCTAACAACTTAACCTATTAGCCTTCCATGGAATCGAAATTTATAGGAATTGGGACAGATCTTTGCGCTTGATCGACACGCTTAGTGACGTAATACCCTGTCTGTCTGTGTATCCATCCGTTCGAGACACTAAAAATCTCAAGAACCATCTGCTAGTTCACCATCAATTTTTTCCCAGGTCAGGCTAATTTTGTAGGGGGTTAATAAGTTAAACTGTTATTAATCGAAACAAGATTAATCGGAATTGGCCCAGATCGTTTGGTCGTCGATTCATCGCGATTGATCGCAAACAATCATAGTTTGATCGCTACGCATAGGGGGTGTAATAACATAATTTGCAGAGAGTTAACAAGTTAACCTCTTCAACCCCATAGAAACAAAATTGATCTGGTTTGGCAAACATCGTTTGATTGTCACTTGATCGTGTTCGATCGCCAACCATGCGCCGACTAGTGGGTGCTCCGGGGCTCCGGCACCCACAATAGTTTTAGTTTGGACCTGGTTTCGAACCCGTTTTCCTTGCGTTTAAGTCGGCCGTGTTACCGACTATACTGCTGCCAAAACGTCTTGAGGCGTGGCAAATATGCGAACTAAAGCTCACACCCTCGACACACCCACGGTTGAGCCAATAAGGGTTTAGCTGTTTCTAAGCGAGAGAGCCTTATACAAAGGAAGTGGAATTCCTTCAGCTGATAACAGCGCTCGGAACGGAAGACTAGGTGTCAAATCAATGTGGTATATCTATAACCTAAGGCAGGCCCAATTTATCCTTATAGTACCGGTATATTTTACTTTATCACAGCACAGCCCTTTATGACAATGTTCATAAAAGATTTTAACTAAAAATAAATCAATCAAATTACTTTCCTGAAAACATATAAGCTAACACGTCCCGTCATTGGTATGCACCCACATAAATTTTGGAAAGTCGGTGCCGTTGCCGCCAACAATCATCGTTTGATCCCACATGCAATGACTAATACACATAATTTTGCAGCGTTCTAACAAGTTTACCTGTTAGCATTCATAGAAGCAAAATTGATTGGAATTGGACAATCGCTTGATCGTTGATTGATCGTCAACAAACTATAAGTTGATCGATACGCGTACTGACGCAGTAAGTATATATATATATATATATATATATATATATATATATATATATATATATATATATATATATATATATTTATATATATATATATATTCAAGCGGGCTAACAACTTAATATTTAACCCACCTATGGAAGCAAAATTGTTCGGAATTGGGGTAGATCGTTCAATTTTCGTTTGATCGCGTTTCATCACTAACAATCAGCGTCTGGTTACCACGCTTAGTGATATAATATGCATGATTTTGTAGGAAGGTTAACAACTTAACGCATTATTGTAACCCATTAGCTCCCATGGAAGCAAAGTTGATCAAAATTGAGCCAGATCGCTTGATCGGTGTTTGATAATCAACAATCATCCTGTTATCGCCAACGCGGTGTGACATAATACGCACAATTTAGTAGGGGCTGACAAGCTAACATATTATTCCCCCGATAATGGAATAAGAATTGATCGGAACTGGACCAGATCGTTCTATTGTCGTTTGGTTGCATTTTATCGGCAACAATCAGCGTTTGATCGCCTCCTGTAGTGATATCATATGCATAATTTTGTAGGAGGTAAACAAGTTAACCTGTTGGTCCCCACGAAAGCAAGATTGATGAGACTTGGGCCATATCGGTTGAATGGCCTCACCGGATTTCATGTTGTTATCTGCGCTTATATCTGTCCTCGAAAGGGACCGTTTTGAGGATGTATCAATTCAAGGGAATTTGATGGCGACGCTGAACACCGTTTCAGTGGCCCACTTTCCTCGGAGGTTCCAGGCCTGCGAGAGTGTGGCTTGGAAAGGGATGTATGTAGAATGCTAACATGGCAATATATATTTTTTCTAGTATCGTTATGTACACTCATGTCCAAAATTATTGTCGCATGTCTATAAATATGTTGTTGGAATATAATTTGATATAAGTTGTACGAATATAATTTGATAACGAATTCACCCGGCATTTCTTATAATAATCGGCAAAGATATGTATGTGGCAAATTTCATGTCAAAAGAGCAGTAAATAAGAACAATAAAACGAAAACAAAACTATCTCATCCATTTAACAACATTTTGTTTTGCTCATTCTAATTTTCGTATTTATAATTATTTTCCTATGAAATTTACCACACATATGCCTTACCACCTTACCAACTGGCGCTACAGCTCTTTGTGAGCCTTGGCCTCCCTAACAATGTGCCTCCATTTTTTTCTATCCTTGGCGATCTCCCACCATCTCTTCACTTTTAATCGTTTTAGGTCTTCCGTTACGTCGTCTATCCACCTTGTCATTGGTCACCACAAATATGCATTTCCCGATTATACCCATAGTATCAATATTAAAAATACTCCGCAAAATCATTATCAAATTATACTCTTACAAGAAGACAGTTATAAATATGCGACAATCATTTTGGACATAAGTGTACATTATTTCAAGTTAGCTCTGAAACTTATTGAAAGCACTGTGTATTAATATCCGTTCTTCCACTTTCTGAAGTACTAACAAAGAATAACTAATAGTAATAAATCATAACAATTATCATGACAATGTGCCACTTTTTCCCCTTACTCATTTATTTTCCCCGAGAGAATATTTTATAAAATATAGTGAAGGACATGCAAGCCACAAGATCCTAGGATCTGTAATTGTAAAATTGTGAATTCAATTATCCTTTCCTAATGTTGTTGATATCGATTTAGTATTACACAGTCGTACTTGAAGCTACAGTTTATGAGGTGTTTACAAATTAGAGAGAATATGAGTGCCCTCTACTCTGTTCGAGAGTTTGTTCTTCCTTTATATGTGTTCTTACATGAAGAGGCCAATCACTCACTACGTCTGAGTTATGATTGTTAATTTAGATGGAAGGAAAAAAATAACGCTTGACGAACGCTCGCATCTACACTTTCTGAAGATGTTTCCTCGGTTCTTGAGTGTTGCTTCCACTTGTTTTCAAACGGACTTTATTAATATTCATATTTATGCGGAAGTACGTTGTAGTACATATATAGTAGTATACGGCATTTTCATTTCTTTCCCGAGGTGGATGAAAGGAAAAGGACCACTACATTTCTTGTAATTCATCACTACATTTCCTGAAACGTTTACAGTACATTCATCGTTGAAAAATAACTAAATTACATGCATGAATACCAATTACTATCTAAGAATTAAGACCAGGAGGCTTTTTATCTTTTAAATAAAGCCAAGATGAACAATGCTGTTGAATATTCATTAGCATTTTTATGTGAGGTGGTATATGTATGTTTGTATGTATGTATATATTGGCGCTAGCTTTTCGTAAAGACATTCCTTATGAGATCCGGCTGATGAAGAGTGTGGTTTCTTTCTTTCGACTTTTTATGTATGACCAACGGAGGTAAAGAGACAATTGGAAATTCATTCATGTTTTCATGACAATAAGAGTAGATGCATTAAAGAACACTCGCATCCTTTCATTAATTCGAAGATAAATTCAATGATATTTCATTGTTTGATTGTTGCCTGACAACATTGGATATAATTATACTATTGCCTTAAGTAAGAAACATTTTGACGACAACTACAAACTAAATTAAGTGCATAAGATCTCAACAACAAGACAGGTTTCCAGTAAGCCTCGTACTTCCCATAACATGCTAAAATTGAGTCGTTAACGCTCTCGCCTTCAGTGCGAGCGGTCCCGGGTTTGAATTCCCGGTGGGTGAACTCGGTCTAAAAATGTAAAAAAAAAAAAAAGCTTTTTCAGGCTATCCATCCTGTATGAGGTCTTCCCCATTCACACTGGGTAAATACCGGGCTGGTACCTAACTTATAGGTCCCAGACCTTTTTTTTTTTTTTCCTTATCCTTTCTTCCTTCCCTTTCCCCGGATAGTATGCTCGCCGAGGAACGTCATCTCTAATACGTGACGGGCTAAATGGCCATAAATGCCGAAAACCCATAAATCTAATTCCTAAATCTCCTATATTAAAATTGACCTTATTTTAAAGGAGAACGCATGATAGTTGTCTCAACCATTTTTTTCACTACAAAGTTATTTGAAGAGGAATACAGTCGAATGCATTTGAATGGTTAATCCACGATCCTGGGTTTGATTCTCGACGGAAAACCAGTTTTTAGTGCTGGTTTAGTATTTTTTTTCTAATCAACTAAAAGCAGCTTGAATTAATATAAGTAAAAAAAAATGAAGATCTTGAGTGGAAGAAGAAAAGAGCCATGTTAGCGCACACTACTCTACTGGAACAAACCGTTTCATAGCCTTTCCTCAGTAGTAATGCTGGTAAGTTTATTTTATAATGCAAACACAAAATAACTTTCCTGTTCAAAGTGATATTTAATTCCTGCACATATTGATTGATTTGTATTTAGATATTTTGTCAGTTGCAAGGGCATATATAGAACAAGACCTTTTCTTTTCTAAGTTCGGCTCATAATGATGATGATTGATAATGAATGAAATGGTGGGAGGAAAACATGAAATTTTCAATTAAGCTCATCCTCGTGGTGTTCGTTCACCACAAAGCTAACTTGGCGCGAGCTGCGGTCGAAGCAGGGGCAGCAAACACTGAAAATTTACATCTTTTGTGTACAGCGTTCCTATAAAGACTGCAACCAACTAATGAGCTTTAATTGACTTAATCTTAAAAACAGAAACAAAAGAAAATAGTGTCAAAAAATATTTTCTATTATTTTGAATACAATTTCCTAAGTGGTCCTACAACTTTGCAAACAAAAATCACCTCAACATTGATTATTAATATACAAAAAAAAAAAAAAAAAAAGAAAAGAAAAGAAAAAGAAAAAAAGAAAAAAGTCAGTTTCTTAAAATTATGGCCATTAAGTTGACTTGATTTTTAAGTTTAACGTCCCTTTCAGCAGCGAGGTGATATGAGACATGGACGTACTGATTAACTTCGAATTCGAAGCACATGGGCTCCCGCCAGAAAACGAACTCGGGTTTCCCACGCCAAAAGCGCGTACGCTAACCGCTTAGCCACGACGGAACTCTTGCTCTTAGATGATGTGGTAATTTTATCTCATTGCTACTATTATTGAGTATTTTGCTTGTTAGTAGGTTCTATAACTAATGAAATTATTATTATTATTATTATTATTATTATTATTATTAGGTTTGGCTGGAAATGTCTCTTCCACACTTGTCGATCTTCAGCTTCCTCTTTTATCTACCAATATTTTATTCTAGTTTTGAAATCATCGATCAGTTGTGTTATTTTGCCCTATTTCTCGCTTTCCTTCCAGCTTTCTTTCTATGGCGATATGAGGAAGGCAATTTCTTGGCAAAATATGTCCAATCAAAATGGCTTTCCTACGAAGGATGCTGGCTAAAAGCTTCCTCCGCTCTCCTACCCGTTTTGAAACATCGCCGTTTGTTACTCTCTCTGTCCATTTTATCTTTTTCATCTTCCTCCAACATCACATTTCTAAGTTATCTAAATATTTATTCTCTAACCTCCATAATGTCGAAGTCTTTGAACCATAAGTCCAATACTCTCTATATATAGCATAATATTTCATTTGTATAGCACATAATTAAATTTGAAAATTTACTAAAAAAAGTACAATCAACACATTACACACGCTTGGTGGGAGTACGTCTACGTTAGATTCCATTACAAATTTCAAGTTCATGTCTCGTATATATGGTAAAAGAAAATAGTTTGTAAATTTGCAAAAAAAAAAAAAAAAAAAAAAAAAAAAGTGTCACATTTTGTTTATCAAGTCCAGTGTAAATAATTTTACCTAGGTAAAGTTGTTTAACAAAATACACAAAATAAATAATTCATAACAAAATATTAGTACATGTGTAAACAGTAATAAGATTTCTTACTAAATATTTAAGCTGTATATATGAAATAACAACATGTCTTGAAATAACAACAAGAAACTCACAGTTCGCTATTTTTTTTGTCAACAAGTATGTGAATATACTCAACAAGAAACGCCATGTTTTCATTGTTGCCAGAACACTATATTTATTGTATTTAATGTTTGTTTATATTTTAAGTATTATGACTATATGTTTGAATAGGTGCTACGTGCTCTATATCTACAGATGTTACTGGCAACTATGAATTCCCATGGTAATCTTTAGATTTTGTACTTGTTACAGTGAATAGTTTGGCAGTAAAAGGTGATGTAATAGAATATTACATGATGTGTTTGAAAGTAAGAAATATGAAGTGATTTGAAATTATAACTTTGAAAATAATAAAAGAAAATACTAGAATTACTTATTGGTTTATTGTTTATATTTGAATTTCTATGAAAACATCAAATTGATAAATTTAAAAAAAAAGTATATCAGCATACAACCTGAAGGATAAAATCTTTCTACCGTACTACCAGATGATTTTATTTCGAAAGTTTGTCATTAGAAAAATAGGGGGTCGTCTTCCATTTTGTAAGTTAAGCTTTGGTAGCTTAGTTGAGTTCAATGTTTTTACGTTGTGTACAAACTTATACCAAACATTAAAATTGTTGTAGATAGGACCTACTCATTTTTTTCTTTGATTTTATAATATTAATTGTATTTTCCGCCATTGTTACCTAAAACTACCGTGTTTTTTTGTATTTATGGACCATATTTTACCGGTATTTGTATTTATTTAATTACCATAATTTAGGCAACTAATATTTGGCACAAGTTTGCAATACATTGAGAGAAATACGTTATTTGGACAGCAGCATATTGTACAAATATACGGAATGCATATGTTTGCTACGGAAATCTGTACGGAACATATGCTATCTATATGTTACATACGTACTGCTTTTTCCCGCTTAAATGTTACACATGCCGCTGCTAAATGTCTGTTTATCTAACAGTCTTCCGTATAGTACATAAGTATACGTATGTTACATATCAACTATATGTTATATATGTCGTGACCTGCTATATAGCTCTTTCTTTCATACGGAAAATACGCATAGATGGAACAGTTATACTGAAAGTATTGTAACATATACGTTTGCTTCAGGATGTTACACATAGTCATACGTTAAGTCCAAAAACTACAGGATTTACGCATGTAACCTACGTTTTTACGTACGCCACATAAGTTCTCTTCTTCTCTGTGTAGGGAATATCAACATTTTGGGTGTATCTTGTGATATTATACATCAAAACAAAACAAATTATTATTTTTATTATTATTAATAATAAAAATATCTTAAAGATAAGTACGTTCTCAAGAAGCCTCTTCAAAATAGGGGTTCGTTTTATAGTCCAGTGATTACGGTACGTACAAACTTTATATTTTCATTTTTTTTAAACTGAAGCCTCGGTGGCGGAAAGAGACTTAAAAAAAAAAAAAAAGAGTGGCCGGTCCGGACACACTGGCGTCATTATTTCTGATAAATTGTACGAAACACTGCACTATCTGTTTATGAAGTAACGTTGCTAGATAAGTGTGAAAAGGCTATGCGTCATATTAGATATTTTTCATTAAAGAATAATGGAAAGGAGGGGATAAAACTTAAGGAACAGGGTTGTATATTATGGGAATACATAAACCACTATGACAATTATAATCAAGACTAAAGTGCTTTGAAGATATGAAGAAAATCGCTTCCGGAAATGAAAAAAAAAAAAAAAACATCAGTCGAGGAAAAATGGGAAGTTTCAAGTAGATTGAAGGTGTTGAGTGATGAGAAAGCACTTGGAATGCTTGAAGAGTTTCGACTATAACAGATTCTCCGGCAGCTCAGTTCGTTGTGGTTGATGTTCATATCCCATGCCATGCCGTGAAAAAAGTGTTCAAGCTAGAGATGATTTGAATGAAAGAGGTTTTCATTATTATTATTGCAAGCGCCTATTGGATTCGCTCCCTCGCCCATGCCTGAAAATTGAAATTCGACAGGGCGGAAGATGTGACGAGACGAAGTAGAAAAAAAAAGTAAAAGAGTGAGAAGGATGTGATTGAGATTCGTTGGATGGATTTTTTTTTCAATCGACAAGGAATCGCTGACTTTTATTGAGACTTTACTAGTTTAAGTTGCCGTTTTACTGCATACCTAGAAGTAGGAAAAACGAGAGGCTTTTATTAGGTATATCTATAGCTTAGATCTTTAGCGTTTTCTTTTTTTTTCTTTGTTCTTTTAACAATCTTAAGAGCTAATATATATGCAACAAAATTCTAAAATAGGTGCATAGTTAAGAACTGATGTTTGTGACTTTATTATTTTTCTTATTTATTTATAACACAAGACGAAAGTCGAATAAAACCGGGTAGGTGGATAAAACCGGGATCTGGGTTTTCTGGCTATAGTAGTGTCACTATATGTCAGCCAACGCATGGAATTAGTTGCAAACAGCCGCCATGCCATTCTTAGTTTAAGAGAAATCTGAGTATCTTCTTTGTCGTTGGTGATGTGTTGAAGAATTTGTGTAGAAAAGTTTTGATTTATCTCCCATCAGTAATATACTGCTGTTCCTAACAACTGGAAAATTGACTTATGCAAGTATACAATATATAATAATAACTCTTCCTGCTGTTATTTCATGTCTTAAATCAGGATTTTTGTGCTATTTGAGAGGTACTAGGCCTGTAGTTTAGAATAGTGGCGTGATAGGATAAAACCGGGACATCAACAGTCGGACAGAACCGGATAGTACAGTGTAAATCTGAGAAGGTTAGATACAGTGTCTTAACTGTAAAGGATGGACACACAAAGCTTGTAGCAACGTGGACGAATATGATGAAACTTTTATTTGTGATTTTTGTTCTTAGATTTAACAAAATCGTGACCTAATGTTATTTTTTGTATGTTATTGCTCTTTGTAGACTAGCCCTCTATATTTTCCGTACTTTTTAAGCTCATATATTTTTTCAGTTGTATTGATTCTTACTGTGCTAGTTCTTGGAGTAATTACATATTTTTCTTGTAAAAGAAAAGTTTATATATATATATATATATATATATATATATATATATATATATATATATATATATATATATATATATATATATATATATATAATCTATCTCAAAGTTTGGAGCCCTTAAAAGTAGCAGTATGACAACCCATCGCCCCCCCCAGAAGTCGGTCCTGGATCCGCCCCTGTTATACAGGGATTTAGCACGTTTATACCTTAATAATCAGTGTTCATTCAAGATCAAGGGCGCACTTAATGGTGGTCCACCTGGTCCGGACCACCCTTAAAAACTTCCTAGATCAGCATAGGATTGTATGCTTTTTTAATAAAACTATACTTGTTTAACAAAGAAATAATTGATGTAGCATGAAAAATTTGATCTTACACTTTATCTGCTCTCTTTCTCATAAACACAGAGCTCCATCTACGCGCCTTAGGCGTGGAAGATCTAGGTTCGATTCTCGGGTGGAGCTCCTGTGGTTCGGATTTCACGTCAATCAATAGGTGCCGTCTCATACATAGTTTCTCTGCTGAAACGAACGTTAAACCCAAAATCAACTCAATTCTTACAAAACAATCTAGTTTTAGTATTTTTTCGAAAATACAGGTGGAAGTATTTTACAATCTCTTGTCGCGAATTCTGTCGGGGAATTTGAAGCTTAAAATATATAAAACGATAATCACGCCTGTTGTTCTGTATGGTTGCGGAACATGGTCGTTTACTCTGAGAGAAGAACATAGACTGAAAGTGTCTGAGAACAAGATCCTAAGATGAATATTCGGACCCAAGAGGAACGGGAATGGGGAATGGCGGAAATTTCATAATGAGAAACTACATAATTTATACGGATTACCAAACATTGTTAGGGTCGTCAAGTGGGTCACGGTGGGTGGTGGGTCACAGTAGCTCATGGGTCAGACTGCGTCACGGTAGGTGGTCGGTCGTGGGTCACAGTGGGTGCTGAGTCAGTGGGTTGTGTGTCAAGCTTTCATTGGCCCACGCCATCTCTGTGTTAACTGGTTTGGGTTCGGTTTAAACTTGAAACAGAATGTGTCCGTTTATTTCAGAAAACTAACCGTAATTTGGTTCAGTTTTGTTTGAAGATAGACACTACATTGCCACTTTTCAGAATTTCCGTATATATTTTGGAAAAGTTCCAAACGATATGTAATGGTTTCGTTATAGTTTAAGGTGAGTCTCCTGTTTCACTTTTGAATGGAATTACGAACCATCTCTCTCTTTCTCTCTCGATATATATATATATATATATATATATATATATATATATATATATATATATATATATATATATATATATATATATATATATATATGTGTGTGTGTGTGTGTGTGTGTATTGTGAAAACACGTTAATGAGCAACAGAAAATACAAATATTTTTCAGTTCAGATTGGTTTGGGTTTACAGCTTGAAAATGAAATATTTACGTTTAGTGTCCAACGATTATGTATGTTAGGTTGAGGAAGACTGATTACAGCAAGGAATTATGATGGACGAATTGGTGGAATGAGGAAGTGGGAGTGTCCCGAGAAAACGCACGAGCACGATGTGTCCGTCTAAAGCACACTTGTCTTGGGAACGGACCAGGCACCCCACCCATGAGACAGTTCAGCAAGCAGTGTCTCAGTTTCCATTCCCGGTAGGAGAGCCTTTGAAATATTACATGTCCTTGATGTATCTGTGATCGTGTCCCTGTCGTTCAATGTTACTGGAAATACCTGTAAAGCGAGAATAACCGAATAGGGAGATACTTTCGGTCTTTTTTTTAAATTTTTACTTGAATTTCCTGGACTATAGTATTTTATATTGACCGAAATCAGTGTTTCATCGTCAATAAAATATTGGAATCGTAAACATTTGTAATTTTTTACATAGACAAGTGTTTCTTGACTCTTACTTAAAAGAGCAGTCTTAGGGTAGTAGCCTAAGCATTCGTTTCGTGAGTTAGGGATCCGCGGTTCGAGCCCCTCCAAGGATATTAAGAAAAATTGTATAATTTAAAATGTAGATATTTCTGAAGTATAATAACATGAAAAATATTCAGTTTCTTTCGTTCTTACAAGTTAGAGTTGAAAAGACTTCCTCCACAGGGGAAAAACTAACAATATGACGTCACAGTCTGCAATCTCGATTCCACCCGTCTGAAAACTTCACGTGTTTCGCAAACAATTCATGAATACAACTTGAATACAAACGGGTTATCCTTCAGGTCTAGTGTGAATCATAAATTTGTCTGAAACGTCATTGTGGAATTGTTATTAAGTTCTTCCACTCTTACTAGAATAATTAAATTTTCGTTCACCATTTTCAACACGTTCCATATGTTCTTTCAACAAATATTGGTAAAAAGGAACTATATTTTTATATATTTGATTGTATATTTTGTTAAAATATCAAAATAACGCATACATAATCCAATGTCTTTTACCCAAAGAAAGGTGTTACTATGTATCAAGATGAAGACAAATCATACTTAGTTTCTGTTAAAGCTTCCGAAGATTCGATTTTCATATTGTCCAGTAGATGACACCTTCTTTTCCCCCTCTTTTCTTTTTAAAGTATCTCTTATAAGGCAATTCATCCTTATAGAGGATCCAAAACATTTCTTTTTATTTTCTGTTAACTTGAGTATGGTTACTTGCATTGGAATAGGACGTAATATTGAGGTCTCAAATATACAGTAATAATAATAATAATAATAATAATAATAATAATAATAATAATAATAATAATAATATGGAAGACAAATTGTGTATGAAGACACATTGTATTAAAATCTGTAAAATCGCTCGTAGCGTTAGGCAGAAGTTACAAAATAGCCGGGATTGGAGAGAAGTATCAGGACCATCAGGACATACCCTCTGTATACGTCCATACAACCAGCTAAATGTTAAAACGGAAAGTTTCGAAGCAAATTTAATGTAGAAAGTAGGGATACAGAACTCGCAATAGCCGTAAGAAAATTTGTTTTTAAGTAATGGTTATGCCAGCTAAGCTACATAAGACGTTGATGATGAAAATGAAAGAAATATTGGAATAAAGAAAGTGGGAGGAAGCGGAACCCGGAGAAAACCTACACACAGGGTGTTTGTTCAGCACAATGCCCACTAGGCGGGAGCTGGGTGGAAGAGGGTAAACCATTAAATTAACAACACTTCAGTATTATTATTATTATTATTATTATTATTATTATTATTATTAATAATAATAATAATAATAATAATAATAATAATAATGGTATTAAAACTTTTAAAGTTGTCCTAAAATTTGGCAAAACCTACTTAAACGTAGGGATTTCGGAGTAGGGGTTCCGTACCTTCAAGACACACCTCTCCAACTACCCACATTTTAAACAAAAGCTTTCCACTAAAGTTTCATGTAGAAAGGATTCTACTGTATGTTTTAAGGAAAATAACTGTAAAAGAAATAACTGAATAGCACTCAACAGCAAGGCGTATAATAAGCTAATTTTTAGGATGTGCAGAGGTAATTATAAAAGCTTTGCTACAAAAATAACTACACAGACCATAATTCAATGAGCTCTGAAATACAAAGCAACAACAACAACAAAAAAAAAAAACTATAAGATTCAGTCTACAGAGCAATTGTTACTTAAATAATGGACATACACTATTTCGAGAATCGATACAAGACGAGAAAGTTTACTATACTTTTCGTCTCGTCTCGATTCTCATCTCCAAAGCGAGACGATAATTTGAGTTCACCTTGTCCCGTCTCGAATGTAAAATGTTAATTCTCATTTTTTTATTTGTTTTAGAAACGAGATGCAAATTTCCTCTTATCGTGGGCAACATTAAACAAAACCAAAATATTCTTGCCAAACATCACGTTTCTGCTTGTAATGGTATGACCTGAGCGATAATTAGCTCCTAGCTTTTAATCTTCTACGAAATAATAATAATTATTATTAGTTTATTATTATGACTATTATTATTCATGAAAATTTGATAGTTCAAGTATTGAAACATCGGAGTATTCAAATATCTGAATATAATAAAACGTGTGCCATCATCGATCAATCGCCATCAAAAATCCTAAAGTATAAAATACCGACGTGCATTCGAACCACGAACCTCCAGATTCAGCGCCTTGCCCACTGAACCACGATCACTAGGCGGTAAATGATTCGTCTTTAGGCTCGGTACTTTAGGTTTATTTTCCTCCGCTTGGAAAGTGGTATTTCTTCGTTTCAGAACGTCTTTCGTATTTCTTTTATGATGATATAAGTGAATAATTTTCGGCAAAATTTATATAAATAACTTGAGTTGTTCTTAAACCTTTGGTCCACAAGTTTGTTTCTTCTCCACACGAAACCACAGATATGACTGATTTCTCATACTCTGTATTTGTTTCAAAGCAGTCTCCATTACCTGACCAATGATTATATCCGCCAGGATACATTGTAACTAAGTTACAAGAGGTTTACGTCCTATCTGAACAGCGCATCCACCGAGTTAACTTTTGGAATATCACATTAAGTTAGCTTTCAATGCAGCTAAAGGAAACGTATGTAAACGAGTACATAGAGTTCTCCGTAGCAGAATGGATAAAGTCATGGTTCGATAACTACAAAGTTCGTGGCTCGAAAGCCGTCTCGGAAGCTTCAGATGTTTTAAATTCTTAATTCCTCAGTTCTCATGATCTTTCTCTGCCTTCGTAATCATCTGATGCTCTAAAAAGTGTTCTACACCTTAGTTCGACAACTGCCTAATGTGATCCTCGCAGTTCGAAAACTTCCCCTCTTCTGTTTCACAAAATCACAATTTTCGGCATAATACAAATGCTGTCCGATCATTTTCCCCCAATTCTATATCTGTGTATATAAATCATTCCTCTCTGTCTCCACATTTCAATCTCCCTCTCTACCTGTCTCTCTCAATGTCGCACAGGAACTAATATGGCTTGAGATCAAACCTACGACTCTTGAAACCAAATGTAAGCTCTCTAACTATGTGCTATCGTAACTCAATAGGTATTTTGCTAAAAGCAGTGTCTTTTAGATTTTATTCGAAGGTGGGGGGGGAGATTTTCCGCCGACATAAGATGTTCACTTTTTTATTAGTGTATTACTATACATTTGATCAAACGACACATATTTATGAAGCTCAAAGGAGGGGGAATTTCACCCTCCTATCCTGCTCAAATGACGCCCGTGGAACATTTGCTTGTAATTACTGAAAAGAAATGAAATGAATCATTGAATAATACTCATTTCTGTCAGTAGATATTTTAGAGCTCTGTGCGTGCATTACAGATTTTACAAAGCACAAAAACTACTACCGTTATTGGCAATTTCCAGAGCTTTCTTAGGGAGCATCTTACTAGCTTGCAGTCTTTAAAGAAGGGACAGAATGAAACTAAAGGTCTTTTCGAAGCTCTGAGACCATTGTGTGACTTTTTTTTAAAATTTAGGCTCTTAAAAATATTTCTGAACAAACGAATGGAAAAGACTGTTAAAAGCTATAACGTTGTAAACTTGATTCCTGTTTCTTTTTCAGCTGAATGGAAAGAGTGTACTACGTCACACACACTGCTTTAGACAAGGAGTGGTGGAGGAACGAGTGGAGTTGGATTGAATACTAGAAGCAACTAATCGATTGAGACATGTATTTCTGGATGCATAAGAAAACGGGGTAATAATTTGTTATTAATTTGTACTTAGAATTTGTGTAACAATTTCTATGCCGCGAACTGTACAAATATGTTTTCAAGAACTAGAAATCATGGATAAAAAATATAGAGTATTCAGAATTTTATAATGTAAGTGTGTGGCGCTTCTTTACAATTGTAATTTCCCAATACAATTTCTGACAATTTGTTTGTATTTGCTTGATTTTATTCTGCAATGAATTGTTTTGTCTTTCAAAGATTTCAGTGTATTCTAGAATTGTTGATTTGTTAATTATAAGTTCACTTAGAAGTTGTGTTACCAAGATACAATTTTAGCACTATATTATGTTGGCAATAATGGCCCAACATTTAGTGACATATTTTATATTCAAGAGGAAGAAAAGTAATGTTATTTACTGTAGCTGTAAATAGAATAACTGTAAGTAGGTACTGTAAGTACTACTGTAAGTAAGTAATGTAAGTACTATACGTACAAATAATAATAAATACGAATAACTGTGAAAGCAAAACAATAAGGCAATGTGACAATGTCTAAAAATATAATTCCATGTATAATTTTATATAGAATTATAAAATACTAGCATATATTACCCGCTTGTCTGGGTTGAAATAAATAATTTAAATGCACATTGATATTGCTCATTTCGGATCATTTTAATGTATGTCATCCCTCCTCATCCCCCAAGTGTCAGGGCTGAAAATGGACTTAAACAGCTTCAGAAGTGTCACTGTTCATTTCGGCGAGCGCAAGAACTATATATTCAAAAGTAGTATCTGTCATTTTTGACCATTTATATATATATATTTCTTCCAGCCCCACGTTGCGAGCCACGGCATCGGAAGTGTCACTGTTCATCTCAGTGACCTAAAAAAATGTGGATTCAGCACTAACGTCGGTTATTTTTGATGATTTTTAAATATCTCTTCCTCCCCCTCCCCCAAGTTTAGGGCATCGAAAGTACCACTGTTCATCTAAGGGATCCAGAAAACTATAAATTCGACACTGATAGTGGCCATTTTAGATAATTTATATATATATATATATCTTTCTTCCCCTCCCCCAAGTGGCGGAGCTCATTTTAGATTTAAACCGGATCGGAAATGTCACTCTTCATCTGAGTGATCCCGAAAACTATGGATTAGACACTGGCCATTTTTGATCATTATTATATATTGCTCCCCCCTGCCCCTCCTTGCTGCGACACATGGCATCAGAATTGTCACTGTTAATGTCAGCTACTCCTATAACTATGGATTCAAGTCAACACTAAAATTAATCATTTTCGATCATTTTTAAATTTTTATTCCCCTCCCCTACGTTGTACCCTCTCCCTCCCCAACTATCAGGGCTGAACTTGGATTCAAAACAGCATCAGAAGTGTCCCTGTTTCTCTCATCGACCCCGAAAACTATGGATTAAACACTAATATCGGTCATTTTTGATCATTTTGAAATTTCTCTCCACTCCCCTTCGTTGAATCGTCAAACTGAATAGGCTAAAGCAATTGAAAATTTGATTGAGATCGGTCGGGTGGTTCAACAGTGATGAAGTTACAAAGGCAGTCATTTTATTTTATTTTTTTACATATATCTCCCCTTCCCCCTCCGGTACGTTGGCTCGTCAAAGCGAAACGATAAAAACCTCCCATGCCCGACCCTCATATATGTTGAAAATTTGATCGAGATTGGTTAGGTGGTTCAAAAGTTATTAGGTTTTATTAGTTTTTTTTATTTCTACGTCCCCCTCCCCCTTCCCCAAGGATATACCGTTAAAGTGAAATTGCAAATATGTTTTCAGATCCGAACCTCATGTATCTTGAAATTTGATTAAGATCGGTCGGATATTTCATGACTTATTAAGTTACAAAAATAGTCACTTTCAGTCTTATATAAATTTATTCTTATATATCTCCCCTCTCCCCCTCCCCTAGGTTGCACCGTAACAGTGAAATGGCGAAAACATTCCAGTCCCAGACCTCATCTACATTGAAAATTTGATCAAGATCGGTCTGGTGGTTCAAGAGTTATTAAGTTTTATTTATTTTTTTCTCTGTCCCCCTCCTTTAAGTTCTACTGTCAAAGTAAATAGTTAAAGACACTCGCAGGCCAGAACGGCATCTACGTTGGAAATTTGGTCAAGATCGGTAGGGCGGTTCAAGAGATTAAGAGTCACAAACATAGTCACTTTCAATTTTATAATATAGATACGATAAACTTGAAACTTGAAACTAGGGATGCCATTTTGGAAGAGCAAAGTAAGAAATTGCTTTCCCTGAGCTTAAGAAGCAAGTACTTTTTTTCATAAATTGTGTACTAATAGAAAGCGTGAAAATCTTATGTCGGTAGACAATTTTCCCCTCCTTTGGCAAAATCTGAAATAACGCTTTCATTTCTAACTATTTACAGAGGAGCTCTTCGGAGAAATAATTTTATTCATACTTCATGTTTATAAGTGAATTTAATTGTCTGTTTGTACATCATGGAAAATAATAATACCATACAATTTTAAGAGGTTCTCTACCCAATTGAGTCTTGAGTCACTTTCAGACCCGATATTTTTGTCTTAAATTGTTATGTTCATTTAGGCCTAACGTACAACCAGGGCCTGATTTAGGGTGTGAGCAAAGGTGCACGTGCAATCTCCGCTTCGTTCTAAATATACACTACCTAAAGTGAGAAGCTAGCAGTGAATTTTGCAAAATCAATAGTTTAAGTCGATTTTCTGAAGGTTGAAGGAAAATAATTCATCGAGAGCAGACACTTAGCATTTCTAACTGAATTCCTCATTCACAGATTCACACCATAGATGCCTAAAGGCATTTCAAAACTCGAATTTAATTCAAATGTACTGGTAGTTTTTGCTGCAACCCCTCAGATAATCCTGGATCCGGCCCTGCGTACAACCAAAATTCTTGCATGTGCAAACCCATGTGAGCAAGTTTTATGCAAATTATAGCGAGTCAGGGTCTGAATCTGAGCGAACACGAGCTCCAATATGGCTATTGAGAATTTAAGGTCAATAAGGTTAATGATGGCGACAAAGAGCTAGTCCGAATCTCATTGAGGATAATGAGCCAGAAGTCTATCGAGCGCGAGTCTAAGCTATAGTGAGCCCCATTTAGCATATGAGCCAAAGCCCGTGTGAGTCCCATTGAGGATAGTGAGCCATAGCCTGGACGAGCCTAATTGATGAAAGGGAGCCAAAACCAGTACGAGCTCCATTTAGGATATTGAGCCAAAGTTTATCCGAGCCCTATTGAGGATATTGAGGCAAAATCCGTACGAGCCCCATTGAGGATAGTGACAAAAGCCCGTAGGAGTCCCCTTGTGGATAGTGATCCAGAAGTTGATTAAACTCTAGTCTGAACTAGAATGAGCCCCATTTAGGATAGTGAGTCAAAGCCCGTACGAACCTCATTTTGGATATTGAGCGAAATCTTGTAAGAGCCCCATTGACGATATTGAGCCAAAACCAGTACGAGCCCCATTGATGATAGTCGGAGTCCGTATGAGCCCCATTGAGGAGAGAGAACCAAATCACGTACGAGCTTCATGGAGGATAGTGAGCCAAAGCTCTTATGAGTCTCATTGAGGATAGTGAGCCAAATGGGCATCCACTATACTTCCAAGCCAGCCTCCAAGCTATTCTTAAAATGTTTCGTGGAGCCCTGGAGTCTCCAAAAACTCTACATCACTAATTTCAATAGACTAGAAATACGATAATAAGAAATAATCGATCATAAAATAGTTTATTTTTAGTTTAAAATAATTTTAATTACCCAATGTCCTAGTTGTTGCATAGATTATTCGATGCAACTACTTGGAGGATTCGTAGATCTACTCTGCGGTTCTTTATCTGCAACGTTGTCGCACAGCGCAATTCACGTCTCCAGATGGGTACCCACAAGATATACCATTATGTGTATATCTTTTTCTCTTTATTTTCCTTTCTCTTTATTAGTGTCCTTTAAAAAGAAACTTTATGCTGAGTTGATAACAATGTTAACCTTGTGGTGTCACAGAATATGGCAAACAATGTTCTCCCGCCCATATTTGCACGGTGACAAATTTCAATGTTTTCTGTTCACTAGTTTAAAAGTTGCAAAGGGGTATCAAAATAAATGGTCCACCCTGTATATACCATTAGTAAGTGACAAGACGTAGGATACTTTAAGTAATAAAAGTGCTGGTGCTGTGAATTAGATAATAAATTTCTCAAATTGCATTAAAGAAAAAAAAAAGGCTATTCTCTTGTGTGGATTTGTACACAGAAGAAGATGACGCATGGCCAACTGTAACTGTCCAAGTTTGAAAGTGATGTGACAAGCCAGTGGATCGATGGGTTGGCGTCTTCTCTTAACTGACAAGTTGGATGAGAAATTCAATCTGAATTTCATGGAGCGACATGGCTAGTAGCCAGCCACCAGTTCGTCGTATTTACTAATATCGTCCTTGAGATGTACGTATAAAGAGATAGATGACTGCAAAGAATTCCTACAAAATAAACGCATATATCTATATATATTCGCACACAAATACTAAAGTGTACACTAAATTGAAAGAGTCTTGTGGCAAAAAAAAAATGACAATCTATCATTTTCTAAGAAACATATTCGAAAGCAGTTGTTCTCAACCTTGATTAGCTGGCATCCCATCGTAAATCCCATATTGTTCACAGTGGTACGTGCCCAATTCCTGAACAACATTTTTTTTTCTGGTAACTTCTAACTGAATGAAAAGAGAATGGACCCATGTACTCAAATATAGAACAATTAAAATCTGATTTTAGAGCTAATATTAAAAAAAAATCGACATGTATAACATTGATTTGGTACGTATTTTTGGCATTTTTTTTACCCATGGAAGAAGAAGAGATGTGCAACTCAAATTTACAGAAGTATGACCTTAGTTCAGTAGAACAACAAACAATTGTTATTTTTGACAACTCATAAATTGCAGATGTGGATCGATACACCCCTACCAAAACTTGAAAGGGGTGTACTGAGGTAATGCCAAACCCTATGAAAGAGAATGGACCCTTGTAAAGTGTGTTCACTCACTAGAAGTGCAGTTCGGCAAATGTCTTTGAAGCTCCCATGCTGATATAATTTTACAACAATATTCCTTCCTCCCTCCATTCGTCTTTTAACCGCATTTGCGGGGTTGCAAGTCTCAGCACCCATTATGTCTGTCCTTTCTTCCCAATACTACAGCTAATATGAAACAAATGTCAGGCAATATAAGAAAAGAACAAGAAATCTTTCCTTGGGACCAGGGAATCGAACACTAACTTAAAGGACAGCATTTGGAACTGTAGCAACTGTCAATTGTTTCAAATGAGGGTATTTGGTTGGCTATTTAGTTATCCGGGGTGTTTTCCGCAAGATCTCTCGGACGACGACTTGTTTATGGCACGAGCCACCACACGTAGAAGGCGGCATTCTTTACAAAGAACAGCACTCTGGTTGAAGAAACGGACTATACTTTTCGATAGGACCATATGATCTCAACTCACAAGAAAACTAGGATAAAAAAAAATAAAATTTCAATTTTTGGCAATTTTCATCCATATGAGGAAACGAGATGGACCTCCCAAACTTTCACAGGTGCACACCATATCAAACCCTACCAAATTTCCAAAGTTGGCAATTTCCAAAATTTAGGAAGTAGTCTTATGCACCCTACCCAATAATAAGTGCGGTGAACCGACATATAAATTCAACAATTTAGAGAGGATGTTCCTAGGTACCCGTGGACCACCACCACTGGACCATTAGCTATGACTCCTGAGTCAAGTACCCATGGCACATTACACAAATTGAACACGTTCAGACATGCGAGTGTACTATTTCTGATTCTGCACGCTTCGTTTCATTGTTCACATTCACCTAAAAAAATGTTTGCAAAGTAAAGAAAGAAAACAAACAAACAAAGAAACATAAATAAGTTTTGAAAAGCGAAACCGTAAAACCGATACCGAAAATCAATTTTGAAGATTGAAAAGTGAAAATCGATTTTAAAATGAGAAACTGAATTTCAGTTTTACAAACAAAAAAACGGCATTTTTTGGGGTTAAATTTCAACTTTCTCAAAAATCAATTTTTCATTATTTTTTAAAATCGGTTTGGACAGGATTAAGTATATAACTTTTCTGTTACAACATTCGTTATATTTCTAATTACAAATGTGGTTTATTTCTCTCAGTAGCTTATGACCCTCTTGTTCGCTGTTCACGCTACCAGGTTGAGAACCATTGTTCTAGAACGTGTATAAATGTCAGAGAACTACCAGTTCACCATCGCGTTGCGCACTGCCAGAAATGAAGAGTATATATATATATATATATATATATATATATATATATATATATATATATATATATATATATATATATATATATATATATATATATATATATATATTTGCAAGTTCTTCAACCACAAAAGTAATAAGCATATAGTGATGTTTTTGCAGTTACTTCTGTTAAAAGTTGATTGCTCTTCTCCAAGGGAATTGCCATTACGTATTACAAACACTCCCCAAAAGCAACATCTCATACATAGAAGTACGCACACACAAACAAACACACACTCAAGACTTACAGAGCTTGTGAAACAAGTTTAATAAACACCTTAATTAGAATTCTCGTTAACGAGCGAACGCTATTCGGTCCTAAATACAAATTTTGATTGCCTAACTTCCATCTTCTTTGACACAGTGCCAAAGAAGTGTCGGTATTTCTTTTACTATTCTCTCTCTCTCTCTCTCTCTCTCTCTCTCTGTCTGTCTCTTTGTATCTCTCTCGTTCTCTTCATCTGTATTTTTTTTACATCTCTTTTTTTATTTTAATTTTAGATATTGCGTTCAAAAGAAGATGAACCTTAGATTCAAAGAAAGTAGATTTGAAATATTTTCAAAAGCATACAGACAGAGAAGTAATGATGCTAAATGGGAACTTACTTCCTTTTTGTGGTACCCTTTCTACATTTTTATTAAGTATATACATGTATATTTAAAGTTGTAATTGCCTTTAGAAATGATACAAAGTAACAAAATGTCATTTATTGAAATAACAAGATTGAATTTATCCATGTTTCTTTGATTTGTCCTTCTTACAAGTGTGTTTTTTTTAATTTGTTCTATATGGATATAATATTTTAATGTGTGCAAAACCCAAAAGAAATGATGAGTTATTTTATTTACTTCATTAAGTTCAAACAACGTTACTTAAAATAAAATAGCATTCATGTATTGCCGGTTTGTAGCTCCATCCGGTTCATTATCAAGGTCAGAGCTGTCAGATAACATTTGTTTTGTTTATTTATTTTTAGTTTTAGTCTCGAGCCATGATAGGAGTAAATGAAGTGACGGAAATAATCATATGATCGTGAAATAAAGGAGATTTATGATTTCACAGAATTTACATGTTTCATAACCTTTACGTACAAAATAATAATAATAATAATAATAATAATAATAATAATAATAATAATAATAATAATAATAATAATAATAATAATAATAATAATAATAATTTCTTTTTCAGTGCTGCGAACAACTGCTGGACAAAAACGTATTGTGGCTCTTTGTTGAAACCAATATCCAATCATTTACATTAACCAGAAAATATTAAGGTATTGGATTTGCTCTCGGGATGTGTTTAGATGAAGGAGGCGAGAAGTAGGTAAAGAATAGAAGATTAACAGGAGAAATAAGTTGAACTAAGAGAAACGTAATTGATTTTTGTCTCATTCAAGAATATAATAAAAGTGTGTGTTGTAGAAATGAGAAATGCAAAATGCTGTAGAGACTGCATGTATTTACCGGAAGCACACATTATGGAAGATGAATACAATGACAAGCAGTTACACCTACACCAACGTAAACTAACTTAACCTAATATTAACATAAATCAGTAAAATTGTAACTTTTTTTTTCCGAAAAAAAAATCTTGTCCCCTTCAAAAAAACATAGGCCTATACTGCCAACTAAACAGGTTCATGTCCATATCAATATTCAGATTTTCAAAAGTCAATATTCCAGTTTCCAAGACATTTGCTCTGCTACTTTGTCAGTGTGTCCGTTCTTTAATAGATACAAATGGAATATGGATACCTACCGTCAAAGTCACTACTAACTTTGAAAATGTTTGCTGATAGACTCCATTAATGAACTCTCCTTGATAATTGCTCGAGCTAGCTATTGCATGCAACAGAAGTAAAAAACAAAAGAATCGATTTCGTTAGTGAATTATCGTGTGAACTAACGGGCGGGCGGATGTAAGTCGCCGTTACTTGTTAAAATGTTGGCGAATTGACTATTCACAAACTTGCCCGAGATAATTGCTGCATCTATCTGTTGCGAAACTAAAGAGCTCAAAAATTCGCTTTTGTTCAAGGGTTTCGTATGGAGTAACAGACGGATGTATGTTACAGCGATTAAATCTCAAATAATACGTAACGATTAAATCTGAACAAACAACATTATTATAAATCCCACTTGCGGACTATTGATAAGTAAATGTTTCAATCGTTCTTTCGAGTGGTGGCCCGTCATAAAGAGCCCTTCCATCATTTTTGT